>NC_092814.1:271182800-271917800 GCF_023375885.2 Dermacentor andersoni
CATGCAGAAGAGACCTGCGTTGCCACAGTTCTGAAGTGCGCCATCTGTAGCGGCCCTCACGCAGCCTCGTCGAAAGGCTGTCCCCGCATCAAGAAGGAGAGCGCGGTTCTGAAGCAAATGGCCAGAGACATTTCGGCCCACAGGGAAGCAGCCGAAGTAGTCCGGCGTCGGTGTCGACGTCGGCACCATCGTACGTCTTCAAAGAAGGCACATGCGCGAAGCGATAGTACCCACTCCACTACGGTACCACTTAGTCGCGCCGCGAATGGGCCCACCACTTCCATGAGGGAATTAGATAAGACTCTTTCTTTAGAGGAATGGCCTACGCTACCGAGCCGCTCCCTTGCTAAGGAACCTCAGAAGGTCGCGGCCCCACCGGAGCCTTCTCCGGCCATGGATGATACACCTAAAACAGATCGTCAAGTCATCTCGGTGCTACGTTCCCTCAAAGAGGCTATCCGAGCGATTTTAGTGGACATGGGGACACCGTCTGCTCGAAGCACACTTAAAGTGATGGACGCCTTAAGCCCAGTGCTTGAATCCCTCAACTAGAAAGATGGCTACCCATACCCCATCCTTCCGAAAAGAAGTCAAGGCAGCGTCCGTCATCCAGTGGAACGCCAGAGGGCTAAAATCCCGAATTTCAGATTTTCGTTAGTTTGTGTACACCAATGTGTTTCCACTCATCGTCATTTGTGAGCCCAACTTGTCGAAACCACTCAGACTGTCTGGGTACGAATTTATCATGTCATCAACAAATGGTGCATGCAGCAAAATCATCGTTTTTGTTCGTCGTGAACTCAACAATGTTTTGCAACCAATGGCGCCCTACGACGACAAAGAACAAACTCTTGTTTACTCTCGTAGGCGTGTATATATCGCCTTCCAGCAATTTCGGTACTAAATGATTAGCGGATATCTTTAGTGTTTCTGCCGCCCCATGGGTAATCATAGGTGATTTCAATGCACACCATCCAGCATGGGGAAGTACAAGGACAAATGCAACAGGACGAAGATTAGCAAGCATCGCCCACAACTATGGCCTTACTCTCCTGAACGATGGTAGCCCCACCTTTCTTCGAGGCATGACATACGGCAGCTGCCTCGACATTGCTTTCGTCTCCAACTCTCTCGCCAGATGTGTGAAGTGGTTTCCAGATATTGAGACACATGGGAGTGATCACATTTCCACCTATCTGAACACCAAAGGCTTGTCGTCTAGATCTGGCCCACTGAATACCATTCGGACGATCCAATGTGCCAACTTCAAATCTGAGATGGAAGATGCCTGCCGCGAGGGCCTACCCTCTGGCTTAGAGCAAACAAATTAAAATACGATGCAAAACGCCACTCGCATGCTGACGATCTCTTATACGCGAAACGACTTCGACATAGAATTAGAGTGACTTCAAACACTTTGTCGCCGGGCGGAACGTCGATATCGGCGTACAAAATCAATCCATGACCTTAGGGCAGCCAGGAAGACGCAAAAGAAGATTCAGCGTCGAATGGATAGATTAGCGTCAGAACGTTGGGCAACGTTTTGCCAGACACTCGACCCCCGCAAGCCACTGTCTCACATTTGGAAAACGCGGTGCAAGGTCTGCGTTGGGGGCCTTCCGGAACGGCTTTTTCCATTCAAGGCGCTCGCGCTTTTCCAAGGGCGGCAGGACATCGATGTCGCAGAAGACTTTTTCGCGTGGATTGCAGACCAAGCTACTCGTCCAGATCCTCCAGCTCGAGATGACGTCCCCCATTCCCGTGATTGCTGCATGGACCTTCCTTTTACCATGGAGGAGCTCGAGGCAGCACTAGCTCTCTGCAGGCGCTCATCATTTCCGGGTCCAGATGGTATATCATACCGAGCCTTGTGCTATCTCGGAGAATCCGCACGGATAGCATTGTTGAGTCTTTACAACATCTCACTGCAGGAGGGAAATGTACCTGACGAATGGAATGTAAGCCGCCTGGTGCCACTCTTGAAGCAGGGCAAATCCCCGCTATAGCTCACCTCTTACCGCCCGATAGCGCTGGCCAGCTGTTTTGGAAAGATAATGGAATGGATGATCCTTGGCCGCCTGGAATGGTACCTTGAATACTACAAGATTTATCCGATTTCCAGGGCTGGTTTCCGACGTGACCGCTCTTCCATCGACAGCGTAGTTGATCTCGTTTCATATGTCCAGCACGAAAGGTCCCGTAAGCGTTTATCTGCAGCTTTGTTCTTAGATGTGAAAGGGGCATACGATAACGTATTACATGAGGCCATTCTCGACGCTCTTGCGACAGTTGGCCTATGTGGTCGAGTCTTCTTGTGGATTTCAAGTTACCTATCTGCAAGATCATTCTATGTGTTAACTGATGATGGCCCAACTGCGCGGCGCTCTACCAGCAGGGGCGTTCCTCAAGGCGGTGCTCTCAGGCCGACGCTATTCAAGCTCGCTCTTATTGGACTTGCTGAATACTTGCCAACTACCATCAATATTTCAATATACGCTGACGACATCTGTGTCTGGACTTCGGCAGTCACACGTCCTGAGATACGTGCACGGCTTCAAAGAGCGGCTACTTTGACAGCGAGCTACTTTCGTAAACAAGATCTCAGCATATCACCAGAAAAATGCGCACTAGTGGCATTTACTCGCAGACCAATGACACCTTATGTCATCTCAATCAATGGGCGGACCATTTCCTATGTCCGAACCCACAGATTTCTTGGGGTAATTATCGACCGAGACCTCTGTTGGAGCCCGCACGTGGCCTACATGAAACAGCGCCTGATATCAACCTCCCAGTTTTTTAAATACTTTACAGGAGAGACGTGGGGGATGTCAGTAGACTCAATGCTGAAACTCTACAGAGCTCTGTTTCTCTGTTCTTTAAGATATAGTCTACCTGTACCGAACAACACCTGCAAGACAAATATTCGTGTCCTGCAGGCACCCCAAGCTCAAGCACACAGAGTTTGCCTTGGTTTGCCCAGATGCACGTCAACAGAAGCAACTATTGTGATTGCTCGGGATCATCCAATGCAAACTCACAGCCCTGAGAACGCACATCAGACATTTTGAAAGTGCCCCCTATCAGCTCACTGCGGCGTCATAGGAGATGAAGACGCCGATAAAGCCGCTCGGGCAGCTCTTGCAGATACACAGGAAGAGGCCATACCACTTTCACGGTCCGACGCAGCCAGCAGACTTCGAGTGCTTGCACGGGAGATCATGATCTCTCTATGGTGCACACCAAGTAGTCAGACCAACCGGAGCAATCGTCAATGCGACCTGCCCTCTTTGATGCATCTCTGTATGACAACTGGACTCCACCGAAGTGAGGCTACCCTGCTTTATTGCTTATGGCTAGGGGTGGCCTTCACGAAATCTTACTCATTTCGCATTGGAATGGCCGACAACGCTCTCTTCAATGCCTGTCTTTGCGAGGAGACGCTAGAACACATTCTGTGCGACTGTCCTGAATATAATGTTCAGAGATAGTCCCTGGCGTCCGTTGTAGCGCACCTTCACAATAGACCATTGTAAGTTGCAACTATTTTCACATATCGCCGACAAAAGACATCGCAGCTGAAGGCGACGAAGGGACTACTTCGGTTTATGAAGGAGACGGGCTTGGACAAGCGGCTGCGACAGTGATGTCACGTAGCGCGCAAGAGTGACGTACTGTAACTAACGATGTGTGTGCCGTGTTATGTGCTCCCTGTATCTCTTCTCCCCATCTTTCATCTTCCCCATCCCGCTCCCATGTGTATGGAAGCAAACCGGTTAAGCTAAACTGGTTAGCCTCCCTCCCTTTCCTTCTCCACTTTTTCCTTCCTTCCTTCCTTGGCTTTATTACATGTTTGCCCTTCCTATGCGTTACTAGTATGACAACTTTTTGTACTGCTCTCCATGGCATATTCATTTGCGATCCCCCCAACTTTCCTTAAAACCCAGAACTTCGGCTAGGCTAACTATTTTTACATTTATCGCTGGGTGGACGCTGTGACATTGTACCAAAACATACTCAATGGTTCCCGCCCCATTTAATACCTGTGCCACACTTACGAGGTTAATGCCATTAAAAGTTTAAGACCTGAAGTTTTTAATGCCATTATATTTCGATCGCTGCTACACGCGCATACTTAATGACATTAAGCGTTGCGGTGGCGATAGCTGTAGTGAAACGGATAAGTTTGCTTGCCAATCGTAATACGATAAAAAGCAGTTATCTAGGGAGCAGATGTTTAAGACATGGCATGAGAAACATTAATCAGCGTATTGTATGAAGTTTACTTCAGGAATGTCATTGTTGCACCCAGCCGTAAACTGTTTGAAGCCAAAGCTTGCCCGACGGCCAATCCATAGCGTAGCCAAAGCATATAAATTGGAAAAATAGTGTTCACAGCATCAAAGCTCTCAAGCAGCGATCCTGAAGAATTTGACTGTGTGCCTCCTCGGATGGAGCTCTGGGTGAAGCACGTGCAGCATTGCGGGGGCGAGGAGTGACGCGGTCTGTATTTGCCTTAGGATTACGGCCTCCTCCCGACTGAGTGCCGGGTAGGGAGGCGGCATTGTCAGTCGAGCTAAGCGGTAACACTTGGTTACTTCGGCATAAACTGGAAACGTTCATTAGTTCTACACAGACATTTAGTAGGCGTATGTCAAGAACAACGTCAGCTGATACCGATACACTAAGGTGTGCAAGAATTTACAAGTGCAATCATTAGCGGACGTTGTATTCTTCACAGACATCATTAAAGTCTGCTGCAATTTAGGTGAAAATATTTCAAAACATTGAGAAATCTCTCTGCCGGTATCCGCGGCGTCTGCCAGTGCTACCAAGGTTTTGTTAGTTTGTGGGTTTAAGGATTTCACAAGATGGTATTTAAGGGACTGACTAGTAGCTGAAGTGTGTCGATTTGCTATATCAAAAGTTCAAATATCTCTGTCCGGAGAGCCTGTGATGCTTCCGAGTAAATAAGTTTAGTAACATAAGCTTCGGTGACGGCTGGAGTTGGGTGCCCACTGAAGGTTGTGTTCAACCAAATGTAGTCGCCCTCACTTTCTTCGTTGGTTCCAAACCAAACTTTACGTTTAGGAGCCAACTTTGCTTGCGCATAGTTGAATGTCAGAACTTCGTCAGCATTTACTTTTTTTTTTTTTTTACGAAACTGCTATTTTCAGCATGTACACCGCGTCCTTAGTGCTGCTGATGCCCTCACAAGCAAACTAAGGAACATCATCACGAAGGCTGCCTAAAAACAAATGCAGGGAATTGTAACGTTTCAATGACCGTGTGGAGAACATACCAAATGCTGCACCGGGTGGTTCTATTGCCAGCGTGATTTTGTAATTATCCAAGAGAGAGAGAGAGAGAGAGAGCAAGGCAACGGAAAGACAGGGAGGTTAACCAGAGATAATCTCAGGTTGGCTACCCTGTACTGGGGGAGGGGCAAGGGGATGCCATAGGTGAGAGAGGGAAGGATAGAAAAAAGAAAAAAAGCCTAAACACACACATGCAGGTACACACGAACTGTTTCTGTGGGCACTGTCACGCAGCGCGCAAAGGCGTTCCTAGTCTTACGCAATGTCACCGTACAATCTTACGTCACACAGTGTACAGTCACAATTTGTCAGAAAGTCCCGTGTCCTTTAAGTACCGCAGCAGCACCTTCATAGCGGATCGCATTGATGTTCGCGTAGGCCAGTTCCCAAGCATCTTGTTTTCTGTCATTGGGCGCTTGTTCAGTTTGTCTAGGGTGGCTGAGAGGACTGCTCTTTGCTGGTTGAAACGAGAGCACTGACAGTGCTACTATGCCTCCCTTCACAAATTTTGAATGTAACGACTCAAATGGTAGAAACTGCTTCTTAGTGCGTGGGTCATACATGCAGCAAACGCATCCGTTGTTAGAAAACATCAATTTCAAGTCTAAAAGCCTGATTGCATTCTCTTCTACCAATATGACTCGCAACGTTCAAAATTAGTGAAGCGAGGCATAGTAGCACTGTGTTTTAATAATGGCCCCAAGAAAAGCTGACACCATTCAACGCAGCAAAGTTTTGAAGAGCAGATCCAGCGTCTAAAGACGGCTGGCTTCCCTGATAACATTTTAAAAGTGGTAGCTGAAACTGAATTGAGCAGGTTGAAAAAAGAAACAGATGGCAGGTTACACGCAATTGGAAATGAGGATCGTAAGCGAGTGGAAGTTATTCCTTATATCCACAAACTTTCACGCAACGTGAAAAAAGTTGCCACTAGACACGGCGTACGAGTTGTGTTCTCGGCGCCATGTAGGCGTTCAAGACTTTGTGCCAGGACTGAAAATCGGAAACGTAAGAGCTTCTGCACTATTAGCCATGCTTCAAAATTCATAGACTGCACCACCAATGTTGTTTATCGCATATCGTTGTCGTGTGGCACAGTGTACATCGGACAGACGGGACGCTGTGTCAATGTTCGCTTAAAAGAACATGAAATGTCTGTGATGTCCGGTGGAGGGGAAAACTTGCCTGCACACTGTCGAAGTTGCCCTGGCCATCCTGTTCATGAGGATACCCAAATAATTGGTAGAGGAGCCACGAAATGCGAGAGAGAAGTCATTGAAGCTTACCAAATCCAAAAACACGGTCACAATCAGTGCACGAGCGCACCCTCCTTATCGTTATCTTGCAAAGAAGTTGCTTTTTCGGAAAAAATGTCGTCTTTAGAATGTCATTCACCGACATTTTTTTATAGTTTTTATGGCTGCCTGGTTTTGTATGGCGCATGCGCGTGCTGGTTTTATTCTCTTTTCGACACAAGTGTTTCATTAAACTCTGTTGCTAGTCCCAGCGTGTGTGGTCTTTTCTCTCTTCTTGTGTACGCGCCTTGAAAGGCTGGGTTTCGTTGTTTGTCAAACTGAAATCAGTGACATATTAAAACGAGCTAATCAGTTACTTTATTCTTCTTTTCCTGCGATGTATGCAAGACTCTTTCACAGAGCCTTCTTCGTGTTTCACGAGGTCACTGCAGTCTCCGCTTAGTTCGTTCTTCTGGAAGAGTGGAAGGGCTTGGTCTCTGGGCAGCCACGTTCTCTGGGTTGCTTCCCTTTTCTTCTCCCTTCAAGAACCGCTTCTCTCTCTGAAGCCAATGTAACGCAGTACCTGCTGCGACTTTTCCGTGGTTGTGAAAACTTCTCTCGGAAGAGCTTTGCGCGCAGTTAATTCTTGTCACGAATAATTCTCTTCGTGTTTCTTGGAGCTCGCACTGACCATTGGCACCTCGCGTTGATCTCCCTCTTCATTGCCACGTGCAACTGACTCCTGCAGAGGTGACGGTGTCGACGATCGCATTGTGTGCATGGTGGCGGCTTCCTTTCTTTGACAAGTAAAGCAATGCCCACTTACAGCGTGTCGCGGAATGCAGAGACGGCGCCTTTGCTTTCCGACCGCGTCCGAGTCTTCCCGTGGCGCGTGAGGTAGGGTGCCCTCACTGTTGTTAATCGCCTGGAACGGCGGAGCCGGCTTTGGTCCACGCGCCGTCCCGTCGAGAGCGCTTTACGGACAATGTGTTACTGCCTGGATTTTCTGCAAAGTGGTGCAAGCACGACCCCATGGAATTGACGAGGCTCTCAGTACATCGTACACGGAAGCCGCTCGCGTGGTATAAACCTTTTCATCGGGCGAGCGGGAAAGGGGGCGCCGCGAGCCTTTCCTCCTCTCTGGCTTGTGCGACCGGGTGCGGCGCTGCTTGAAAGTATTGCTGTCGCTTGCTGCGGAACGATTTTGGAGATGTTTTAGCTGGTACTTTTTGAAATTCGCGCAATGTCCGTTCATACAAGGTCGTCGGGGAACCAGTGTGGAGCCTTTCGGTGCATCGGTAACTACTGCACGCGGAAATATCTCTTGGGGGCGCAAACATGTGCCGCCCATCATCAGCCGCGGTGTGTGTACGTGTTGGGAACTATTTTGGGTGTATCGGTTTTAATTCAACGAAGAGAACCAACGTCTGTGCATTGCCAGGAAATGGAAAATCTGCTCAATATCTGATCGCTTGGTTTATGAATTAAATATAAGAGCGCATGCTCCTGTATGGCCAACCTAAGGCAACCCGAAACACCTACGTGCCAGGCTCTACGAAATATTTGTGATGCACCGGCTTCGTTCTCACGCATTTCAAGACTAGTAGGCTTGAAATCGCTATATGTCTGCGCTAGCATCCTGTATGAGGCCGATGGCACTGCTCAGCACAGCGATCACTGCGGTTGGTGAACCAGCATGATAAATATGTAAGCAATGTGCTTCGGCATTGCCTGTTTTGCCCTGTAAAGCCCATGTACCCGAGAGGGATCGCATAAAAAGAATGCAACTGCATTTTGCGAGGACAATATTTTCGTAATACGGGTGAGTGCGTCGTAGAGAACGGGACGAATAAAACCGAAAAAAAAAATCGGTTGTCATCCTCTATCTCGAAAAAAAAGAAAAGAGATAGAAAACGGGCTAACGCATCAATAAGACCTCACATGGTCGTGCCGCACAACGTTTATAGATCAATAAACCTTGATGTCGCATGCCTGGACCTTGCGCTATATTTACTTATTTATTTGTTTACAGATACTGCCAGCCCTTACACAGGGAGAGGAGTACGAACAATTATAAATCACATATTTTGTACATGGAAAATTGTACATTGAAACAAAAAAGGGACAATAAATTGAAATTAATAACACCAAGAGGTAACAGCATAAACCGCTGAAGATAACAAAGACACAAATTAAAGTATATTACTTACAAACTAGGATATTTCCAATGTGTTTTGCGAAGAAATCAATTGATATGGATGAAACGGCTTCTTCCGACAGGGAGTTCCATTCTTTGATAGCTCTTGGAAAAAAGCTGTACTTGAAACAATCGGTATGAATAACAGGGGGACGAATAAACATTGAATGACGATGTCTAGTGGTTTCACCAGAAAGAATTTCAGAAAAGTCTGTGATATAGAGCAATGATATCTGTAATCCAGCATCTACCACTGCTTCGGATGCTCGCGCAGTTCGTAAACGGTCGCTTTGCTGGGCAAGTGTAATTGACACTGTAAAGTATGCTGTTATTGGTAACTAAACTATTTTATTCATGGGTGGAAACCACGTCCACCGAACCAAGTAGTCACGCAATGTAATCTACAGCTAACAGTTTGAAAGCTTCTCAAAATATATCAGCACAACGTCTACCGTAGCAGAACGGTACCCACGCTGTTACGATCGTCGCGTATGTTTTATTGCTCCTAAACTACATCTTAGAACTAAAGGAGAATACTGATACAAGGTCACATTAGTGAATAGAATTTTCCGAAATGCACAATTGATATCCGAGGATCGCGCTGCGTGCTCCGTCCGTCTCAACGCCAGCAGAAAGTCTGGCCATGCCAACTTAAACCACTTCGGTACATCTCACAGAACTATCTTCCACGCAGAAGACACGTTATACTAACCAGACCACGCGAGAGGGAAAAGACAGACCAAAAACCAGTGCCGAGCCTATACGTGACATACAAGACGGAGTGCTCACCGAAGCCAGCAGGCCGACTGCCCATAGATGGCAGCACTGCGTACGCAATATGGTGGCGCCCATGAGGTCAGGCGGCGCAGCGATGGATGGATGGATGGATGTTATGAGTGTCCCCTTTGGAACGGAACGCTGGGTGGGTGGGTGGGTTCAGCCGTCAGGCGCCACCGTGTCAGTTCCGCGAAGCACCAAGGCGGCAACTGCAACGGAGGCATGCTTTTGCCGCGCTCGTTTGAAACGCATGTACTACGTATCTATGGAAAGTAAGTGTACTAGAATACCGTTGAGTGGGACTAAAGCCCCTCCATACACGTTTCCGCCGAAGCGGCGGTGGCGCGTGGATGGAGGGGCTTTAAGTGGGGCGAGTGGCTGGGTCGGCGCATGCTTTGCAGTGAGGCGCGCGACGACAAAAAATACTGTGGCGGTGCTGCGATCGAACTGGATTGGGCCTCAACAAGGTCGCACCGTTGGAAACTGCTGGCGGCTCTTCTCGGAAGGGTCATTCGTACCACTTGGCGTGCTGGTATATGCGCTCAGACCGATCAAACGGTGTTTATAATTGGAAATAACACGTATTTATGCTTTAGGAATAGATGCCTTTCTTTCCCTTCTTTATTTCATTTTTTTAATTGCCGCTAGGTGATTGCGCGTGCACTGGGCCCGCAGTGTCCCTTTGGAGAACAAATATTTTTCTTGTTCTTCAAGCAGCATGTACCTATCGTGTGTATTGTTAAGCATATAGTTTTCAATCAGTAGCTCTTGCGAAACGGAGACGGAAAAACATATGTAAGCTTCCTGCTTGCCGCTTCGAACAAAAACCTAAATGTAATGCCGTCCCCAAATATACGTCCGCTCAACTAAACAGCCTCTGAAATAAATACGGCTGCTTTCATTTATAGGGTGCAGTATCATAAGGACAATAATTAAGCAATTAAAGGAACGGCATGCCTCACATACACGTAAAGATATTCGTAGATCTGCTGTGTTCGTTGAAGAATTAAGATAATGGTGGTACCACACCGGGCACCGACTTTTAATGGATTGCAGATATGGTGAGACTGTCAAAAAAATGTACTCCTTGCCAGAATCAAGTTAGCAGATTTACAGGTTGCCCCAAAACGGGGCGTTTATATTGAATGACTGCTATAGGAACTTGTTCAGCAGAACCGTTAGCACCCGTGCGTTAATTCTCTCAGGAACTGGTGCGCCTCTGCGCAACAGCCACGACTGTGCAGCAGCACAATCATTCGGAATAAGAGTCCTCACTTGCATCGGCCCCTCACCTTCGAGATGTCAAAAGTGCTGTTATGCGTTACATTCGAACGGAAACGGCTATTAGATAATTTTTAATAGTGAATTCTGAAGTCGAATGCGATTTGCATAGCAAATACCATTCGATTAGACTATATCTTTCTGCTGCATTTCGCCTGCTGGCAGGTTGAAAGAGATCGCCAGACAAGCCACGGAGATTATTACATTGGTAAAGACTTCCCGGTCTCCCTGATTGAATCTGCGCACATGGGCAATATATTTTCCCTAACACTCTTGTTCATATTAACGTCAATAATTGCCTTGATTCCTTTTCTCGGAAGTCAATTGGTTCATCTGGGGCTGGTGCAGCTTTTAAAGGAAACACGCTTATTTCGGTTGGGAGTTTTCAATTTTTCAATCAGCGCACTTATAATATTTGATAATTTTTCTCTTACATGCAGGGTGTTTCAGCGAACACTTTCAAAATATTTTAAAGGTTGCCTGTGGCAGATAGCTCAATTCTAGCTTATGAGCTGGTCTACTCGAAGCGGCGGACACTACTTGCACAAAAGATTGAGATGCAAAATCGGCTATTTAACAAGAATTCACTAATAAACTTTTTAGCTAATTATCTTATGACCCATATTACGATTTACAAATTCTAACAGTGGACTTCGGAAGGCGGATCCACTTGGAATGAATTCTCAGGACGGCACCACTTTCGAGATATAAATTCCCGAACTTTGCGGAGAAATGCATTGGCGTTCCAGCTATTTGTGTGCTTCTGTGCCTGGAACGACGTTTTGTTAACAAATTAATTGGAACGCCAATGCATTTCCCCGCAAAGTTCGGGAATTTATATCTCGAAACTAGCGTCATCGAGAAACTTCGTTCCCAGAGGATCCGCCTTGCGAACTCCACGGCTAGAATTCGTAAATTGCAATATGGGCCATAATGTAATCAGTTAAACACTTAATTCGTACATTTTTTATTAATTAGTCGCTTTCGCACCTCAATTTTTTGTGCAAGTGCTGTCCGCCGCTTCGAGTTGACCCGTTCATGAACTAGAATTGTGATATCTGCCACAGGCAACTTCTAAAGATTTCTGAAAGTGTTCCCTGAAACACTCTGTATATGTCGTGGATATATATGTCTATGTACCCTTAGATTTACCTAGAAGTGCATTGGTCATCTGCAAATCTTTTCCCCACGCAGTTAATAACCCTAATTTATTTCACTATAATATTGTTTTCTGGGATCACTGTCCCCGATAAACATTTGACCAACAAGAAGCGCGCATAAAATGACACGATATCAACAAAATTTTCTTACGTAGCTTCGTGTTGCAGATAGGCGGCTTCTGTGGCAATAATTATACGTGTTACTTTTAGAAAACAATGTTAAAAATAGCAGTTAACCTGCCTAAAACCACAATTGTACCGGCCGACAAGAGTCACGGGCGCACCAAAGCAAGTAAAACCCTATAAAAAATTTACTGCACAGAATTCCTGCGAAAAAAAAAGAGAAAAAACTGGGCGTCCGCCAGCGTCCGCGCAACGAACGCGCACTTACTAGCAGACGACGCACTTGACAACGACAGCAAAATTGGAGACGTCATGTTGTATAACCCATGTCAGGAATATGTATATGCAGCAAAGAGGTGCCAATATAAATTTGCAGTTGGAATAAAGCACCATTATAAGAGCGTACGTGCGAAATCGGTCTCAGCGCTCGCAGAGAAATTACGTTGGATCTGCCGCGAAGCGCGTCTCCGCTCCAATCCAGTTCGCTCGCAGCGCCCTCGCAAAATTTTTCAACACTCGGTGCCTCAGCGGGAGAGCGCCGTTGGGACCACTCGACCATAGTCTAGTACACTCTAGTATCAATCGTTCCAAATTGCGGTTTTAAGGCAATCGAAGACATTGAGGCCCATTTTGGACCACCGGCGGGTCAGAAAGGACGTCATATTTACGACTACAACCATGATATCGTGTCAAAGTAAACAGCACGGACACCGCGCAGCGAAGTGCTTCAATTAAATTATGACGTTTTACGTGCCAGAACCCCGGTCTGATTATGAGGCACGTCGTAGTGGGGGATACCGGAATAATTTGGACCACCTGGGGTTCTTTAACATGCACCTAAATCCAAGTACGCGGGTGTTTTCGCATTTCGCCCACATGGAAACGCAGCCGTAGTGGCCGGGATTTGATCCCGCGACCTCGTGCTTAGCCGCCCAACACCATCGCCACTGCGCAACAACCGCAGGTCGCGAAGTGTTTGTCACAACAAAGCAAGCATGCTTACGACGTCGAACTTAATGTAAGTTAACAAATGAGTATTTTATGCTTCTTAAGTGAGCAAATACGGTTGTAGACGTTTTTCAACTCTCATTTGTAGCTTCATTACTTGGAGCGTGCCTTGCGCCTCACAATTGTAGATGTTTTGGCAAATTGGCAGGCAAGTGTTTTTTCCTCCGTTGACAAAGTGCCTCAAGCACATTCTGGTATTGTCGTTCGGGCTCCTATCTGAAGGTCATCACCGCTTTGACATAATATAAAGCAGTGAGCTGAGACCAAACAACGCGATTGCTGATCAAATGTGTGCTAGCGTGCGCGATAGAAAGGCTAGTTTGCGAATACTCGACGTGTGCTGCGGGGCACTCCATCCTTAGTTCGGTTATTCTAAGCGCGAGAAAACATCGGAACAAATGAGCCCGATTCCAGCAGTCGCGTTTTGATTTTGGCGCAGAAAGAAGCTGCACGTTGGCTTATTAATGCACAACAAAAAGCACAATGCGCACAAAGCTCCAGTACGGAGTGCTTACGGGGCGTTTTTATGAAGTTGTGGCTTTACTGTGCGTTTTTACAGATGCTGCCTGCTAGCTCCTTTTCCCTTTCTTTAATTTTTTTTTTTTGCATTTGTTTTAGTTCGATTAACAGAAATTCGCAAGAGCGACACTAACCGCGACTATCTACTTCAGCCATCGGGTTGCTTCCCATGCTTTTGAAGGGAAGCGGTACAGTTTGATGGCGACAACCCCTTCGCGGTTGTGACAATCCTTAACTCGGAGCAGCTGCCGAGAGGCCGCAGTGAATCTATTACCAAATTGAAAAAGAAAGCTTTCAGGCACGCCTGAGCGCAGTACGGACAATGGTGAAACGGCGGTGAGGGCCTAATCGCGGATGCTCACCGCCGCTGCTAGGTGGCGCGACATGTAAAGCCAAACTTCATTGCTGGGTGCCTATATTTACATGTTTGTATACCGTTTGCTACAGGCAGCTTTGTCTATAGCGTGGTCGCTGCTAGGTTGGCGCTGGCTGCGTGGCGCCATTGCTGTGCCCTGTGCAGAGAAGTAGGGTGGCGCGAAGGTTCACCATGTCGTGTCTCAAAGGCAAGTGGTAAAGCGACTTCTCCTAGGCGCCGGAGGCTCGCTTGGTGCCTTAATAACAGCATACAAAGCTCGTTCAATTTTCCTTCGTAGCTACAAGCTACGCTGAGTAATAAGAGGGCCACTTTTACTCTTATTGTGCAACTGGAGGCTTGGGAATCTTGGGAGCCTGGCCTCACAGTTCATTAGCCCAGAAAGTCATTCGAGCGCTTCTGCACTACCTGAAGGCAACAGACTTGAGTGCCCTACTGTAGACATCTTGCACCTAACTTAGTGCATGTGAAAGTGCGATATAGACTCATGTTCTCTCTCTCTCTCTTTCTCTTTCTCTGCCCCCTCCACCTCCCCCCCGTGTAGGGTAGCAAACTGGACTCAGTCTGGTTAACCTCCCTGCCTTTCCTTCCTCCCTTCTCTCTCTCTCTCTCTCTCTCTCTTGTGAGGCTCCTAAAATACGTCCGTGTACGCAGCAGCTTGAACCTTTAGCTGCACTGCCGATGTGTTGTTAATGTTTTACGTTATGTTTCATCAGTCGTCTACGTATATGTCTGCTTTTTACAATTGGAACTCACGTAATAGCCGCATTATTTAGAGCTCGGAAAATGAAAGTCGTAATAATGCCGGCACTTGCTCTTGCAGCAAAAGAACAGTTATGCGGTTACTTGAGAACTACTCGAGAAAATAGGACACGACCAGGCAACACAAGAGCAGGTATGCCGTATTTTGTTTTTCACGCAGTTTCCTAGTAATCACGTAAACATACGAAGCTAAACATCTCGACAGAATTACCTGTCTAGTTGGGAAAATTCATTAAGACTTCGAAAGTGACTTCAACCAAATAAGCGAATTCATTAGCCCGACGTTTCGGAGCCCATTCGGCTCCTTCTTCACGGGCTATTCTTCGGGGATGGCAGTGTGCAGCTTTTGAAAGGTCCGTCGTAAAAAAGAAGGGGAGAGCGCAGAGAGAGAGATTTTTGTTGGAAGGAAAAATTGGGGTAAAGTGCAGCGCAGTAACTGTCCCTCAGGTGAGGACACCTCAACCGCGCTGCACAAGAGGGAGAGGGAATTGAAAAGAAAGTGGGGAGATACTTGACCGGGAACCTTTTCTTGACGGACGGGAAGGGGCGAAAGGGTGGGATGGCTGCGGCGGTGCTGGTAGGCTGGGATGGTCGATGCTGGGGGCGCTTGACCCGCAAGAATGCCGTTGAAGGGGGCGGGGGAGGTAGGCGAGCGCAGACGTTTTGGTGTTGGTGACCTAGAGCGGGAATTTACCTGACTGGGCGTCTTGTTTTCGTCGTTTCGCCAAGGGGGTATTATGCCTTTCACGCGGTTTATATTACCCGCCATATTCTGAATGTGCCGTGACTCCAGTGGCAGCCTTTTTCGCGAGACGAACTCGTGAAAAAGGCTGCTTCAGAGATGCACTGTTAGGAAAGGAAAGCCCAGTCTCTAAAACAAATGTAATCATATCAAGCCAACAGCCAATGAAACCAAGGGAAGCATAGGGGAAATTAGCTGTGGTTGAAATTTAAATGTACAAAATAAAGAAATGGAAATGAAAGTGGACGAAAAGATAACACATCTTGAATCGGTGTATGGTAGCGGGATTAAAAGACAGGACAAAAGAAGCCTTATGGGACGCACACAGCGCCAACAGTTAGCGCTGTGTGTGTCCCTTCTTTTGTCCTGTCTTTTAATCGCGCTACCGTATACCTATTCAAAATGCGTTACCAACAAGCCCACATTGCAACCCTTGGAAAGGTAACGTGTCGCCGGTGGGGAACCGAACCCACAACATACGCATTGCGCGTGAGTTGCACTACCAATTGTGCTACAGCGACGGCTATCAATCCATCCACTAACTTGGGTATTTATGTTTTACTAGATCTAGCCCTGGGAGTGTTAGCCAGCATCACTCAGAGCCCAAGTGGGCGGATGTGGAACATCCTTCTCTTGTCCGATGGCCTCACGTAGCAAAAGTTGTCACTTATAAATTTCCTTTCACGCGGTAGTGACTTCGTAGATTGTTTTGTTTTTTCGCGTACAATTGAATGAATTGCCTAAACTCCCATTCTGAAAACTTTGCAAGCGTTTGTGCACTAAATTGGTTGCAAAATTGTGCACTGCTGCATGCGTAACGTGTGGTTTAGGTGTGTACAAGCCGTTTCCCTGCATCGCTTTTCGCTGACTGTGCAAGGGCTAATAGCTACTTGCAAAAAAGTGCACTTCAGTGCCTGTTTTGTGCCTCGCAGCCGTTAGAGGTCGGTTTGTTAGTGTGTGGAATTTGGGCCCAAGATTTGATGCAAATTTTCCCAGGATCTCGTTGCCAAACTGAACCAAGGAGTCTTATGGCGGCGTTAGTGTCACTGACGCTGGGAGAGTGCAAGGGTATCGAGACTTATAGGCTTTTTAGACCTTTATATCCGGTCAATATACACAATGTGCACGAATCAAATATATACAGTTGAAGCTGGTACACGTAAATCGTAGAGGTACAAAAAAACAAAAAAACATAGTAGCAAACCAAGGGATACATAGCAAATATATACAGTAAGTCCATAGGGTTCAAGTCTACCGGGCTGAGCGTTCGTCTGTGACACAACACTGGGCTGACTCCAGCCTACAAATCAACTCCTGAATTTTTATTCGCACATTCTTTTTTTTTCTTTGCTTCCCTTTCCGACCTTCCCCCAGCGTCGGACAGTCACCCGGGCTCAGTCCTGGGTAACCTCCCTGCCTTTCATTTATTCTGATATATCTCGGTTTTCTGGTATTTATAATTGGTTCATATATATAAAGGTTCCTCATTACACATTGGCAGCATGGCAGCATAATGCCAATAGTTTGAATACATGACAATCGGTTGAAACTGATTGACTGATTGCCTTCATTGGCTGACTGATTGGGCTATGAGATACGCCGTAAGGGAAGCATCAATCGTGAGGCTAAACCCTCCTGCTGCTACAATCCACTACCACCACCCTATACAGGAGAGCTCCGGAGTTAAGTATAAACCCCATGCAAGCGATCTTGCGTGCGACAGCGACAAGCGATGCCATGGAGATGGCTGTCGCGTTCGCTCGTCGCCTGCAAGTCGTACCCCATGCGAGCGACGATATTGAGCGACGCTTCCCCGGTGTTGCCGGCATGAGGGCAGCAATATACGCGCCGAAACTAGCGTGAAGCGTGCTTTTTTAATTTAAAGTTTATGTTTGTTACTGTAAAAAAGCAGCATAAAATATTTCTGGGGGTCTTGTAGTAGGTTCTTATCCTTTCACGTGTAAAAATTCAACCGTTTGCTCGTTCCGTGCGACAATCGATAGTAGAAAGAGAGAGAGAGAGAGAAGAAAGGGGAAAGATAGGGAGGCTAACCAGATGGGAAGATCCGGTTTGCTACGCTACGCTGGGGAGAGAGGGGAGGGGGAGGTAAAGTGATAGCAAAGTAGAGATAAAGAAAGAAAGGAGCATATATATACACGCACAGTCGGTCACTGTCACCGCATACCGTCACCGCACAGCACAGTAGCACTTGCAGCACTTTAAACATCTGTTCAGGCTACAGCCGCTTGTCCAATTCTGTTGCCCTTAAAAGCTGCAACAGTGCCCTCGTCACCCTCCGCTGCGATGGCTTTTGATGTCGGCATTCTAAAATAAGTTCCTCTGTTAGAGGTCTTTGGTCAAACTGCGCTATCGCGATTGCGAGCGATCGTCTCTGTAAATTGCAGCTAGGACAGTCACAGAGAAGGTGTTCAAGAGTCTTCTCGCTACCATAGTCATCACACGAGGCGTACAATCGATAGTATTTGAGTGATGAACATCCAGTTGCGGCTTCGCACTATTGGCTAGTCGCTCATGGCACTTCAACGAACGACGAATTCTAGATTTCCAGAGCCGAGCGATCTGTTCAAGCGACGGCCCATTTTGTCGCTCGAAGCCGTCGCTTCGGAAATAAGTGGATCATCGTAGCGACGGACTACCTCACCCGATTCACTGAAACGAAAGCTCTGCCGAAAGGCAGCGCAGCCGAAGTGGCGAAATTCTTCGTCGAGAACATCCTGCTGCGACATGGCGCTCCAGAAGTCCTCATCACCGACAGAGGAACGGCCTTTACAGCGGAGCTCACCCAAGTCATTGTGCAATACAGACAGACAAGCCACAGGAGGACAACTGCCTACCACCCGCAGACGAACGGTCTTACCGAGCGCCTGAATAAGACCCTCGCCGACATGCTAGCAATGTACGTTGACGTCGAAAACAAGACCTGGGATGCCGTCCTGTCGTACGTAACTTTCGCTTACAACACGGCGGTGCAAGAAACAACACAGACCACGCCGTTCAAGCTGATTTACGGCAGGAACCCGACGACGACGCTCGACGCCATGCTGCCGCACGTCACCGACGAAGAGAATCTTGACGTCGCCACCTATCTCTAGCGCGCCGAAGACGCCCGACAGCTTGGCCGCCTGCGGATCAAGAACCAGCAGAGGACCGACAGCCGACACTACAACCTTCGACGACGCTTCGTCGAGTTTGGGCTTGGACCGCAATACTCTAACGACGACTTAGCGAGAAGCTTTTAAGCCGCTATTTCGGACCCTACAAGATCATCCGACGCATTGGCGCACTCGACTATGAGGTCGTACCAGACGGCATTTCGCTATCACAGCGGCGCCGCTCACGACCTGAAGTAGTCCATGTTGTGCGACTTAAGCCGTTCTACCAGCGCTAATGAACTTTGGGGACTTTGCATAGATGAACTTTGGACTTTTTTTCGGACTGTGTTACCGTGGACTTTGTTTCTTTGTTGTTTTGTTACTTTTGTTTAATAAGTGTCCTTTTGTGTCTCACTCTCCTGTTATGTTCGTAGCATCGGGACGATGCCTTTTGAGAGGGGGGCATTGACATATGAACTTGTTTATTCGTTACGCGTGAGCGCTTTTCACCGCCTAACAAATGTTATCGCACAGCGCAGGACACGCCTGCATGTATCGGAAGTTTCTCGAAAGTTATCGTTGGTTCTATCCGCTGTGTGTTATCACCGAGACTTGTGTAATTTGATTTCATCGCGCGACGCGAATGGTGTAGAACTTCTTGGAAGACACGCCGGTCCCAACTATTACTCTGGAATCTTCGATGACTGATGTATAAAAGCCGACGCCCTTGACCAGCTGATCAGATTTTCGCCGATCGCTGACTCTGTGCGCCGCTATCGTTGTGCTTTAAGTGTAGTTTGTTTTTGTGGGCACAGGTTCGCCCAATAAAAGGTAATTTCGTCTTTATCAGTATTGCAACTCTGCTCTTTACCGTCACTACCACGTGACAGAATTATTGCCATTAAAGAACAGGGATTAAGCGACGATATTCGGATGGGTGTTTAATTTGAGCCCGCGCTCGCGGTAATCTGCTGAACTATTTGTTAAACGGCCATCTGCCGGTCAGAAAACACTACAGCCTCCGCTTTCACACCAACTTGTAGTTCACCATCGAGCGATGATTGGCCACTTCACTTTTATCGTCTAAGTTTGTTCCAACTCATTGAAATCGTTCGTGAAATTTCACAACAGCGTCACACGCTGGGACATTGTGAACATACGCTCCATCAGCTCGGCGTAAATCTCCCTGACATGGGGTCCCTTCAAGCGCAGAAGGCAGATTACTGCTAGTCCTTCAACCTACATTATCGAAGGACGCGCCCATTTTTCGTTTTGATGTTCTAAGGGTGTTCCACCGGTACTACATAGAACAAATTATCTATATTCTGCTGAAACTAGAGAGGCATGCGCTGGTTTTGATGTCTACCATGTACGTCTGTTTCAATTTTATGGTGCCGATAATGCTAACTTTATCAACGTTTCTCGTATTTATGCATCTTGTATTAACTCATACACTTCTGTATGCGTTTAGACGGGAATTGAATTGAATTCTGGGGTTTCATGAGCCAAAAAACGATTTGATTATGAGGCACGCCGTAGTGGGGGACTCTGGGGACTGATTAACTTTGACCACAGGGGGTCTTTAACGTGTCCCCAATGCACGGGACATGTGCCTGGTCATGTGCATTGTTATTTGTTTCTGGACTCATAAACTCCAGTGACAACATGTCATGAGCGTTATACAATGTACAAATCGTATACGAGAATTGTATACGACATGTTCTTGCGAAGGCGACCGAAAATTCATAAAGATAGAGCACTCAAGATAAATGTGAATTAAAAAATAAACAAGATTATCGGCAACTGTGGATATCAGGAAACAGGTTAAGGGTTCTAATTTTCTCGCTAAATAAATAACTTAAATAACTACACGAAAATCTATTTAACGAGGGCCGTTATGCGCCTGCTGACAATGTAAACTTTGTAGGCACTTACGAGGGGATCGCGTATCAGTTTTAAAGCAGCGCGAGAATTCCTCCTTGACTTGCGAGAGAGTTTCAAGAGAGTTTCTCACTTTTTCGGTGGGAAACTGGGCGCTCGAGGAGTGCAGGAAAAACATGCGCACCAGGAATGGCAGCTGGTTACGTCTTCTTGCGTCTCCCGGTCGGCGCCATGGAAGCAGAAATATCTTTTTTATTTCGGCGTGGTGGTTACGGCTCGTGGCATGCCCTTGACTTCATTCGAATGCACTGCAGAACACTGGCCATCCCCTGTCATTGTCAAGCTAGACAAGTTAACTTAACCGAAGGGCGCAATCATCGCTTTATCAGAAGCGGCAGGCAAACGGCGAAAAAAGAAAGACGAAACAAGGAGTTAATTTTTTCAAAAAGAAATTATGAAGAATCAACCGCGGTTGCTATCCAAGAATGCGTTTAGCATGCTTTGTGAGGCGGTTATTTGTGGAACTGTGTATATGTCACACCATGTGCGATGGGTGGTGCTCGCCTTACCGCCGTGCTGCATGCACAACCGGTACTTCGTCGAGGACCATTTCGGAGCGTGGCGCAGCGTCTACGACTGCCTCTGGCCGCAGGGGCACAGTGTCTCGAACGACATCACCTGCGCCTTCGGCCAGGCGATGTCGAAATGCTAGCTGCATGCCACGAGGGAAGAATGCGAGAAAGCCTCCCTTACCACCGCGCAATCGTGCGGTTTTACCACTGTAATTAACTGCACAATCTTCGGGAACGGCCCATAAAAAGCGGTTAGACAGTTACAAGAACTCGCGCTTAGTTCCCAACGAATAAACGCATAAAAAACAAAAGAAATTCCCCGATACGGTACGCCGCCGAGCGAAGCTCTAGAGAAGCGTGGTGAAGAAACTAGTGTGCTTAGCTTTCTTTTGGCGCATAAATTACGAGGTGAAGAGAAGAGTCAGCATCTAGCCGTAATCACCACGTCGAAATAAGGAAAATGGCTCCGCTTGCATAACGCAGATCCCGGGATGTCAGAAAACGTCAACAGCTAACGTTTCTTGATCAAGGGGTTCCTGGGCTACTTAAGCGCTCATGCAGTTGCAGTTAATTTCCAAATGAAAATGTGAGAAACGCCCTCGTTCTGCAGGGCCTAGGAGAAAGACTTTTTGAGTGATTCAGAACCTGGGATATCACCTGCCTAGCAGCTACAAACTTTTTATGGTCAGTAGCCGCGTAACTGTGCTAATTAAATAGAATGATTAATTTAGTTATCTAGTTAGCGACAACATTAGTGCACGTAATTTGATTCCTGATATCCGCCGTTCACGATAATCTGGGTCCTAAGCAATATCATTGTTCAGGTGACCTCTGCTTTTTAGGAATTTGAGGCAGTCTTCTCAAAAACACCCGGTATAGTGGAACCAAAGGAAACATGCTCAACCGAGTCCCAATATCCCGAAGCTGCAAAAGACCCACACCGCTCCCCAGTGTAGGGCAGCTAATAGAATTTTCCGTTGAGGTATACCTCCCTGCCCTTCTTTTTTCTTTTGTATCTCTTTCTCTCTCTCTTAATAATGTCTGCTGAGATACAGTGCTTGAAGGTCGAAACCATAAGTCTCTTCGGGCTTCCTTTATTAGCCGAAATCGTTCTGCAGATGACCCACGTTCTTCATTTCTAATCATCACCGTCACTCTGTCACTAATTCTCAACGCAGTGCAAGTTAGTAATATTCTCACGTTGTGCCCATTTCCTCTTCGTCATTGATACCTTTATTTCTGACATGCATTTCGTGGTTTGCAAAGAGTGGTATTTCGTATCAAGTTAATGGAAGGCAGAGTTTCCGGGTCATAATTTTACCAACATTTCAAACCCTCGCTCGACATTTCATGCTTATCATAGTGTTTTTGAAGAAAAGTGTTTTTGAAGCAGAACCGTGCCATCATTTGATTAGTACCCTTAGTACCTTATTGTGGTCTATACGCCATAGTTTCGACACTATATAATTCACGAAGATACCTTAATTTCTCGATTGGAGCTTGTAGTTATTATTATTATAATGGGGGGGGGGATATGCGACTATATTCTGTCATGGGAGAACCAGGACGAATGTATTTAAAATCTACGTGTGCCCCAGAAGTACACATCGCAAGCAGAGGGCAACAACTCTCTTGGTGGGGATTTTTGAATTTCTTGAAGAGGTAGCAAGGGGTGGCTGGCTTTTTCCTCGGCAACTAGTTCAGCCCAAACTCAGTTCTTCGTTTCTTTACGGGCAGCAATTGCCGCCACCAGAAAGCAGTTTATAAATGTCTTAAAATTATCTATGAAATGGATGATGATGATATGTTGATTTTTATGGCGCAAGGGCCAGGTATGGCCAATGAGAGCCAACTATGAAATGGCCACAAATATCTCTACAAAAACGTTACTGTAAATATCTTCAGGGGTGCCGTCATCTGCTCCCTCGAAGCCATTAAGTCGATTAAAAGACTGCTTCGTGTTCACCAGACAACTCCCGTCTATTCACTTAAGTCGCTGTTTCCTGCTTTGGTAATGTTTGTAACTAAGAACGACAAAAACTATCTCCAAGTTACACAGTGTTTTCCTGTTGCTGTCACCACTGCGTATGTTGCTGCAAGCCATTTCACACGCTGGCAGAGATTGCGAACATCAAGCGGAAAAGTGCCAGACAGAAGGCGCTCGCCAAGAAAAAAAGAAAGAAAGATATTTGCCCCCTCCCCCTTTTTTTTCGTTAGCTAGTGGATGATACGCATGCTTAACGAATCCTCTAAATGTGCGTAAGACTTGCGAGCAGGACATTAACTTCTACATCGCTTCAAGACCCCCTCCCCACCTCCCCCTTCCTTTCCCGAAAAAAAAAAAAGGAAGGTAGAGAATACGTGGGCGACTATCGGCAACGAACAATTTAGAAATATAGGTTGCACGCACGATCATATTTCAATTAGTTTAGTATAGTCCCTTGGCAGGTGGAGCAGGAATGCGGTGAACCTTTGATCTTATTCTTTTAGTCCTGTTTAAATTCTATGGTCTCTTTGATGAACAGTTTTTTGACAATAATAAATTGCCCCTGTTTTCTTTGCGCCCCGTCCGCGACCCATAATAGACCTTCTGGTAAAGAAGTCGGCGTCATCTAAAAATGTCGTAGAACATCTTGATTTCGCGTGCACGTATTCACAAACGTCTTTTACTTTTTTTCATCGCCCTGATAAATATCCTGCTATTACGAGAATCATTTTCTTTGTATAGCGGGCGCATGACTGTTTGCCAGTGAGGAAACACATTTGCGTAAGTGAAATTTTAAGACTGCGCCAATCGCCTTGCTTGAGTGCACAAAGAAAAACCACCCTGCACAACACTGGAAAAGTTTGGCAATAACCCGTCCCCTAAGGTAAGAAATAATTCTTAGACTCTGGTTCCCGCCGACGTTAGCCTTGGTTGCTCTAAAAGCGCTAGTGAGACTTTTTAAAGCTTAGGGACTCTATGAAAAACTGTAGTCGTCAGTTTCATTCCTCGTGCTTCTTCGGACGAATATTCTTCCTATCTTTTTTTTTTCTTCATCTTTTCTACGCTTTCTCTTCCTCCCAGTATGGGGTAGCCAATCATTTAGTTACTCTGGTTAACCTCTTAGCCTTTAATACATTATCTCTTCCTCTCCCTGTAAGAGCATGGACCCTGACGGGGCCCGTAATGGCAGGTACAATCGGCTCTCAAACCAATGAGAGTGGTTGTTTCCAACAGAGATGCTGTCGTAATATGAAAGCTTTCGTGAAGTACCGAAGTTGTCTGTCTTCATGAATTGTCTGTTCACTGTTTTGCCGAGGAAAACCGGGTGCAAGAGGTACAGTTGAACGGGCTACCGCGATTCTCGCTTGTTGTGCGCGTGTCTGAGACGGTATTACTTTCCATTCAGGCCGTTGTATCGGGATTCCCTGCAGGGCCACAGGGGGTCCTTGAGCATGGCCGGTGGCAGACGCGATAGTTGGTTGGGATCAGACGCGACCCGCCTGGAGGTTTAGCAGCGGCACGCGCCGAGCTCTTCTATGCGTTCTTTTACAGCGACGCAGCGTGAATACAATATGCAGGGTGTTTTTTTTAGCTGCACCAAATTTTTGAAATTAGAAATATATACATCGCGGTAACGTTATGTTCACCATTCGAGTGTACGGATATGAAGCCTCTAGATACCAAGCGATTCCCGCAATTACGTGCGTAATTAGCGAAGTTACGCTAATTAAGTTTCTAGTTATCGACAATAAGTGGCTACAGCAAACGAGTACTTTGTGGCTCGCCCTCGACACTACCTATCCCAACAATTAAATATTGACTAGCGGATTTCATGTGTGAGCTACGCGAATAATTAGTTCCCCTCGGCGGGCTCATTGAATCCAAAACTGGCTGGAAAAAGAGCGTCTGTGTCGTCGAAGTGGACCCCCCCCCCCCCCCTCCCCGCCTTTCGTCGTCTCCGAGGTCAACGCCAGTCCGGCCCCACGAGCAGTTTGCGTTATCTCCTTGCTGTCTGCGGCGTTGGCCTAGCGCTTCAATGCCGGCGGGCCGCCAAATTTATTTCGTCATTCCGTTATTATTTTATTTTATTAGTGATGAAAAGTTAATTAGCGCAAATATGCTAATTATTTATGTAAGTATTTTGATTTCTCGTAGCAGTAATGGCCGCCTGATCGAGTAATTTACATCAGGGATTAGAATTATGCTGTCTGCCACAGGCAATTTTGGCGCGACTTAAAGAAAGATTACCCTGTATATATCGACGCCGAAATCGCCGAAAGATCTCTGTGATTGGCCGCGCTCTGCACTAATAACGAACATTTCAGGTGAGTTTAGAGGAAGCGCAAGCTCATAACAATAGTTACTGGCGATCAAAGAGGGCGAGAGCGTAGCCATCACGAGAATTCATGCCGAAGCGGGAATCATGGGTCCTGCCATGTTGCACAACGCTATTTTTTAGCGTGCGCAAACATTACGAACGTTGAACTCGCCAGAATAACGAACGTTATCATAGCGCACGTAAGCCAACAGAAACCCAATAACGCTCGGAGCAGGATGACAAGTCTATTTCTTTACATATACGTA
The DNA here is from genome assembly GCF_023375885.2 of Dermacentor andersoni. Classification (NCBI taxonomy): domain Eukaryota; kingdom Metazoa; phylum Arthropoda; class Arachnida; order Ixodida; family Ixodidae; genus Dermacentor; species Dermacentor andersoni. Next base: position 271,208,432 of record NC_092814.1, read on the forward strand.
AAGCATTTACGTTTGGTTGCAAAGGCTATTCTAAAGCTGTCTAGTAGCTCACAGGTTTCACCGCCGCCAAGTGCCCGATATAGCAGCAGCACGTTATGGCCTCAGAGTTGATTAAGCTCCAAATGAGACCTTCAAAACGACTCACGAAGCCTGAAAAGCAAGATTTTAATGTAGCAACTGCTTCATCACTGGCTGATTGAAGAATGATTTACACAAGCAATGAATTTCAAAACTGATGTAAAGACACTTTATATTTAAAGGTGTTATCTCAAACGCCACGCTGACCACACAGTGGACAGGTAGGTTTGGACGTTGTCCCTATTGACTGATGGAAGCAGAAAATAAGACGTTGGCGCATGTTTTCAAAACTTGTTACACTGACAGTGAGGCAACCTCACGTGCACCATAATAACAAACTAAAGAAACTGAAATAAACATGACGTACCAAGATCGTCTAGATCAAATACATTCAGATAGCAAAATGTTCAACCACTTCGAATATTTGTTTTCCCAATATAGCCTTTGGCTAAACAGCGGGGAACAGAAGGTTCCATAGAGCTATACATTTGAGCTAAACAAATATAGCCGACTTAGACATAAGGAGTCTGAGAGTGCAAAAGTCTGTCCATGTACAGTGCAGTCTACTGTTAAAGGGAATACATGAGTGTAGAGCACGTGCGAATTTTCCCACCTGGCAAGTGTGGACCTGTGGTTGGTGACGCTGGCACCTTCCTGCATACCTGCGCACTCGATTGATATAGCTTCAGCCGACACTTGTAGCTACAGAGCCAGAAGAGTGAGATCCACTCATTAGAGTGGTCCAGATAGTAGTGGACTGCGTTGTACGTATCTCAAATTTCACGAAATGCCTTATTATGCAATAAAAAAAAAAAGAGAAGAAAGAAAGAAAGCGTTCCGCGCATGACAAGGAAGATAGACACAATTTATTTATTGAGACAACATTTTTCTTTCTGAGATACAAAAGAACTTATGATAATCACTTAAATACCAAATTAAATATGACACTTCTTCATTTCTTACTTTAATGGATTACTTTATGACATCACTTACCCCAACCAACAGCCCTACAACCACTACCTTCTTGTCCATTCCCCCGAGGTGGGTGAGCGTCATTGTCCGAGGAAAAAGCGGGCAAACGAAAACAACATGGTGGTCTTCACTGTGGGCGAATGACTGCTTTCGCAGTAAATGAGCCGAGAACTGAAGGAATCATCCGCCGTGGTTGCTCAGTAGCTATGGTGTTAGGCTGCTGAGCACGAGGTCGCGTGATCAAATCCCGGCCACGGCGGCCGCATTTCAATGGGGGGCGAAATGCGAAAACACCGGTGTACTTAGATTTAGGTGCACGTTAAAGAGCCCCAGGTGGTCGAAATTTCCGGAGTCCTCCCCTACGGCGTGCCTCATAATCAGAAAGTGGTTTTGGCACGTAAAACCCCGTAATTTAATTTTTTTTTAGAACTGAAGGAATTGCTGAAATCTGTTACTTTTTTCTTTGTCCTGCGGTAACCTCGCGCAAACGTCCCAAAAAAGGTTGTCACTTAATTAAGCGTCGCGAGTTTCTTGCAGATTGTCGTGATGTAGCTGCACATCGTCAAATTTTGCTCATTCTGCTTTAATAATGACACGCCGCAGTCCGCACGGCCGGCCATCGAACGCGCGACATCGCGGCAGGCGCGCGCACCACGCACGCTCGGCCACTGCGTCAAAGGACTACGAGCGCAGTCGACGAGCATCGAGGAACGATGGGCGCTACCACATCTCTAATGTGCGCTCAGTGGCGTCCGCAGTGGCTCACGTGTTGTTTGCGTTCCTTACTACCTGTCGCGATCGTGGTCGACCGTCGAGGCCATACCCTGCAGGTGATCAGTGACGGCGGCCTAATGGCTTACAAAGATGGAGCGCTCCGAACAGGAGGAATGAGGCACCAAACTGTCGTAATGGGCACGCACGCCGAAGGACGTGCGTGCTTGATGGCGAATGGTTAGGGCGCGCGGATTGTGTGGGCCCTCGCTCCTAGTGCGAGAACAGCACGTGCAGAGGAAACCGATGTGTTCTTTTTTTCTTCTCTCAATATCTCTCTTCCTGCTGCTTCTGCTGCAGCGCCCTACTGGTTTCGAAGCAAGCAAAATCAAAAGGAGGAAAATAGAAATACGGAGGACATGACGCGAGTTCGCTTGAAAACAAAGCCTCCTCGCGGTTAAGCCGATCTGTCCAAAGAGGAAAGAAGAGCGTCGTGCCTTGCCTTCCATTTCGCACTTGTGGGCTAAGCTGGCGGTTAGCTACCGAATCCGGGCATGCGCCTCTGTTCATTTTTTTAATGCGAATATCATTCTTTATGATATTCGCATTATGCTTTACTTCCCACCCGCCCGCATATTCGTCCGTCCGTCCGTCCATGGTCCTTCCGCCGTGGTCCTTGCACCATCGTCATTCCAGCTTCGTCATCAGACTCCAGTCATATCATCATGTCATCGTCGTCACATAGTTATCATCATGCCGTCGTCGTCATGCTTTCGTTTCATCATGGCCATCACTTCAGAAATGTAGACCATCCCATTGTCGTCACTCCATCGTTGTCATACACTCGTCGCCATCTCAATGTCCTCATGTCATCGTCGCCATGCTGTCGTCGTTATACCATCGTCATAATTTAAGAATTGATATTTCATTGTCGTCATGTCGTCGTCGCTATACGCCCTTGTTGTTAGATCGACATGATTCGTTCTTCCTCATTCCATCGTCACTGCGTCGGCCCCATACAGCAGTCATCATGCCTCCATGCTCATGGGCGACCTTGGCAAGCGAGTTCCACAGCATGCAAAGTGGCACGATGTCGGATTATGTAGTATATAGCCGAATCAACGAAAGTCTCAGAATCCGCCTCTTTCATTTTCCTGTGCTGCCCTCTGCCGCACGCCGCTGAAAACGTTTTGGAAGGGTCCCGGGGCTTTCGCCGGTTGATTTGTGTACCTGCGCTCACGTTGAGTGCGCGCCGGTTGTGCGTTTAGTGGATCGCGAATCATTATTAATGACTTCTTCGGGACAGCATGTCGTTCCTGAAGCCATGTAGCACTCAATAACTACTGGGTGAGCAGGCCTGAGTGCGCTGTTCTGCAAACAGTGCGGCCGATAAAGGCACGCTGAGTTCCATTTGGCGGCACGGCTGCCTTGGAATTTGTCACTGCTTTCTGCACTTGGACGTCACTTTTTGTATTCTTTTAACACATTATTTAGACACTTCGTATATTCAAGAAGTCTTCGAGCGCAGCCTTCTGCGTCGGATTTATCAAAGCGGTGCACTTGTTTACATCGACATCTACAGCCGCAGGTCGTTGTTATCGTCAAATATTGTGGAAAAGGGTTGTCGCTGATATGAAATAGTGTCAAAATGTAGCAAAACATTCATATCTGCGCATATGTGCCATGTTGTTACACCCTGAGACAAGTCAATGTGAGCGGCCGAACCACTTAAACAACGGCAACTGTGATCCAGATACAAGTATTACGGGCTGTTAATCAACTCATTCTCGCTTTTCTTTAACTACATCATACTTACAGTTTTAACGTGCTATAGAGCATTATTAGAGAAAACTGTGCTCGCATAAGTGCTCATTTGTAGGCCATGTTGTTCTCTCACGAAAACGCGCGGATGTCATCGCTCACACGGCGTTGGTATAAATGAGCGAGGCCGTTGTTTATACCGAATACACCGTATCTTGTTTGCCGCTTGACGAAGAGGCAAACAATACATCTCTGAAATTGAGAAATGTGCCGGCAAAGCAACACGTACGGGCCCACCCATATACGTAGCGAATGCGGCCGACAGCCTACAGGTACGGTGACGAACAGATGTTGGCACAACGCTGTGTCGCCGCTTATCGCTTATTGTGTACGCGCCATGCGAAGTGAAGTGTAGCTGATTTCGAATGGCTAATACCAGAATTGAACTCTAAAAGCAGTTTCGTTCGACCTAACTGCTTACATTCAGTTCAGGACCGCCGGTAGCGAGTGCACGAACTCGACGGCGCCAGGCTAACCTTCGCTGAACACGATCGACATTGGCTCAAACTTCGTGGGCACGGCTCGAGAGGGTTTAAGCTTGTGCATTTTAACTTGGTAGGTATGGTATGGTATGAACTTTATTTTGGTCCTGAGGGATCAGTCTGGGACTGATGCGGGCCGCTACGGTACAGAGAGGCCGAGCCCCTCTGCCATCACACGGGCCCTCTGGACAGCCCTGAGTTGGTCCGCCAGCACTTCACTGTGCAGCATGCGCTGCCACCATTGTTCACCTCGAGAACCATCACCGGCCAACGCCAAGCAGCGCCACAGCATGTGTTGTAAATCGAGCAAACCCCCACACTTACTACAATAGACTGAAACCCCGCAGTCCGGATTAATTTTATTCATGATGACCGGGTTAGGGTACGTTCGTGTCTGCAGAAGCCTGTGCTTGACTCATTTTGAGCACGACTAATTATATATACAAGCGATAACGCTGTCGCTATTGTGTTGTCGGTTCGACGGCCGATCGCACGGGGTTCGGTCGAACGATGGTCGGCACGCTGATTTTGCCGGTGCCTTCGACAAGAAAGCCTGTCGCAGTACAACTCGCGCTCGTCAGTTGCGCCGTTGTCGGCCTGGTATGATAAAAAGGTTTCAGTGACGCACAATAGTCGGTCAATCATTGGAGTGAGCGTCTTGTCGGTCTCGTATCGACCCAGTGTGGCCGGGCCTTACGAGTACGTGCAGTCAGGAACGCGCTGCCACCACCAGCAAGTGAGGACCGACGCTGCAAAAAGATTTCGTCAGCAACGTGATGTACTTAAGTGTCGCAGAAGTGTAAACCAGGGGTTTTTTGTTAAATTAGTGAGCCATTCATGAAAGGCTGCAACTACCTGGCTCACGGTGCAGTCCGGACAACTCGGACGATGCCCTGGCCGCTTTCTCTTTTCAAGTGGAGTTCCGGTCTTACGCTACGCACGTTTTCGGCACCGCACCTACGTCGAGCTACCAGTAGAGTTTGAACGCGGTACACAGCATGAGTGTTTGCAGCAGCGCGCATCCGAGCCCTTTTTCCTTTTCTTTTTTTTCGGGGGACTCCCCGGCGCGTGGCCACGCGCGTGACCCTTTCAAAACGTTTCGCGACTAGTCCGCTAGGGCAGGGTGCATGCGCCGTCGCGCCATGAAAGAGGCGGATCACCAATACACGCGTTCAATAAACGTGACTGGCTCGATTGTTATTCGCATTGCTGTCTACAGTCATGGTGAGATACGTCCTGCCATAATTTTTATGTATTTAATTCTTTGCCATATCAATTTTGAATTAATAAGCCGGGCTAGGAACAAGAGGCCCCCACGGCCCCGCCAATTTCTGTTCATTTATTTTTTTATTTTTTATCAGCTATCTTTAACATCTTCAGCACGTGAGGGTGTCGCCGGTTATATTCTTCTTCTCTTACGTGCGAATCCCGAAAAAAAAAAAAAACGCTGCATATCTCACGCAGAGAGAGGGACATTAGTGCTCAAGTTTGAAAAACGCAAGTGTTCCCGGGCAGGGTGGCAAACGAGGCCCTACGGAAGTGACAGATTTCAAATGTTCACAACACTCGCGAACACAGGAAAATATCATGCATTCGATCGCCTCTGCGTACGTATTAGCACGAGAAAGTACTTCACATGTTGCATAAACTTAATCTCTGAAGTTATGTATTCATAGATACATTCGTTCAAACCCAGGTAGGATACATACGGATCCAGAAAAGAAAGAAGTACGCCCAAAAATGCCATGTTTTACTGAAATGAGATGTAAAATAGTGGGATTTTGTAGCATAAATTGCGCTTATGCGTGTTCAGTGTATTGTTGCAGTTTTTTCTGATGGTCATGCACCCATGATTACGTCAAAATGTCGGCCTGCTATGGGCGAGGCACGAAGTTGTGCCGACACTATCGCATGGTATAAGTTATTAGTCTAAAATAAGGTTCTCTATGGGGTTCTTCGATCTCTTCACATGAGCAGACAGCGCTCTCAACTTCTCATATTCTTAACAATAAGTATTTATTTTAGGCCGTGACACGTCCAAATCTCTGAAGTGTTCCAACAGAGTGGCTGATGTTAATTAATAAAGTGAACTACATGTTTTGTTTTTCTTTAACTGCTCTTCTTCTAAACAATGTGCATCACTCGTTACCAAAGGCGTAGGAGCAATAGTACAGCATTTAATGCATCACGCGCGCCATGGCATCAGCCGCGATGTTCCCCGTTAAGTCACAATGACCTCATCACCAAAGCTATCGGGATTATTATTATTATTATTTGTTTTGAACACATATACACATATACACAGGTATCAGGAAAGGGAAAGCGAGGAGCAGGCTGGCAACTGCCACCGGAAAGGGCACAACGCCTGCCTACTCTTCTGAAGGGAGGTGACAGCAACACAGAAATGGAAGATAGGAAGGAGGGGGGGGGGGGAAGGAAAGAGGAAAGGAGAGCAACAGGACAAATCTAAAGACCAAAGTAGAACACTGCAACAGGACAAATCTAAAGACTAAAGTAGAACTCTGCAGCCGGAGTTAAAGTGACGCCGCGTCGAACAGCCTCCACAATTATCAACCACATCCATGGCTGGTTCGCTATGCGGCTAATTGTGTTCTCCCCGATGAGACGCCAAGTAAAGCTGTACGTAATCACCGTCTCCCCGGTAGTCGGTTCACAATATACACTATAAGGTGTTTGAACCCGCCACCTCCCATCTTCGAAGGAAGAAGCGTTAGAGTACAGTACTGATCACACACAGTAGGGCCGGTCACTGAAGGTCACGCTACTACAGAATGTTGAATGTTCATGCTACAAACGTGAACCTAAGTTAGTTAGTTCTATAAAGGTTAGTAGGGCGCGATGGGCCTGATCATGTTTAGATGCACAGCCACTGGGGTTTAAACATTCCTCGAGTGTCGCACACCGCAGGCCACGGAGATGATAGTTTCTCACTAGCGACATGCGCTGCGCACTGAAAGCGGGACACTCAAATATAAGGTGCTGAAGTGTCTCGTAGCAGCCACCAGACGTACACAATGGACTTTCCGCACGCCCTTGTCTGTATAAACGTTCGTGCACGTTCACGCAACCAACCCTCAGCTTGAGCGGTTGTGCTCTAGCGCGACGAGGCAAGCCTCGACCACGAACACGGGGCGGGAACGTTCCATTTGCGACGCGCTGATCTGGATGCTGCTTGAGTAGGTGGCGACGAATTAGCAGACGAGCGTCATCAAGCTTGCACAAAATTTCTGGGCAGTCACAGTTGTTATGAACGCAACTTGAAGTGAGCCGATCAGCCTCTTCCTTTCCGGCAATTCCTACGTGTGAAGGTATCCATTGAGCAACGAGAGATACCCCACGTGATGTAATTTTGCTCGCAGAGTCATTAATGCTGCGCGCAAGTGGACAATCAAGCTCACTGCGTTGTAACCTTCTAAGGGCAGCACGGGAGTCCGTAAAGATGACAACCTTCGATGTAATTAACTCCTCTTGCACGTATTTCAGTGCAACATTAATCGATGCTAGTTCCGCAGTTGTTGACGAAGTTGGATGAGGTATTTGAAAGATACGTCCTACTTGAGTTGAAGGGCAGTGAGAAGCTGCAGAGGCGCCTTGACCGTCGCTGTGTACAGATGCATCTGTGAAAACTTGAAGATAATCTGGAAACTTTTCGAACAAGTAAGACTGAGCCAATTGGAATATTGCCGAAACAGCCATATCAGACTTTTTGTGCATGTCAGGGATTGTGAGGAAAATGGGGAATACGTGTTTCGTGATACCTTTTGGAGGCGGAGACGTATCTGAAGCAGCATGTTCAGAAATGGTAGTGATATCCATAAATAATGCCGCCATTTTTCCCATGCGAGATAATGGGCGGTGAATCAGACGATCAAGGAGCGATTGACCATTCGATGCGCGGTGCAGACGCTCACTATGATATAGAGCTCTCTGATCTGCTTGCAGCCTCAGGGGTAACTGATGCGCTTCAGTAAGTAATGCAATAGATTGCGCCTCACGAGGTAATCCAAGCATTAGTCAAAGGGCAACGCGATGATCTCGCTCCAGTTGGGCCATCAAACTAGGTGGTATGTTCAAAATTGGTAATGCGTACAGCATGCCTGAGAGTACAGATGACTGGTACACCTGAAGAGCCGTTGTTTGCATGGTCGCAACCAGCACCTCGAGCAGTCAAGGCGGCCACATACTTAAGAAGGGAGTGCGATTTGCGTCGTACAGATTTAACGGCAGGACGCCAAGAGATGCGATCATCCACAATTAACCCCAAATAACGGTGTTGTCGCACCCAGTTTATAGGCGTTTCGTCAAGATACAGTCGGCTCCTTGTTCGACGAGCGCGTTGTTTAGGGTGATATGCTATTGCAGCTGACTTAGCAGGTGATATGAGCAGGCCAACTTCACTCAAGTACTCCGAAGTTGCGTTGAGAGCTCTTTGCAAGCTTGCACGAAGCCGCGGACCAAGGTGCGAAGGGCCGCTTATCCACAGAGCAATGTCATCTGCGTAGACAGCTATGCTCACAGGGAAGTCAGTGTCTCGAGGCAAACGACTTGGAAGCGCGGCGAGTACCGCGTTAAACAAAAGCGGCGATAATACGCTGCCCTGTGGAACACCGCACTTCGCATTTCGGTATTCACTAGTTACTCCTCCAATACGCACTTTCATCCGGCGCTCCGATAGAAAATTATGCACAAACTGGAGCAGACGACCCGAAATTCCCGCGGTTGCAAGAGCGAAAATAATCGCCTTATGCGGAACTGAATGGAAAGCTTGCTGTATGTCTAGGAAGAGCATGTAGGCGGAATGCTTGTTTTCTTTAGCAAATTCGAGTGCTGAGACAAGGTCTGATATGCTGTCCAGAGCCGAACGGCGGCGACGAAAGCCACTCATGACATCAGAGAAAAAATTCAGCTCCTCTAGCCTGACATCTAAGCGGAACAAGACCATTCGCTCCATTAACTTCATGATGTTTGAAGTTAGGGATATTGGTCGGTAGGACTTGAGGTGCCTTGCCGGACGCCCGGGCTTTAAAATTGGTATTACCATGGACGATTTCCACTCAGCAGGGATTACACCGGTTCTTCATACTTCTTTATACTCGTCCAATATACGGTCATGGAAACTCTTATCAACATTCCGCAATACTTGGTACGTCACACCGTCTGCGCCTGGAGCAGTGCGGCGTTTGGAGAGGCTCAGCGCGTGTCCCAGCTCCTCAAGAGTGAAATCTGCCTCGTCCATCTGGCAAGCTGGACCGTAGGAAGCGGTTGCGGTGCTGTGACTTGTCAAAGAAGGAAGGTCGCTAATTGTGGGGTCACTGGATGCAGGAGATACGAAAATGTCTGCAAATGCCTCTGCTATTACTTTTGGTGACTGGCCAGTCGCTATGCTCAATGTAGCCGTAGGATTCTTGCAGATTTCAGGAGTGCGGAGAGCCTTCAGTATGCGCCATACATTTCCGAAACCACTTCCAGTATGCAACGAACTACACAAAGCTTCCCAGCTCTTGCGACAAAGCTGTTTTGTATGCCGCCGTATGGCTGCATCAAGGCGATTGTATATAGTCCAGTCGGTGCGTCGTTTAGAGCGCTGTGCCCGTCTATAAGCGCGCCGTCGACATGCGCGGAGCCGCAAAAGCTTTAGATCGGGATGTGGTTTGCCGATATTCCGTCTTCTTTGTACTGTAGCTTTTTGTAAGCACTCACTCATAAGTTTAAATAGGCTGTCTTGAGATGGTGCCTCTGAGATCAGCTGTCGGAACTTGTCCCAGTTAGTAACTGTATAAACGACATCCTGGCAACCCGCAGTATGTGTTGGTGTTAACCAAATGGGTAGGTGATCTGAGCCCCACGGATCGGGTTCACATGGCCAGGCTAAGCACACATCTCTCGTTGTGGAGCACACATGCTCCACATTTCACGGCACTGTGTCAGAATTGACGCTTCTGAAAGGGCCGGTGGTTGCCGTAAAGGAGGTGTGTTCGGGCCGTCGTAGACGACATGCCTTTCAGCAGTCATAAGGCAGCCGCGAGGTGGCATCTGGTCTACAAGTTGTGCGTTTAAATGCCGAGCCAGCATGACCAGCTCAAGAGCGATATATGGCTGGTGTAGCCACGCTCACCTCATCCTAGACGATATAGGGCAAAGGCGCCTTCGAAGCGCGGAGAAAGCACCGAGAGAATCACGCTCAATTTGCTTCCTTCCTCGTAGGCGTTACGCCGGCACAGCAGCGCACGTATGCGTCACAGTCCTTTCAGAACACACAAATTTCAGCCGGCGACCGGGCGTGTCACTTTAGAGGCGAGCATAAAGGCCCGACGGGTGTAGAAGAAAGTTTGAGGAAGGGCGAGACTGAGCCAAAGGCACGTCTGCGTCGGACAATTGGCGACGTTGCTGTCTTTGCTTGTTGTCTTCGCCGAAGCGAAAGAGTAATGACGCTTGGCGTCGGCCTTTCAACGGTCACAGACGACATTTAGCGGGTGTGTACACGCCTCGAGTCTAAAATAGTTTCACACACCGTCGTGCTCGAGGTGCGAGTCGACCTTCATCGGCTACACCACTCTGGTCGGGCCGGCCTGTTGCGCCACTGCGATCGGTTGCGGTACGCGATGGACTTGTTCGAAAACAGCGCCGAACACGCACCGCTGAATACCCAACACATTGAAACATGCGGGGAAGCGACAGTGATGTCCTTCTTTGTCTGCTTAATGCCCGAATGGTACCGAGACACTCCTCGGGATTATCACATCGAAAAAAAAAAAAAACTGAAGAAAAAAAGAAAGAAAGAAAGAAAGGGAGAAAGGAAAGAAACAAGCGGAGTTTTGTGGAATCTAGCTCGACGACGCATGGTCTCCTGTAGGTTATGTCGAGCGTTTAGCAGCGAGTTGATAGTTTACCCAAGTGGCACTGAAAGGGAAACTGAAAAACAATATTAAAGGGCCCCTGAAACGGTTCGGACAAATTTTGTAGACGCGTAGGATAGAACTAAAGTTAGTAATTCGCACCACAATTTGTGTCTCATATTAAGAGAGCTACGCAAGATTACAAGTTACCCTCCTCCACAGTCATGCATTTTCTCCTCAACTCGTTCGCCGAGTGATCGGGGCTAAGCTCCTCCTTCACTGGCTCTGCGTCATGACGGCACGTCGTGTCGTCGACTTGCGTTTCTCTAGGAGCGAGCGCGCAAAGCCTCTCCAAACTCTCCGCCACGTGCTTGGCAGGCGACCTCAAGCGAGAGCTATCAAAGCAGCGTGCGTTGCGAGCAGTCTATCGAAACGCCGAACGTGTCTGGTATTCCAGTAACCACAGGCGAGCTGGGTATTTCGGCAGATGGCTGGAGGCATAAACTCAAGCCGATGAAGGAACCTTAGCGTAGACGTACGTGAGCGGCTTGATCGGTCTGCACGGAGCAGCCATTTCTAATATTTCTCTAGACAAGTGTAAAACATTTTAAACATTTACAAAAACAAAGTGTTGATGATTACAATCCTGCGAAAAATTTACACCAGCAGCAAAGAATACATTTCATTACTGCTACTGTGTATGGTTGAGCTCTGTGCCACCAGGTGGCTGCACCGTGTAGACCATTAACATTTGTGCTTCTGCTCATCCCGTTAAACGGCACAGTCAAGCGGCCAGACCCTGTCCCCTTGCGCTTGCGTTTACCCTAATACCGGACTCGTGAAACGCTATTGCGTTAGTAATTTTCCGGCGCAAAGTGACGGCCGCAAACGCGCAAATCCTGGCGCTGATCGGATAGCGGCAGTCCGATGCACAGCAGCCAGTTCGCTCGTCTGCTGCTTTGCAGAGTGACAAGATGTCGCAGCTTGACATATTGTCAGTCGCTACGTTTGCAGTCCACAACGCAACAAAGTCGAATCATAGCGCTCGCGAAAAGACTGAGACCGACTCTGACCGCGGAGCTCTCGTCAAAACGGAGTACGTCGTAACACAAGCAGACGACGCTTGCTGTGTGCCGGAAGTGCTTAAGTGTAGTGAGAAATTGGTATTGTGCATTCTCTTTCCATTACTTTCTTTTTATAGAAACAAATTAACTAACTTTACAACTATTACGAACATCATTTCATTGCCATAAAGGTGGAAAAATTATCGATGACACACCGTGGGCAGCCATTGGATAGCTCGCCCTAATGACGTCATATGGGTGATATACGTCATATGGGTAGGGGCGGCTGAAAATTCCGCAGAGCAGTGTGCTGCGATCAGCAGCAACACACATTTTTAAAACCTTGTAATAAATTACACGCTTTACTCGGAGCACTTAGATGTGTCAATTAATGATCAGAATGACCTACTCTAACGACTCAGTACGTTTGTACAAAATCGTCAAAATCATTTCAGAGTCACTTTAAGTTAAGCAAGACCGAGCACCAACTCATCTGGAATTGCAATTACGTCAGCCTTGCTGTGAGCAGATGCCAGAGAGGTGCTAGAAATCACCTGGGGCACTCAAAACACGAGAAGTGAAGTGACGCCATATCTTGCAATTGTATACACCATATTCCTGTGGTATCACACATTTTTTTATGGATGGTTCGTTTCGCTTATGAAAAATATGCGAACACTCGGGCAAGGACCTTCTGCACGCACTGTACCGTGGAAGGAATAAAATAATATTATCCTGAAGAATCGAAAACAACATCAAATACATCACATCAGAACGTTTTATAGACGCCGTACTTAGGGGGCAGAATTTCGAGAGGTAAGTGATCTTAGTTATTAAGCAACCCACTTCTGAAAAATGGCGAGCGGTTCTCGAAAAAAATAAACTAATTGTCTGCTCGTCTAGAGTACATTTATTTTAGTGCCCCTAAAAGGGGGTCTGACCCTGCTTCCTTAACCTGCTGAAATATGCGACGAACGCGTTTCTCGGAGCTAATGGCGCCTAGAACCCGAGCGAACGGTAGATTTTTTTCTGAACCTTGCCGGCTGTTGTGAAATTGAAGAGCTTGTTTGCAGAACAAAAAGAGAAACGAGAAAAATAATGCAGGTAAGTGACTGCTGACACCAGTGGCGTAGCCAGAAATTTCGTTCGGGGGGGGGGGGGGGGGGGAGGGGGCTCACGTTGCAGCTTGGCCTCCTCCTTAAGAGGAAATTTTAATAATCAGCCTGTCTAGGCCCACTGCAGGGCAAAGGCCTCTCGCATACTTCTCCAACTACCCCGGTCATGTGCTAATTGTGGCCATGTTGTCCCTGCAAACTTCTTAATTTCATCCATCCACCTAACTTTCTGCCGCGTCTTGCTACGCTTCCCTTCTCTTGGATTCCAGTCCATAACCCTTAATGGCCATCGGTTATCTTCCCTCATCATTAAATGCCCCTCCCATGCCCATTTCTTTTTCTATATTTCAACTAAGATGTCATTAACTCGCGTTTGTTCCCTCATCCCAATCTCCTCTCTTCTTATCCCCCCTTAACCTTACACCCATCATTCTTCTTTCCATAGCTCGTTGCGTCGTCCTCAATTTAAGTAGAACCCTTTTCGTAAGCCTCCAGGTTTCTGACCCGTAGGTGAGTACTGGTAAGACACAGCTGTTATACGCTTAGTTTTACACATGTTACACTTGTTATAGATTTAGCTCGGGTGCTCCTATCTAAATACATGTAGAAGGTGAATTTGTCTTTCTCGGCAACCACTGCACCAAATCTGACGGGGTTTGTTGCATTTAAAAGAAACACTTGAATTCTACCAACTTCTGTTTCGAATTTTTCATTTAGCTGGCCAATTATTTATTAAAAATTGGCAAAAGTCGCAAATTTTCAGAAAACGAAACTATCACGTTTAAACCTGTAACTCAACAATGAAAAATAATGCCACAATTCTGTGAATCACATCTAACAGTACATCTACAGCGCACAAAATTGATATGTTACACATGAATGTCAAGAAATTTTGTATTATCGAAATACGGCTTTTGCACAACCCTTGTACACCACGTAACCGATTCACGTAAGATGCCAATTGACATACCAAATTTGCCCGCTTTGACTCTTATAATAGATGCCGTTCACAGAACCGCGATATCTGTTCTTGATGCAGAGCTATTACTTTGTAAGCGTCGTGTTTCAATTTTTTTCGCACTTCCGAAATTTTCAAAATATTTTAAACAAAATTCAGGCCCTAAATTGAAATTCCGCTTCCAACAGACACTGGAATTTAACTTGCTTTCTCAAATGCAACAAATTTAATTAAAAGCGATCCAGGGATTATCTCAGAAAAGCGTTTCTGCGTTTTGCATGTATTTGAATAGGCCGCGTCGGAGTTGGGTCCGAGCTAAAGCTTCCTCTTAATCAATTTGTCGACGGATCAAATAAATGAATAACTGCATTGCCATAACGAAAGATGCTGCAAACGAATTCTTGAACGCTACGCACTGTCAAAACAAGTAAAATATGTATTTTATCATAAGAAAATATACTCGTATGTGCCAAAAATTGTGCCAAGAATAACTGATATCAATGCTTCCATATTTTTGTTTATTTAATAAGTAAAGAAAATATCACACGAACTTTAGAACTACATCAGTTCGAAAATAGCAAAGCAGTGCATGCCGTTGATATGAAAAATGTGAAGGCCATGAAATGAACAAGTTGAGGACAATTATGTTAATGAAACTTTGTCATTCAAGAGCTTTGTTTATATTCTTGTACATATGCAACGGCCGCTGAAAAATCTCAATGACGCTGTCATTTATTCCAATGTATTACGCAGGAGCAGCTGTTACCGGTCCTGTATCGTGAGTAATTGCACCGAAATCATTGTCCCAACAGAGAGCACGTATAAAAGCCGTTCTGCAACATAAAGGAGGGCGAGTCAAATGTAAGTGAGCCAATGCGAATATATGACAAACGGGGTACTTTATTTAAAAGTAGTCTCCATGAGCATTTAGACATTTATCCGGTTGACTAATGAGTCGCGTGATTCCCGTCTCATAAGACTCCTTGCGTTGCTGCTTCGAAAAGTCTGTCACTGACTCTTTCACGTCATCGTCCGACACGAATTTGTTTCCCTTGAGCTGTTTTTTCATTTGTCCCAAAATGTCGAAGTCGCAAGGCGACAGGTCTCAGCTGTATGGTGGATGGTGCAGCGTTTCCCACTTGAACTTTGCCAGTTTTGTATTAACCACATCAGCGGCGTGGGGACGGGCATTATCATGGAACAATTAAAAAATTAAATTATGGGGTTTTACGTGCCAAAACCACTTTCTGATTATAAGGCACGCCGTAGTGGAGG
The DNA here is from genome assembly GCF_023375885.2 of Dermacentor andersoni. Taxonomy (NCBI): domain Eukaryota; kingdom Metazoa; phylum Arthropoda; class Arachnida; order Ixodida; family Ixodidae; genus Dermacentor; species Dermacentor andersoni. The sequence continues at coordinate 271,223,765 of NC_092814.1, forward strand.
TCTCCGAAAATTTTGACCACCGGGAGTTCTTTAATGTGCACCTAAATCTAAGTACACGGGTGTTTTCGCATTTCGCCCCCATCGAAATGCGGCCGCCATGGCCGGGATTCGATCCCGCGACAGCGTGCTCAGCAGCCCAACACCATAGCCATGTCGCGGAACAAAATGATCCCATTCGTCAACTTTCGCGTCGTTTGTTCTTGATTGCGACACCTAGCCGATCCGGCGTTTCACAATATCGGAAACGATTGATAGTCTCGCCGGGTTTAGCAAATTCTATCAGTAACGGCCCCTGACGATCGAAAAAAAGAAAAGTCAACAACACCTTTCCGGCGGAAATGACGGCCTTTGCTTTCTTTGGGGGTGGTGAATTTGAATGTTTACACTGTAAGTTTTGCCTTCGTGTTTCAGGCTCGTAGTAGCGGCACAATGATTCGCCCCCGGTCACAATTGCTGAGAATTTGTCACCCTCATTGTGACACCGAATCAGATAAGTCAAGGCAGCGCAGAACCGCTCCGTCTTCTGGCGGTGGCTCAAAATCATGGGCATCCATTGCGCACACAAGAGCCGATAACCAAGATGTTCATGAATTATGGCTCGCACCGAACTGTAACTGATGGTCGCATGCTCTGCCAGTTCATCGATGCTTAGCCTCCGTTCTTGTCTCATGAGCTCATCAACCTTTGCGGCTCTGTTGGGGGTGATTGTACGATGGCTTTGGGCCGGTCTTGGATCGTCTTTGCAACTTTCACGTCCTTCTTTCAACCGTTTGCTCCAACGCTTCACAGTGGCCAATGAAATGCAATGTTCAACGTACACGGCAGCCATACGACGACTAATTTCTTTTTGGGAAACACCTTCAGCTGTCAAAAACCTCACGGCACAACGGTACTCAACTTCTCAAGCGTCCATTTCGTCACGCAACCATGTTCAACCCAGTGTATGAGAGCATTAAAGAGCATTTACCCTCATACCTGCGTGTCCCTTTTGTAAATGAGAGATGCCAGTGTGCTACGCGCATGCCTCGCAGATAATGAACCGAACCATTATTGCGCGGGGTGGGTAGGCTCACTTTCATTTGACTCGCCCTCGTTCATTAGAAATGCGAATATACAATGGAATATACAAATGCTTGATAAATGGCAAAAAAGTGTCACTGGAAAGAAAGTTCGCTGCACGTACACAGAAAACCTCGCAACAAGATATTTAAATATACCTATAAGTCTCCAATATATCTACGTATCTAAGAACAAGTCACTGTATAGCATGCGTACAAGGCAAATAAACATGTTATGCAATCACAGATTCACGGAATCCTAGATCCCGCCCCATTCCATCCACTCCCCCCGATGTATCGCGTGCGACGGAAGGCGGCGCGCCTGCTCCCCGCTTTTCTCATTTGCGCACACAAGGCTCAGCCACCATCGTTGGATCACCCATTGCGCCCCCCCGCCCTGGGCTTTCACTCGCACATACAGCATGCGGCGCGCGGTCACGATGTTATCGCCCTTGGACTTCATACGAAACATGATGGCGACGGTGACAGCAAGAATGCGCCTGGAGTGTCCATATAATTGCTATCGCAATAATATATTAAGAGTATCCGGCAACTGAAGGGTCTCGTGGCCGATTACTTTCCGCAAGAGAAGAAGTAACAATATCGAACTTTCACCATGCGACAATTCCCTGCCCCGCAACAATGTATTCTTTTTTTCTCTTGTGGGGCGCGGGCGCCGAAATGAAAAAAGAAATGCAGAGGAGAGTATGTTGGCCACAATCCAATGCCTTCTTTGGACACCTAATGTGGCTACCGAATGAATATCGAAGAAGACGTGAGACACTTGGTCCACTGAGAACCATACGCATACTCCTCGGCATCCTACACCAGCGAGACAAGACTTTCCGGAGAGGTTGCGCTCGAGCGAACCCAGTGGAATCCGTCGAGTCCTCACAGTGATGGCGGTGAGCGACCATTGTTTCTTTTTCTCGTCTGCTAGCCAGAAGGCGTCCACAACTCTGCCAGGTGAAAATCCACTCGGCCAGAGAAAACCAAACGCGCACCGAAGTGCGCTGCGCGGTGGTCGGGGTAACGCGAGAAAAATGCATGCGCTCTGGCTGGCTCTGGCAGCCCGCGGGTAGGGTTGCGAGAATAAAAAAAATTGAGGAGGCTGAATGTGTCCTCGCGAATAAAAGTCAAAGTAGAAAAAAATAAGTAAGAACGTAGTTACCGTGGCTGGCTTTAGTGTCTTGAAATGGATGCTTTGGCGCAGGTGAAAAAAAAAAATGTTGATATTTTTTATGCGACATGATGGCACAAATGAACCACCACAACGCTTCGTCTCATCGGATCTCGCTGCGTGCTTTGTCAACTTGTCTGATGGTGTGTTGATTTGGCTTGCCTCGTTGTATGTTCCGATCTAAGACTTTAGAAAAGTCAATGCACCTTTGGCGTCAAATATTTATAACAACTTAAACCCACAAACTTCCGCAATTGAATATCTCAAGCACAAATTTGGAAATGTCAATGCACCTTTCACATCAAAAGTTTATGACAACTTTATACCCATAAACTTTCGGAATTTACATTCATGCGCTCCGTAGATTCCGCGGCCTCGATACGCTAGCTATAGGAGTTGGTGAATGCTACTCCTACCCACAGCCGACACAGTAGTGTTGCGTCACGTCGTGAAAGGTTTGCTGGTAAGTTAAAGGGACACTAAAGTGAAACAATAAATCAGTTTAGACTAATGAAGCATTGTTTGAGAACCCTGCAGGCAGTCATTTAAAAAAAAATAGTTTGATTATTAGATGAGAAAATGAAGGTACGAGTATCAGTATTTGAATTTCGCGCCGAAACCTCAGCGCCGGTACGTCAGCGTGACGTCAGGGATTCCAAAGTATGTTTTCGCATTTGGGCCGCGTTGGCTCAATAAAGGTTCCCGAAACTTGCCATGTTTAATATTTGGTTCCTTTAGAACACAATGTAGTCAATCTGTACTGCTATATGTAATTAGTAGGCCCAAGAAGCTGCCGCCCAAATCCAAGACGTCACAGCCCCCAGGTGCGGGAACATAAGTAGGCGTCGCCACCTGTATTTCGTTCTTGCGTTTTCTCTGGCTTACCAAACGTCTTATCGTTGTAAGAGTGGTGTCTTTGGTGTTGTAGAACGGTAATTTACTGATGCAGAAGAAATCATTTTTCACTTTAGTGTCCCTTTAAGTTTGAGTGATGGGTCGAGGCTGTAGAAACGACACTTAGAGTACTGTGGTGCATGCTAGTAACTTAAGGTGATGGTACAAGCGATATTGCGAAGCTCTCTTGCAGCGTCTACTCTCAATAAAGGAATAAGGAGTGTCGGTGCGCCATCCTGAGCCCATCGCGCAGTGTCATCGGCGAGGTGATTACCAACGATGCCACATTGTCCCGGCAGCCACTGAAAGATGATATCATGTCCTCATTCAGAAGCGCAATGGCCAGTTTCATTGATTTTAGACACCAGCTGTTCATAATTGCCACGTCGTAAACCTCGCAAGCTCTGGAGGGCTGCTTTGTAGTCCATTTCCATTGTAGTCAGACACAGTAAAATGAGGGCGAACGATGTGATGAAAACATTGAAACAAATATGGATGTCTTTTTTTTCGTGACGGTGTAAGAAGACACTGAGGTATACCTTCACTGGTGTTTAATGTACTAACAGATGTGCTTAAAATTTTTAATTTATGCAATAATGGTTCTTTAAAGTGGCTTGGAAAAATTGACGCGCCTTGTGTGTCCTTCTGAATCGAATATTTTAGGTTTTGTTAAGTAATGTTATAGAACAAAGTTAATTAGCAGGCAATATTTTTCCTTGACAAACGGTCGGTCAAAGCGAGGCTGGAGGGCCAAGGAGAATCGGAAAAGAGTGGAGCGGCCAGCACGGAGCTCTTGTTTGGCCGACTTTTCAATTAAAATTTGATGAAAGTTGGATGAATCAGAGTAGTGGGAAGATGTAGTTCCAGGTGAAAACGTCAGCAAAGGTGGAAGGGAGTAAACTGTATAGAGACATATACAACAGATCCAATCAAAACTGAATTGAATTGACATTCAGCACACACAGATTCGACAGGTTTCTACTTGGTCTCGGGTATAGACCAACGTCCAAGTGCAAAAAGTAGAGGTGTGCGAATATTCGAAACTTCGAATACGAATCTAATAGTCTTTGCTATTCGATTCGTATGCGATTCGCAAAGTCACTATGCGAAGTTGTCGAACGTTCGTTTCTGTTCGAATATTATAAGGGACCATAGCAGTTCTTGCAGTCTACAGGAAAGACGAGTGATACAAGCGGAGACTCCTATGAATGATTCTGGTGCAGGAAAACATCAGTTGTCGCGCGTATGATGATGGGGTTGAATGAACAAAAGAAGGAGGTCACTTATGCGCAATAGTGACCAGCCACTGAGCAAGCATGCTTCGTCTTTAGCAGCATATGAATTCGCTGTCAAGATTTCAACAAAAATTGACACGCCATCCCGGTCTTGCGAAAGTCGATGTCCAGCGAAGCTGTTGAAAATCGCCACTACAACTGCTGAGGTGGGTATGCAAGGCTTTATTGTTTTAGAGTAATGATAGTAATGGTAATCTAGAGTAATTGTAGTAATGGGATTAAAAGTAATATTGACAGCACGCTGCCACTGGTCGTATTGCCGTTCATTTTTCCCTTTGCCCCTTTTCGTATTCACGCTGCTCCTCGGGAGTCCTAACTATGCATTGTCTACCCATAACGGCGCAGCAGCAACAATGAGATCCGTTGCTAGGCTGGTTATTCTACATACAAAAGGCTAGTGACGTCACTCCCCACGTCGCAAGCTGCCGTCGCCGCGGCAGCTTGCGCAACAGTAATTTTTACCGGTAAACGTATGTAGGGAGCGCTACGCGCCTCGCATTGCTATCAGGAGCGCCTTATCAACAATTATGTGGTTCGGATGCTTGTTCTGTGCTGGTTGTTTATTGAAACGAATGCTGTTCTGCGTGTTGCATGCGTGAATCCAAAGAATGTATGCACTTTTTGGCTCCACATTGCTGGCTGTTGGAAGCTTGCTTCCCCTACGCCGCGGGTCCGCCTATTAATGCACTACCTCGAGGATCAGCCCACATTTTTGCCCACGGGCATGAACGTGAAAAATGCCGACCAATGACAGGCTGAAAGCTTCTCTGTAAAACAATGCCCTATTTGTCATATGTCATCTTGTTTGGATCTCTTCAAAACGATGGATGGCGCTGTAACATAGCTGGCGATCTAATATAGCTCCTTCAGCGAGCACTACACTTTACCATAAGCCTTTGGGGGCATGTTGTTCCTGTTTTTTCGTTACCTTCATTGTCATCGTGCACCAGATATGATCGCACTTTTCTTTGCTTCTCATTTACAAGCTTGTCAGTCGACCTGACATTAAATAGTTTCAAATAACGGAAACAAGCCTTTTATTGCCAATAGACTTTCATATAGCTTTTCATTTCTATCTTTTAATAGAAATTCCGGATATTTGATATTCGATTCGATATTAGAACGTCGTGTTTTTTTAATATTTGTATTCGATTCGAAAATTTAGCCATTTTAACACCCATTGCAAGAGCATAAGTATCAGCATGCTTGCTGCGTACTGCGCAGTCGTCTGCCCCAGGCGCAAGCCATCCACCAGTTCGAAGTGGGCGACGCAATGCACACGTGTGTTCTAAACGTCTTGTGGTCAAAGTTTTCTTTCTCGCAAAAAATTAAAAAAAAAAATAAAAAAGAGCGGCAGATTTGCATGTGAATGAGTGTTTGTGATAACAAATGTCAACAAAAGAAGTCGTTTAGTCATTCGCTATCGTGCGGCAAAAACATTCTCAGATTGTTCTGCAAAGCAAAACAGCACAGCAGGCACTCAGAATTTAATGCCTCTCTTCTCTCACTGTACGTCTTTTAACTTTCAAAGAACGGCCCACCATACAACGCAGAAGCTTGCAAAAGCGGTTGTATAGCATAAGCGAAGCTGCATCTGAATGGATGAAGCCAGACGCATTTTCCCCCTTCTTAAACAATTTTTATATTATTTTTATTATTGCCACCCAAATGATGCACATATGATACAGGTTTCGCTCCCTTAAGCGCTCCATTACAATTGAGTAGCTCACAATAGGCATGTCACGAATTCGCGACAAACGGCAAGACGAGAACAAATAAAACATTTCGGGTCTCAAACGAACTCCGTCTGTAGGCAACAACTCAAGAATCGAGTAGACCTCCCGAAGTTTGTGGAATTTATATCTGAAAAATGTGTGCGATGAACAATTCGCACTGTATGTCGCATCACTTTGGAGGAACCTTTGCGTTCTATTTACAACAAAGTATTATCTGTAACCAGATGATTTTGTATTTTCTTCCTGTGTGTACTTGCCTTTGCTATGACTTGTTTCTGAGAGTATATGTAAATAAAGTAAGACCAGATAAAATAAAATAAAATAAATGCCATGGTTCCGAGACTGTTCACGTTTCGCGTCTCAAACCGTTTCCTCAGCGTTTCTTGCCAGGTGGGGCCGGGCTGCCCGCTTTAGCACGCGGGGGAAACAAGTCTGAGCGCATCGTGTGCCTTCCTCATCTGTACATACTCATCATCACCACAGGGGGCCGTTATAGTGGGTGGCTCGCTAGCTGAAATAAAAAGCAAGATCTGCGGCCTAACCTTTGTCTCGCAATACAATAAAATAAATAAAATCAGAACAGACACGAGGGTCGCTGAGCTGCTGATGAATGCAGACCGAGCAATGCGGACAATAATCATGCTGTCGTGCTGTCTTGGAAGACGAAGACGACGAGTGATAGGCTCGCTTCCGAACGCCCGTCTGTAATTTTAAGTCTTTTTTAGCAAGTGTAGAGCTCATTTTTACTCTTTGTGCCTCTCCCTCACCGAACGCCGGTCTGGGGGTCACCGTCCTGCGAGAGAAGCACAGCAAGCGCCTCCCGAAGCGCACCGGACCGAAGCAGCGCGGCGAGCCTCCGCCGTCGGCCGCCCTTCGTGATGCTCTGATGGCATCCGTCGCAAGCAATCAGCATTCAGGTCAGCATGTTGCTTCTGTAGACCACAGAGAAGATGAGCAAGCAAGGAAAAGGCTACGTGAAGATGAGATCGACACAAGGGAATCTACAGGAGACAACGAAGAGATGGACCTGACAGCCTTCACTGTTGTCTCTTACAAAAAGAAAAGAGCCGCAGGTCTTCCTGTTATATTCAAGCCAACTCAGCCTGACAGCAGCTTATGGAAAATGAATTCAAATCCTCTGGCTTCTGCGGTTGTGACAACAGCCCAAGAAAAGATACTCAGCCACCATCTCAACAAGGATGGCAGCCTCATGGTGACAGTGTCTACACTTCCTGCAGCCAATCGTCTCCTCACAGTGACAGATCTATCGGGTATCCCTGTAGAAGCTCGAGTTCCATACTCCTACTCTGCCACGTACAGGAGGATACAGGACGTTCCTGTTGAGTGCTCAGATGACGACCTCAAGGAGTATTTGAGCGAACAAGGAGTCATATCTGCTAAAAGGCAAGTTTTGTACGTCCCTAACGAAGATGGCGTAGTAACAGAAACCCGAAGACGCTCGGTCATCCTGGAATTCTCTAAGGACGCACCTTTACCAAACCGAGTGTCGCTTGGATTCTGCAGTTATCCCGTGACGGAATACATGGGGTCTGCTACTCAATGTTTCAGATGTCAAATACATGGAAATATAGCGAAATATTGTAAAGGCCCCATCCGCTGCAAGATATGCGCTGGCTGAGCATGCTGCGTCATACGGAGGGTGTCCTAAAAAGAAATCAGCCACCCTTGCACGAACGATGGATCACAACCGAATCCGGATGTGATATATACATCTACAAACCAAAAGCAACACGACACGGTGCAGCGCAGCGACACGGCTTTGAATAAGTCCTTCGCCTCAGTCGTGAAAGAAAACCAGCAAAGGCCTTCAACTGCAAAGAGTCCATCAAAGCTCTCAAGTGATATAACCTCAAGCCCAGGACAGCAACAAGTGTCCTCAAGGTCGCAACAGAAGAACAGGAAGAACCAAGAAAAGCTGTTAGATGGTAGCACTGCAAATGAGATATCAAGTATGCTGATTCCCATGATGTTCACCGCAATCAAGGCTAGTCTCCGTGCGAGCCCATCGTTTAAGAGCATCCCTGAGGTAGAGGCCGTCCTGGCTTTGGAACCGCTGGCGTCGTCTTCTTTCACGGCGCAAAGCCGTGATTCTTCGCAGTAGCAACGATGGCTTCGCCAACAATCGTCTCACAAGCGGTGTCCACCAACAAGCACTTCCGCACATGTACTATATTCCAGTGGAACGCTCGCGGCTTGCGCTCGAAGTTAGCAGACTTTAAGCATCTTGCGCGAGTGTACCGATTCCCTTTTATGGTCATTTCCTGAGTCACGCGTCGACGAGCAGCTTAGGATAAAGGGTTATTATTTTCATCATTCAAGGCGACAAAATGGAATTAGCCGACTGCTCGTTGGATTTCGCAACGACATACCTGCCTCTGCGATTGCCGCAGCACCACATGACAAGAATGAATATATTTGCGCAACCACAGTGATTGCATCCAAAGTGTTCCATCCTGATCGGCGTCTACTTGGAACCAGGATCACCTTTCGACGTGACAAGATTGGAAAACTTGTTGACAAACACTCAGTCTCCACATATTATTTGTGGCGATTTCAACGCACATAACGAGATCTGGGGCAGTTCACATACATGTGCTCGGGGTGCTAAGCTGGCGAAGCTTCTTGCAAAATACAATATAGAGCCCTTGAACGATGACAGCATAACATACCTGAAAAATCCGAAGACCGTTAGCTGCATTGACGTCACATTCGTATCAAGTCAAGTTGCCCCTATGTTCGGATGGTGTACAGATTTCGAAACTCCAGGTAGTGATCACTACCCGATCCTAATCTCTGCCCTTCATTTTCGGACGTCGCCCGGAAAAGTGAAACTGAAGTCGGTAGACTGGGAAGCTTACACAGCAGCCGTAGACAAAGGGATCACAGCCTCGACTACGAATACAGAAATAATACCGACAATAGCTCATTGCCTCAAACAAAGTACCCGCTCTGCCACGAAGCATTGTAATGTACGAACTAACGACGAGGAATTTGAAAGGTTATGTGCCATTCGAAGGCGTGCCGAAAGGAAGGCTCTACGTACTAAGAATATCGAAGACCTCAGAACTTGTCGACGGGCACAAAGACATATACGACGTTACCTCACCAAACTGTACCCAAAAAGGTGGAGGGACTTTTGTGGGACACTGGACATACGACAACCGTTGAGAAAAATCTGGCGAGTCGTCAGAGGCACTCGCAAAGAGCCGCAACAGCTTTATCCTTTTATCGCCTTCTCATTACATGAGCGCGCATCCCTGAAAGAGGTGGCAGAACAGTACTGCAGGCTCCTTTCCAACGGGGCACAACCTTTTCGGCAAATTCCAAGTCATCAGCCTAGTCCACCTCGAGCTACCCTTCCTGACTTAGAATTACCATTCACCATCGAAGAGCTCACGGCAGCAATCGGCGACGTGAACAAGCGATCATCACCTGGCCATGACGGCGTGAGTTATGAAACGCTCGAAAATCTATGCCACACATCTCGCCTACGCCTTCTGGAGTACTAGAACGCCTCATGGATAACTGGGGAGGTTCCTACGGAATGGAAGCTTGCGAAAGGTATTCCTATATTGAAGCCAGGGAAGCAGCCAACAAATTACGCCTCCTTCAAGCCCATATCTCTGCTTAACTGCGTAGGGAAGCTATTCGAAAAAAATGATCTACAAACGACTAAATTGGTTCTTGGAAACTACAAAAGTTTACTCGGAGGAAATGAATGGCTTCCGACAAAATAGGTCCGCAATTGATAATGTCATTGCCTTAGTCTCATCAATTGAAGAGGAATTGGTCTCTGGAAACATACCTACCGCATTATTTTTAGACAATAAGGCAGCATATGATTCGGTCTATCATAAAGCAATACTTGACGCTTTGGAAACTCCTGGTCTTGGAGGACAGCTTTACGCATGGATTGAAGACTATCTTCAAGGGCGCCAACTTTTCATGTGTACCCCGGATGGCCCCACGGCGCTTTATGCCGTCGAGAAGGGAGTGCCACAAGGAGCTGTGTTGAGTCCGGTATTATTTAATTTAGTCCTCATCCATCTGAGAAGAAACCTGCCCCGCGGCGTCAAAATCACACTGTATCCGGACGACATCTGCATTTGGAGTGCGGCGCGTTCCCGCAGTACCACCCAACAACGTCTCCAGAGAGCGCTAGCAAATATATCGGCCTACCTAAATCCAAGGGGTCTGAAATTGTCCCCCGACAAAAGCGTTGCCATGGCTTTCACGCGGAGGCGTATGGAAAAATACCCACTAGTGTTGGGTGGTCGTGCCCTTCCAAACGTCAAGACGCAAAGGTTTCTTGGAGTGACGATCGATAGGAACCTCACATGGTCGCCCCAAGTGAAAAAAACTGAGTGAGAAGATTTCCTCGGCGTCGCACGTATTCCAATTTTTAGCCGGATCACAGTGGGGCAGCAACTGTCGATCAATGGTGCTCCTCCATAAGGCCTACGTCGACGGAACACTACGTTATTACCTCCCGATCCTGCAGAAAATGTCTCCCACAAGCACGAGAAAACTTGAGGCAGCACGAAACAACTGCCTTCGCATATGTCTTGGCCTTCCGAAGGGGTCGTCCTGCTCAGGAACTGTAGCAGAAGCTGGATGCCTGCCTCTCGAAGTGCTATCTTCGCAGGAGACACTTCGGATTCACCTCCGCCACGTCATTCATACGAAGACTCACTTTTTTAAAGGATATTTCTAGAACCCGTGCTACATCTAGCTTTGGGCAGGCCGTCGGAAGCATATCTATTTCGATTCCTGCTCAGGCGTCACAAATTATGCCGCGAAACATTTCACCATGGACACTGTCCCCACTGGAAATCGTGCCATATATACCTGGAATCAGTGCGAAAAAGTAAATGCCTCAAGCAGCGACTTATCAGATGGCTTTGGAATATATTCACGAAGAATACGCAGCCGCAACGCACATTTTCACAGATGGCTCTACAACTCCACATCGTTCATCATGCGGACTTTTTGTTCCCTCTACAGGGCAACGATTCTCGTTTCGTCTTGAGCAAGCGACATAATCTACTTCAGCGGAGCTATATGGCATTAAGGAGGCCCTTGTGTATGTACTTCGACAGCAGCCGCCAAAGACATGGGTGATTTTCACAGATTCAAAAGCAGCCCTACAAAGTATGTGGAACAGGCACAAGCGTTGCAATAATCAACCTGCAGCATTTGACATTGCTTATCTTCACCACAGGGCTAAGATTGCTGGGCATTGCATAAAGTTCCAGTGGATACCTGGCCATGCCGGCATTTCGGGAAATGAAAGAGCGGATGAAGCTGCCAGAAATGGACTCCAATACCGCAAGTTCAAAAGAACAATTTTTACAAAAGCCGACGCTTCAAACATGGCAAAAAAATATGCCTATCAAGACAAAGACCGCATCTGGAATCTGCCGCTTCACCAAGATAACTTCCTGCGTTACATTGACCCAGAAATGAGACCGAAAATTCCACGACCCCTTCCTCGACACTTAGAGACATTGTACCATCGTCTTCGACTGAACGTGGCATACACTAACAATTATCTGTACCGCATAGAGCTTACCACTAACCCATACTGTGATAACTATCGCAACTTAGAGACAATTTAGCACATATTACAAGAATGCCCCGCGTACCGCGACGAGAGAGAATTTTTTGAGCACCAAATGGACATGATTTGCCACGAACCGTTAACGTTACCGAGCATCTTAGGTCCAATGCCCGGCCCTTCAAAACAGCGATGGGCTTTGGATTTATTGTTCAAATACCTGACAGAAATTGGTCTAATAGGAAAGCTTTAAAAATTCCACACTTTATGTACAAAAGCCTAAATTTACCCGCCATGTCACCTGTAAATATTAGTATCCGGTCCACTCGGACATTTCATATTTATTTTTATCCTCTTTTTCTCCCACTCTCTTCTAGAATCTTTTAATCCCATTCCCCATCCCTACACAGAGTAGCATGCCAGCGGTTATATACGCGCCGGCAAAATTCTCTGTTCTTCTAATAAAGAGCCCTCTCTCTCTGTCGTGCTTCTCATTTCGGCGAGCACTTCATTGAAAAGGGCTCGTTATAGGAACGGGACCGTCGCATCCTGTTGTGTCTCCGGGTACCGGTCGGTTGACCGTACTCCTTGGCTGATCAACGCCGTGGCACACAGTGCGTGTCTTCAGGCCGGCGCAAGTGGCTTACCTGAAGAGGCGGATATTGCCCGACAAATCACGCCACCCAAGTGGCTATAAATAAAAATGTCGAACAATTAACAACAGAATTATGCCCTTCTTTCGCAGATGTTGAAATTAAAGCCGAGCAGCAGTCAAGTCATGCCAGCTTAGCAATAAATGCCAGGACTAGCATTACTTTCGAGATATCCGTCCTGAATATGTGACGCAACATACTTCTTGCGTTCCAGTTAACAGTTTCCCGATAGACTCTCTCCAGAAGTTCGGCACTGCATGAAACTGGGAGGCCAATGCATTTATTTGTGATATTTAGGAGACGCGGATTCCTCGATAGGGGAGCTAGCCTGAAGATTTTTTGCTAAGTATAAATGACTTCCCTCTGCTTCAATTTCGCAATTGCAACATGGGCCCTAAACGGAATAAATAAAAGAATGATTTAGTAAATATTTGGATTAGCTGCCTATTAATCACGCACGTAATTCTCGCCTGTTTCAGAAATCCCCATGAGACAAGGCGGAACGGCGTATCCAGATTGTCGCAGACATTTAAAAAAATTAATCTGTTTGAGCCTTAAAAAAATGTGCGTGACATTTCTTTGTTCCTTCGAGTTAGGCGGCTGCATTGCACGCTTGTTTGCACTCGCAACATTGCGCGCGCTTTCGAGCGTGCCGCGTGAAAAGGTCAGAGGCGTTGCAGGCATGAAGGTAATGAATTACGTACGCGATAGCGTACGCTCCGACAAGATTTCATGTCTGCTGCAGGGGTATAAGACGTTTAGGCTATCTCGAAATGGGGCGTACAGACGGAAAATTTTCCTTTTTTTCAATCCTTTCGCTTTTCACTCAAGGTTGGTTACGCTGAAAACGGAAAACGAGAGTATCTCTTAACGCCGTATCACAATCCCTGGCCTCGCCCGGGAAGGCCGCGGCAATATTTTTGGTTTTCGGCGGAAGTAGACTGCAAAGAGTGAGGAAATGACGGAGGAAAAAAAAAAAAAAAAGAAAGAGAAACGCATTACGCACAATCAGCGCAACAATTGCTTAATGTCTGAACGTCACCTTCTCAGTTGCTTCCTGTGTGTCGCTGAATTATCGTACGTTTTGAAGCTGACGTATTGAACGTATAAGGTCCTGCTGCCAGACCTTAGTTCTTAAAAAATTATGGAATTTGTCATCACATAACTACACAGTTGGTCAATAGGCAGGACGCCGTAGGGGAGGACTCCGGAATAATTTCGTCCACTTGGGTTCTTGAACGTGCCTCCAAAGCACGACACATGAGCGTGTTTTGTATTCCGCTCTCATCGGAATGTGGCTGACGAGGGCGAGAATCCAACCCGCGACCTCATGCTCCACGGCAGGACGCCCTAGCCACTGAGCCACGGCGGCGGGTATGCGGTGCTCTTAATGGTGGTCATCAGTGCGATTGAGATCCTTTCAAGCAAGATTATTATTGAATTCACCAAATGAACGATGACAAAGATGCAATAGTACAACTACTACAAATATCAACACCGCCACTACTACGATCACTACTACTATAACTACAACTACTACTACTACTACTACTACTACTACTAACTACCACCACCACTATAAAGAATGAAGGCAACTAAGTTATTCAGTCAGTTCTGCACATGTGACGCGCCAGCCATTATGCCCACTCACACGCACCAATCCATGTAGTTTAATTTGACAATAGCTTGCTTTTGTTTTTGAAATAGCTTGCTTACACATGGATCTGACGATATGCTTTCGCATCAACAAATGAAACACTGTTTACTTTGCAAGCGGCAAGTCATCCCACTGTGAAGTCATAAAGAGTCTGAGCAAACTCTTACTTTCGAATTCCCTAGTTCATGCTAGCAAACTGAATATTTATCTTCCGGTTAATCTCTCTCTCTCTCTCTCTCTCTCTCTCTCTCTCTCTCTCTCTCTCTCATTTTCTAAAATGAAATATGGCTGCACTTCCAAATAATTAGTGCCTTACATCCTATGCTGCTGCAGCAGCAAACGCAACGAGAAGGGCGATGGGGCGGAGGGGGGGGGGGGGGGGGAGAGTGATATTCAAGCATTTGTCAACCCAACGCGGATTACGAGCAGGAAGAAGAGGCAGCGCAAGGTAATGCGCGGCGCCGGCGCTGTATTTCCTCGCATATCACACAACACCTTTGCGACGGCCGGACGCGTCCCGCGAACATGTTCAGCTATGGCGGGGAACTTGGCGCACCATCTATGCGTAAACGCTTCGCGGTGTTTGGTTTGTCTAGCCGCAGCATTCCGCCGCTGCATGAATGGAGCCATCACATAATGTAGTCGCGAACCGCGCGGCGGCAGCACCACGGGCATATGGCGCACAATTTATTGAGTACTTTGCCAAACTCTATCGAAACACGTCCTTAGGCAAAGTATGCTGTCATTGCATTGGAAAGCTTGAAGTACTTCCCACGGTGCTTTCGATCACTGACCAATTATCATTAAAATAAAGTACTTGTCTCGTCGCCGTCGCTATCTTTTCTCCCCATGAACCATTCTGAACCACATATAGTATAAAAGTTGTTTTATGGTTGCGGAACCGAACCAGAAGTCAGTCCTTTTCTTCGAAGCGTAAAGAAAAGTGTAACGAAAAACATCGCCCTCTAGTTACAAGAGCAGGAACGTGGGCTTGTTGGTATGACATCTTGATCCGAGTTTTTTAGCGGGAATAAGACGTGTGCGTGTCCAATGTGTCTTGTGTCCAGTCTTATATTCGCGCTAAAAAAAAAAAGCTCAGATCAAAATGAAGTGACAAGCAACATTAGTTTTTACAGTGCGCTGCTGATGCAGCTAAGCAGGAAACTATGCAGCTATATTAACTAAATAGGGGGCTACCAAGTTAACTCACCGAGAAGCTAAGTAAACCCATTTGATTTTTTTTCCAAAAGACGGTAGCCTGGAAGCGTGCGTTACGTACGAAGCGTTACCTTATTTAAAGGCTCGACAATAAGCTTCCTCAGGCATTAACTTCATATTTAATATATTTATACGACGACTTAAGAATTAGAGCCTGTCATGACGATTGGGCGCACAGTGTCTCAAGCAAGTTTATTCGCGGACTCAAGACAACACAGAGTGTGCCTTCCCGTATGTGGCTGCAAGAATAAATTTGAACTTTTCGGGAATCACTTACATGTTGAAGAAAAAAAACAAAACGAAAAACTAAATGAGCCAGAAGGTAATGGCATATCGTGAAAGAACTGGGCAATGTCTTAAAGCCGTTGACAAGCAGATAAAAAGCCTGATATCATTCAAGTTTCACAGAGGTACGCCGTCAACTCAAGGATGATTGCCAGAACCTTTCACATAAATTTGGAGGCCCATTCATAGAAACGGAGTTGTAGGACATGGCATTAGGAGTATTGATAGCGCACGGCTCCCTCACATGACGAATTTATACTGCTCATAGGTATTGCAAGGCTACGTGACCCTCGCTTTGTCTTCATTGCACAGATAAGGAAGTGTGCGTAAGATGTTTCGATTCCAATATCAGAATAACAGATCACAAATTCAATCTACTATAAGCTCCTTCATGTAATGAAACCCAGACAGTAGGTGGTTATAGAAAAAAGGTTTGGAATCTGTTCCACATCGCTGTCCAAGGTGACGCAGTTAAAAAGCGAGCAACGTAACCTTCCGGAACATTCTAGGAGGCCTACCATTTTCTTGCTACTGTTCTCTCGAAACCTTGTCCTATTTTGTGCCGCTGTGGAGTACGCTATTTAGGTGCCAGACGCGTCATGTCATAAAGTTCAAGGAGCTGGCAGCAGTTCTAATGCGATAAAAGAAAAATGAAGGACGCGTAGCTTGTTCCCGATAGCAATAAGTGCAGTTGTGGTTATATGAGCACCGACAGACCTGAAATGAATAAAAGAAAATAATGTAAGGCATGAAATACCCGCAATTTTAAGCGTATATTCGACGAAGCGGCAAGCGCACGTTCGTTTTACGCCGGGCAATGCTCTCTCTCTTGGATGCGGGTGTCCAGTCCTACGCATTTTTCCTGGCAACGAATCAATCTGACTCAAGAACGTATCCAGCAGACGCGCAACAGCACGATCCCTCTCCCGCTCCGTACGCTGGGAATTTTTTTTTTTTCGCGCCTAGCGATCCCAGCAGGAGTGCGGCTACGCAGAGTCCCCCCGTATTCGGCAAGGCATGATTTTCATATCTGTCGAGCGTTAAATTTGGCCGGCGTCTTTACCCTGCAAGTAGCCCGAATGCACGCGCGGAGGCGCCCTGGAGCTGTAGCTAGGGGGTCACCGTGCAAAATAAGTGATTGCTATCTTTATTTCTCTATGGCGTGAGTACCGGTGGCGCCTCCTGACGATACCGGTAAGCCTATCGCAAACCTGTGGGCGTAGGCCGGCTGCTTCTTTTTTTGACCGTACGCGTGGTTTGTTAGTGCTCAGCGGCCAAATGAAGCGATTCGAGACGTGGAAAGCCTGGTAAGATCATTCTCAGTTTTTCCTGGTTTCCGCGTCGTGAAGTCTGGAATGCCATCTGTTACACCTTTCTTACGCACTGCAGCTGTAATGAAGTGTCCTTGTTACACTAGCACGCGCGAAGGGGTACGTTGACTTCGACGAAAAACTTCTACCTCAGCTTAGTAGAAGCACTCCCATGCTGCTCCAGGGGCGAGACGATAAGCGGGAGGACGCGCAATTCGGATATACACATAACTGACAATAATATGGACCCACACGTAAAACTATCACCCGAGTCGTATGCGCATGTGCTATGCTGATTTTTCTGCTTGCACTACGCAATGAAACAACGCAGGAGCAACGTCCGCACACAACGCACTGTCCGAAAGGCAGTCAGCGATTAGACGAAGTCGCTTCTATTGGCTGCTTTCGAAAGGAAGACGTGACAACTAGTCTCTCATGTACTATCCTGCCCCATGGAGTTCGCATCACTCTCTTTGGTGTAGGTCGCCTTCGGTGAATCAGTTTCATAAAATCGACTAGTCTGGTAAATTTGGCAAGATGCACGCCTCCACTAGGTAAGAGGCCAAGGATGCCATCTCAGCATCGCACTCAATGTGGCCTATACGTGCGGCGCGATAATTATTAATTTTTATAGAATTAAAAAAAATTGATTATTGCAAACAACATAATTCTAGTCCTAGAGCTGGATTTTTCAGAGAAGCGGACATTATTGCTACGTGAAATCGAAACAAATATTCAAACAGTTAACGAAAATACACTAATTAACTTCCTAATTAATCACTTTACGGCACGTAAAGCAATTCACGAATTGTAGCCGGTACGTTTTTCAGGTGTATTCACTTGGAAGGAATTTCCAGAATGACACCAGTTTGGAGAAATGCGCCATAAAACTCGCCGTAAGAATGCAGTGTTGGTCCACTTACTTTTTTCACAAAAGGCTCTTTTATCCATTGAAGCACAAAAGTAACTGAAACGCCCATATATTTCGTTCCACATTTTGCAAAAGGTTATCTCGAAATTGGTGTCCCCTTGGAAATTCAATTCAAGTGGATGCGCCGTGCTAACTCTCCGGTTACAATTCGTAAATTGCAGTATGTGCCGTAAAGTACTTAAGAAGACAATTAGTGAATTTTGTTAAGTAGTGGAATATGGGTTTCGATTTCTCACGCTAGTAATGTCCGCCTCTTCGAATAATCCAACTCAAGGACAATAATTATGCTATCTGCCACAGGCGATTTTAAAAATTCCATAAAATTTAAAGATGATTGCCCTGTATATGCCGGATACATCCTGCTCAAAATCCTGCTGACAAACTCGTTGTTCTCTACACTTGTCCGACGTACAGCATATTGTGTACATCTGCCGCCGCTACTTATCTCAGAAGTGCTCCACTCTCTGAAGGTTGTGCTGCATTTGCATCAGGGCTCGTTTGTCTGGCTGCGGTACGATCTTGGCCCGTGGATATGCGCCATCTGCGCATTGCGTGCAACGAGCGCATGCATATTCTTTTTTGAGAACTACTGAATTTAACGAAATCAGCAACAAATATCATCATTGTGTCCGTGCGTTTATACGCCCTAGTGGTAGTTGCGTCATATCAGCTTTCATCATACAGCTTTGGTGCAATGCCATGGTCTAAACTGGGCCAGCATTTGCAGTTGCTCCTTAAAGCCATCATTTCTTTCTAAAATCATACTAAAGAAGCGTACCGCGCGTTAAAGGATAATAATAATAATAAAACATAGCGGGTCTGTTCAATAAAAGCTTTTCCGCGTTCCATGTTTCGAGTATAGTAGCGTAGACTCAAGGCTCCGTTCCATTCATTGGGGGCTACGACTGCGTCTGATCACATTGAGATATTACAAAACGGGCTCTGTCTGCCGCGATTCAACGTCTTCTTGCGCGTGCATATACTGATCACCTTCGACGTTAAAAGAACCACGGTAGCTTGGCCATTAGCATTTTCATAGCGCCGCAATCGAACAAGGTCTGTGGATTTCTTTTTCTCCTTCTTTCGAGAAAATCCCCGAAAAAAAAAAGAAGCAGCAGGAAACAGAGCTTCCCGTTTCTGTTTTCTTCTCATCGGCCACAAACAAAATAGAGGAGGAGGATGTGGATACGGATGCCAACAGGAGCTCGCATCTCAATCTGATCGGTAGCGAAATAAAAACAGCAGGCCCCCGAGCAGGCCACCAGGCATGAAGCAACACTGACCTCTAAACTTTCACGCTCGGCGTCGGCTGCCGCGCCTGGGCAAGTGGCAACGTTCCCTTCGCGACTGAGGTGCACTGCAGATCAGCCGGCAGATAAAGGCCGCTGCACAAGCGTGCGTGAATCGCGCTTGTGACTGTGCAGGGACGGCGAGATAAAAAGGAGTTGACGCGACAGGAAAAACAAGACTGTTGCACCGCCGTGACGCTGGCAGCTCTGAAATCGCCGACGCCGCGCGCTCTGCCCGACGCATTTCCCGTTTCAGAGGAAATCCACCGTATATGCACGTGCTTTCCGTGCGAGATGCACGCCAATATAACAGTTCTAGGCGCCAACATTCTGCATGCCCGCGCAAGGTTGGACTGATTGCTCCCTCGCGAGGTCCGAGACAAGAGACGTCTTTCTTTACGTGACGCACACGACGCAATCTAGAACGCTGAGCGCAGTAGGATAATCACCGGTCTCGTGTAAGGCTTCGCCGATGCGGTGCTTTCTGAAGAGTACTGCACGAGACGCGAGCTGTCATGCGCAGTATTTCAGCAGTATACCGGCGCGGCATGTGAGGAGCATTCTGCGCGATGCAGGGCGAAGCCGACGGTAAATTACGATGCTCAGTCCTAATTATAGGTATACGCTAAGGCCCTCAAACACATTGTGTAGGAGGCGTTAGTACGAAATGAGTGCGATGAGAGTGTAAATAGCAACACTACCAAAAAAAAAAAAGATTCTGGGGCGATTGCAGTGCAATTTATTAGCCGGTCAGTTTTGACCAGGAGTGTCTTGATTCTCAATGTTTCAAGATGAAGACGCTTCTTGTATTGCACTCGCAATAGCTCAGGCGGGAGAAACAGCGTAGCGTTGTTTTTATTTGGATGCACATGTGTAAAACAATAGAGCGTAGAATAGCGCTTGTCGCCTTAAACACGTTAAACGCAAGCACATTTGCGGGACGTTACGGTGCGCGTCCCTTCAGGAACTTTAGTTTAGCGTGTAGGAACGCAAACGTAAGAAGGACGTTAGAAGACAGCGCAGTCTGGTGCCTCGTGTCAAACGTATCCAAGCCAAGACAATGCATTCCCAACCATCCTGTCGTTTCTATGCGGACGCGTCTCGTTTGGACTGCGAACTCCAGAATCGCAGAAGTATCTCAGAAATTGGACGCGCTATGTGCTCATAACCAACGTTTCAGGCGAGTTTAGAAGAAGCGAAAGCTAATTTTTATAGTTACTGGCGATCAACGAGAGTGAGAGCGTAGCCATCACAAGAATTCATGCCGAAGCGGGCGCCATGGGTGCCGTCATGTTCGACATGGCTATTTCGTAGTGTGCATAAATATTACGAACGTTAAACTCGCCAAATAACGTGCATTATCATAGCGCATGTAAACCAGAGAAATTCACTAACGTGCTGAACATACTCAGTGAGGACAACGCTACTTCTTTACGAACGTCATGTGTTTGCGTTTGTTTGTAAACGCTATTCTAACACTCTCTAGCAGTACGCCTTACGGTGAGATACTCGTATCACCCACACACAGGACCAAACAACTGAGTGCGAGTCAGGAAAGAATTTAGCCACTGCTATTGTATTGATGCGATAGCACCAAATGGCCCATTGGACGAAAAAGCCGGCGTCTGTAGCAGCAAAACGGCCCCTGAATTCCAGTTGGCTGCCATGCCACGTTACGTGCGCGCCTCGACAGAGAAGAGCAGGTGAAAGGGAACACCTGCTGCCTCGCTGACGCGCCAGGTGTTGCGTGAGGGGAGAGAGCATCGCAGCGACGCCACGTCACGCTCGCTCTCGGAGACCTGTGTTATCCGCGCGTTCCTCGTCCTCGCAAGCTTCCGTCTACGTTATAACTTCGCCTCTGTAATTGATATAAAAAATTAATGTATATATTAAAGAAATAGACCATATTCGAAACGAACAACGCTGGCGGCAGCGATTTTCGACCCAACGACCCCTCGCTCAGAAGCCGAGCGTCTTATCCACTGGGCTAAACCAGCGCTTTCTAGATAGCAGGACTGCGCACTCTGCTTCATGACGTCATGCTACTTGGACCGAAATTTCCGTTGCCAAGCCCTGCGTGACGAAAGCGGGGATGTCGAAATCACCGCGGCTTACTCGGGAGCGTGCCCATTAGAATCTATGGCAGTTGGGCAAGGTAGCATGACGTGACGGATTGAAGTGCATCGGACTTGTGCTATCTAGGAAGCGTTATCCAAGGGTATCAATGCACTCGCTTGCTCACGAGGAGTTCATAACTCGAAGGACCGCTCAGCGGCGTTAAATTGGACATTAATGATTTCGCATTCACAACTCATAAAAAGTGCTTAGGGGTCTTCGGATTTTTTTTCTATTATAGCCTTATGTCAAAGTTGTTCTGTCTGCGTAAGTCAATGGCTCGACCGGCGCCCTGTATGAGCCACATGTCGATGCAGGTAACAGAGAAATAGCATCGACTGAGTAAGATCGATATGTTATACCTGTTCAACGGGGTTACCGGCGCTCTGGTGATTATTTTTTCCTATCCCATTCTCCGACCGGGACGCAAGAACTGCATACACATATACTATAAGCTTAAACGACTTCAATGACATTCACATAATGCTACCTCGTGCCATCTCCCAGGACACCGAGATGGCCATCAGAAACATCTTCGTAGCTTGTATTATTCGACTTCACTCTGCAGGGGTTTGTATATTAATATTTTACAAAATAACTTGTAGATATCTGTGCGCAAACTTGCAGCCGACTTTCGCAGATCTATGACACTCGGCAGACTCGCTGTCCACGAGTGGCGAGCCGACATTTTTGCTAAACCGGTTTTGTTGGCTGGTGAGAAATTCAATGTCACAATAACATATACCACATAATTATTCCTTACTGAGAAAGCTTATGCGTCTTATACGAAGGTTTGCCTACTATGGAGGTAACACTTCTTGCGTATGCAGCATTCGCTAGCATTTAGAATTTCGCAACAGTACTTTTGTTTCGTTGACATGGCTATGGCTGTTCGATGGCAATATGTGGCAAAAGCTTACCACATCTATCAGTCATTTATTTTGTTTCCTTTACCGAATTCTCTATCATAACACATCGTCACATGCTTTATTTTAGGAAAAATTGACACTATGTCACACAAGAGGCAATAGTCCTACAAAGTTACGGCTGCAAATAAAGTTCTACAGGCTTTCTTTTAACCGGAAAATGACCACGCCGACGAAGCCGCCCGATCTGCACATGAATGTGGTCAACGTGTCTTGATTCCGCTTTCGCAAACAGACGCTGCAGCTGGGCTGCGATTGATGTCCTGTGAATGTACTTTGCTTCTGTGGGACTCGCACGCTTTAACCATATGTCGTTTGTGTTCGTTGTTTCCGGACATACGGATGCACCTACCGCCTGGTTTATCACGACGTGAACAGACCACGCTGTACCGTCTATGGCTAGGCGCTGCATTTACGAACTCATATGCCTTCCTTATTGGAATAGCCAACAGCCCCACGTGCGCCACATGCAACATCGATGAAACGCTCGCACATATTATCTGTGTCTGCCCGCGGTATAGTGCCCAGAGACAAGTTCTGTGCAGAGTGCTGGACCAGTTGGACAATCGTCCACTATCAGAACTCAAAGCTTTAGGTCAGTACTCCCACAGAACATCCGCGCTGAAGGCCTTACTCGCGTTATGAAGGTTCCTGTGGTCTACGGGGCTTCACGATAGACTTTAAGAACGCCGCCCCCTGCCGCTCTGTAGTGTACGCGGTTTGTTCGTGTTCGTCTATATTTCTCTCTATCTCGCCCTTCCGCTCTCCTTTTCTTTTTATGCCCCTTCGCCCTTCCCCCCGTGCAGGGTAGCCAACCAGTACTGCCTCTGGTTAACCTCGCTGCCTTTCTATGCATCCTTTTCTCTCTCTCTCTCTTCTCTTCTTTAACTTGCAACATACTGGCTTCTAGACATAAGAAAACTGCAATTCGATAACAAGTGCTTTATCAGCAGAAAAGCCGAGCGCGACGCTGGTTCTGAGGTGACGACTAATATATCGCTAATTCTAGGTGCACTGCGCGACTGTTCAAAGCTGACTCCACACAATACAACGGGGCTTGATTTGTACATCCAGCGGTGAAAAGCTCCATTTTCCACTGCTCCAAGCAACCATGCATCGTCGTTCTCGCTTTGTCATGTCGTTCCTCAGTGCTCGTTTACTTCTGAATTAAAATCGCGGACAGTGACGAATGCGATGCCTGTTACAGCGAATTAACCGTAAGCAGTACTTTACGGCGCCTGTGATTCGTTTGAGGATCAAAAACCTGCTTTTTGCCAAGTCCTAAGGCAAAATGAAGGAAGGTGCCTCTCTGAGATCAAGCCCTTGGGACCTTGGCCTGGCTTGCCGGTGACATATGCATGACATATTCGACTGGTAGCTTCAGAGCATTCCAGAAGCGCTTCCGTAGTTGTGTAATATAGCAACTTTACTGCAACCATACTAGGGCTTAAATAGCGACGATGTAGGCAGATTAACGCTATGAGATCCGCTTACTCTTGTAATGCCGCTTTAATTGTACCTTTCGCGACCTTAGTATAGCTCTGATAGAGCGCTTTGAAATGACAGGTTGCATATGCAGACAGAAAGTCAGAAAAGTGCTGCTACGATGGTTTAAATTATGGACATTCGACTGCACCTGTTATGACTGCGTAGGTTGCATCAGTGTGTTCCCTTTGTCACGCGGTATAGTGTATTGTAACCAACCAGGTTGAACATCGTTCATGTCGATGCCTTCTCTCTGTTCCCATCTCTTCAGGCAGTGCTGGCTGCTGAGGGCAGCTATTTTTCCTTTTGATTGCACCGCAGATTTAACGGAACGATATCGCAAGACCCACGATTCTGGTTCAACAGCCCTCCTCAGATAACTTGAAGACTTTCCCTAAGAGCGAATTCAGCGCTTCCACCATAAGTTCCGGGTGCTGTACCATTTATATGGACGTGTCAGTGGATTGTAATTCTTGCTGATTCACTAATTCCATTCGTTTCTATTTCTGCATTACTTGGCTCGGACATGAATTGTAAACGAGTAAGTTATAAATAAAGGAACAGTTTGCCGTCTACTCCTCCAATGCCCCATATACGAGATGCAAAGACAGCAGCTAGAACAAGAGCTACACTCCATTGATCTTCACCGGCCTTTCTCACTCCAATTTTGATGGACCCATGGCCATCGGAAATAGCACAGCGAAAAGCACTGAACGCACTTGAACATTTTTATGAAGAAACAGGCATCCTTAACAAATACTAGGTATTGCACTGAATAATCACATGATCTTACTATAACGTTCTTCTATTATTTGTAAGTATTAGTGCTTGTACATTACGTGTTATGCATTCTTTTTTTTTGCGTGAATTATTTTAACACTGTGTAATTTCTCATCTGTTTATGTGCTCATCGAAGTCTACATCACGGCCGTTTGTGTGGCTTTGTGACTTTGTTTACGAGCTCATTGTGGTGCAACTTGCATTTGACTTTTATATTGTTATGTTCATGGGTGTATAGAACTGTGTGCTGTGGATTTCTGACCGTATGAAGTTATTTCTTGTCATTTTCCTACACATTTTTTATATTGTTGTTTCCGTTATGAGAAAAGGAGTAGCCGTCACCATTAAAAGGTGACTACGTCTCTTTCTTTTATTTTCATTTCAATAAAAGAACGAAGCAGTTTCCAGAGAACAATATTTTTGTTTCTTTTATTTCTTATAAAGAAACATGACTATATACAAAAGTTTAATGAGCGAGCGAAAACCACGACGACAACTCAGTAGCGATGAAGTGAAAGCGCGCGGAAAAATGCACACTGTTGAGTCCATTACAGTACACGCGCAAGATTTGTTGCTTCCATATGAGAAAGCTGCCTCAATCGAACCACAAAAAGCGGAGCACGTGATGACTACTCTCTTCTTCGAGAACTTGTTGCAAGTTGAATCCTTACGAATACACTAACTTGTCGAGTTCTTGTACGAGCACTTGTCGCATCCTTTCCTTGTATGCATAAGCTATGCGCGCAAAGAGCCTCTGCTAACGCGAAGTTTTTTCTCACTATAATGCAGATGAGTTATTGGGTTTGTGAGTCAGATCACATATTTTTTTTCTTGTACTCAAGCCAACGCATGTTGTCACACGACGTCTTTTCTGCTCACAAAGACCGCCAACATGCGATGTACGTCGTTGCCAAAAGGACCTTAGAGATGGTAGGATATACCATCTCAGAAAGTGAGATCGTATATCCTATAAGACAGCCCCGCAGAGCAGCCATCAAGGCAAGTAGTAATAACCTCCATTTGGACACGCCACACTCATCAGAAGGATGCAGTAGTCCATGCATGATCGTTACATCAGCTGCCCACTGGTGCAGGTGTGTTTCACCTGCAGCAGTCCCCGTGCCGATCGTTGGCGTCGCTTCTGTCCGTACCTCTTGCAAATTTCTTTCTTCAAGTCTAGCTAGCGGCCTCAGCCCTGGCTTGTTCCCGTTACCGCCGCTGTAGCCGCTGCGGCAGCGCTTTCTCTTTCTGCCGCGGCCATCTCGCGGAACCTCCTGGGCAGCCGCGTTCCGTCTCCAGTCCTCAACTTTCTGGCTAAGACGGCCTCCCTGGAGACGACCTTGAGGTCATACGCCTGCCCCAGCTTGGCCATGATGTCGATGAACATGGTGCTCATGTTGAGCTTCCATCCCAGCTCACTGGTCGAGTAGTCCCAGGGGAACGTGTGGTGGAAGTTGTGGAAGCCTTCGCCGACGGCGACGAAAGACACCCAGGGAGCCTCGGTGGGAGAGATGCTCTTGTCGAACGGCTTGTTGCCCCAGAGATGGGCGAAGCTGTTCACCGACCAAGTGAAGTTGAGCGACAGGATGAGGCGCAGCATGGTGGCTGTGCAGAAGGCGTTCCAGTATGACTCGCCCCAGAGCCAAGCAGGGAGAACGGTGGGCAGTATGAAGGAGAACAGAAGCACCAGCCGCATGTAGTACCTGCGCAGTGAGAACGGACGTGATAAAGGCACCCCCGGAAACAGGAGCTCGGACGCCATTTTCATTATCACAGGGCAATAAAATAGAAATGCTGTGTAGGATACGAATTCTGGGTACGCGCTAGCCGCACATCACGCATGCGGAAGTCTTGTATCTTGCTGTATAATTTCGATTCCATACGCTGGGAAGGTCGACCTGTAGGAACGCGTGGAAACTGTAGACTTTTGCGCAGAAAAGAAGCTATCTGTACCCCAAAGAGTGAAATTGCTGGCAGTACAAATGCTAGTTTTGACCTTCTGCGTTATTTATTTTGAAACAACGTGTCTCTCAAAATGCATTATGCAGTTCCTGGATGCCCAATTTTTGCAACAAGTCACACATCATCTAGTGAAAGTATAGATATAAGCACATCAGCACTACCAACCACCCGCTTGAATCGTGGTCGAGTGGTTTGGACTGCCGCCGCTACGGATGCCTGTTTTTGCTGGCTCCATTTCCATCTGTCTCGTGCCATGATGCTGTTTTTATTTCTAGTTGGCATGATACAAGATGCCATGCTGGCTCACGAATACGGCTCCAGCTTCTCCTTTTTTGTTCACTCACTGATAAACTCACCATTTTGTCGGATATGTTTATTCTCGTCAATGCCTGCGTCGTCGTGAAAATTCCTATCTTTGGAGTCTGAGGAGCGATAGCGAAGGTCGAGGTATGTCGCGTTGGTTCAACCCGAAAGTCGAGAATTTCAACGCATGCAAATAGACACAGTGAGTCGTATATTAAATTTAAGAACACAGAAGTGAACAAGACAGGTTTGCATCCACAGAAGCAGACGCCGGCTAATCAATTCATAATTACACACTAATTGAATTACACGGCAATCAGAATTGATCGGACATCTCGTTTTGCAAGATGCCCTAGCATAAGAATTGCCTCATGAATGTGGATTTGGTTGATGAGTAAGGAAGAAATGTATAAACTAGAATCTCTATTTCAATACCTTCTAATAAATGCCGGCGTTGTTAAGCTTGCGGGTAATGACGTACCTGAATAAAGAAAACAATTATGGAGTTCTACGTGCTAAAACCACCATCTGTTTATGAGGCACGATGCAGGGGGGGACTCCGAATTAATTTTGAACACCTGGGGTTCTTCAACACGCACCCAATGCATGGTGAACTGGCGTTTAATTTTGCATTTCACCCCCATCGAAGAGCGGCCGCCGCGGCCGGAATTCGATCCTGCGACTTCGTGCTTAGCAGCGCAACGCCAATCCCACTAAGCAACCACGGTGGGTGATCATGTACCTATAAAGGTTTCGTCTTCCATAAGTTCGCGTTGTTAATCCCTTTAGCTTCATCAAAATCCTGCAAGGCGCTTTCATGTGTCTTTTCTTCACATCGTCTTAGTCACTGTATGCATATTTTATAATATTTACGTGAAGAAATATTATTGCAACAAATACCTCCTCGCTGTACATGACATTGTGCTCTCACATGAATAAGTGGTATGCACTTCTTGAGCACAACTCACATGTCAGTCCCCCCCCCCCCCCAAAAAAAAAAAAAAGTTCCCTTCACTATTGATACCCGGCTGTTTTGATATCCGGAATTTGTCTTTCCCTTCGTTCTGTTCTACTCTTCAAACGGTTGGGTGAGACGTTCCGTTCAGAATACAATAACTAGTTTGCTTCTCTTTCTCTTTGTGTGGCGTTCATACGATTCTATGAAGTAATAACAGCGCGACTAAGTTTCTCTACTGACTGCTCCAAAAAATACGTTTGGTCTGCAACATACAGCTTTATGGTGTAGACATAATCACGTCCCAGCAGCCAGTTCTTTTAGGCAGTTGATGCTTATTTTTTATTTTTTGACGTGAAACTACTCGTCATTCTATGAAGCGCTCATGTTTACACCGAGAGCACAACCCGACACGGCAGACGTGAGCAAATTCTTCTCTGAAGCATCGCTTTCAAGTGACAGCTGACATTACAAAGCCGAAAAAAAGAATACGGAAAGAAACTAGAGGGAAGCAGAAGAATCGCAAGCGAGCACTAAACGGTAGCTTCCTTATGTGCAGAAAACAACGGTGCTTCGCAGCACGACTGCCTTCCTCGGTGGCACACTTTTTCGCCATGGCGGCCTGAGCAACCTTGGCCCAGAGGAAGACGCCATATCACCTGCTTGCTTACGCGATTTATTCGCTCGGCTCTTTTCCTCTTCTTTTCATCGCCGGCATGTATCGCCTCATCCGGGGAAGCCATATTGTAATAGTTGTAAATTACTCGCCGTCGCTGCGTCTTTGGAGTCTGCACCTTTCTGAAACTTTCCAGGCATACACGAGCATTTCACATAGGTCTCTTTGAAGCGGGCGAGAAATGACGCGGTCCGAGGGCGGCACGTCGGCTTTCATGCCTTGGCGGAAATTCAGTTCAAATGACAGCTGCAGAGAGTTGCAGAATTACGCTAGGGGAGCGGGTGTTCATCCCGGCTGAGTCCATAGAGGTCCCGGCAGAGTTACCGTAACATTATAGCGTGACCAACTTGTACTGTCAGCCGAAATTCAAACAAGAATCAGTCCAAAGGAAATATAATGCGTTCCTGCTTTTCCAGGTTCACCTTCATTTGTAACTGATGCCTAATTCAGGCTTTTTAAAACATAAGTTTATTTCGTACTACACCCCCAGGCTTAGAAAACTGGCATAAAACAATGGCACGCCTCACGTCCACGTTAAGACGCGTGTCGGCATTCCATTGCTTCCTCCTGTTCACAATGCAGGTTATGCCGATGGTAGACTCAATAATCACTCCCCAAGTGTAAATCCAAAAACCCACTAACTACTCTTCGCAAGTGGGGTTAATTTAGACCTAAAGTTTCTCTCCTAAGAAAATTCAATTACAATTTATGTTGCATTTCTTCATACAAATGGTTGCGTTGCTTCTTTAACATATGCTCCTCATTAAGGATTACTCCATAGATGGCAAGGGCAAGTGTGCTTTCTGGTGCTTGTTCGAAACTTCCGCAACGCTGGCGTGGCTCTATAGCACAATTATAGCACTAATATAGCACCGATCACCGAGGCTGTGACTTTTGTCTTCTTTCTATCAACTTTCTTCGTGTTGGGCGTCCTGAAATTTCCTCAGCAGCAAACGGCCAACGCTACAGTTGTTCATAAGAGACATCAATAAGCAATACTCTCGCACACTTTGAGTACCTTTCACAAGTATTTCATCACAGTGATCAATTACTGATTCACAAAAGTGAGACATCACAATACAAATTACTCCAAAGCAAAAGTAATCGCAGTAATTTATTGCCGTGGTATTAACGTTATTGCCGTGTTAAGAAGTGAAGGGAATGTTTATTATTCTTTTTTTCGTCCTTGAAGTGAACATCCGGATCTAAGAATGACATAACTATCGTGCGCGATAATCAACGTACGCTCAAGGAGAGGAGAAACGGATGCTTCCGGGCAACAATGTTAGTGATCTGCATTGCCCCATACTTCGAACTGATATGTCGATGCCTTCGTAACGCTGACGCGTGCGATTGTGCCAGGAGGTTATTAGTGCGATACACATCGAAAGAGTTCGACCAGATTCTGCAGATTGCAGCGGCGTCAGCAGGAGTAGAAAACGCAGAAAAGACGTAGTTTTTGCGCTGTCTGCTTTCACTACCGGTTTCTCAGGAGCTAAGAAAATGATTATTATCGAATTTTGAGAAAAAGCGACACATAAAGCCAGCCTTATTGCGAGATCAAGTTCCCGTACTTAACTTTTCAAGAATACCGTCGACCCGCTATATAATGGGGTTTATGTCCTTGCAATCACTTTATGCAAAGTCATTGGAAGCTATACAATCGAAGCTATACAAATAACCAATTCATTTTGCTAGCTCTGCAGTGAAGCCCGATCGTAAGGCAATAGAATATCTAATAAGCCCCGCTCTTTCAGCGCTATCATTGTAAAATATTTCCCCCACATAACACTGCTATCGGTTACTGTCATCCCTATAACTTTTCTGATGTGTTTTCTTCCCTTGGCTTATGGTTTCCTTGAAATTTCTCCGCACCAGAGACCTGAGAATTTCTCCGCCGAAGCCTGATTGCACATCAGGCTCCATTTCTTTGCACAAGCTCAGCTTGTGCAAGGAAATGGTAGGGCTTGCTCCACCCGGTCCTGCGATTACACCAGTGAAACCACCAGGGATGTCCCCGGTTAAGGCACGGTCGAAACCTCAATCAGTAAGCCGACAGACATTGACCCCAGTATTCTGGAACGTTCCTAACACTCCACCTCGACTTAAGAGGAAGCTTTAGCTCGGACCCAACTCCGACGCGGCCTATTCAAATATTTGTAAAACGCAAAAACGTTTTTCTGAGATAAACCACGGACCGATTTTAAGGAAATTTGTTGCATGTGAGAGAGAAAGTTAAATTCTAGTGACT
Organism: Dermacentor andersoni; assembly: GCF_023375885.2. NCBI lineage: Eukaryota > Metazoa > Arthropoda > Arachnida > Ixodida > Ixodidae > Dermacentor > Dermacentor andersoni. The sequence goes on from NC_092814.1 coordinate 271,254,302, forward strand.
GTTGGAAGCGGAATTTCGATTTAGGGCTTGAACTTTGTTAAAAAGATTTTCAAATATTCGACAGTTCGAAAAACAAAATAGAAGCATGAAGTTTACAAATTCATAGCTCTGCATCAAGAACAGATATCGCGGTTCTGTAAACAGCATCAATTAGATCATTGAAAGCGGACAAATTCGATATTTCATTTTACATCTTGCGTGACTTTGTTACGTTGTTTACAGGGGTTCTGCAAAAGCTGCACTTCCATATTACAAATTTTTTTTAGATTCATGTGTAACATATCAATTTTGTCCGCTTTAGATGTACTATTAAATGCAATTAACATAATTGTATTATCATCTTTTGTTGCGGAGTAACAGTTGTAAACTTGATAGTTACATTTTTTGAAAAATTTCGAATTTCGCCAATTTTTAATAAAACACTGACGACACAAATCGAAAATTCGAAAGCTAGAGTCACTAGACTTTAGGTTTTCCTTTTAAATGCAACAAACCTCGTCAAATTTGGTGCAGTGGTTGCCGAGAAAAGCGAATTCTCCTTTTACATGTATTTAGATAGGAGCACCCTAGCTAAAGCTTCGTCTTAAGAAAGTATAGATGGTGGCACCGCACCTCGACAGAAGTGGACACTACACTTGATTGACACTTCGCAGCAATTCTTCACAAGCATATCTCTTTTTTGGTCGAGGGGCGGCGCGGTGCTCAACTCGGTCAAGTGGAGGAAGAGCCTCGAGTCGAGGAACGTTTCAGAATATGGGGGTGAGTAATTATATCAGGTGATATGCATACGTATAATTTTAGTACATACTCTCACAGCACAAAATTGTGCAATTGTGCATGATTATTATCTATTACCCTGCGATGTCATACAATGTTTCGTCTTCACAACCTGCGGTGTATACGTATCGTTTCATAACGTTACCACGGTTCGTGAGTATCCTATTGCAATAACAAGCAACCATGATTCGCATTACGCAATGCTCGATCGGAGTTATGGCCGGCAAACTTATCTTTGCTCGTTTGTTTCGTTTTGGTTTGGCAGGACAACCGATTGTATGAAATATTCGAGTTGGACTGCGTTGAAGTAGCACTTGCTGAGAAGCAGCATCTGCACGTCATGCGGTTCATTATAAGCTACGTGATATATATGCTGCGAGATCAATATCAACAACAAAAACAACTCAAATGCGGCTGCGCAATTGGCTCTCACTGTTTCTGGAATCTTGCCACGGGGTCCCGCATGATGTCGCTGCAGTCGATGTGCTTGCCCTTCTCGGTCACATCCGGGTGTTTTCTGCACAAGAGCCAGCCAACGTGCGCGAAGAAAAATCCGCGGTTCACGTTGTGTGGGTCGGCATCGGTCTCCGAGTACTTGTGGTGGACGCGGTGGTCGCGCACCCACTCGTACAGGTCGTTCTGCGAAATGACAACTCGATGATGATATAGAATAAACAGGGTGGGGGCAAAAATTTGCTTAGGCATTTTTTTAGCGAGAGGTGCTGTACGGCACGATACAGCAAGCAAAAACAGCAAGTCAGTCAACGATTTCACACCAACCTAATACGAGAAGTACTGCACTACCTGGCACATTATTGCAGTTGCGAAGTTTGCACGAAGAGGATACTTGTCAGTCAGATATAAATGACCAGCAAAAGAGTGTTGATTACACTGCACCAATTCCCTGTTGATACTGCGTTGTCAAGAGTAATCGTTGTCCAGCAGGAACACGTTTTGAAAGCTGCAGTTACGAGGACGGACTTGTAGAAACGGGTGACCAAAGATCATGGCCAAACCTACTATATATACGTACTAGAAACTACAAACCCAACTCAACTTCCTCCTCTAGTTACTAATAAACGGCAGCAAACGCAGCACCCTCTATGTTTACAGAGGCACCATGTGAAAGAACAGAAACTAAGCAAACAAGTGCTTGTATATGCTCGAAAGGAAGTGAACGGGACGAGAGCCGGAGAGTAACATTATCAATGCAGAATCGACCCAGCGCGGTTGCTCAGAGGATGTGTCGGTGCGTTTCGGGTCATGAGGTAGTCGGTTCAATTCCCAACTATAGAATGCCGCATTAAAAGGTGGCACTCAAACGCAGAACTCAAAAACGCAGAAATTTTCAGACGTTAAACTGCATCGATCAATAACTCAAGTAAGGTATTAAAAAAAGCAGTACATGCACGACACCCCTTGGACACCGCAAAGCACTACGAGACAAACCTGCTTTTCAGATAGGCAACAACGGCGCACTCACGGATCATTCGTTGCCAAATTTTTCCTATGCTTCAAGAGCCTCAGGCGCGCGTTGTGTTTTTTGCAATCTCCTAGAACAGCAACATCCTTGAAAGATATAGTGCGACCGCAAGCTTTACAACGCAAAAGTGAATTCCTTTCGGTGCATCATGGTCCCCCGTTCAAGTATCGATGTTGACGCGACATGTAGTGAATTCAGGGTCCCATCCGTTCTACACAAAAATTTCGGCAAGTATTAATGTACCATCGTGACCTTTAGCAGAGAGTATATAACTATTGCAATAAAGACAGTTGGCCATTCCTCTGAATGCCCACTTCTTGTCCGACTTCTTTCTCCTCGTTTTTACTTTCTTATTCCCTGCGCTGCCCTGTCTAATTGATCTTTTTACGTCGCTTTGGATGAAGAAATGATTGAAATTGTAAACAAGCCCGAAGTGTGGCCTGCCGGCTGCGTGCTCCGCCCGTTTTATGGCACTGTGTCACCTTCCAGCCAATTTGATGATACCGGCACGCCCACGCAGGTCCTAATGGCACCAAAGAAAGGCACCAACGCGAGGAAGCTCAGAGCAAAAAGTGAGGCGTTCTTTGTAAACATATGCGACAGCGAGCACATCATTACTCGCCTGACTGAAACCTGGCATAACTAAACTTCCACAAACCGGTCCTATTTTTCTAATGAATGTTCTTTCTTTACAGCAAACTGTGGCTTTATGGGGAGCGTTAAAAAGGGGGGGCACTGTGTTTTTGGCTAGCAAATGCACTCCTTGCGCGTCTAGTGGGAACGATCTTGTGACATATGAAAAATGTGTGTGGGTCGAAACAACCACCTTCCGATGGCATAAACTTTCTTTCTGGCTGCTACACCACCGAACTCGGAAAGCTCGGGTTTCACAGAGCACTTTGTGGATTTCGAGCGCAAGCTTGATTTTTCAAAGCACAAAGTCCATATATACGGTCACTTCAACTTGCCTAGCATCCACTGGGCTGGCCACCTAATTCAGCGCAACAGCTCAGGGGCACGCGAAAAAAAAACCTATTGTCTAATTGAGGACACCAATTTTAGCGGATTTCACAACTCTAAACACAATTTCAGATTGCGCAGGCAATGTTTCAAATTACATAACAGAAGTCCCAATACTTCCCATCAACAATAGGCGCGAGGGGCTTGTTCCAATAGACTGGTTTCATTCGTCACCCATCTCCCTTCGCCGTTATCCATTTCGTTTGTCTGATAACTTAAACTGCACTATGATAATACAGTACGAAAATACATATATGGGCATGGCGATGTCACGGGGTCTAGACTTACTTGTTCGATTATAATAGTTTTCCTCTTTTTTAGAACGATGGACATTGATTCTTGTGCCAAAATACTCACCTTGACTAATAAGCTCTTTCCGCGGCGCGTAGAGGTGTAATCAATTGCGAGCAAGATCGTTAGCGCGCATTGTGTGCACTGCGCTTGTAATTTCGAAATGGCCAGACCTGGTGAGGGGCCCTTTAAGAATGGAAAGGAACCCTACTCTTCGTTTGTGTGAAAAATGTGTTTTGACAACCTGTACTGCCAAGCCGGCCCCAATCGGCTGTTTGACAGGCACGGAAATAAACAATAGAATTATCCAACTATCTTTGCACTATCTTCACAACATGTGAATGTGAGGTTTTTCTGCGCAAAATTAAGTAGCGCATGCGCGATGCGTTCTTTTCTTTTTTCTTTTTCCAGCGTAGGAGCGTTCTTCACCAATATAGCTAGCTGGAAGCACAGCGCGCATGCAGGCGACTTTTTTATCTAAGCGTCCGTTCGCTAACTTTTTGTTCGTAACCACAGATACGTGCTAACTCCATCAGCAAGAAACTGCTGAAAAACGCGCCGCTTATAGTTATCAATTTCAGTGCAAATGTTGCATCTCTGAAATTCAGACACCTTCTGCAGGTAATACAGAAAGCAAAGCGCAGAAAGGACAAAGGACAAGTCGAGATACGACGAGCGCTGACTTTCAACTCTTGCAGATACACATTCAAGCACCTGCAAGAGTGTCCGCAAGAGCACAACAATAAAGTCGGCAACATTGCTGCAGGCAGTCAACTGGCGGCCGATTGTAACAAAAATGTGACGCGCAGCCACCATGCCATCCTCTTTCCGATCAAACTGCTGTCGTGTGTCGCCACCGCAACAGCTTGACCTGAGAAATTTTCTTTTTTTTATTATGGGGTTTTACGTGCCAAAACCACTTTCTGATTATGAGGCACGCCGCAGTGGAGGACTCCGGAAATTTCGACCACCTGGAGATCTTTAACGTGCACCTAAATCTAAGTACACGGGTGTTTTCGCATTTCGCCCCCATCGAAATGCGGCCGCCATGGCCGGGATTCGATCCCGCGACCTCGTGCTCACCTGAGAAATAGTGGAGGACACTGAACTAGCACGGGCAGGAGATGAGTGTTTCAGGTGGCCGCATTATGACTTTATGAAAGAAAGACCTCTCTGCTAAGAAACAAAAACCCGCAATAATGAAGCACCGGGATGGTGAAACTCGACAGGTTCACTGCCTATAGCGCCCACTTTCCTTTTTTCAGCCGCTAACTTTGCTTTTGTTCGCATAGGTAGCTTTCAGAACGACTGGCATGGATTTCAAGCTTGTCGCTCTACTACGACTAGGCAGTCCTACTCTATATGGAGAGATGCGGTGAGTCATTTGGGACAATTAATGCGAAGAATTCTTAAGGCAAAATGAGCCTTTTGGCGGAAAGTTTTCATTTTACCGGGTGAGGGCCACGACCAGCTTTTCCGAAACACCCCACGCCCCACCCCATTTACATATATATATATATATATATATATATATATATATATATATATATATCGCACTTAATCACGCGGTTAACCGACTTCACACATGACATTGCTTATCAATTGGACAATTGGATCTTGGTAAACAGATTGACGCTATATTCATTGCCTTTTTCTAAAGCTTTCGATTCATTACTTCATTCTCACCTCTTGCAAAAATTAAATGCGACACTAAAACAAAAGTTCCCATCGGGGCGATTGGATTGCTAGTTTCCTTTTTAACCGCTCCCAATACGTCGACTTTAGTTCTGCTAGGTCATGAATTCTTGAAGTATGCATATATATAGGCTCTGGCGTTCCTCAAGAATCCATCCTGGGTTCTTTATTGTTTTTACTTCATGTCAATGACCTCCCAAAAATGTTTCTTCCAGCATTCGTCTTTATGCTGACGATTGCGTCTTATACCGCGTGATTGACTCTACGGCTAATTATAAGCGACTAAACGATTCCTTTGTCTATTTCGGTGCTTGCTGTGAAAAATGGAAAATGAGCATTAATTAAAAAAAACAATTGTTTTGTCCTTCACGAAAAGAGCAGTATCTGTAATTGCGACAAATTCCTTGAATGGATCATCTTTAACCAGAGTTCAACAATACAAATACTTCAGCGTAACATTTACTCACAATCTCTCATGGACTACACACATTGACCAAACACGTTCAAAGGCCCTAAAATAACTTGGGTACCTACGTTGTACCATGCAAAAGGCTCCGAAGGCAACTAAACTCTTAATGTATAGAACTCTTGTTCGCCTCGTTATCGATTATGCCGCCACAGTCTGGTCACCCCATAAACAAAATAACATAATAAAACTCGAAGCAGTTCAGAAAAAAGCCGTCCTCTTCATTTTTCACCTGTATGACCGCTATTTTTTCACCCTCCTCTGCCCTGCCTACGCTGAAACATTACTTTCAGTACGTCGTGTTGTGGAATCATTAAAATGTTTGCGCAACATAATTAACAAGTCCTATCATACTTCAAACACAGCTTGCATATCTTTTCCTAAGCCTTCTTGCACACGTAACTTCCACGAGCTTAATCTTAACCCTTTCTATGCCCGTACAAATACTCTCAAGTACAGCTTCTTTCCCCGCACAAGAGAAGTATGGAATTCCTTACCTGGCTGCCTTCGTTCACTACCGATAAGCGAATTCGAAAGTGCTTTCTATAAAAAACAGTATGTGTAACTACTTAAATTAGCTTTAGTTTATACTTTATGTGCATGCATTTCGCTGTTTCGCTGCTTTTAAGAATCGATGAAAACGATTTTTCAGTTATTTGACTGCCGCACAAGTGTTGTAAGGGGCATTGTTGATTTCACTTTGTTTTTTGTTCACCACTGTTTTTACCCACTCCTGCAATAGCCCTCATATGAGGCTGCAGTAAGTACAAATAAATAAATAAATAAATAAATAAATAAATAAATAAATAAATAAATAAATAAATAAATAAATAATATAACTCGAGAAGTACTGTCCCAGTTGTCAAAGTGTCAATGAGGCATTTGTAGGCACCTCCAAATGACATCTAACTGCGATGTTTTCAGTGGCGTACTAATTGCGTGCAATTTTTCCGACCGGCAAACAAACCTCATGGAATATGAAAAATACCACGTGACTGCGCTCCCACCCGAATCCCCATAAAGCAGCGCCCTCAAATAAGCTGATTGAAAGTAACTGCACTGCCTGTCGTAAAACCGGAAGGGACAGCGCATCACCTTGGCACTGGAACGGAAGCAACACCAACAGCAGGTGTCCCACCTTCGCAGCTATTCCTTCCTCTCATTTCTACGTCACACGTATTATCCGTCTCTATAGGCCGACTGCTCACAATGATAACAAAAGCCCCTTGATAACACGGCCGAAGCGCCGCTCTGACCATAGCATCGAAAGAGTGCGCGCGCAGCTATATTTCGCGCCAGAAACTTGCTTCGGACCAAAGCCAAATTAAAGTGACGGTTTATTTTTTCATGAGAGCGTATATGTGCTGCAAAAACAGCTTCATACGGCAAAAAATAAAAGCGAAATAAACAGACCGAGAAGTGACCCATACGTAAAGAACAGGCAGAACCGATGCGTTGAAAAAAGTAAATTTACCACTTCTAAATGAGCCGAATTGGCAACCTGCGCAAAAAAAAAGAAAAGAAATTGCGTATTAGTGTGCCCTTATTATTTGTGAATTCGTAAGCGCCGTTGAACACCACTTGCCGCCCAGAGGACGTGTTCGAATAGGTCCTCTTCTGCAGCTACGCAGTACTGAGTCCGCTTTATCACATCTTCAGTGGCTTTCTTGATGACCAACGCTGGAATTCTACGGCAGGCATCCGTTATCCTTATCTTGAGCTCATCGCACGTCGCCGTCTGCATCATGTAAACACGGTCTTTCACATAACCCCAATGAAAGAAATCGAGTGTAGAGAGGTCCGGTGACTTAGCCAGCCAATATATAGGCCCAGGCCTTCCAATCGATTGCGCATGAAAAGTCGTATCCAGGCAGTTTCATGCTCGGCTGCTGCTGTGTGGTGTTGCCACATCTTGCTGATAGCACAGAAGCGGAAGATTTGACAGCGGGACTTGGCTGAGAAACTCATCCACCACTCCTTCAAGGCTTTCGTCCACGTAACGCTGTCCAGTCAATGTCTGATCGAAGAAGGTGGGACCGATTATAGCACCGGCGTAAATTCCGCGCCACACATTGAACGACCACTGGTACTGGTGCGAGTGCGCTTTACCCAGTGTGCATTGGAGTCACTCCAATAGTGTGCATTATGCAAATTTACGTGGGCATTTCTGCAAAAATTGCCTTCATCGGTGCACATGATGTTGCTCAAAAAATCCGGTAACTTATCGGCTTTTGTGAGGTCATGGCGTCGCATGAACGCCGTGGCCCACTCGTAAAACTGGATTAAGGTGGATTAAAGTTAATAAAGGTGAACTAAAGTGGATTAAAGTGTATTTAGGTCTATTACAATTGATTTAAGCGGATTAAGGTGGATTACACTGTATACAGCCGGATTAAGGCGGATTAAGGTTAGTACAAATTAGAGCAAGGCGGATTAGGGTGGATTGAAGAGAATTAAGGTTGGTGCAACTTACAGGAAGGTGGATTAAAGTGGAGTAAGGTGGACAAAGTTTGGTACAATTAGAGGAAGTTGGATAAAGGCGGAGTTTTAATTTAATGTGATAGCTTAGACAAGTCTTCATGCTTTCGCATTCAAATCACGTAAGGACACCTAAGTGATTGTCAATTTTTGTAGGAAACTCTATGCGAGAATGTGTTTCCCACAACCCAAAATTAGGACATTACACTGAAGCGTTCGCTCGTTCTGATGAAATCAGTCACGACACGTGTCCAGTGGTCCGGTAGCCCGAGCAACTTGACACACGCAGGGAAGACTACAGAAGGTGGCTGCTGATTCTACACCACTCCTCCTTCCACTCATTGTGACGGAGCACTTGGTGACAGCCGGGCCGTGTCGCTGAGGCCCCGAAGCGTGGTTCGTGGCGTGACCTGTCGCAATATCAGTCTGTCTTGTCTAATGTTGGCTTTGTGTGCAAGCCACAGTCACGAGGACCACTGCCCGTGACGCGCGAGTGACTGGCGCAGGCAATCTGAAAGTCAAACCTGTCAGCCGTCCTTGGACGTCGCGGGAAGGGGGCTAAGCGGACTAGAACGAGGGGGAACCACCGAAGAGTGTTGCCCATTTGAAGGAAGAATGCACCGGGCGGAGTTTGCGGCTACATGAAAACTGGAGAAGCAAAAATAAGACAGAAAAGTCGCCTGTGACGTCACTCTCAGATGTGAAATGAAATAACGATAACTACGGATGACGTACGCGCAGAAACTTCAGCACATGCCGGAAACCGCGATCGTGCAAGCTGTTTGGATGCAAGGGGGAAGGGGGAGGTCTAAATTTGATGATGAGTTCGATGTCCTCAACATGCACGCACACCCACGTTAGGTCGCGCGCTATCAACAAAAAAACCTGGAATGTACGTCGCATGCGTGTACAGGAATGTGAAGGAATTATTTGTTTGTGTTTTTGTTTCCGTGCATGCGTGCGGTGTGCAGATGTGGTGCGTGCGTTTGTGCTTGGAGAGCATTATTCCATATCGTTGCTTACTTCTTAGTGTAAGAGGCTTTTTACCATATGATAATGGCGGCAGCAATTTTCACAATAGCAACAGCGCGCGTGTAGTTTACCATTGTGGGAGATTGACATGAAATTAAAGTAGGCGACCGGAAGAAAGCGTTTCTTGCTAATTACTCGCATTCTGTTGCCGTGTTGGCACCGGAATGCACTTCTGTAACTTAAATGCAAGTAATTGCAATAAAATGGGCGACATAGAAAGTTTCATCGGGTCCTCCAGGGTATTTTGTCCTGACAAGAGGAGTCTTCTGGACAATATGTGAAGAAGGGGATTCCCCCACGAACAGGTCTCCCCAGAGTGACCGCGGATAGTACGCAAGGAAGTGTCACGCATTATTCTCACATTTCTGTGAGAGACAGGAATGATGGACATTTGGCGACATATTTGACGTTGATGGCGACGCTCAGGCAGAGAAATTGCCGGCCAGGTCTACCAGGCTAACTACGTCTGTAGCAACTTTTGCACCACCACCAGCCCCTGCACAAGCACCAGCACAAGCACCAGCACCAGTAGCACCACCACCACCATTGAGTATTTGCTAGCCGTGTACAGCAACAAAACATGGCGGCGCCTGAACGCACACAGAACACAGTCAGAGGGATGCAACTCAGCGCGCAGCGACCCTCGTACACAGTGACCCTTGGTAACTCATGTCACAAGATTGTCATCGGTCTTCACTTCCCGAGGAATCCCCATCAAGGTAAATTTTACAAAATACAGAAAATATTTCGGAACATAGAATTTTTAATTTATTAATCTTGTTTGGCGGCTGCATAGGACGAAGAATTCAAAAAAATTGAGAACGCAAGAAAGCAAGATCCAAATTGAGGAGGAGGAGGAGAAGTAGGAGGATGGTTTTAGCTGCACAAGAATCTAGCTTTGCGAAGGCACGTCTTCAAATTGGGAATGAGCCACATGTGCTTGTCTAAAATAAGTGTCGAGCCAGCCGTTCTCGGGAGTAACCGCATGACTATTCTTATCACAGGGCATATGCTCTGAACTATCTGTACGTATTAAAAGGAGCGTCGTAGCGTTTAACTAACATGCGATTTCAATGCTTGCAGTAACCCACTGAGGCGACGGGAAACACAGTATGTACGTGAGATCTATATTTTTTTCTATTCCCACCAGTCAGTTTCGAATAAGACAGTGCATTCGCATATAAGAGCCAGGAAGACGATTCTTCGCACCTAATTTACCACGCTCTGCAACATGCGTAGCGCCATAAATAACCGTGTGTATATACTTCGAGAGTGATCGTTTTCCTGCCTCTTCCCATCTGCCTGCGCAGAGTAGCAGGAGGCAAGAAGACGTCGACCGATACGCACCTGTGCACCTTCCCTGGCAACAAATTTCCCTCTTCTTTTCTGGTGAATTCGCAACCGAAAGAAAACGAGTGAGCAAGACGCTTGCGAGCAAATAGAAACGCTTCTCCACCTACATACATACGAAAGGAGCAGTAAAATGTGTGTGTAGAGGATAAGTTCGAGGAGACGACACGTTCAACCTCCAAGAGAGCTTGCTGTTACACCAGTTGGCACGCGCTTGAAGCACTGTCTCCGCCACCTTCGTTTCGTCAGCCCATGTTTTTTTTTTTTTTTCTTTCTTACGCGACCCTATGCGAAACCATGAAGTTGTTCACCTCGAGTTTTGCGCGTGGGAAACGCCGAACGACTGAGGATGCCAGAAGAGACGATTGTTTCGAAAAGTTTCAGGGCGTGTCTAATCTGTCACACCTGTCGGTGCCGCGAACGCGCCCCCCTTCATTTGTAACAGCGTGTCCGCAGAAGTGTCGCGATGTATCGTGCCACCTGCGTCACACAGTGTAGGGGTGGCAACAAGCACATGCAGAATGAACACGTGCGCTGTAGGTTGCACATCTATCATAGCATAACTAGTGCTTATCTCACTCGCGCTGCTGGGGGGCGTAATGATTGAGATTCGGTTGGCAAGCGGTGTCACCGCTTTCAGAAGACTCGAAGGTTCCCTCGCTCGAAGCATAGGCGGAAAGTTTTCATTTTTCCGGAGAGGGTGGGTGACCAGTTTTTTGAACACACACACACACACAAATATATATATATATATATATATATATATATATATATATATATATATATATATATATATATATATATATATATATATGTTCGTGTGTCCTCGAAGAATTGTTCACCCAAGGGACGGCCTTATATCAGAATTCACAAGACCTCATAGTAGCAGACAGTTCAATTTCCCAGCCTGAGTCCTCTCGCACCACCAAGAATCTGGCGTTTCTCGGTGGTGTAATCTTCCTTCGTGTAATTGTCGTATACTTCGCTATCACTAATACCGCTTCGCCTTTCCGGAAAAAGTGCAGCCTTTGTATCTCGCTCTTTATTTTTGTTTTTCTGTGAGTCCGTGTATAAGAGCTGCTGTGCATGACTGCCGTTGATTCTGATTTCGAGTGAATCCGGCTTAGCATCATTTCGGTTTCTGGGTGAATTAGAGAGGGTGCCCCAACTATCATGCACCAAGACTTAAAGAAAGAGCAGTTGCGTTACTGGACGAAAACCTAGTGCATATTGTTTCCAGTACAGTGAAGTAGATGCCAGTAATTTTTTCTTTAGTGAGATTTGATTCGACAATTGCAATTAATTATCTAATTCGAGAAGTACTGTACTCATTATAAGAGTGTCAATGAGGCATATGTAAGCACCCCCAGGTACCCACAAACGACATCTAACTGCGGTATTTTCAGTGACGTACTAATTCCGTGCAATTTTTTCCGACCGGCAAACAAACTTCATAGAATATGAAAAATACCACGTGACTGCGCTCCCACCCTAATCATAAAGCAGCGCCCTCAAATAAGCTGATTGAAAGAAACTGCACTGCCTCTCGTAAAATACGAAGAGACAGCGCATCACCTTGATAATGATACGCAAGCAGCACCAACAGCAGGTTTCGCGGCTTCGCAGCTATTCATTCCTCTCATTTCTGCGTCACACTTATTATCCGTCTTTCAAGGACGACTGATCACATTGATAACGAAAGCTCCTTGATAAACACGGCCGAAGCGCCGCTCTGACCACGCATGAAATGCGAAAAGCAATGTAGTAGGCATGTGGGATTGTTTAAAAATCCCGGCACTGCTCGCACCGCATCGAGAGGGTGCGCGCGCAGCTATATTTCGCGCCAGAATCTTGCTTCGGACCAAATTCAAATTAAAGTGATGGCTTCATTTTTCATGAGGATGTACACGTGCTGCAAAAACAGGTTCATGGCCAAAAATAAAATCGAAATAAACTGACCGGGGAGCGAACAACATGTACAGAAAAGACAAAACTGATGCATTCAAGAAAGTAAATATACCGCTTCTAAATGAGGCCATAAATGCTAGAACATCCACGCGTAGGCTAGGACTCGAAAGATGGAGTCCTCCTGCACTGTTTCTGGAAGCTGCCACTTTGTCTCGGGTTTTCATAATTTCTGATGACAGTCGATGCGTTTGGTCTACCGCCACAGTTCCTTGACTGACATATCTGTGCGGCGTTTCTCTTGTTGCCATTTGCACCTCCCAAAAGGCAAGGATCATTTTTACCTTCTGCTTTTTATAGAAAGACATGGCGACTGGGACGAAACAAAACGCACCTCTAAACATTTGCACTGGCATTGTCAATTCATTCTTGTGGTGATAGGCTTCGAGGGAATAAATAAATAAATAAATAAATAAATAAATAAATAAATAAATAAATATGAACCATCCGCGCACTCTGCCTACGCTAAGACAACGGCTATCACAGCTTGTTTCCAACTAACACCAAACGTGACCGGTCACTTCAGTTGAGGCGCGGCAGATAAGGCACTAACTCGATAACGATGTTTTTCTTTATTTCCTTTGCTTCGTTCAAGCTAACTCAGAAGGAGACTGTTCGAGGGCGCTGCTTTATGATGAGGGTGAGAGCGCAGTCACGTGGTATTCTCCATATTTCCAAGGCTTTATTTACTCCATATTTCCCAGGCTTTATTTATCAGCCGAAAAAATTAGTACGCAGTTAGTACGTCCCTTTGATCATTCGGATAGTACTTGTAGAGTTGATAATTAATTACAATTACCTAATTGTAATTGCATATTGTTTCCACCTTACTGGAAACAATATGCACTAGGTTTTCTTCGAGTAACACCTTGCTTTTTTTCTAAGTCTTGGAGCATGATAGTTAATTGGGACAGCCTGTATATATTTATGACCTCTGCATGCAAGTGACGATGTTTCCATCCCTAATAAATATTGTAAATTATTAGAAGTTTTTTTTCATGAGTCGTTAGCATTGCTTACTGGGAAGAGAAGCGATACTGAGACACATATCATTCACGTGAATTTCACACGCCGTTGGTAAAATACTCAGCCGAAGGGGTCACTGAAACTACAGGTCTTTTCAGGGTCAAAAAAGTACGCAAAGCAATTTGAAGCGAGGTGAACATACAGCAACATATTCATTATCTAGGCATAAGCTATCGATACCTTTAGAAATCATTATTAATTGGCTACTTCCTTCTCTTTAAATAATATAATAAACTTTAGAATAGTAAGCTGTTTGGCTAGTTGATTTGACATGATTTTGCAAAGGGAAGCGCTCTCCTTTGAAATAATAAACTTTGTTTTGCGTATATATTTAAATATATTTTGTATGTGCATGTTGTTTACAGCGGAAATTTAGAACAATGTTGAAGTGATAAAATACGGATCAGGAAGCCGCCGCTGGCACTTCTAATGCGCTTGTCCTCCTATTTTCAAGATTGGCAGAAATAAAGCGAAAGTATGAATTAAAAGCCATGCACATCCCCGCCAACAATGATGCAGTAAGCTTTTAGACACAATAAAGTTTTAAGTGTAAAGGGCGAGGCAAGTTAAAAGAAACCTCAAATGATGTGGGTTACAAAGCTCTGGTAATTACACGTTAAACAAGCCCCCCCCCCCCCGCCCCTTAGTTGGCGCCTATGGCTCGAAGTATTAGTTGCCGTGAAGCTGGCCTTCTTTGGCAAGTGAGTGCGTGCCTTGGTTTACCCTGCTGCATTTAGCCTCCCCCCCTTCACATTTGGATGAACATAATTGCTGATCAGAGGCTCTCTTCTTGTGTTTGAGGCATTTACCAACGTATGAGCGCTGAGAACGTACTTCGCAATGTGTCCGCGACTGTCAAAGAGTGCATGTCCCTGCCAAGCAAAAATCAAAATAAGTCAGTTGCTGTGGGTTCATGTACGCATTGCGGGGCAAGATATGTAACACAATAGTAAAAGAGACAGAAAGCATCGGTTTTTATATAACGCAGCACATTTGATCAAAAAAATGTAAAGTCAACACGTGTACGGCAGTAATAGCTGCCGCATCTCAACAAGAAAAGCCACGGAAAGGCAAGGCATTTGTTGCGTCACTGTAGCTAACCTCCCCTCCCCCCCGCCCTTTCCTCATTCACAAATGCAAACGTTGTGCCCCCGCTACCCCTGGAATCGACGAGCGAGCGACCCGACAATACTTATTATGTACTACGTCATTGCTCCATTGTGAGCGGTTTCAAAGAGTGGGCGAATGCGTGATTCTTCCAGTGCTGTTTGGAATTAAATAAAAAGTCATTGCAAATACAAAAGTTACTTGGAATCCAAGAGAGATTTCGCTTATCAAACAAACAAAAAGCAAGCAAAGGTTTTGTGTTTTGGCAGCAGTTAGATTAAAATTGAAGCCGCTGTAAACAGGTGCAGCATAGAGTCGGAGACGCTAAATTTATTTATTTATTTATTTGCTTATTTATTTATTTATTTATTTATTTATTTATTTATTTATTTATTTATTTATTTATTTATTTATATATTATACCTCAAAGGTCCCTGAGCAGGACATTACATGAGGGGTGGGCACACATTGAAAAAACGGCGTGTCAGGTTAGGTAATGTGACTTGAAAGATGGTCTTCGATGGCAGAAATTTCGCCGCGTGTTGGAAATTTTAGCATCGTGAGGGTTGTGGGAGAACGTGCATGGTGTAGGCGTCGGTCACCTGTATCGTGTGCGCAGGCATCTTCGAGGCAAGGAAATAAGCGTACGACAGGCAAATAGCAGATGCAAGAAATCGTAGATTGCAAGTGAGCAAACTGCGAGAAAAACATGCGCAGCCCCCGTGCTGTGACAATCGGTTTAAGCGAAGCTTTCTTTGGTGTCTGCGAGGAACGCTCTTGTTGATTAGCAACAGTTTACAAGTCTATAAGCCACACGTTGCAGGTGATCACGTTTTCACCGGCAATCGCTTAACTCCGCATAAACCTGTGGCGATCTACCACCCCAGACGCATCCTGCAGAAACCAGAGTATGCCCGCACACATTACACATCCAACCGAACTCGTCCTGCATGAAGTGCTTTTCGAAGTACCCGTTTGTATTCGTAAAGGTGAATTCGTCCAACGGTTTCGCGATGCCAACTTCACGATGTCAACTTCGTAAGTTGACGAAACGCGCACGGATTATGGAAGCTCTGAAACACTGATGTTCCACTTTGCGATGCAGCAGAACTCTTTTCAAAGAAAAGCGCCCGACTTTTTTTCCCGACGATACGTTATCAGCCATTTAATCAGCGTTATTCTCGCGATTGTGCATAATGCGCGAAATAAAATAGGAGCGGCGGTATATAGGCGACATCATGCCTCAGCTGCATGAAAGAAGAAAGCGTCTCAGCGGCAGCATTGTGAACTGAGAGTTCTCTTGCGAATGGAGAGGGCTCCGGCTTTTCTGTTGTGTGAGCACTCACCTTGAATTGCACGCTATAAAATGAAGGCATCGCGACAGCAAACTGGCGCCCTACCTGAGCCGCCACGCAGTTGAAGATCATGAGGAAAATTCTTAGCGGCATCTTCGCCTTGTACGCTCGGTGACACCAGAGCCTGTGGGCTCCGGCAGTGACACTGATGCCAGAGAAGATGAGGATGATGTTGCCTACGAGTAAAGCAAAGAAAAGAGAAAAGGCGGCAAAGAAGTTTGAAAAGCAAATTCAGTCATTGTTTAATTCTCTTTCGTCGCGTACGCCACACCAGTGGCTGCTTACCAATAATATGAATGATGCTTTCTTTGTGTGTACACTAATGCGCTCTGTGAGCACTATGCATCGAGCTGTGTCCGCGCCTTGCACGTGATCGGAATACCGACAGAGGTCTTGCAACGCACCAACCAGGAGCGGTGAAGTGCGTGCTTTGCGTTAAGGTGGATAAACGTATACACTATGCCTATGATATCTTGTGCTGATGATCCCATTTGATAAGCCATAATAATTCAAAAGCAGTGAGTGACGCAGTGAGACACACTCGTTGTCACTGCACTTTAGCTTCTCTGTAGAGGAGCAGGAAGGGAAGGTTTGTGGATCTTACGCAGCAGTTTTTCACAACTCCTGAGGAGAGTTACTCCACTTGCGCACAACCCCCGTCTTCTTCCGAGCCCGTGTGTGGGCACATGAGCCGTAAAAAGTTGCGTAAGCACAATATGTCTATTCAAGGAAGTGCAAGAGGCATATGCTATAACAGCGGTGTAAGGCATTTTATTCCCAATTTACTCCATGAAGTTCAAAAATCATGCGAACATGAGGAAAGGTGGCACATGCTTTTCATTATGACTTCTTTTCATCATTATCCGAGCCGTTATGCCTTTTTGCGAACAATTACCGCTTTTCTTGCGAGCGCCTTTCTCTTGCTTTTCGAAAGTTTGAGATTTCAGAACGCAAGCGCGGCTTGCGTACGTGTCAAACAACACAAAGCCTGCTTGCTTGGATTTTGCTGGAACAGAGCAGCAGGACAGAAGCACCTCGCGTTCCCTAATCTGAAACTCTGTATTAGCGCTGTCTCCGCAGTTATGTGTGTACAGATAAATGATACCCGATAAATATGCAGATATCAAGATATTGTGTATAGGTGGGAATTGCCCAACCATGCGAACCTTGCTTGCTGCTTAAGGGGCGCACAAGGGAACTTGGCACGTAAATCTAACCTTTATTGGGCTGAGTGATCCATCTGGCGATGAGCCAATGATGCTTTCTGAAACTTACCTCACAGTATGTCCACTTGTTGATGTCGCAGAAAACTCTAGGGTTTATTGAACGATATATGGATTTCGCATCAAGTATGGCGCAAGCGCGTATGAGTCCCGTTGCATTCTATTACATGGCTGCAGTTTTATGATTTTTTTTAATGTAGTACACGACGCATACAGGAAAAAATGGCATCATCAAGTTTTATTTAGGACACTGGTCATTACCACAATTATACGAGCTCTAGTCCTGTATTTACAGGGTGATGAATCTTTTGCTTTGCATTTTCTTGCTAGACGATCCGGTATGTTTAATTCAGTGTTAAAATGTACAGGTTTTCACGAATGCTAGAAAGAGTTCTTTTTCCTGGTGATAATCCAACGCTTGAGGAAATGGTACAGAGTTACTTTCGATAATAACCTACGAGGGCAAGAGCAAATTTTCCGCGAGCTTACAACAGTGAGACGAGAAAAAAAATATGGAGGAACAGGAGGAAAGAGGCGACTACCCTTTATTTTTTTCTTACTGCAGCAGAAACACTGTCAAATTTTCCTGGAAATTTGTTTTCTTCCAAAGTGCTTTCGGAAAGGATGGATGCTTACCAAATACATGCGTCTGCCACTTGCTGTAGTACATCTCGTAGATGCCATAAATACCAATGACGTGGATGAGTGATATTTTAAACACGTTCCACCAAACCATCTCAATTTTGTAGCTTTTTGGAGCCGCTTCTCGGTTCGGTTTGGCTACTACCGATGTTGTTTCGCTTGTAGCACTCGGACGCCTCTCCGTGATCGTTTCCGTTAAAGGAGCCATGGTGTGGTCTCGTTGAACTGAAAAAGAGACAAGTACTTTGACGCAATGTTGCACTCAAGTGCAATTTTTACAGCTGCGTGCATTAGCTCTCAGAATGCAAGTTCACACCGGCAGCCAACATTTCGAATGTGCACCTATACCTTTAGAAAAAAGCCGTGTGGCTCGGCTGAGATAACCGAACAAGAAAAAAAAAAGAAATCCGACATGATGAAGTAAATAAATAAGCTAAGAATTACTAAAAGATTTACAATTTTCACATCGTTTTTTTTAAGGGCACACGTCAGCGTAATGTCACTCCTGAAATCCCCAATAATGAGCGTAATTGCTGCGTTTCGATGACCAAATCAGTGCCATTCCAATATTGGGATCAGCGGGCAAATGTAGCGCTGCTATGTCAGCAGGCGTAATTTCTGACATTAGCAAAATTTAAATTGGCTGCACTGAGCTGCTTTATTTCATTAATATGACTCAATCTATTTGCATGTTTTCTTGTTTTTGTTTTAAATTTCCAGCAATGTCGCTGCCTGGACCAAGTGCACAACTGAGAAGATGATGTAGGACCGGCTACTAATAATAAAAGCTATGCGATAGTCAACGGAATTTGAGTGGCACGTATTCGTATTGTCCTTCGTAGCCGCGAAGCTTGCACCAAAACAGTTGTAAAAGAACCAGTTCTAATTTAAGCGGCGGAATTGCTTGCCAACTGAAGTTGTGAACCTTTTCTTGTTTTAAACAAAAGGCCAGCGGCGTCAAGTTTCTTGAAAAGACCTAAATTATTGACTAAGCATCGCGACTTTTCTAAGATTTCGTTTCCTACTCTATTTCATGGACAAAGGCAGAATGTTCACAATCTAAAAAACCCTCCCCCTTCTCCGCTTATTGCATGGGAGGTTGTACGATTAGCACAAGCCTTCGGGAAGATGAAAACCAGACCGAAAGACGTGACAGAGACAGGAAAGACTCCCACAAATCATTAAAATAATTTCTACTACTTTCGTTTGGTAACAAGGCAGGAAATGTAAATGAGTTCATTGTATGAACATAACTGAAGAGAAGGGGCAGTCAAGGGATCGGTAAGAAGACAGAAGCAGCAAATTAAATCCGGAGGTTTTATACGTCAAAACCACTGTCTGATTATGAGGCACGCCGTAGTGGGGACTACAAATTAATTTTGGTCACCTGAAGCTCTTTGAGGTGCACCTGAAGCTAATTACACGTGCATTCTTGCTTTTCGCCCCCATCGAAATGAGGTCGCCACGGGCGGGATCGTACACGTGACCTCCAGCACTGAGACACAACGCTACAGCCATTAAGCTTCGGTGGTGGGTCGCTACAGCAGATGTGTATTGATTTTCGTTACCGTGCAACAGCAAACGTTGAAAACTGGATACATCTTAGGGCATGAGGTGTTTGAAGAAACGCATCCAAATAGCGGTAATAAATTAAAGCACCAGTACGGAAAAGCTTCAGAGTAACAAACAGAATTATCTAGGCTGATGATCACAGCGGCACAGGGAACTATGAGCCGAGCTTTATTGGGTGGCTTGCTTTAATGAACGGGAACAGAGCTTTTCTACCCCACAATCTACTAAAGCCAGAGACACGTGAAGCGAAATACAATACAATACAATACAATACAATACAATACAATACAATACAATACAATACAATGAAATCTTTATTGTACATAAAGGAAAACAAAGTACAGATAGCAGGCCTACCAAAGCCAAAGAGGGCTTGACTGGCAGTGCCTGACAGTCAGGTCACAGAAAATTGTACAGGGTTAGTAGCGGAGTTAGCTATTAGCGGGTCGGAGCAAAATATTGAATAGTTATAGAAAATGTTACTTTAAACTTCGAAAATTCTAAGTAGTTTCTTAATCCCACGTCTTGTGTTTGCTGCTAACACAGGTATTGGCAATTTATTAAATATGGCTGGAACATAATATTACCGCGTTGTCCTGCCGTACTTTGTCGCAGTCTTGGGGATGACGTAGGGTTCCTTCAGTCTTAAGGAGCGGACAGGCGTATATCCTATCTTAAGATCATTATTCCAGAAGTGTTTAATTACAACACTTTCGACAATCAGGGAAGTGAAGTTTGGCAAGTTCAACAACCTAAAGACGTCTGCATCTTGCTTTGGACACAAATCGTGGCAGCATTGTGGACGTGCGGATGTTTGGCTGTAACACACCCGGATAATCAATGCAGAGTGACACGCCGCGAACTCATTACGCACCCAGGGTACCTTGAGGCACGGTCAAATGCCGTTCGAACGACCTTGACCAGCTGTGAGCTTTTTCGAAGAAACATGTCGCCGAGTTCGCTTCACTGCCACTCAACCTTGGAACCCAGCGGATCATCACGGGTTTGATGGGGCGTCCGTTTGGCTGTACGTGAGAGCCGTGCGCAAAAGAATCGTTGGCGGGGTCTCCACAGCGTTACGCATTACATGCGCCCAATTGAGAAAAAGCTTGCTGTGCCCTAATGGCTGATGTTTTCTATTTCTCGTTATTTCTATTTCTCTCCCCTCGACACTCGAAGTTGTGCCACTGTCTCGCTCCTTCACTCGCACAGACAAACTTTCGTACTTCGAACGCATATTTTAACGCGAATGTCGTGCTCATAGATGGCGTGGCGCAAATATATATATTCGCAATGAGCAGACAAGCATTGCGTACAACTACGTGCGCAAGCGAGGTATCATGGCCATCGATGCATAAAAACTTCCTCAAGCTGCGAGCACCCAAGCAGATATAGCGAGCATTCGAGATTCTACTACTGAGTACCGTAAGAATTCCCAACACACATGCGTACAATGACAGGAAAAATGAGCTGAACAAACGATACTCAATACTTCGCTTGGCTGAACGCTCTTCTCACCACTTACAGAAACAGCGTACCGTAACGCCGCCATGATTGCAAAAGTGCTGCATTAATTAAGCGCCGAGCTACAGGTGGAACCATTGGTCGCAAGAAGAAAAATAATTTATTAAATATCACCTCCTCCTCCCCCGCTTACTTTTAGCGCAAAAAAAGAAATCAACAGCGCATATTCATGAAAACTGAGCAGAGATTTCAAGGGACAACAAAGGGATAAAATATTTCAGCTTCTCTAGTAAATTACCCTTATACAATGACAAGGAAGCCCCATCTCGCCGTGATGGAAAACTTGGTGAGCCAGAAAGAAGGAAGGAAGGAAGGAAGGATGGAAGGAAGGAAGGATGGAAGGAAGGAAGGAAGGAAGGAAGGAAGGAAGGAAGGTAAAAAGCAGAGAGGCTAACCAGATTAAGTGTCCGGTTGGCTACTCTGCACAGGGGGTCGGAGTATAAGGGCAGAATAGATAAGAAAACAAGAGAAAAAAAAAGGAAAGAATCAATTCGCACATTCTATAGTTTTTCAGTGAGTCCCGTTTCCTTTTAAAAGCACACTAGCGCTTTTAAAGCAGTTCGTACCGACGTCGGCTGGGACCAGGGTCCAAGAGAGAGAGAGAGAAAGAGACACAAAAGGGTAGAAAAGACAGGGAGGTTAGCCAGTGTAAATACCGGCTGGCTACTCTGTGCTGGGGAAAGGGGTAAAGGGAATAAAAGGAGAAGGAAGAGAAAAAAAACAAGAAAAATGCACACAGTAACGCGATGTTACGCGCAACAATAGTCAAAGGCGGTCGCGCAATTCACATGTCCTTAAGAACTTGAGCAAAGCCCTTAAGGCCTTGAGTGCCGAAACCCGTCTGGACCAGTGTCCTAGAACTTTCTCTTCTGTGAAGGGGCGATTGTCCAGTATTTCGCGCGTGGTCACGAGCACTTTTCTTGGCACATTGTAACGTGGGCAGTCACAGAGGAGGTGCGCGATCGTCTCTTCGCAGCCGCAGGTGTCGCAAGCAGGGCTGTCGGTCATTCCAATGTGGAAGGAATAGGAGTTCGTGAATGCCACGCCGAGCCATAGGCGGCACAGAAGTGTTGCTTCTGCTCGTGGCAACCCTGGTGGAAGACGAAGTTGCAAACTTGGATCCAATCTGTGAAGACGTGTGTTCATGAATTCACTGGTGTTCCACAGAGTTAGCGTAAGCTCGCGTGTGAGCGAGCGAAGACTTGTGGCTGCATCTGTTCTTGACAGCGGTATGGGTATAATCTGGGCACCATCATGGACCGACCGGGCAGCGTCATCCGCACTGTCATTTCCCGAAATTCCGCTGTGACCCGGTATCCACTGGTAGATGATGTTGTGCCCCTTGTCGATTGCGTAATGGAGACCAGGGTCCAAGACAAGGGTCCAAGAATTCGGCCTTCCGTAAGGGGACGGTTGTCAATCCTGTCGAGCGTGGTGCTGAGTGAGGACTTTGTCCATTGACACGACTACAATCACACAAAAGGTGCGCTATCGTCTGTTTGCACCACGAATTTCACAATCTTAACTTATGGCTATTCCGATGAGATAAGAGTACGCATTGGTAAAAGCTACTCCAAGCCACAGGCGACAGATGACAGTTACATCCCGTCGTGGTAAGCCATGCGGAAGGCGGAGCTTCACATCAGGATCCCGGGAACAAAGACGCTGATATTTAACGACTGCCGAATTCTATTGGGCCAACGTCAGCTCGCGAGCAAGCGCACGGAGCTTTCCCGCTGCGTCTGTTCTTGACAGCAGGATAGGGACGCAATCGGCGCTCGTATGTGAAGATCGAGTGGCTGTGTCTGCTATCTCGTTTCGAAGGATGCCACAATGACTAGGCAACCACTGAAATACGATGACATGTCCTATCTCAACTGCCCGATGGTAAATTTCCCGTATGTCCGCGACAAGTCGCTCGTGGGGCCCCCGGCGTAATGCAGAGAGCAAACTCAGGAGGGCGGCCTCGGAATTGCAGATGATGGGCCATTTCTGGGGCGTTTACTGATCGATCAACTTAATTGCTGCACGCAGAGTTGCAAGTTTGACAGCTGTCGTTGATGGCATGTGCGATATCCCGAATTTTCTCATTGTAGATTTTGCTGAGACAAATGCTGCAGCGGCTGAACTGGAGTGCATGACCGACCCATAGGCGTAAACATGTAAGCGATCACTGCGAACCTCATCTAACAGCAATAATGCAGCCTGCTTCAATGCCACTGACGGCATTTGTGCTTTTTTGATGCCTGGAATGGTAAGGCACACTCTAGGTGAATGCAGCATCCAGTGAATCCAGTGGCAACGAAGGCCGTGCTGCTGGGACGTAATTCGATGGCAGCGATGCTTCATGAGTATATAGTCACGATACGGCTGAAACTCGCATGCAGCCTAGTTGTTGGCAGGCAAGCAAGACGGTGAAAGGGTGTCCTGGCAACATGTCGAATGTGCACTCTTCGGGCGTCGACTGCAATATATGTTGCTACAAGGTGGTCAGGTGCTATGGTGATTGCGGCTGCTGTGGATGCACACTTAGGGAGGCCGAGGCACGTCCGTAGAACCGTGGGCTTGTATACTCTGGAGTGCGCGAAGGTTTGTTTTACTGGTGCTTCCAAGCGCTGGCAGGCTGTATCTGATAGGAAGCCCATAAGCCCATATGTAATGCATGGTACAACTGTAGCATCTATTTCACGGATGCACCCCAAGACATTTAGCACCACATAAAAGAAAGATCCTATAGCCTACAGACCAATGTCTGTAGGCTATAGGATCTTTCTTTTATCCTTGAATACGCTAATGTCATTTAGTTCCCGTCCACAAATATCTATTAGAAAGAAAAGCTGTTAGGTTTATATTTAACTAATGCCGTTTATCTGATTCCCCCTCAGAATTAATTGGCAAAGCTGGAATCATCACCTTACGCAACCGCGCTAAATTCTCGCGCTAGAAAATTATGTTTAACTTTTTCATAACCAGATAAACATTGATAGTTCCAAGCACATAGAGAGAGAGAGAGAGAGATGCAAATGAGAGAAAGGCAGTTTCCAGGCACTTACTTAATCATAAAACTAGGCGCTCACGCAACAAATATTCCCAAACTCTACAGTAATACGGTTTCAGGACTGACTGTTTTAAGTACAAATTTTTTCCACTGCTTTCCAACTTTGCGCAGTTGTCGCTATGTGCTGCTTAGCAAGTGTCAACAACTTAATCTTGCACGAACTGCGCTGTACTGGAATTCTTGTCAACCACGTCGCTAGACTCTCATCTGCAACGCTGGTACTCTGCGTGTGACTGTGTGATGTGCTGTTTATTCCCTTCTCTTTCTTTCTTCCTTTACCTCCCTTTTTCTTTTTTTGTCTCCTCTGCAAGCGAATGGTTGAGGTGTTCATTTTAGGAGACGATTGCTAACCCGCCTTTCTTACTTTTTGTGATGTTTACATATGTTTGCATGATTGATAATAAAAATAATTTCCACGGGTGATTAGGAAATTAAATATTCCTATCTTGAATTCTTATCTATTCTTAAATTGAATATTGCTACTAATATGTAGGACTAGTTGTAATAATTAAGATAATTTCCTGTAATTACTCGAAAGTCACTTACGTGTTTCGTAGATAATAACTGTAACCATGTGATTGTCGCGTGTACTTTTGTATACCCTGCTAAAAGCCCCATTGGGATTGGCAGTATGCATGAAAAAAATAAAATGAATAAATTACACGAATGTGGCCAATACGCAGTCGCGGGCAATTTTACATGTAATCAAGGCCAATCGGTGAGTGGTTCGCCGCCTATTTGTTCTTTCTTTTTTTTCTCGCAGGCAGCCACGCAGAATCTAACATACTCTACGAAGCTTCCCACTTCTCAGCAGTGACGCAGTCTGTCTCGGTTGCCAGCGGGTGGTAACGCGGAGGATCACACTATTTTCTCGCTCAGTCGATCCGTGCTAACCGTCATTGAACACAAAGGTCATTTTTTTTTATGTGCTCTGTTTTTTCTCTCTCTTTCTTTTTCGGCAAAGATTGAGAACTGAACAGATGACGGTTCAAACGAAAGCATTCATTAGGGATCGTCTTGGAGACCATCCAGAGAATATCGATTACTAAAAGATTACTTGATTTCCTTTTTTCCTGAGCTGGAAATTGCCATGTAAGTACATGCAAAGCCGGGCTGAGTCTCAAGGAAATGTTCGTGAGCCAACAGGAAGGCGGCACACTAGCACAGGATCAATGAGTCCGGCAGTGTTTCACGCTAACCTTGTTAACGTGCGCAACTCATGCACAATGTTGGGGCAAGATTTGCAACACCAGGGTGATAAATATGTGCCCCGCAACTGAGCAGCAGAGCCCCGGAAGCTTGCACGCTCTCTAACAAACGCATAGGGAAATAGCAGCCCCCGTCAGTTTATTCTGGCTTCGTGGCGGGGCAGACAAGGGCAAGTCCAAAGCGATGCGCGAGTTTGCGTCCTCATTTCGGCGAAGTAAAGCTGGGAAGTGGCTGTGACCATGGGGTCACAACTCCGTAAGGCTCAAGGTCAGGCTGTGCAGACCGTGGCGACTACACGTGGGTGTGTGACCCTGAACCTTCATGTGAATATCTTTGTAAAGGGGAACAATTGTACATGCGTGAAGAAGGAATGCTAACAAAAGCATTATTTCTCCATGTGCGTTATTCCTGTGATTGAAGTCATGCCTAGCCGGAAATCCATGTCTGAGCAATGTTTTCCAAAGGCACTATGGGCCCTCTTTTCAATACCCTTTATTTATTAAGAAGAAAAAAAAAAAAACTAGGTGGCGGCATACGCGCTCTGACTGGCTGCTGATTGCTTCATATTAATTTCTGCAATAAAGTTACATGTGGGAAGTTGGCTCAAATTGAAGCTTAGTAACCAAATGTTGCAGTCAGTTGCGTTATGGCGTGATTACTGCACGACTCTGCGCGAAAGATCACGTAAGCAGTGAACGCGCGTGCCCCGGCAACATGAATTCGTAATGAAACGTTAACCCCGCACGCTATGCCACTTTGTCGACGATCGAGAAATCGCGCAGGAGAGGATAGGATCAGCAGAAGGAGCCATTATTTTAGACGTTTTGTCTACCTGCGTGCTAGGGAAGTCTTGCAGCTCTATACTTTACTCTAAAGGGCTAACGCTTCAGCCTCTATGCTTATATTTCGTTCTACCGAAGCACGTCATTTTTAGTGCTTCTCCAATGAACTATTCAGAAGCATTTTTTTTTTCACGTAATGGTTCTGCTGAAAACCGCAAGGAGGATAGAAGTAATTAACAAAGGCAAAATGAGACACACAGCGCAATCGTAGCAATTGATACAAAGGAAACCCACACGGGTTTCCCGAAAGAAATACCGACCAGGACGAAAAATTCGTCCTGGTCCGGGACTCGAACCAGGGTTAGCTCAGACGGCCTGGTTAACTCAGATCATAGAGCGGCTGCCCCAGAAAGGCGGTGGTGCTGCGTTCACGGACGATTATGATACTCCCTAAAGCGATATATTTTCGCGATATATTGGCTGGCGCGGACAATCTGTCTCGTGCGGCACGTTGCAAACGAAGCGAAGTGTGGCGCGAGTGCCTCGCTAATCTGGAGATCGCGAGAGGCTGTGCGCCGGTGACGCGTGGACGCGATTCGCAGCAGCAGCCGCAGATAGTCCTCCCAGACTACGCGCTCTACTATGGCGCCATCTCGTAGCCATCGTCGCCGCACTACGATTTTATTCTCACGCTTTCGCCATACCCTCCTCATTCGCTTTCCGCCTCGTGGTTCCGCTGCACCCTTCTCCTCCACTTTCCTCCTCCTGTCTTTCATCCCCCGCTGGCTCCGCGTTCGCTCGTCCATAATTCGCTGTGCTCGTTCGCTCGGTTACGCCGACGCTCGCCGCAGAAACGGG
This sequence comes from Dermacentor andersoni, assembly GCF_023375885.2. Lineage (NCBI taxonomy): Eukaryota > Metazoa > Arthropoda > Arachnida > Ixodida > Ixodidae > Dermacentor > Dermacentor andersoni. The sequence goes on from NC_092814.1 coordinate 271,281,215, forward strand.
AATGTGGGAATGTTCAGCGTTTTTACCGCTATTTTCTGGCGTTGCGTCTTTCAGCGTCGTCGCAAGAACGCCGCCAGAGAGAGCGTCCAGCCAGACGAGCGGCACACGGACCAGCACTGATTGATCTGCGCCATCGAACCGCTTCCGGTGATAGCGGCGAGATCTGGTATCTTTTTACGCCGACTGACGCCGGGTGACGAAACGCCAGAAAAGGCCGGGAAAACGCTGAATGTGGGGCGTCAAGGAGCTGCACTCTATAATCCCTTCCCTCAACGTTGCGTTTGTGCCACGCAAACTGCTTTCGATTGCCGGAAGCGGTCGCGATGAACTGAATATATCCGATCTTTAGTTGTTGTGAAGAAGTTATTTTAATGAGTATAGGTCATTAAATTATGCGTGTTTTATATACTGAATTATTCGCCTTATCTTGGATCGGCATACCCGATTCCGACTGCATCCCCCCCCCCTTTTTTTTTACCGTAGCTCGAAGGAAGTTGGGAGGGGGGGGGGGTCTCTTACTTCGTTATGTATTCTTATAAAAATGTCGTTTCCACAATCATCTCTATGTTTTTCTTGCCTTGAAGAAATGACTATATTGAAAACAAATCAATCCACCTCTTAAACTGCAAATATGCTTCCATTTATTAACAAACCTCCACTCGCTGTCCACCACTCGCCGTGGTTGTTCAGTGGCTATGGTGTTGGGCTGCTGAGCACGAGGTCGCGGGATCGAATCCCGGCCACGGCGGCCGTATTTCGATGGGGGCGAGATGCGAAAACACCCGTGCACTTAGATTTAGGTGCACGTTAAAGAAACCCCAGGTGGTCAAAATTTTCGGAATCCTCCACTACGGCGTGCCTCATAATCAGAAAGTGGTTTTGGCACGTAAAATCCCATAATTTACATTTTTTTTAATCGCTGTCCACGAATAAGTTGCTCGCTTCCGCCAGCAGGAGCTAAGAGATTTGCCGTAGCGATTACATATAGAAAGCGTTCAGCGGTACAACGGACACCAGGCAACATAGCCGCACCCCAGCGAAGAATCATCGGGAGAAGTCGCAGCACAGTCATTCCAGTGTACCGACGCGCACCACTCCGAATAAATTTATGTTTATGCTCCTCGCATGACTGCCACTCCTCGCCGACGGCTGTCACGGTCCGTTCATGAGCTCAGTATTTGTACGTCATGGTGGCGCATTGGACGCATACACTACCGTGCATGCTAATGTGAAGAACCGTGTCCAGAGCCACTAGTGCTTCTCCCTCTGCTCGGAGAGATCACGCGATAAAGGAAAGGGGCGCCGCTGGCGAGACATGTACGCTCGTTTAATTATCACAAGGACACGACGTTCCGCTGCGCCGATCATCGGACGCAACTAGCCACGATTGGAACGCAAGTCCCAAATGCTCGCGGCTCACGCAGCACGTACATACACGGTTTACGTCAATCCTTCGCCACCGCTTTCATCACCAATTCACTCCCGTCTGTGTCTACGTCTCGGGGTTTGCTTATCTCCTGTTTTGGTATGGCTCTGTCAGCTTCTAATAAATGAAAGGAGGACACTGTGTGGCTGAACATGCCCACGTAGGGGATCGCTTTGGCTGTCGTCAGGGCCGAGTTCTACAGCGGGGTCCGCGATCGTCCTTCGCCTAACGACCGCACAATCGAGGGGACACGTTCCGCGGTGGTGGTTTTGTCCGCCGGTGCGTGGCTCGGAATTCCGTAACACTGTGTGCGTTTACTGCACCGTCCAACAAGTATTGCCTTGAGGTTACGCCGCCAGCTGGTTCTCGCCGGTGGACGCATGGGCCGTGCGGACAAATGCTCACGGACTACACGAAGGGCGGGATAATAAAGTTTGGTCGCATGCGAAGCGCTGCACTGGCAGCCTTGCCCATGTGGACGCCGGTATACCACGTGCCTGACTCCATGACGGAGAAGCAACTTCTCTGGACGCGGTTAAACCCTTGTCGTAGATCGATTCTGGTCGAACGGCAACTGCATTTTTAACTTATTAACGATGCATGACTCTAAAACAGATGGCTCAAACTTTGTAGGGGTCACCGTCAGGCTTTTAGTATTTCGGTATGTTCAAAACTTCTAGGTTGGTTACCGCGGCCTGCCTTGACACCTTACGCACAATGTGTATGTCACTAGTATGTTTTGGACAGAAGGCACATCTGCAATTCATGAAGTGCACGATGTTTTACTAGCCCTTCACTTTTGTATATATTCCCGCGAGAAACGTTACACCGACTGGACTTAAGACTGTTCAACGAGTCAAAGATACTCGGACCGTGGCCACACCCGTCACTGGCACGAAAAGCGAATCGTGCATTAGTGCAATACTTCAAGTGCACCGGCTTACGAGACCGTTTGTAGTGTCCCTGTGCATAGTGTCCCGCCCACACGCACTCAGTGCTCACTTTCTACCCTTTACCTCTTTCTATTCCCCTTTCCCCCACCCCATGTGTAGGGTAGCAAACCGGCTGCTCTTCTGGTAGACCTCCCTGCCTTTTCTATCTTTGCTTTTTCTCTCTCTCTCTCGTTAAAAGGACGCTGTCTGCTAAAGAAGGTCATTTTGGTAACAGTAATATCTTGGGCTGGTTATTATTGCATTGCTAAAACTTTTCGGGATTGCCTAAATGCCGCCGATTGCTAATCGGAATGAAGCAGCAGCCGCATCCACGTGATGATACTGCATTATGATACTGGTGGAGGGGGGGGTGTGCACTGGTCATTTGATGTTCAGCGCATATCGGAGAAGCGTGCCCGTGGCTTCATACGCGAACGCTGAGAAGGATCGAGGGGGAAACTGACATGTGCACGGGCCATTCCTTCAAGCGCGCTTGTCCGAGGCATGCGTCCCGCCGCAGCGAAGGATAATTCGCCAGCGCACGTTGACGACGGCAAGTAGCACTGGCTAGTTGGTTTAGTATTGACTTTGTTACGCCGCGTGCTCCCTTACGCCTTGTAAACGTCTGTTAAATAGATAGCGTTTCGTTCACGTCAACCAGCGTTATCTCATCTTGGTGAGGACTACATCGAATCCTGCGGAGTAGACAAGTACCTTAAAGCTATCAGTGTGAAAAAACACAAAGACGGAGCAGATCAGGACTTTCAGTATTTTTTTTTTTTTTATGGGGTTTTACGTGCCAAAACCACTTTCTGATTATGAGGCACGCCGTAGTGGGGGACTCCGGAAATTTTGACCACCTGGGGTTCTTTAACGTGCACCTAAATCTAAGTACACGGGTGTTTTCGCATTTCGCCCCCATCGAAATGTGGCCGCCGTGGCCAGGATTCGATCCCGCGACCTCGTGCTCAGCAGCCTAACACCATAGCCACTGAGCAACCACGGCGGGTGACTTTCAGTAGTGGAGTGAGACATGATGATCTGTTTTTGTGCTGACAAAGGTGCGCTACGGCAATGTTGTTTCTAATGTTTCTGCGCAGCAACTGCTGCTCGCGTAATTTTTCCGTAGTAAAGTTCAGTTGAAGTTCGGCGACTAGGGGGGGGGGGGGGGGTTCTGTGTGCATTCTTTCTGTGTCCTGTCCTCAAAACGCGCCGTTATAACCATGTTCCATCAAGCCAGCAACCAACTAGCCCAAGTCCCTTAATCACTACTCAAGACTGCGCGTACAGATCCTGCGCTGTGTACTTCGTGCGATGAAACAGGAGACATTGAACACTTACTGTGGCCGTGACGAAGTTACAATGGCGACAGGGACGCTCCACTTGAGAAATTACAAAAGAAAGGTATCCCACATGCGTGTCTTCAACACCTTTTGTTTTCGGACGGAACTGCTATATGCCGCAAGGAATCTTCACGCCTTCTCACATTTCCAACAGACACTGAACTTCTCAACATATGGTGAATACCCTAGTGACAATGAAAGAGACGCTAAAGCGGAGCAATTGCCGACCTAAACCAGCCTGTATCTACGACACACCCCCTTCACCGCTACCACCACCATCTCCACCACCACAAGAACGCTGAGGTGTTCAGATGCGTCTCTGTGTTTGTGTTTTCTCGTGCTCTTAGTTTTATCATTTTGTGGAGACAGACAGACAGACAGACAGACAGACAGACAGACAGACAGACAGACAGACAGACAGACAGACAGACAGACAGACAGACAGACAGACAGACAGACAGACAGACAGACAGACAGACAGACAGACAGACAGACAGACAGACAGACAGACAGACAGACAGACAGACAGACAGACAGACAGACAGACAGACAGACAGACAGACAGACAGACAGACAGACAGACAGACAGACAGACAGACAGACAGACAGACAGACAGACAGACAGACAGACAGACAGACAGACAGACAGACAGACAGACAGACAGACAGACAGACAGACAGACAGACAGACAGACAGACAGACAGACAGACAGACAGACAGACAGACAGACAGACAGACAGACAGACAGACAGACAGACAGACAGACAGACAGACAGACAGACAGACAGACAGACAGACAGACAGACAGACAGACAGACAGACAGACAGACAGACAGACAGACAGACAGACAGACAGACAGACAGACAGACAGACAGACAGACAGACAGACAGACAGACAGACAGACAGACAGACAGACAGACAGACAGACAGACAGACAGACAGACAGACAGACAGACAGACAGACAGACAGACAGACAGACAGACAGACAGACAGACAGACAGACAGACAGACAGACAGACAGACAGACAGACAGACAGACAGACAGACAGACAGACAGACAGACAGACAGACAGACAGACAGACAGACAGACAGACAGACAGACAGACAGACAGACAGACAGACAGACAGACAGACAGACAGACAGACAGACAGACAGACAGACAGACAGACAGACAGACAGACAGACAGACAGACAGACAGACAGACAGACAGACAGACAGACAGACAGACAGACAGACAGACAGACAGACAGACAGACAGACAGACAGACAGACAGACAGACAGACAGACAGACAGACAGACAGACAGACAGACAGACAGACAGACAGACAGACAGACAGACAGACAGACAGACAGACAGACAGACAGACAGACAGACAGACAGACAGACAGACAGACAGACAGACAGACAGACAGACAGACAGACAGACAGACAGACAGACAGACAGACAGACAGACAGACAGACAGACAGACAGACAGACAGACAGACAGACAGACAGACAGATAGATAGATAGATAGATAGATAGATAGATAGATAGATAGATAGATAGATAGATAGATAAAGTTGAATGACTCAAGTCTGAGTCACGTGACGGGTCGCTGTTTTCTAAGTAATATTTGGCGTCAGTATTCCGATGTTGGTACCTTTGGCGGTTGATTTAGCGTCTTTTTTTATGCATGTCGCGAAATGTGACTATAACATGGCCCATAAATATATCCTTGAGAAGAACTTAGCTCCCCGAGTAATACGGCATATGGCGGCAGAATGTTCTGAGCTTAAGAAAACACGAAGGCTGTTATGTCTGGTGAATTTTCACAATGCTAGGTGTCTTCATTACATCGTAACTGCCGCAGATTTTGCATTGCGGATGATCGGGAAGCATTTGAATTTAGTGCATTGGATTTGCATTATTTATGCTTATGCCATCCATGTGGCATCTCTATTTTGGTGGCTGAAAGAAGGGGAAGGCAAGTTTGCGGTTACTGAACGGACTTATCGATGATGCTGTCAACTTGCGTGGGGCCCCTTCCTCTCTTGGATTATATTTTTATAGGAATGAATGCAGGAGAGTAGTATCATCGGTCGGGGCATGCACTAATGAAGCCAAGTTCCCAACGTCCACGGGCACATTCAATCTAGTGTCAAGAAGTGTTTCGTTTGTAAGGAACTGAATATAGCAATATTATTTGTGTTCACGCTATACAGTAACAAGCAAGAAAATGGTGACAAAAGATGAAATGCAAGTAAAACACGAGTGCTCACAAACACTAGGCTATGTTTATGGGCGTATGAATAGTAATTTTTGAGACGGAATCTTATACGATTTGAATGGTGCCAGAAGCGAATCGAATCAAATACCATTAATTTTTGAATAATTTCTGAATAATGAACGGCCCTTTTCACTAGTTGGATAAAACGATTTTCATACCCTAGTATTTATAAAAATAGCAAGTATCTGTTATTTCATAGTGCGTTATGAGACGTTGTCTGTTAAGCGCACAAATGTAGCATCAGCGACATATCAGCAGTTCGTTCGCATACATCGGACTCTTCGGAGATTGCTATTTGTCGCTGTATATTCAGTAAAGTCTCACTCCCTGCGCGACGTCTTGACTACTTAAGTAGCGTTTTATGCGTATACTATGCCAGCAGGGCTAAAATTTGGCTTATGTAAGCTGCCATTTTATGTTTTATAGAGCATAGTAGACGATTTGAAATATCCGAAAATTATTCGAAAAATATACGTACTGACGAATAGTGACTATTCGTTTTAAAGGACGAATTTAAAAGGACCCCACTCGATTCGTTATTCAAAAGTTTCGAATATTCGCACATTCCTTGTTATTTTCCCTTGTTCTGCTTTCATCTTTATCTATTTATTTATTCATTCTCAGTACTGCCAGTCTCATTTCGAGACTACAGCAGGCGGGTATATTATACTATGGTGTGTAATTTACAAATATAATAAAAAATAAAGCATGTCCATATACATAACGATATCAGTGTGGGCAGATTAAACAAGCAGACTGAGTGTACAGTGTTCAGCGACTGAAACGCGATACTCGGACAAAGTGGCAGCCGGTACTTTCTTGCGCCCCCAGTGGATGCTGGTGACACTGAGATGATGCATTTTTGTGTCACATCAAAGCGAGACTCTTTTCGATGCATCGTGACTGCATTCAGCCCCTTTAGCGATCACCCAGCGATCACCGGTGGCGCAAAAAGCGCCGGCCGCCATGCTGTCTGAGTATGGCGTTTCAATCACTGAGCACTGCACATATTGTCAGTTTGTAGTGTCGGTACGAACACAGCCGCAAAAACTGGAAATCACGAAACTAACTCTTTACTGGGCGAACTTGTGCCCGGAGAAGCAAGTGACACTCAAAGTACAATTATAGCTGCGAACGAAGTCGGCGATCGTCGAAAAACTTATCTTCGGGTCAAGCGCGTCGGTCTCCACGAAGTACTACACAATTCGTGTCGCGCATACAATCAGATAACAAAAGGTTTGGTGACAACAGCTTATGAATAGAACTATCGAAAACATTCGACAAACTTCTGCCACAAGGAGGCACGTGCTTCGCTGCGTGATAACATTTAACAGGAAGTATGAGTCAATATTTATAATAATATTTGTGTCCAGATTACTATAAATGAAAAATATCAAGTAGCATGTTAAGAGGAAGCTTTAGCTCGGGTGCTCCTATCTAAATACATGTAAAAGGAGAATTCGTTTTTCTCGGCAACCACTGTACCAAATTTGAAGGGGTTTCCTGCATTTAAAAGAAAAACTTAAAATCTAGTGACTGTTGGTTTCGAATTTTCGATTTAGGTTGTCAAATTTTTATAAAAAATTGGCAAAAATCGCAAATTTTCAGAAAACGAAACTATCAAGTTTACAACTCCGTAACCCAGCAAGAAAAAATGATATCGCAATTCTGTGAATTGTATCTGATAGCACATCTAAAGCGGACAAAATTGATATGTTACACATGAACTTCGAAAAATGTGTCAATGTGTTATTACAACTTTTGCAGAACCCTTGTAAATAACGTAACAAATTCACGTAAGATGCAAAATGACATATCAAATTTGTCCGCTTTGAATGGTCTAATGGATGCCGTTTATAGAATCGCGAAATCTGTTTTTGATGAAGAGCTATTAGTTTGTAAACTTCGTGCTTCTATTTTTTTCAAACTTCTGAATTTTTGAAAATCTTTTTAACAAAATGCAAGCCCTAAATCAAAATTCCGCTTCCAACAGTCACTAGTATTTAACTTTCTCTCTCAAATGAAGCAAATTTCATTAAAATCGGTCCAGGGGTTATCTCAGAAAAACGTTTTTGCGTTTTTACATGTATTTGAATAGGCCTCGTCGGAGTTTGGCCCGAGCTAAAGCTTCCTCTTAAGTACCCCCCCTTGATACATTTCAATACAGAATTTAACAACATTACAATATCTAAAAGTGCGCAATAAAAACACAATGACTTTTACTATCACTAATATAAGCGGGAATTGGGATGAATATAAATGGACCACTAATTTTTGTAATAATTTATTACATATTACAAAAATTTACCGAAATCAGGTTACGATAGTGAACAAATTATTGATGTATGTAGATTGTTCCACTCGCTACCAACGCGGGGGAACGAGGAAATTTGAAAGGCGCCGTTACCTCAGAAAAATTCATTTAGTGTATACAGACGGTTATGACGAGCTATGCTTTAGTGCTGCTATAGTAGTGTTTTAGTACTGTGTGGCTGGTTCAATCTCAGGACTGAGTAGAACTTATTGCCTATATTGAAGCACGTAATAATGCAAAAAAAGAAATGGGGGGGGGGGAAGAAAAGTAGTGCCGTATTCGCGACGCTTGTAATTGGTGAGAACTGTTCGTTGTAGTACCGTGTGCACGATCACCTGGCCAGTGTTAACGATAGTTTGTTGTTGCCCGCCCTAGCAAACCGTCTTTGCAGACCAGCGGCGTCTGAATATGGGTCCTAAGTTCACCAGTTTCATTACGAACTATAGTGGCTGTGTGGGTATGGAGTTGTGCTTGTGTAGGGACAACATCACACAAGTGAAGCCTGGCGACGAAGGTTGCACTATTGTAGCGGATACAAAGAAGCTTTGGACTTGTAATTTTTATCCATCCCTGGGGGCACCGAAATCTATATAGATAGCGTCAGCTGATCAGTGGTTAGAATCAGAGAAAAAATACGCGCGCTTAATTCGACCGCACGTGGAGGCGCCGCACTTCGTTGTTTCACGTAGGACGAGTTGATCAGCATTTTCCCACCGAAGGGCCACCTATAGGCTTAGCGCAGCAAGTGCCGGGCTCGTCCGACATGAACTTCAGCTGGCAGTGAACTGGCGTGAAGAGCGCGGACAGTCGTCGTGCAGCGCTATGGCCATTTCGTGACACTTCCGGTCAAGCGGGTGGCGCACGGGAGCATTAGCGGCAGGCGGGGATCGAGACCTTACGTTGTATGGTCCTGGCTCTTACAACCTGCTCCGACCCGTAGCTTACTATGCTCACTCTACGGTGTTCGTGACGGCAAGTATAGGTCCACGCTAAAGCAACCAAAGCTATCAAGAATAATCTGTAGACATCCGCTATGCCGTCCCTCGTAAGTTACCGTCCTGCCTCGGAACGTGAAACACTCGTCCTCCATCTCATCAAGTCTACAGGCTTCGCTATAGTCACTCTAATTTATAATATACCAGGACACTGAATTTTTGCTACCTAAACTTGCGAACAACGGCAAACATCAAAATGTGTGCAATATAGTCGCAAATACAAGTACCAATTTACAACATTGTACTAATTATCATTAAGGGCCATGTCGTGATTAGAGAAATGAAGCCAGCCAATACTTAAACCATAACCTTTCGCTAGAAACTTTACAACTAGAATCAGTTTCGGGAAATGAACAAGAACTGTTTCCTCTTGAACAAGGCGGAAAAGCGGTCGGGAAAAAAAAATTTACATGGGGTTTTACCTTTCGCTAGAAACTTTACAACTAGAATCAGTTTCGGGAAATGAACAAGAACTGTTTCCTCTTGAACAAGGCGGAAAAGCGGTCGGGGAAAAAAAATTACATGGGGTTTTACCTTTCGCTAGAAACTTTACAACTAGAATCAGTTTCGGGAAATGAACAAGAACTGTTTCCTCTCGAACAAGGCGGAAAAGCGGTCGGGGAAAAAAAAAATTACGTGGGGTTTTACTGTTTGCTTCGACCGGTCGTCAAAGCTGCGCCATTTGGATGCGAGGAAAGTTTTACTTAGTCAATGTTGGTGATTCCGGTGAGCATTATTGCAGCAGTGGATGATTGAAGGGAACTGATCCATTAGAGGAAAGAACAGGCAAGTACTATAATAATAAGCGTCTGTAATCCATTGTGTGATCCTATCATTTGATGATTCTCTGTTGACACTGGCATGATACTCCCTCATCGTGATTTGTGAGTTGTTGCGGCATTACGATCTACTGCTGTCTAGCTCCTGCAGTGTCTACAACGTCACACACGGTCAACCGAAACAACAACCCAACGACCGCTTTTTATGTGTTGCTGTTAAAAACGATACATACCGCCCGGTTTCGCAACTACTGTCTCTGCTGATTAAATATAAGAAATTCGAGACGAATTCAAAAATGTTTGCTGCCTAAACTTGCGAACAACGGCAAACATCAGAATGTGCGCAATATAGTCGCAAATACAAGTACTAATTAACAACATTGTACTAATTATCATTAAGGGCCATGTCGTGATTAGAGAAATGAAGCCAGTCAATACTTAAACTATAACCTTTCGCTAGAACCTTTACAACTAGAATCAGTTTCGGGAAACAGGGACTCGAAAACCACCGTGAAATGCATTGCTGGTTCAGTCAACATTTTTTATCTTACTCCATTTTCCCACAGGGCGAAACATATTAACTTGAACAACAACCTTTTCTGCAGATATTGAATAATACTTTATTGAGGCTGCCGCAAAGCACAGATGTATTTGCTAAAACAATTCTATGCTTTGAGCAATGGATGACTTTCATTATGCAATTGAGCCTTGCCCTCCAAAGTCACTAAATATAAGCTTCTATGCTTCCGAACTCGAGCAGACGCAACATGCTGTTGTAAGAAATAGTGTGACAGCCCTGAACATTTTGTTAATGTTATTAATGATCATTAATGGCTATACTTCGTTGTCGTCACCCTGGGCTCCTACAGCTGACTGTGTACGGGGCGCTGCTGTCAAATCCACGCGCCTGCACTATGCTTGCACTCGGTCTATCGGCACGCTTCTGGCTTAGTGCGTCGCTGCTCAGCCGAAGCCAGATATTCTTTGGCGTCCGGTTCCAAACACACGTATGTACGGTTCCAAACACCATAGCCTGAGCCCTTCATAGCTCAGCTTGTCCTTGTAGGGTAGAAAACTGGACTCAGTCTGGTTAACCTCCCTGCCTTTCCGTCTTCCCTTCTCTCTCTCTCTCCCTTGTAGACAAATTAAATGCCACTCAGGTCTTGATCAATTTCTCACAGCCTACCATGCTTTTGTTCGGCGCACACGTTGATCTGGCACAAGCCGCACCCGAACGCCCTTTGTATTCACCCTTTAAAATTCATCAAGGTTCTTCTCGCACCTGCCTTCATTTTAATCTCTTCTTTTGAAAACGCAGCTATTCATTTTTACCAAAAGCCAGCTTGCCACGAAAGTATCGTGTACCTCGGATGTGGCGTAGCCATCGAGCTCTGTAATTCTTTGTTAACATTGTTTTATTCATTTATTGACAGTTAGCTTCAATTGCTTCTTTAAGCTGCGCCGTAGTACTTTCAACCATCTTTTGGCTAGAGAGCGAAGCCACGATTTGTGATTTCACTGTCTTCGACACAAAGAGCACTCTAGAATTTAATGATAAAGCTTTTCCATAGTGCAGGGACCTCCGCTGAACCAATTTATAAAGTTACTTCTGAACTTTCTTCTTAACCTGGTTGACAATGACATCGCGAAAATGTCCTCTTCAAGGCAATATTTCTCTCAATTTTGAACCCCTTCCCCTCGAATGCACCTGGCCTTCCTCTCTATCTTTCTACCCTTCATACTTTCTTCGTACTTCGTACTTCCTTCGCCTTTCTTTTCCACAGCTTCCTCATCAGTTTTCTCCTGTATCTAGCCGGTCTCAGTCCAGGTTTAAACATCTACCGCTGCCGTCAGGTTGCTTCTTGTCAAGAGTTATTCCGACACGCCTGTTGTCGGCGTCCACCACAACGGCCTGGGGATACGCCTCTTGTTCGCAACTTGAATTTACGGAGTCGAGCTTGACTAGCGTGTCTGCCGCGGAGGTGCGGCAGACAGTGGCCCGTTGTCGTTTTCTTTGCTCGTTTCTTGAACAGGGTGGGCGCTCGCGCCAACCGGCACGCGCACGTTGGCTCAGTGGCGTGCACCGCGCGCGGTCACCAAACGAGGTCAAGGAAGGGGCCGATCATCAAGAACCATCGCCGCCGGCAGCGGAGGAGGGGCCCGCTCTAGAGGCTCAAGGACGCCGGGCTCGGGAATTGTCCGTTTTGCAACTGACTCCCTAACCCACTTTCACCTGCGGCCGCCTAAGGAGCGCACCGGCGCTTACCCTGCACATCCCCCTTTCAGCTTCAGCCGTCGTAAGCTTCCTAGGCTGGTCGTCCGCGATGGCGATTACGTTTCATCCTTCCGGGCATGTTATGTAACGGCCTGCCATGACCTCACGGCCTTTTGCTTTGAGTAGACAGCTGAAGCCTAGATATCAAACATTTTTTTGTTTTTCTTTTTTTTCTTCGTGTTATTGACCCCTTCGCAGCGTGGAGAACGTATTCTTTTCCACTCTCACATTTATGCCAATGACTCATACTCAACCAGGGAGCACCTTAAAAAATGAGTTACTGGATCATAATACAAAAAAGCGTAAGGTGTGGAGACACGGACACAAGAGAAGAGCAGTGGACAACACGAACGCCGCGTTGGCGTTCGTGTTGTCCACTTCCCTTCTCTCTTGGGTCCGTGTCTCCACACCATACCCTTTTTTGCATTATGAATCCTTACCAACTAGCTCAGCTTCTGTTGTTCTAATACTAGATCATGTCATGTCCGTGTTGTCGTTTTCCGGGGCGTGCCCTTCTTGTGCATTATATATATATAGTATATATGCCGGCGTTCAATCAGTGCCGAAACAGCTTGCTTCTTCAAACGCCTTCAAAAACAAGATAAGCGTCTCAATATAAGCTAAATAGTTGCCTTCAAATTTCGTTCCGCTGATATTATAGTCACCAGCCAGTTTATAAAAGGAAGCATTGAGGACCACTCGAAGTAAACCTTTAAGAGAGAGGGATGCCTTTAAGAGGAAGCTTTAGCTCGGGTGCCCCTATCTAAATACATGTTAAAGGAGAATTCGTTCTTCTCGGCAACCACGGCACCAAATTTGGCAAGGTTTGTTGCATATAAAAGAAAAGCTTACTATCTAGTGATTGTTGGTTCCGAATTGTTTATTTATGTCTTCAATGTTATTATTAAAAATTGAAAACTCGAAAATTTTCAGAAAACGAAACTATCAAGTTTACAGCGCTGTAACTCAGCAACAAAATATGATACCACAATTCTGTGAATTGCATCTAATAGTACATCTAAAGTGGACAAAATCTGTATGTTACACATGAAGCTAAAAAAATTTATTAATACGGAAATACAGCTTTTGCAGGACCCTTGTAAATAACGTACCAAATTCGCGTAAGATATAAGATGACATGTCAAATTTGTACACTTTCAATAATCTAATGGATGCGATTTACATAACTGCATATATATCTGTTTCTCGTGCAGAGCTATTAACTTGTAAACTTTGTGCTTCTATTTTTTTCACACTTTCGAATTTGTGAAAATTCTTGTAACAAAATTCAAGCCCTAAATCGAAATTCCGCTTCCAACAGTCCCAAGAAGTTAACTTTCTCTCTCAACTGCAACACATTTTATTAAAATCGTCCAGGGGTTATCTCTGAAAAACGTTTTTGCGTTTTACATGTATCTGAATAAGGCGCGTTGGAGTTGGGCGCGAGCTAAAGCTTTCTCTTATGTGCCACACAGAAGAATGGTAGGTAGCCTGATGACAACGGCCCAGCGACGATGATGGACGACGGCCATATGATGACGATGACAATGACGAGCACATGTCAATAACAATGCCACCAACGACGGCGAAGATGGCGACGGGACAGCGGTGGTGGCACGACAGTTCACACATTGGGGATCCTTTATGGGATCTTGGTTTGGGACAAATTGTTTTCTTTCTTGGCAAGTTCTGTCAAGAAAACACCAAGATGATGTAAACATGGTCATCTGCGACGGACGTCACGAAATTTGGCTGAAGTAGCCTTGAACGGCGGTGTACCTGGAGCAACAAGGAATACAACACGTTTGACCTTATGGCTACCTGGACGTGACCATGGCACAATTTAACGGCAGCAAATCATATTGCAAAAGTTGTCCTGCGGCTTGTTGGCGCGAACAAAATTGTGAACTGTAATGACAGCGTAGCGTTTCTCCGCTGCGCCCTTCTTCGCCCTTCTTCACGTACACTGATATATCAAAATAATAAGGCATGTAGTTGTAGGCCTGGGTGAACGTAACAACAAGAATTAAGGCAGAACATGACGTAGGCAATGTACGAAACATATTGCATAGAACAAAAAACATACGACGGACAAGGAAATGCGTTCATTTGTGCAAGACTAGCGATCGACTGACGATCATCAGGCTTAATGTCACTGTGGCCTGACGCAAAGCCTTTCTTCAAGTGCGTGCTCCTGTCTAATGAGAGCTGCCTCTAAATGGTCAGCTGGCGAAGGAAACGCAATGTCGCTCCGTGCCAGCATCAGGAGTCGGCATGTTTCCTTGATCAAAACAATGATTTCATGGTATTATCGTGTAGCGCGCCACTTCCTCCTGGCCCTCATTTTCGTTGTGGTTGTCCTTCATGTGATTGCGTGCCTGGCTGCTCAATTGTTTCGTTTTCAAAACACCCGTGTATAGGCAGCCTAATACGTCAGAAAATCGATCCGTGCTTCCGATGACAAGGGTTTGCGTGAGGAGTAGCGTGGCCGCGGTCGAGTGCGTTGAACGCGCCATCCGTGTAATTGCAGGGGATCGATCTTCCGTTGCCAAGGCAGCGTTATTTCCCAAGTGCCGAGTAGCTCCTGACAGAGAGCCTCACTTGACCCCCTTGTTTCCTTCTTTCTTCTATTTGCTGCTTTATTTTCTTTACTAAATATTGAAAAGCTGAAATCAAGTAGTGAATTGTTCATATCCAGGTCGCTTAAAATTGCAGCAATATATATGTATGTGAAGAAATCCACATTAAGAAACATAACAAATTAATTTGCTGTGTTTTCAACGCGCATTACTTCAAATAATATAATTGTATTTATAATAATTCCAATAATAATAATTGCATTTTTTAAACTAAACAATTAAAAAGAAAGATGAGAGCAGCCAATGGGGCGGGGCGTTCTTGCAGACGTGCTCCTGAGCGAGCTGGACATACTTTGCCACTGAAAACGTGAGCTTCAGAAGACTAAATAAAAAAAAATTCAATAATTACCTTTTTGATTAGTGCCTTGGGGCAGTTTTCTAAATGACAAATTCAAAGGCAGTATACATTTTATAAAAAACCGGTATGCTCTAAAAAAAACACCCTATATACAGGGTGTCCCAGCCAACTTTAGCCAGAGTTTAAAATATGCAAATGCCACATAGCTGGACAGAACAAATGTAATGCTGTTTGCCGTCGCTTGGAGACACTCAAACTATCTTTTTCATTCCGCTTAATCAGATAATTAGTGGTATTAATTAATGAACTTCTCAAATATAATAATTAAATGATAGGTGTCAATGAGAAAATTGTAGGGCGATGCGAAAAACTCCCGGTACAGGTTTCTGTTCCTCGATATCCGAGCGTGAAAGAAGCCCGCGAATACACGCGAAGTGCCCCGAACGGCCTGTCTCGCGGCATTTTGCGTGCATTTGCGGCGATTCTTTCACGCTCAGAAAACTACTTTTCGACAGATGGTACCATGGTACCATCTCTCGGCCGTTCGACGCACGATTTCACGTAGCTGATAAGCAGTGTGGAAAGCAACTAATAACTTTAGACGAATGTCTGTAAATCTGTTCCGCTCATTATTTAGTTTTTTTTTTTTTTACTGCGCGCTTTTCGGTCAATTGTGGCAAGCACTTACGATTGTAATATGAAAACAGTGAATTTGAAAGGCACCACCATATTGCATATGTGTGCGATAATAACCCGCTCCTAAATTAGTCCATCCACTCCGTTCATTGGCTAATGGCAGCATTCTCGTAAGGGATATCAAATGCCTCTCGGGATTTTACGTATTTCTGTGCCTTAGCTTTAAAGCGCCGTTAGATACTAACGCTTTTCGGGCGCGTTGCTCGACGGCTCCCTCGGGAGCTTCTGCTTCCAAATAGGCAGGCAAATAAGAGCCAGCGTTTGCCTCCTTGCTCGAAATGGTAAGATTGCAAACAAAAGCAATAGGAAGACTTCGAATTCACGCGGCACGTGGTGGCAATGTTGAAAGCTCTAGAAGCGCATGAGCTCCGAGTTCATGGCCTCCGAGTTCGACGAGCACGCGCTTGATCTCTAGGGTCATGGCACGACCCGGAATCCTGGCCTACGCGACAAAGATTGGTGGTTGTTTAATGGTTTCCTTATACGTGCTTCGCGTTTCGTTGTTGGCTCAGTGATCACATCGGAATCTTTTGCATGCAGTGAGCTTCACCGAATGCTATATAGGTTACGCAAGTAAAAAGCGCGATAATAAGGTAATTGAATAGTTGCGTATATATGTACAATGAGAGATGCCGTACTGGAGGCCTCTGGAATAATTTTGGTCGTATAGAGCTTTTTCAAGTGCATCGAAACCTCGGTACACGAGAGTTTCTACACTCAACGCATAGTAGTATGTGGCCGCCATGGTCGCGATCTGAACCTACGAGCTCGTGCTATATATCGCCATGCCTGAGCCACTGAACCATCGTGGCAGGTTCCAAACATAAGTGCGACGAAGACAGCCGCTGTCGGGTGCTGACGCTATATAAATGTTGTTAATCTGTTCACACTACAAATTTAAACATTATTTTTGTAAACGCAGAAGTATGAAAACAAGCGCACTGTTCCACACTTAAGAAGGGAGAGCACACTCGCACATTTCTGATGCGATGGACAGGTGGGGGTCGGTGGGCGGCAGGCGGCTATTGGTTGAAGCAAGAGTCGCTCTCAATAAAAGCACCGCGGAGGTCTACTTGAGGTTGTTCTTCTTCTCATCTTCGTGTCTTTCTTAGCTGCCGGCTCAATTATAGCAAGAAATCGGTCTAACTTGACTTGCCGTTTCCAGTGTTGCACAACCCTCCAGCAATGGAAGACCACGTTGTGGTTCATGAGGTTGAACACTTTGCTTGCTACAGTTAAACTGGGGTGGTGCTAATCAGTGAAGTCCTGGCTAACCTTGTAGTAGAATTGTTAATCGAACATTTCTTTGTTAGCTGGTCCACAAAATTGAAAACGCTGTAGTTTAATTTATAAATATTGATGCCGAGGTAAAATTATCCTTTAAAGGGCTGTTTTTGTTTAACATTAAATAAATGACTTGATCCGGGCATCCTACAAGCGATCTCCGTGAGCCCTATACGTAGCTTGTGAACCGAAGCAGAATTCGTGAACAGGGGTAAAATTTTCCGAACAGTGGTGTTCACGGAGCAAGCTGTTCGTGAGCAGAAGCGTTCGTAGACCGAGGTACTACTGTACATTGTTTCATACGGCAAATTCTGTTTCGGTTTACGACCAATTCGTTTATGAGCTAGAGTCACGGAACGAATTGTTCGTGAACCGAAACGCCCCTGTACCGATAAGTTTGAGGCTTTAAGCCATGCAAGATCGACGAGTTTAGTTACCCAGTTCGTGAGTTTCCTCGTGTTCTGACCACTATAGCCTAATAATTACACTGTCTACCTGTTATTGTAGGATGTTTTGGCACAAGGCCCCCCTCGCACACGAGGAATTACAGGAAAAGGAAAGATTAAAGAGCACATGCCGCGAATTGTAGCGCGCATGTCAAACTGGGTTTTTGGTGTTTATCCGCCAAAGCCTTTCAACCGAGATTGGCATTGTAGTAGCCGCCATTTAAATTTCGATTTCGCTTTTCGGCTCTGACATTCACGAATATATATAGATTGATTCCTGTCTTTCAAAAAAAAAAACATGATAGGCTTTCTTTCAACAGCATGGCGCTTCTTTCCCGGTTACTTTATTTATGCGCTGAATAAAAGTAGCACAGAAAAAAAACCAAAGCAATTACAAATGAAACGATCAAGGGTAATCAGTCTAATCTTACATTATTACTACCAATCACTCTTAATTCGAGAGCTTCGTTGGTCAGCAGCATTGTTACACTAGAGAAAATCAAAACAATCAAGGAAATCAACGATCTGGTATTGAAAAGTAGAGACACGTCGGACCCTTCGTTCCGCGACTACAGTGCTCAACCGACTGATTCTATGCACAAGGTCGTGCGACAAGCGAGGGCCACTATAGGAAGAATTAGAGTACTGCGATAAACATGCGGACATTATCTCGAAGGTACAGTGTCTGTAACTCCACCAACTTTGTAGATTTGATAACGAGCTAATTGAGATAATGAACTAAAACTCTGAAAGGTTATTGCCGTTTTCAAAAACGTGAACGTTCGTTATTGTAACTATCGACCCACTTGCATTTTGTGTTTCTTCAGTAAAGTAAAAAAAAAATTACTGGTTGTACGTTTAACAATATACTTATCAAAATGTAATGTTATTTCTGCTTATCAGTTCGGATTCCGGCAGAGATAGTCAAGTGACCTACTCCTAGCGTCAAAGGTCTATTCTATGTCTACTTACGTTTTTCTACGTAATTCTACCTACTTACTTTACGTTTTGTCGTTCATTGCTTCAACACTAAGGTCCTCTTCCTGAGTTAAAACCGAATACCTGTTCTGCAGCTTGATCCGGAATTCCTCTAGTTTCCCTCTTACCGCTAACTCATTGCTTGGCTTCTTATGTACCAGTTTCTTCCGTTCCCTCCTCAAGTCTAGGCTAATTCGAGTTCTTACCATCCTATGGTCACTGCAGCGCACCTTGCCGAGCACGTCCACATCTTGTATGATGCCAGGGTTAGCGCAGAGTACGAAGTCTATTTCCTTTCCAGTCTCGCCCTTCGGGCTCCTCCACGTCCACTTTCGGCTATCCCGTTGGGGGAAGAAGGTATTTATTATCCGCATATTAGTCTGTTCTGCAAACTCTACTAATAACTCTCCCCTGCTCTTCCTAGAGCCTATGCCATATTCCCCCACTGACTTGTCTCCAGCCTGCTTCTTGCCTACCCTGGCATTGAAGTCGCCCATCAGTATAGTGTATTTTGTTTTGACTTTACCCATCGCCAATTCCACGTCTTCATAGAAGCTTTCGACTTCCTGGATATATCACTGGATGTATAGGGGCGTAGACCTGTAGGACCTTCAATTTGTACCTCTTATTAGGTTCCCAACAAGACCTGCCACCCTCTCGTTAATGCTATAGAATACCTGTATGTTACCAGCTATATCCTTATTGATCTGGAATCCGACTCCTCGTCTCTCCGCTAAGCCCTGGTAGCACAGGACGTGACCGCTTTTTAGCACTGTATATGCTTCTTTTGTCTTCCTAACTTCACTGAGCCCTATTATATCCCATTTACTACCCTCTAATTCCTCCAATAACACAGCTAGACTCGCCTCACTAGATAACGTTCTAACGTTAAACGTTGCCAGATTCCAATGGCGGCCTGTCCGGAGCCAGGGATTCAGCACCCTCTGCTGCGTCACAGGTCTGACCGCCGCCGTGGTCAGTTGCTTCGCGGCTGCTGGGGATTGCGGGCCCGGGTTTGACTGTTGTATTCATATAGGAGGTTGTGGCCAAGTACTGCTCCAGGGTGCCCAATGCTGAACTGTTGGGAGAGTGCGTTACCGGTTCGGGTCACCGGGATCAGGCCGCACTCCAGGCCTGTTTATGCCATTTTATCAACTCGCGGATTTTCTTTTTCCGGTGGAAAATTGCGCGGCACCGGGATTCAAACCACGGTCCTCTTGCACGTGAGGCGGATACTCTACCTCTTCGCCACCGCAGGAGTTGTACGCCTCATTTAACCTACAGTGGTGCCTTCTTTGATCAGTCAAGGTGGACCAATCTGAGCTCGGTTAAACCACACAGATGACACTCAACTGGAGAAACCTCGTAGTTTATGACCTGCACATGAGTGGCCATAAATAATAAAGGAGAAAGAAAAATTACAAGTGTTTGAAGAATAATTTTTTAAAGAGGATCCCCATGCCGACGGTCGTGGCGAAGGTATGCGATTCCCTAATATAGTGATAAACTAGAAGAAAAGAGATGTAAAAAAAGAAGAAGAAAAGGAAAACAAAAAAAAGGAAAAGAACAGGGGATTTGAACACGTGACCCTTGGATGTTGCCCGGAGAGATAGCTCAGTCGGTTCGTCAGGCCCCAGGTTACATTGAAGCGGCATAGCTCCTGTCCAGAGCCTCGTACTTACGTGGAAAGAGACTGATGTTGTTGACTATCCGAAGGTGTGCTGCTCACGAGAGTGAACTACCTTTGCCTAATTACAATAACCCTAATATGACTACTTTCGAAAAGAGAACGGCCCAGAGGGCTGTACTACGAGTGCTATGACTGATAATTTGATATATATATATATATATATATATATATATATATATATATATATATATATATATATATATATATATATATATATATATATATATATATATTTGTTTCTGCGTGTAGTAGTTAAGAGAGCAAGTTTAAGGGAGGAGAAAAAAGAAAAGGAAAAGGAAAATTAGTAGAGCATAATTGCAGCGCCATGGTTCTAAAGCGCACCCGCGGTAGAGAAATGGAAGGAGATATAACCGTGTGTGGCCATGGTACGCACGCGAAAAACTGCCTTAATAAATTTAGAGACTTGAGAAAAAGTTACGTAAACGACAGATAACATGGCAATCAGCACTTGAATACGACAGGAGAAATTATTGAGACATGGCGCTCTGTGGCCGGTTCAAAGCCCCTTTCTCAGCAGGCCGTGCGCAGATTACGTGCGTTCCGATCGCCCAAGGTTGCGCGGACATTATTTAGTTTGAATCGAGTGAACTCGAGTGGCTCTAGAGGCTAGGAAAAGCTTAAGCAGGTGCGAGGCAAGCACGGCACGCTTAGCGTGGGAAGCTCGTCCGAATAACCTTACCAAGGAGTGCTGCTCACGAGAGCGAAATACCTTTGTCTAATTATAATAACCCTAATATGACTACTTTCGAAATGAGAACGGCCCAGAGGGCTGTACTACGAGTGCTATGATAATTTCCTATATATATATATATATATATATATATATATATATATTTTACGGCTGACTAAAGTTGTGCCTATAGTGCGTGCCTCATTACATACGTCACGTCACTGCTTTCGTCACTGCTTCATACGTGTGACTTGCTCTTCGGATTTCATCGGTGCTGTGTGTACTGCGATGCACGTGTGTATAAAATGAGGTGCGCCTAGTGCGTGCGTCATTGCACACGTCACGTCGCTGCCTCCCGCGCGTCACTTACTCTTCGGATTTCATCGGTGCTCTGTCGACTGCGATGCACTCCGAAGTGTCTACCTCAGCGGCAGCTGTGAAACGTGGTCGCCCATGGAAGCACGCCTCAGCAGACGAAGAAACGGAACACAAAAGAAAACGACAAACTCACGACAGACCATTAGCATAAATTAACATAAATTGACCATTAGGCATAAAATAAAATTCATCCTTCTGCAGCAAAATGATCAAAATGTTTCCAGCCTATGGCCAATGTATACGCAAACACACACACACACACACACCAATTCAGCAGAAAAATACCTTTAATGCATGTCGAAAACATCAATCGAAAACATTTCACCTAAGCGATTATAAGGCTTTCGCATTCCCACACGTAAGCAGTCTTAAAGGTCTCTGCTGAATTTTATTTTTGTTCACTGTGCATCACAATGCTTTTGAAACTTTTATATATAGTGTCACCCCACTTTGTTTTACGTATATTACTCACGTTTCTTTTTTTCTTTTTCTTTAGCATATGATTTTTTTTGGAATATATCTCTATGCGTTCTTCTCGCTATGCGTGTTGTTGTGCGTAGTTCACGCTTGATATACATCTGTACATACTCGTCATACCTCTATTTGTTTTGTTTTTTTCATTTGTGTATTTCCGCTCCACTTGTTCTCCCTCTTCTGTGTTCTACTCTTACATAAACATTATTTTAATACCATAATTTTGTTTTATTTTGCTGTCACATAGTCATTCCTCTCATCATATAACCTTGACAGGAGAGAGAGAGAGAGATAGAGAGAGAGACAGAGAGAGAGAGGATTACAGGAAGGCAGGGATGTTAACCAGTCAAGAGTCTGGTTGGCTACCGTACACTCGGGGATGGGAGAAGGGGAAGAGAGAGAAGGTGTAGATACGTGTACGGACAGCACTTGAGTTAAAGGCGCTCGCGCAAACCAGAAGTTCTGAGAAAACACAAAAGTGCCTTCACTGCCTTCTGAGCCGATGATCGGTTGGGACGGTGCTCTAGTATTGTCTGTTCACTCAGAGGACGATCATCTAATTTCCTCAATGTGTTGGACAAAGATTGTCTTTGTGCTTGAAATTGAGGACAATGGCACAATAAGTGGTCAATGTTGTCCTCGCATCCGCAAACATCACATGCAGGACTATCAGCCATTCCAATTAGTGCTGAGTAGGCATTCGTGAAGGCAACTCCAAGCCACAACCGACACAGAAGAGACGCTTTACGTCGGTGCAGACCTGCTGGAGGTCTGAGTTGCAGTGACGGGTTTAGTCTGTGCAGTCTTGATGCGCCTTGTATGTGCGGTTTTCCACTCTGCTAAGGAGATCGTGCGTGCAAGAATGCCAAGTTGTCTCGCGGCGTCGGTCCTTGATAGAGGAATGGGGACGCAGCGGTCTTCTTTGTTTGACGTCCGAGCTGCCTTATCGGCGTCATCATTTGCAATGATACCACAATGGCCTGATATCCACCCAAAAGAGATATCATGGCCTTTTTCTCTTAAGTGATGGACAAGTTCCACGATTTCACACGTGAGCTGATCGTGAGTTCCATGTCGGAGAAACGACTGCCCACATTGCAAGGCCGGCCCTGAATCGCAGAAGACTGCCCATTTTCTAGGACTTTCAGCATTTATCACTTGAAGCGCGTCGCGGAGAGCCGCGAGCTCTGCAGCTGTAGACGTAGTGACATGGGAAGTCTTGAACCGCTTGGTTATTCTCATTGCTGGTACAACTACAGCGCCACCAGAACTGGTTGATGTAGTTGATCCATCAGTGTAGACGTGTGTGCAGTCGCTGTATTTCTCGTACAAGAGAAGTAAAGTTTGTTGCTTGTGCGCTGATGATGGCAAGTCCGACTTTTTCTGAAGTCCTGGGATTGTACGGCGCATACACCATGGAGGAACGGAAGGCCTTGCCGCAGGTGTGTAACCTGACCTGAAAGCGGCACGGTGCGCGAAGACAGTCGCACTGAATGTCGTGTGGGGCTATCTACTGGGAGACTTGCTAGGTGGTGGGCAGGGGTCCGGGCGAAGTGTCTTATGTGCACACGCATTGTTTCAATGCTAATGTGCGTTCTAATAGTGGAATCTTGAGCGACTGCAATAACTTCAGTCGTTGATGCACTCCACGATAGACCAAGACATATCTTGAGGGCTTGGGCTTGGATGCTTTGGATTATATTCAGGTTAGTTCTGCAGGTGTTGGACATGAACGGTAGGCTGTACCGCAGGAATCCAATAAAGGGGACCCTGTACATTTGCAGCATAGAGTGTATTGGCACTCCCCAGGTCTTTCCTGTAAGGAACTTAAACATATGGCAAATTCATGTCAGGCGTTTTTTCCCATAATTCACATCAGGGGTCCAGGAGAGATTTTCGTCAATGTCCACCCCCAAAAATCTGTGACTCGTGCTGTACAAGATCAGTTGTCTGCCGACGGCTATCACGTATGGAGACATTGATTTCCTGGTAAATGCCACCGCTGCGCACTTTTCGTATGATATATGAAGTCCTTGTTCTCGAAGGTAGGATGACCTTAAAGTGGCTGCCTTCTGAAGCCGCGCGCGAAGCTGCAGTCGCGTCACAGCCGACGTCCAAATGCAAATGTCGTCGGCATAGATGGAGAGCCTAACGGTACCTAGCAGGATGTCGGCGAGTCCAATGAGTGTTAGACTGAAAAGCGTTGGGCTGTGTACTCCGCCCTGAGGCACCCCACGGTTACTGTAATGCTGGGAGGTCGCGCCATCCTCGGTAAGTACGAAAAAGGATTTCTTATGTAGATAGCTACTTATCCAGGATTAGACTTTGCCGCTAAGTCCTACTGCCTCTAACGAGTTGAAAATCACTTCGTGCGTTACGTTATCGTACGCTCCTTTAACATCCAGAAACAGGGCAGCAGATAATCGTTTGCAGGACTTCTGGTGTTCGACGTACGTCACCAAGTCGATAGCGTTGTCTATGGAAGAACGGCCACGCCTGAAACCGGCCACTGCATCTAAATATACCTGGTAATGTTCGAGGTACCATACTAGCCGTGCTAGAACCATCCTCTCCATTAGTCTTCCGATGCAACTGGCAAGCGCAATTGGTCGGTATGATGCAATGTCTACAGGCGACTTGCCAGGCTTGAGAAGTGGAATTAGGCGACTGGTCTTCGATTCCTGGGGAACCGTACCTGTCTGCCAGGAGCTGTTGAACAAGAGCAGGAGCACTTTCCGAGCCTCTTCGCCAAGATTACGTAGGGCACGGTAGGTTATACCGTCGGGTCCTGGTGAAGATGAACACGTGCACAAGGCCAGTACAGCTTCGAGCTCGTCCGTGGAGAAAGGACTATCCATGTGGGGATCGCGTGAAATCGGTGAGTGGTGGAGCGTCGATGTTCCAGCGGAACTAGTTTCGCCAGCAATCCTCCTGCAGAAAGCTTCCGCTACGTCAATCTCGCTGCATTGTTGGTGAAGGGCCAAAGACTTAAAAGGGTGGCGCTGCTGAGCGGTTCCACGGAGACCACGAGCAGTTCTTCATATGTGAGAAAAAGGTTTTCGTGGATTCAAAGATTCGCAGAATGGCTTCTATCTTTGCGATGTAAGTTTGTCCATGCGACGCTGAATTTTCTTTTGAGTTCTTCTGGCCAACCTCAAGCCATGTACAGACTTCGTGCACCTGTATCTTCGCTCTGCACGACGACGAATTGCAGGAAGCTTCTCTAGCTCAATGTTGTATTCGGTGCGTGTATACGTTCTCAGAAGCGAATGTTTCGCAGCCTCTAGGGCACCCTTTATGATGCCCTCTAGGCTAGAGGACAAGTCATCACAACAGCTGTCTGCGAGAATTGACTTGAACATTGGCCAGTCGATACATTGTGTGACGCCGGCTAAACTGGAGTCCGTCAACCCTTCAACCCTAAGATAAGTGGGTAGGTGGTCACTTCCCCCGTCAGGTGGTGGTCAGGTGGTGGTCACCACCTGACCTTTCTAGTGAAGGAGCGTGAAACAAAGGTGAGGTCCAGGCAGCTACAGTAGGCAGTTCCACGCAGAAAGGTGGGGCTTCCATCATTTAACAAGCACAGTTCTTTTTCGGTGGCAAATGACACTAATCTTCTGCCTCTCGAGTTCATCTTAGAACTTCCCCAGAGATGGTGGTGGGCATTAAGATATCCAGTAATCACCAAAGGCTGCGGAGTCGCTGTCGTGATTCGTTGTAATCTCTCGCAGTCCAACCGACTTGAGGGCGATATGCAGGCTCCAATTAAAGTAAAAGTGAGCTTGCCTTTCTTCGCTGTCATACATACGTATTGGTTTTCTTGGTCAGGTGACACTTGATGATGCACATACTGAAGATCACGTCGCATGAATACGATGATCTTGCTGCATTCTCCGTCTGTGGCGGACATGAAACACTCATACCCGGACAGTCTGATGTTATCTGATAGGGGCTCGCAGATGACGATGACTGGGAACTTATTCGTGAACACAAACTGTCGAAAGTCCGACATGCGTGACTTAAGCCATCTGGCGTTCCACTGAAATATCGATGCGTTCCGGATTTCGTCACAGAACGACGGCTTCTGGAGAGTCATGATTTTAACCAAGAGCTGCAAGTACTGGACTCAACGTGTCCAGCACCTGCAGCGGGCTTTGCGCAGACAACGATTTCATGTTGGTAAGTATAACGCGAATGGCATTCATGAGCGACTGCAGAATGTTGATGACCTGGAGGTCATCATCCAGCGTCGCTTCAACAGTTGCCGAAGCCGTTGAAGTCGGTGCGGTTTGAGGTAACTTATCAGGGAGTTGTGCCCTCGGTTGCTCAGGCCATTCTTCAGGACGGGCGAGCCTTTCCGCTTTGTTTGCTTTCCTTGTATCTGTCTTGGTGGCGCTGTGCGGTGATGCGGCAGTCCTTCTGACGGTAGCTGGCGTGTTCCTATCTGCAGTTGCGGAATTTCGTGAACGTTTTCGCTGTCGATGCCGACGTCGCCGAACAGCGGCAGCAGCCTCTCGATGCGTTGAATTGTCCCACACCATTTGTTTTAGAATCGCGAATTCCTTCCGCACCCACGGGCAATCCTTCGATGAGGCCTTGTGACGACCACTGCAGTTAGGGCACTTTAGTACATGTGTGCTGCAGGCGTCTTCTGAATGGGACTCAGAGCACCGCGGGCACATGACGTTGTTCACGCAGACACCCTTGTGGCCAATCTTGCAACACTTGAAACACTGGAGGGGCTTCGGTACGAATGGTCGTACTGGACGGCGGACATGTCCTACTTTGACGTGGGAAGCAAGGGTGTCTCCTCCAAACAAAATCTTCACACAGCGTGAGTTTCCCAGTCTGAAAATCCTTGTAATGAAATTGCCTTCTGTCGTTGGCTTTATCAGCATTGGCAAGTTGTCATTAGGGATGGCAACGTCGACGTCATAAATGACGCCCGCAGTACCATCGTCGCCTGTAGGGATCATTGATCGCACCTTTACATTGTCGATATCAGTTATATTACGTAGGTCCTGTCGGGCGCTGCGAGGTAAGACATCAACTGCCAGGACATTTTTCCGCGAGTTTATTCGCACGTCTTTAATCTCATTTGGTGCGATTCTCTCGAGTAACGAAGAGAATACCTGCCTGTTGAGCAGCCGCAAATTGGTCGCCGGGTCCACGGGCATAAAGAGCACAGTGTGGCCAGCGCAGCCGTGCACTCTTCACGGTAAAAGCACTTGGCGATGAAGATGCGTGCAGTAATCTTCTTTTCGCTGATCTACTCATCACGACGTGGAAGTCATCGTCCGATGAGTCGTAGCAACATATCTCAGTGGCCTCGCCGTCTGTATCGTTTGACGCACTTCCACGTTTCCTGGACGCTAGCCGACCTGACGGCTGCACATCAGGAAAGTCCTTGGAGATCTCTTCAGCCATTGCCGCAAGGAGGGAGCGGCAGCTCCCAGAAATGCAGGGAAACAAAGCGAAAAAGCGGAGACAAAAGTACAAGCTTTCTATCAAAGAATCACTTCGTCTTCCTCCTCCCAGCTTGACAGGAAGTTCCAATGCAGTCATCGAGCATCGGATCTCCTTTTGTACTTCGTATTTGTCAAAAATTGTACCCCTTCATGAAGCAATGAATCGAAAATAGAAATTAAGCAGGAAGCTATGGTCGACCGAACAATGGTTACATTAAAATCTCAGCGAGCGCCCGTCGTTAATTCTCCCGTGAGCTTCACTGGTTGAATTAAATAATCACAGATGGATTAAAAACATTAAATTATGGGGTTTTACGTGCCAGAACCATGATCTGATTATGAGGTGTGCCGTACAGTGGGGCACTCTAGAAATCTGGACCACCTGGGGTTCTTTAACGTGCATCTAAATCTAAGTACACGGGTGTTTTCGTATTTCGTCCGCCTCCAAATGCGGCTACCGTGCACAGATGAATTAGGGACGAACATTGGGCGAGTCCTTATTCCTCTGGCACACGCTGCCATTTCTTGCCCCTGGTCATCTGACACGGAAGCCTTGTTGACTAAACGAAGTGGCATGACACGCAGAGATAGTTACTTTTAGCAACCTTGTCCGTCGCCTTGCTAAGGCACGCGTGATATTAGCGTCTTCAAATTTTGCATTTTAGGGGCTACCTATAATGTTAAAATTCAATATACTGTCGTTCCATCCAAAGACTGTGATGATAAGCAAAGGAGATGTATGTAGGCCCGCTTAACACTGGTGAAGAAGGTAGTCTCTGAGTACACGACTCTGAGCACACATCAATGATCGAAGGAGAAGGATGCCGCGTTTACGCAACAATCTTTACACAACGAACGCCTGCACCCGTCACGTCCGAGAACCCAGGAATTTCAGTGGAGGACAATAGCGACGCTTAGTGCGATCGCCTTTCTTCAATCGATTTTTGATGAACCCGCCATCATTTGCTGATGACGTCAAAGTCGCAACGCGTAGGTCCTCTGTTAACATTGAGGAGTTAGATTACTTGGACTAGCTGGTTGCAGATAGGTGGTTCTCTTTCTCTCTTTCATCCTTGTGCTGCTGCATATTCTACGTCCTTCCTTTCTTTTTCATCGTTTTATTGCGGCAATGTGCCACATTCTCTTGGGACAGTATGATCAATGCATTTTTTTTGTATACACGTTCCTGTCCCTGTAGATCACTTTTGGTTAGTAAGTTCTGCAGAGGACTTTCAGTATACGCGGTGGATGAATTTTCAATATTTGCTTTACAAAGCAAGGTGGCCTGAAAAGCAAGCTTTGAAATCAACGGTGTGCATGAGTTCCATACTTAGGAGTAGCAGCAGTTTTGTTTTGAACGTTTCATTCTGTACTAAATCTGTTTAAGTCGTGCCGTGGAATGAGCTGCTTTTTGTAGCTTGTAGATTTTTGCTCCAAAGCTCCATAGCTATGGAGTTGCGTCGGACCAGTGACGATCTTTCGGCATTAACCCTGGCGTCCCCATACGGACTGTCGAATGAATGAATGAATGAATGAATGAATGAATGAATGAATGAATGAATGAATGAATGAATGAATGAATGAATCCTGAAGCTCCTTTTTCGTAAGCTTGTCGCCTATAGGGAAGAAAAAACTGCTCGTGCCACTAAAGACTTTGCCCAGGAGTCAACACCATTGATTGATTGATTGATTGATTGATTGATTGATTGATTGATTGATTGATTGATTGATTGATTGATTGATTGATTGATGGGTCGATCGACCGATCGAAAAGCGCTATAAGAAACTGCGCAGTAGAATAAAAAGAGAGATAGAAAGGAGGAAAGGCAGGGAGGTTAATCAGGTGCGAGTTGCCCGTTTGCTGCCCTCCACTGGCGGGGGGAAGATGGCGGTTGGGAAGAGGACAAAAAGAAATATATAATGAGGGATATATAAAAAAGAAAAGAAAAAAGAACAGGACGAGTGTTTTTCATTAGAGGTGGTCGCACAGGCCAGTGGATCGCAAAAGCGCAGCAGCGCTACCACGGCCTGCTAATGGGATTTTAAGTCCCATCGAAGCTGCAGAACTCTTTTTTCCAACAGAGGCCTGTAGCTCTACTGGTTGAGCACGACTGAAAGCGACTGTCTCTGCACACTACACTGCGGGCGCTGGCAGTAGAAACTATACCACGGTGGACCTTCCGAACAACCCGATGTGTACCCCCTCACCCCCTTCCCTCACTAGAAATGCTGGTGTACCAGAATACTTGGCATAAAACGATGTGCGAAAACACGTGCCTTCAACCCCCGCCTCCCCCCCCCCCCCCGCCCAAGTCTCCCCTTGCCCTCCTCCTCCGAAAAAAAAAAAAAATCTTCCTGGCTACGCCATTGGCCTGATTGTGGAGCAGCAAATGTAGTCGTGCTGTAATCTCTTGTGTTGAGCGTATCTTCTAAATTTCTATTCCCCTTGGTTTTTCTTCCTTTTCCACTGTTTACACTAAAATGTCACGCGACATCTCGATTCGCGTGCTGCTGTTGTTTCTGTAGGGCAAGTTCTTTTTCTGGATCACTGGTGCGTCCATGTAGATCCACTAGCGTTGCGCAACTTTCGTAGAACGCTGCTTCGGGACGCCCAAATGAAGCTTGGACTCCTCGCTCCCACCCGCGCAAAGGACGCAAGTACAATGTAGAAAATCGTGCACTTAATAACATATAGACCACCTTCTTATCTAAATAGCCTGCCCACCTCGCCGTAACACTCGCATTTAGGGGGGAGCCTTTTATTCTTCGAGAGTCAATTTGCGGAATCGATGGCCTCTGAGGCAACCGATATCGCAATCTCCATTGTGCATCCCTTCTTCAAAAAATCCTAGTATTGCTCGTCATAACCGAAGGTGGCTTCGAATATTTGAATGTCGCAACAGTTGCTCAGTCTTTGCATTGTCTCTGTCTCCTTGTGGACCTTCCGTAAACATAACCATGTCACGTATTAAGGAGAAAAGGACGATGTGATGTACTTAGTTCCGGCTGCCATGTTTCGAAGGTCCTTAATGCCAGATGCCGTGCAGACAGATCGCGTGCCGAGCGAAGCACACATGAGCCATCACGCACCGGACATATGCCGCTTGCAGTATCATCACAATTAAGCTCACAGGGAGGCAAGATGCGTCGGTTTCATTCAGCTTCTTATTTTGGCTCTTAAGCTGACGTAGACACATCGTCTTGACTGTATGCGAATTCTGTCGAACCGAACAGCCACCTCAGAGATTTGTTCATTTTGATCCTGCCATACGTTCGGCTCGTTTGCTTTGTTGACATTGACTGCAGCTTAATGCAATTGTAGAATGTTGCATGGACTATTCAAGATATTGCGTGGTACTAATCTTGTCACTTACTCAGTCTACGGGTGAACCATGGCAGCGCAATAAGCATCCCAAAAATGTAAGTAAAGCATCATTTGTACCTGTTGTGCTATACACAGATATTTCTGAACACAAACGCCTGTCTCGCTATTTTACATCATATTTATACTTCTCACTCGGTTATAAAATGCGCATCAAGGGTCGGAAAGAAACTGATCAAGGAGAGTTTTCAGTCATCGGCGCTCAAGCAATTCCACGCTTCCCTCTGCGTTTTGTTGAAAATGCTCGCACTTGTTGCAGTCTTTCACGTCTACTGTCCTTGCGGTGGCCACGCAAACCAATTCTCGCATAGTATTCTTACTCATTCAGAGTAGTTGGGCAAAATTGAAACAATTGATGATCTCGACGTTCTGCTGACCAACCATCATATACAAAAGGGTTTTGAATGTACCACCGTACATGTCCACCTATTTTCACTGTGTATTTATCTGTCGTTCAATTTCTTTAGCACCAATGCCGTAATTTTGCCTGTTCTTAAATGTAAGCTAACACTACATTTGATAATATTCCGCAGTTTGCTTTGCGCTACATTTATTTCCGGTAAAGAGAAAAAGAAAGAAAGAAAGAAAGAAAGAAAGAAAGAAAGAAAGAAAGAAATAATTTATTGGAGGGAAGCAGGACGTCGGAGACGGAGCGCCAACAGTTGCAACTCTCATGAATAGACGGAAGACTACTGCATGCCAACAACACTTAAGGCAGATCAGCCACTTTCGGTTATAATTACTGAGTTAGGAAATGGTTGCGGCGCGTTGTAAGCATTTATTAAATGCAGATATAGCAGCCACGTTCTTTGGAAGTTTTCTGTCGGGGCATACAACTGGTCACTGAAATCCAGTTACACGTACTGGCCCTCTGCGTCCTGCACTATGCACTGTTAAGATTTCACTCGTCTCTCTCCTCACTGTACACGATGTTTTGGCAACAGGAGTGGTATACTTGGGCGATCACTTTTAGAGATAGTTTCACACTTTCACGAGATTTCGCGGGACTAGCACCTGACGCGCTTGAGTCAACAGGCGACAGCGTTTCTGGGACTGTGCCAAGGCAGCGCACTCGGCATTCTGCCAGGAACGCTGTCACCCATAGGCACTGACGCCTCCGGCGCCATAACTCGCGAAAGTGAAAGTATCGAGTACATCTCCAAAAGTGATCACCTGAGAATACCGCCCCGGAGCTGGCCAGCGGGACAGGCGGAGATGGGAAAGGAGAACGCGCTGCTGGTTGTTCACTTCTCCAGGTCTGCAGCTGTTTCTCCTGTGTACACTCCCGCTGGACAGCGCAGGGACAGGCAACGCACCAAGTTGTTACAGCGGCCCGGACACGACGCGTGTGAAAGCTGGACGGTATGCATATTCGCGTCGTTAATAAGCATTTATCAACCCAACGCTCAACAACGGGAGTGAAATGGCGGCACTACTAGAAAGATGTTCTTGCTTTGATTCGCCATAACTCCAAGCCTGTTTCAAAGAAGCGCGACTGAGGAGGCTGATTACACAGTATAAGCGACATGCCCGTAAATTCATGCGCATGCAGTCCGTCGAATGTTCACGACAGTTCAACGTGAGAAACCCGGCGTGCGAATTGTCATTCACCGAGCGAGGCATTGTATTGCTCAACTCTTATAATCATCAACCCTCGCGTTGAGAACATATGCGAGCAGGGCGGAATGCTTGTGCTCAAGGATAAAAAATACAATCACGACTGAATCAGTGTAACCGGCGCTCGGAACACAGTAGTCCAACATTGGCGTGCTATTAATGGGGACCCTTGATCGTGAACTTCTCGAACATGTCACTTCATGCATTAGCACAGGTTGGAAACTGCAAATCGAAGGAATGATCTGTTCTCATTTTCTGAAAGAAAAAAAAAAAATATGCTAATACCTAGGCGGGCATGTGAGGTTGCTTAGACTTTGATATACCATCTCCTTCTCTGCCACAAGTAGCCGTGTGACATTAAAGATGAGAACTTTTTCAGCAAAGTGATTCTCTTATCCAGTTGATATATTGCACGGTTCTAACGACCGAAAACATCACACGCTCCATGAAAGACGCCCGAGTTCCCACGCACCGAAATCTTAGTAAATAGGTGTTTTCACATTCAAACCTAGACGGAATGCTGCCACAGCAGCCAGTGCCTGGAGCTAAGGTGCAGATTTCTGCTGCCCTGGAAAAAGCACGGTTAGCCAAGTAATCACCAGATACTGTGCTAAGTATCCAGCTTTCGCAGTGCAGGAATTGCTTTTTGCTTCAAGGCAATGATATTGCCTAAACAGCAGTCCTTTCGGATTGTGAGTGAAGTTAACCAGGTTTGCGATGCGTGCTTATTGGCTATCTCAGAATACTGGCGTAGCAGATGGAACATCTACGCATGAAGAGGACTCCGTGTAGGTAGCGCCGTGTTGGTTCATATTATCTTGTGTCCTCGTTTTGTTTGCGCAACGCTACATAGTATACTGATGTATAATATATGCAACACTGACTCCACTGCGTGTCGATACACGTAGACTGTAGTGAGACAGCACATGGGCTGAAGCTGTAGACAGCACATGGGCCATGAACAACGAATGCCGTATGTCGGCCACTCTTCTGCGGAATTTTCAATTGCTCGTTTGCCGTGAGCACAATGTACCCAACCGTTCAAATGACTATAATTCTGCCTAAATTCTGATCGAAACGCATGCAAAACAAGCTTCACGTAAGTGATGAACACTCCTTGAATGGAAAAAAAGAATTTTCATTTTTCTATTTCTAGAACATTGGAAATTCGCTGTGTAATACGCCAGATTGGCCGTTCGCCATAGGCCACTGTCGACCTCTTCCCACTTATTGATGACACGCGTGTACGCCTTTGACACAGTCCGTTGTTGCTTTCCTAAGCACAGGGCAGGCAGCCAGTACGTAAACTGGCTAAGCTCCCTGCATGGCATTCCCTTTATTTTTTCCTCTTCCCCCTCCGCCTGTATTACAAGAGAAATTAAAATCTAGAATTTTACGGGCCAAA
The DNA here is from genome assembly GCF_023375885.2 of Dermacentor andersoni. Classification (NCBI taxonomy): domain Eukaryota; kingdom Metazoa; phylum Arthropoda; class Arachnida; order Ixodida; family Ixodidae; genus Dermacentor; species Dermacentor andersoni. The sequence continues at coordinate 271,315,003 of NC_092814.1, forward strand.
ACTGCGATTTGATTATGAGGCACGCCGTAGTGAGGGAAGGCGGATTAATTTTCACCAGCTGGGGTTATTTAACATGCAGCACGGTACATGGGTGTTGTTGAATTTCATCCCCGTCGAAATGCTGCCATCGCGGCCGGGATTCGATCTCCCACCCTCGGGCTTAGTAGTGCAACGCAACAGCCACTACGCCACCATGGCGGGTTCCTCCTTCATTTGCTGATACGAAAGCTCAGCAAGAATGTACGCCATCCGTCAGGGCAGCTACTCCGGCGGCCTCCGAAAATTTCGCCATTTCAATGGCCCTTGCTCACGCGGAACGCACGCAAAAGAGCGTCACGATAATCACAGGCTCACAAGAAGCATGTCGCCGGCTTCTCAGGGGCCACGCGACCAAAAGAAATCGCTCAATAATATCGACGAACTTCCCCGTTATCACCGGATCGTATGGTGCCCAGGTCGCATAGGTCTTGAGGGGAACGAACAGGCCGATTCGCTAGCCCGAGGGATGATTAACCAGGCAGACTCGACTGGTACGGTCCCTGGAAATCACCTTAATAACCCGAATCCAACGCATGTACGAGAGATTCTCGCTCATCAGCGTACAACCAGAAAAAATACCCTCCCCCTCACCCACAACTCAGTGGAGAGGAAGCCGCCAGCTGGCGCAAAATTCCGACCGGGGTATTGCTCCACCTTAAATTACGAAACGCCAAGTTCCGCACTCCCTAAAGGGCCGACTGCCTGGGTTGTGGCGGCACACCAACAATACAACAGATTACATGGGATTGTGAATCACACCCGTTTGATAAGACGAGCCACACAGTGGAGCAATGGGAGGAATAGCTGAGCAGCTCAGACCTGCCGGGACAACAGTTCTTCGTAAAACAGGCCAAGTGGGCGGCCGACGCTAGTGGGGCCCTGGACTAAAGAGACTCCGGCCATCCCACAGAAATTATTCTGAACAACTGACGTTTATCTCTCTCTCTCTCTCCTATAAAATGTGCACAGCAAGAACTCGACAGAGTTGAGTCTGAAAGCCTCATATGACAGTCTCAAACTACGTATGTATGTATGTAAAGAAAAATCAGTTTTGTTCGTATACTGGTTGTCTTCATAAAGGGAATGAAATTCTTTTTTTTTAATACCGTATATAACAAAAACGCAATCGAGATGTTTTTGTGCGTGCATGCATGCATGTATGCGTGCAAACCAGCAAAACGCATGCACTTTTGTCGGCATGTGTTAATCTAGCTTACACAAATAAACGTGATAATGTGAATTCATTTATTTTTTGCTTTGTTGTTTATGTTTGCGATGCACAACGTTACGAAGCGACTTTTCTTTCTTTTTTTGCGATAATTTACATTGTCACTAGGGAAGGTTGCCGACGGCTGCCTTTGTAAGAGGGGCTGATGTGCTCGACAAGCTGCCTACCCAGCTTTTTTTTCCTTTGTCGTCCCCATGTACTTATCGGGAAAATAAATAAATTACAAGCTACAAATTTCAAACTTAAACTATTATGGGCATCGCGCACAACTAAAGCTATTCTGTCTTCCTCGGGGACAGAGGCTTTCAGCACACACTCTGGCTACCTGTTACAGCGCGTGCGTATATATGTCGTGCCCCGGTTCACGTTTGTAGCGTCGATACTGTTTCTTCTATTTACCCTTCTGTAGTTGCGTGACCTTCAGTGACCGGCCCTACTGTGTGTGATCTGCACTGTGTGTTCGATTTTATTCTTTTATATTTGCCCTGTTGCTCTTTCTTTCATCTTTCCTACCCTCCTTCCTATCTTCCATTTTTGTGTTGCTGTCACCTGCCTTCTGAAGAGTAGGCAGGCGTTGTGCCCCTTCCGGTGGCAGTTTCTAGCCTGTTCCTCGCTTTCCCTTTCCTGTTAAATGTATATGTGTTTTTAAAACAAAGAATGATATTAATGTATAATGAGTGTGTAATTTCGTGTACGGCCCTTGTTATCTGGAATAGCACGCTGTAGCATACGGCTATGTAAACATCTCCAGCATCCATTAAATAATGTTTCTCTGTCGTTCAGCTGAGAATACCAAAAAAAAAAAAAAGAAAGAAAAGAAGGACAAATAGAGAAAACGAATAATGCGAGAAGTTGACTCGAATCGTGCACAGGATGAGTGCGTCCTGTATAGTCGATACATGTTAAGCTCTCGGGACATGTGCACGTGCAGCTAGCGTCGAGTGACTTGACAGGGCGGTAATCATGGACAGACAGGGAATTGCTTGAGCGAATGCGCTGCGCAGCTTCTCGGAGGTCCTCAGATGGCTCCTTCTAGAAGCAACAAGTAAAAAACAAGCCCATGAAGGATGTGAACAAAACAAACCCGCCGTGATTCCCCACCGATCTCGTGCCGCTCCCCACTGTGCTGCCTGTGCACCTCGATCCTTCCAGGACCAAGTGAAATCGCTTCACACACTGTGCTGCTTATGAAAGCGTGAGAAACGCCAGGCCGCCATGCACACAGGCAACCGAACGTGTTTACTCGCCACAGCAACACGCGCTCTTCAAGCGCTGTCCCGCAACAGTGATTTCGTCGTGAAATACACCAAATTATTGTCGTGTAGTGTGATAGGCATTGCGTCGCTAGATTTCGGCGCTTTAAATTCATGTAATTTCCGGCACTTGCGATAATTGTATTTGTAAAGCGGAGCAACGCTTTTCTCAGCATCAAGAGTTTTGCTACAGAAACTGACACGCTTACTAATGGCAACCGGCAGACGCACACGTAAAGATTGTCGCGCTCGCCGAAATGCGATCAATATATCGTCGGAGGGGTGAATCATCAGTACCCGCCACGTGAAGATGCTGCGCCGATGGTGGTGTCAGGTGGACACGGGATGTTCGCATGTGAGAGCAAACGTGGCCGAGACTAAGGCAACACCAGCACAGGTCAGCGGGAAGACTGCTTCGGGCCGCCACAGCCAGCATCCGTATACGCGAACTCATGCGCCCCGCCGGGGCCAAGGTTAGTCGTCGAGCGTGCGGTAACGATTACAGGTAGCGCACACAAATTGGTTGTGTATATCAACTTCATGTATTATGCCGCACAGCCCGTTGCATTGCAGTTCAAATAATAAATAGTCTTTCATTCACGCCAACCGCTGCTGTCTCTTGCTGGTGAGAACTACACTGAACTCTACAAAGAAACCGAGTGGCTTCAAGACTAAGTCGGCCAAATATAGCTGTGTAGAGGATATTTCTTTAAAGCATTGCGGCCATGACGTTAGTGGTCGCTTCTGACGCCAGCAGTGGGGATACAGTACGGAAAAGCAGGGCCTTCGAGATTTGTAGTTTCTATTGCTGGTGGAAGCCTCCGCTGGGCGGAGGCGATGTGGACACCACATATTGGTCATCATATGCGCCTACCCGAAATGCATGCAATTACTTGCTCTCACCGGAAGAAGACAAATGAAGAAATATGTCAGGAACAGCATTGCAAGAAGACGGATAGGGGTGGGCGAGTTGAAATGAATTAACAACTGATTTAAGTAGTGCGACAAGAGAAAGAAAAAGGATGTGGGTAAGAAATCAGCAGTTTCGTCCCAAGGACGAAGCACTGACTGCGACAGCAGGGTTTAGTGTTGCACTTGAACTTTTCGGACGGTGCTATGCGCGGGAGCGACATACGCGGGGGTACCGAAATTTCTGGCACCCTTAAAAGCTTCAACGCGCCGTGTAGGGGTTCTAATGACATCGCACAGGCACCACCGACAATTAGAACAACACTGAAGAAGTTAGCTAACTGCTTTTATTTACTAATTGAAAGTCTGCGACAAGAAGATTAGTGGCGGTTTCTCTACAAAACTTTAAACAACATGCACTTGGTCTTGGTCGCGACGACTAATATATATGAAAAAAAAAAGTATTGTAGCCCGACATCTGGGACACACTGTGTAAGCATGCTACACCTTAAACCTTTGAACAAGGACGGAAAGTTGTGCTTGTTGGCAACGATTCATTTCCAGCTCTGCAGCGGTAAAACATGCATATATATGAGTAATAGAGGCAGTCTCAGGCAGAGGCAGTCTATAGACGTTGTTAAGCTGACCGCTTGCTTTGGTGCATCAAGCCGAGACGTAGTTTGCCTCAAATTATGATAACAAAACGTGCTTAGCAGCATAACTTTGCACTTGGGCAGTGATAAGAGGGTGACCTTCAGCGGAGCCGTCCAAGTGCGCCAATTACACATGAACTGTCTCTTTCAGTAGTGTTATAATACTCTTATTACTAAGCCATATAAACGAAAGACGTAACATCGCTTAAAATACCACTTAAAGACGTCGCCGCCGTCATCGGCTTCAATGAAGACCCTGTAATAGCATACCTAACGCAACGCGGTTAACGCTAGTAATTGAGGGTAGCCGATTTACGTTGCTGGTGTAAAATGGGCAATTAATTTGCCAGCGTGTCTCTTGGTCGCTATTCACGGATCAATCAGCAGCGATCTCAATTTATCCAATCAATATCATCGTCTACTTTCGGGTGAAAGAGAGAGAAAGAAAGGAAATGTATAAATGGTAGTATCTTGGGCGCCTGGCCGAACAAAATATAGTAAGAAGATAGACAGCGGCGCTTGGCGCCTAAATGGACTTAGCGCCTAAGTTTGCTTGGTGCTTAAGACACAACGCTGGATCTGTGCCAACTAACCTGAATTTCAGCTGTTCTTGATGTAGAGAGGTAAAGCAGACACGCTGCTGGTTTGCTACACAGCAACGGTCTGATATCCTCAACATGATCATCGTCGTCGTCGTCATTGACATCATCATCAGCCAACCTCATCTCCATTGCAGGGTGAATGCATCTTACAGTGTTCTCTTATTACCCCTCTGCTGCGCTTTCCGACCTTAGCCGTCCATTGCTATTCTAATAAACCATCTGGACAACTCCACTGTTTTCTCATTAATCACAACTAGAATATCAGCTATACACACGATTGCTCCCTAATCCAGACTAGAGTCTTGCTGTCTCCTAACCTTGCTCCTGTATTTTTCCCTCACATCACTCGTTCCGCGATCCTTAGCTTCATCTCACGGTACTTTGTTATCATCAAAGTTCCAGCGTCTTAGGTTAGTATTGAGAGTCAAAGGATCCTATAGTATAGAGGAGGCTATGACTGAGTGCGCACTCGTTGCGGATATTGGTGAGTTGCCACTTATGATTTCAAAATGTTTGGCGTATATAATTCAACCAATTTTCGTGAGCCTGTGAGTTTTATAATTTTATTCTCACGATCCAAGCCCCATGTGATGGTTGGCCTATGTAGGGTGTCCCAGCTAACGTTAGCGAAGCTGTCAAAAGAACAAAAAAAAAAAGCAACAATGTGCAAAATACGATTACACATAGAGTTTCATATTACTATAACTCGAGGGAAATCTGGCGCTGTGATCGTTTGACTGTCATGGAAATGATGGAAAGTACAGGCTACGGATTGGCATTCTGTTAATTGGCGAGAGTGTACAGGTATTTTTTAGCAGTTTTGGTTTCGCTCCAAGCGCAACTGCTATAACTCGCGGTGGGGCAGTGCGACACAAAACTCTCTGCCTTTGTTGTGTTGCTCGAAGTGGCGATAGCACGCTGGGCCAGCGGCTGGGCATGTTTGAGCCGCGGTGTGGTGACGAAGCCCTGACGAAAAAGCGATGGCATCGTAAACGTTGAAAGAACGTGTTTTGACCGTTTTGACCTCGATTTGTTAAGTGTGTTAGGTTGGCGCTCTAGCGTTACGTGCTTTATCAAACTTCAGAAGAGCAAAAACAAGCCACTACTGGTACAAGTACGATACTACGTACATGTTCTATGCTTATAACCTTTAAAGCACGTAGAAAATGTGGCGTGCCTACTAATAAGCTTAAGTGTGGCTTTCATTGAAATGCGTCGCGATTGTATATCTACTGGTGCTTTCTTCTGGGATAACTGATCGGGCCGGCGTTTACCGGTCCACCGGTTTTATGCCCTACGCATTACATGACCTGCCAAGCTCGATTATTTTCTCTTAATGTCAAATAGAATATCGGCTTTCCCCGTTTGCATCCACACTGCTCTCTTCCTGTCTCATGCCGTTGCACGTAACATCTTTCGTTCAATCGCTCTTTGCGTGGTCAGTATGTAGATGCAACTTACTGTTTTGCTACAGCTGTTTGGCTTCTTGTACGTGCTTATGTTTGCAGTGCGAGCCTTAAAGCTGTAATGTTTAGCTGCACACATGTTCTGGGTTTTTAATAACCTGCCAGTAACTTTGTTCTACTGGTGATGTAGAGTGCAATAGAAAGACGGCTGACTGTTTGTATAACGCATCTTTTTCACGACATAGACAGTTGCACTTCTAGTGGCTTGACAATCAAATTTGATTGAGGGCTTCATTACGCATTGCTCGTTTATGTGCTCATTGAAATGTGTATTTCAGGACATTTGAGAACAAAAACTTACTTGTGGTAGGAAAGGTTGCTCGTTCCTGGCTGTAGTCTGCTCTCGCAAAATGGGTGTAAGTGCAAAGCCACGCCATAACAGCTGCTGGCCGCGCGCTTCCGAAGAAGCGGTGCGTCAATATAAAGTATAATGAAGCATACTCATAGGAGGTCACAAGCGTCCCAGCTATAGCACTGCAGCAGATGCGCTCAAGAGTACATGAAGACGTTCAGCAATCGTGACAACCGACGCAGCCTTTCGAAAGAGCGAGAGAGTTCGCGAGTGCCTGTCTTCGTGAAAAGTGTCGCGTTCGCAGCGTGCAGGCGCCGTAGCACACGACCCACTTGTAGCATTCCTCTCAAAGGCGCAACGCTTTCTCACAATACAAAACTGTTATTTCCATGCATACTTGATGAGTATTTTTATATAAGGACATGTGCGGTTGTTGTTGCTGTTGTAAAAATTAAGTAAATAATTATTCACTGGCCCTAAATCGGGAACAGAATTGCGGAATAATGCATACCCTGGCGTGACCTGGTGGTAAACCATGCTTCAATCTCAAAGTCATAGAAAATTTACGTAGTGTATTGTGCGTTATATAAGATACTGCAGAAATGACATTAGATTTTACGTGAAAATGTTTTAGTATAGCTTCGTTTACTGCGCTGCAAGCAAGCCCTACTAGTCTGAAGATCGAAGTCAATCCGAAGCCTGTATTTCTCATCATTCCCATGTAGGTTGAGGCAACGCTCAGGAGAGCCCCAGTAGACACTAGCGCCACATTTCCATCTAGGGTAATTATTTAGAAACTCTATGACTATTACACGACCTACGGCATTCGGAGGTGAGAGGTAGCTGGGACACACGTTATATAAACGAAGTTCCAGAGCCGTGATGTTGTAACGGTGCTCTGCCAATGTCATTCCTTTTTTTTTTGCGCTTCGTCAGTGGTCAGAGCGAGGCACAAACGCGTTCTCTATGGGATCAGCAAGAATGAATGGTGGATGATACGAGCGACATAGAATAGAGCGGAAGTAATGGAAACAAAATCCCGGCCCTGCACACCTACTAATCACTAACTTCCTCACTACAAACATAAGCTATTGTTCCACTGCCACGCTGTTGAATATTGTCTTGGTCTATTTCCTAATAAATCTTAAACCTAAAACAAGGACGTTAGCGGTTAAAACCCTCAATTTTTGTGTATTGTAGCACCGCTTCAACATTGCCAAAGAATGCGATGTCAACTGCAAATCTCGCGCAGGTTGCTGAGCTATTCCCCGTTGATACTCACCCCTCATAGTTGCCTGACATAGGATTGTTTAACAACTGTTGTGGTTTGTCTCGTGCGCGTTTCCGTGCACAAGAAGGCACACGAAGGCAGAAGAATCACCTTGTTGGAAGGAATCACATCCGAACACAACATAGACAAACTTCGTATTATATAAGCCACGAGGCACCCGAATGAAATTCCGCTTACTGACTGTTCTTTACCGGCGTTAATAGATGGCACCTTAATCTAAGATTCACCGAGTTCCATGACCAGGGTCATTGCTGACGCGCGCAAAATCATCAGGCGAAAAGAGAATGTCGCGCTGTTTACATTGTGTACACCACCCATGAGACAATAACACATTCTTCGCAGATACGATGGCCGCTCGGTGTGCAATGAGCGTGAGAAACCATTCCCACTTTTTTTTTCCACTCTGATGAACTCAGGGGGACAAACCTGGGGGAAATGTTCACGCCCAAGTTATTATTTTATTGTGCTACAACGTCATAATTCGAAGTAATTGCCGCCTCGGGAAAACTTGAGAGAGTTGCGAGACGTCCACCACGTTCACGAAATGGGCACGCAATCAACCACGGAGAGTATAAACAGTAAAACTCGACACGCGATCTGCCACCTAATAAAGCGAGTGGACAGCTATGATTGCCTTCCGGGCTTCCCAACCCACTTGGCGACCGCCGCCTTTTAAGTTCGCAGCCAAAAGGATAACTCCAGAGCTGTAAGAAGCAGGAGACGAAAGGAACAACGCTCCTATCTGCCGTCTTAATGAGACGTGAGAAGTAAAGAGTATAGCGACCGACAGCTATTATTAACTGCGGTTAATAATAACTGAAAAAAAAGAAACTATGAATCAGAGTAAGGAATGACATTACAGGAGAGAGTGAATAGAGCGCAACACTTGAGGCGAATTACGGACGTTGAGGGGCCAGCGGACACCTTCGCTAAAGCAGCTGGACATGGTTATAGTGGCGGTTGTTTGTCGTAAGCGAAAGAAGGCGTGCTTATGCTGAAAAGCGCCAACGGGCGCATCGTGCGGGTGCTTGCGCGCGCATACGTTATCGCGCGAGCCGGCTGAAAAGAGGAGGAAGAGGAGCGCGCGCGCATATCGGAGCTACGCGTCTCACAACAGTTGCAACAGCGTGGCCTCTTGGCACGATCGCCGGGCCTTTTCCGGAAGGCTAATAAAACCCGGGTAAGAAGTGCGCCTTCGAAAAAGTGTTTTCTGCATCGGCGCGCCTGCGTCCTCGTATACACCGCAAACGCGGGTGGACGCGGCGGATGAAGGCGTGTAATGGCCGGTCGCGCTGATTGCACGTGGGAAAATTCTCCAGTGATTGTTTCGACCGTTTCTCGGTAGATGCAGCTCCGACGATGCGTCGCTGTATGTTTAGGACAGCCCACAGTGACCGGTTTTTCGCCTCTGGTCGCGAGTGCTTGACAAATGATGCGACACTCTAAGGAAATATGAGAAATGTAAACAGTCCTGTCTTCTCTTCTTTTTTTTTTTTTTCTCGACGGCGACTCGAGTGTTATGTACGATCAAGTACAGATAGATTCCTGTGAACGCACATTCGCCTCCACATAGACGTTTGCGCGGGATGTTTGCCTACCTGTGGAAACAAGAGCGAAGCGTCCGATTCCAGCAATGACAATAGAAAAGTTGCCTTGAGAAAGAAAAGGAAGAAGCTGTGAGATTAGAAGAGCTTTTGGGGGAAATTAAAGTCAAGCCTCTGATACACTCGTAAGGGAGGAGTAGTGTTTCATTGCAGATTCTTCTTATTTCTCCGTTCTTCGTTGGAACGTGAAATTTCTCGGATGATAATCTGCAGTGATGATCAAACGCAGACAGGAAGTGAGACAGATTAGATGCACAAAAAAGCTTTATAGTTGAACGTTTCTATGCTGATACATGACAGATAAACAAATGAATTACAACTTGAACAATAGAGAAACAGGGCCTCACTCTTCCACTGTCTCAATGACTATTAGAGCCCAGACTCATTTTATTTATTTATTTATTTATTTATTTATTTATTTATTTATTTATTTATTTATTATACTTCAAAGGTCCCTGAACAAGACATTACATGAGGGGTGGGCACATTGAATAGAAAAACGGCGTGTCAGGTTAGGTAATGTGACTTGAAAGATGGTCTTCGATGGCAGTTTTGAAACGAGAAATGTCAGTGATGAGGGCGATGTCAGAAGGAAGGGTATTCCATTCACGGGCTGTGTATAGAAATAAAGAATGTTGATACGTAGTGGAATGGGCGCGTCGTAGATACACAGCATTAGGATATGTGTGGCGGGGAAAATGATGGGCTGGAATGGTGACCTGGTTGCCTGTGGGCTGTAAAAGAAAGAACCTAAAAAATAAAAGAAGACGAGCACTTTTGCGGCGGGAGGCGAGCGAGGGAAGACACAACCTGGATTTTAAGGCTGAAACACTTGTGTTATAGGATAGGAATAGTCAGAAAGAATGAATCTGGCCGCTCGGTTCAATGGTGTTAATCATATTAACCTGATGGTTGTCATAAATAGCACAAGCATATTCTAGTTTATCGAACATTTTAACGTACATTATACCGAGCCTGACTGATCTATTAGCAATCCTGATTTCAGCCAAGTATGGGGGACAGGATATCGTTCGAATTAATGTAGCTCAAACAGACAAAGAAAGAATGGCGTTAGGTCCGTTGGCCCGTCCCACAGATGCCATTTCCAATGAGAGTTAAAAGTTTTGTAGGTCACTACCGAAAGTGCTGGGCTTACTCTTCGGAGTAAAGGTATTGGAAAACAAAACAGTTTTCTTTTTGCACAGTTCAGTTGCAGGCCATTTCAAACCTCGGCGGCATCTCTAGCCAGCAATGGGCCCGGGAGCCGGTGCCACAACTACGCCTACCGCAGTCCCACTCAAGGTTTGCTTACGCGGAATAATTATGACCGTTGGCGGAATCCGAACTCGGTGGTTAGACGACCGCGTTCTTCGAATGCGTTCTCCGCATATAGACCGTTTCATCGGGCGAGGAGGATAGGGCGTGCGGAGAGCCTTTCCTCCTCTCCGGCTTCGGGGATCCGGCACGGCGCTGCTTGAAAGTATTGCTGTCGCGTGCTGCGGAACGATTTCGAGATGTTTTAGATCTTACTTTGTGAAATTTACGCCATGTTCGTTCATATAAGGTCGTCAGGGAAGCCTTTCGGTACATCGGTAACTACTATAGGCGGAATTATGTCTTGGGGGCGCAAAAATGTGACGCGCATAATCAGCCGCGGTGTACGCGCATTATCAGTCGCTGTGCGTGTATGTGTTCTTTACTATTTTGCTTATATCAATTTTAAATCAACAAAGGAAACCGGCGTGTCTGTATTACCAGCATTAAATGGTAAATCAGCTCACTGTCTGATCGACTGGCGTAGGGAGTAAAACATAAGAACGCGTGCTGTGCACGGCCAACCTAAGGCAACCACGAAATATCTGAGCGGCAAGCGCTATCAAATATTTGTGATACACTGGCATCGTTCTCACGCATTTCAAGTCTAGTATGCTTGAAATTACCATATGTCTACGCTAGCCTTGCTGCATGTGGCCCATGGCGCTGCTCAACACAGCGATCACTGCGGTTGGTGAGCCAGCACGATACATATATATAAGCTGTGTGCTTCGGCATTGCCCTTTTGGCCTGTATACAGCCATATAATATATGAGAGGGTTCGCATAAAAAGAATGCGATGGCTATTTTTGAGCGCAAGATTTCCCTAATACATGTGAGTGCGTCGTAGAGAACTGAACGAACACAACCGCAAAAAAAAAATTCGGTTATCATCCTCTTTCTCTAAAAAGCAAGAGAAAACGGGCTAACGCCGCACAACGTTTATAAATCTATAACCGCTGATGCCGTATGCTTGGACCATGTGCTATATAGAACAAAAATATCTGTAATTCAGCACCTACTACTGCTTAGGACGCTCGCGCAGTTCGTAAACGGTCGCTTTGCTGGACAAGCTTAACTCAGACTGTAAGGTATCATGCTATTACTAGCCAAAACTTTTATTCATAGGTGGAAACGTCATCCATCGAACCAAGTAGTCACACAGTGTAACCTGCAGCGAACAGTTTGAATGCTTGTCAAAGTATAACAGCACAGCTCCTATCGTAGCAGAACGGTACCCACGCTGTTACGATCGTCGCGTATGTGTCATGGCTCCTAAACCGCAGCCTAGAAATAGAAGATAATACTGCAATAAGGTCACATTAGTGATTGGAACATTCAGAAATACACAATTGATCTCCGAGGATGATTGTAGGCTCAAACATACGCGCACACATCGCGCTGCGTGTTCCGTTCACCTCAACGCCAGCAGAAATTCCGGCCATGACGCCTTAAACCACTTCAGCATGTCTCACAGCACCGTTTACCACGTAGAAGACGCACGTCATACTAAACAGACCGCACGACCGCGAAAACAAACGCCAGAACCTACCGCCGAGCGTATACCTGCCATGCAAAAGACCGCTTTCACCCAAGCCAGTATGGCACTGCTCATAGGCGGCGCCACTGCGTTCACCAATATGGCGGCGCCTACGAAAAAACGGTCTATACGCACGTGCTCCCATGGCGCACACCGTGACTCGTCACCCGACACCACGCGGGCCTTCTGACCCCTCAAAAACACAAGCGGTTGCCGCCTGGACGCGGAGGGGAGAGAACCCCTCCATGTACACATCACACGTCGGCGACTCGCGACACTGCAAAAGTATACAAAACAATCATGCGGCCTTACAGGAAGGAAAGAACAATCCGAATGATTTTCACGTTTCTGAAGCGCAATGATTGAGCGTGAAATATGTGCGTTATAAATATGCTGTTGGCATCTTCGAACAACGTCGAACCTGCCGTTGTGAAGTAGTGGCTTTTGCGTTGCGTTGCTAAGCCTGAGGGCGCGGGATGAAATGCCGGCCGTGGCGGCCGCATTTCGATGGAGGCGAAATTCAAAAATACGCCCGTGTCCCGTGCATTGTGTGCACGTTAAGGAACCCCAGGTGAGTGAGTGAGTGAGTGAGTGAGTGAGTGAGTGAGTGAGTGAGTGAGTGAGTGAGTGAGTGAGTGAGTGAGTGAGTGAGTGAGTGAGTGAGTGAGTGAGTGAGTGAGTGATGGCCACCTCCTCGGCTTGATGCGCCCCTCGAGTCCGCACACTCGCCGCTGTTCTCGTTGCACCCCAGGTGGTCAAAATTAATCTGCAGTATCGCTCTACGGCGTGCCTTATAATCATTTCGTGGTTTTGGCAAGTAAAACACCAGAATTTAAAAAAAAACTTTGAATGACCGGGACCCCAGCCGCGGCGCCGTAGTTCTATGTCTGTCTTGGATGCGGAAGGCCATGGGTTGGAAACGTGTTGCATGCGGCCAGTTGTCCACCTGTATATAAATAACCAGAGGCGCCCCCTACACCGGCATAGTTCTTCAGAAGGGAATTTCTTGCGGAAGGCGCCCGCGCATCCTGAAATTTCCGTAATAAACCCTGCGAGAACAACGTCGACTATTATGTAGGCGTCATGGAAGTTACGCACTGGGTTAACGCGATGTATCCACAACGCTTAACTCAGGGAAGAAGTACCTTTTCGCGAATGACGCTCTCGCCATGATTCAGTGGCACTGTTTGTTAACACCATCGTATCATTTTGGTAACGACCGGCTATAATTGCGCTCGAGCCTGCATTAGCCACCACCATCACTGAGTGCCTGGGAACCTTCCCGTCACCAAAGTATAAGGAAACTGTCTATCATATTATAGAGTCATTATGATGCCATCAAGGTCGCCGATGCCTCTGTTCACCGTGAGGTCGATTTAAGAGGCGGCAGCAACGTCGCGGTATAGCCTGAATGCGTGCGGTCGGCGGGGCGCATGGAAATGTACATCGCTTCGGCGTGAGCGATTGCGTCCAATTTGCTGCCAAACAAAAGTGTTGGTTGAAATGAACTGGTAATATACTGTCCCTCCGCACGGCGCAGAACGTTCTCGTCATGCGGGAAAGACGCGCGAACTGTCATGTAACGGCGCACCGCACACAATTACGCAATCTTTATTTTAGAATTTCGTGCTTTCTCTGCCTGTATACGACTCGCGGTGTGATAAGTTAATGTCGTTGTTGCGTCACTTACGTGAGGCGTATAACTTTATCCTAATAGTTTACTGTTATACGAGAGCAACGGCTAAGTTAAATGGCAGCTTGATTCACAGTGTACTTGGCTACTTGCACAATCGTAAGGAAATTTTTTTTGGCGCAATTGTTCCAGGAATTTTTTTGTCTTCGTAGCCTGGGCATTCCAACTTAAGTCATGTTTTACAGCCTACGTGCGCGTGTTCAGTAAGTGCAGTGTATTGAAGCAATTCCACCTTCCAGAGCTATGCACACTAGAAGGAATATTTTATTTATTTATTTATTTATTTATTTATTTATTTATTTATTTATTTATTTACTGTTGATTCTGTTCCCCACAAACTTTCGCTCGCAAGTGTACATAACTGTCTTTGTTAGTTTTTTGTTAGTGCCAATGAGAATCAAGTAATTTCCATCCCAGTGAGAGCTAAGAAAAAAAAATCTGAAACAAATCTGTTTCTGCACTGTTCTGCTGACGACAGTTATCTGCAAGTTGTTGCATTTCTGTTGAAAAAAATAATATAGTCTTACGTGCCAAACCCACGAACGCCGTAGGGGGGTACTCCGGAATAATTTCCACCACCTGGGTGTTCAGCTGAATCTACGTACACGGGATGTTTTCGCCCCCATCGAAATGGGGCCGGGATTAGATCGGGATTACGGGATTACGGCCGGGATTAGATCCCGCGACCTCGGGCTTAGCAGCCCAACACCATAGCCACCAAGGAACCACGACGGGTTGGCATGTATATTAAAAAGGCTAGAGTAAGTTGGGTGTCTGTTTATCTAAATTCGCTACCTGCTAAGTCGGCTGCAATGACATATCACCCTAAATTAACAACGTGCTCGTCGAACAACGAGCCGACTGTACCTTGACGATACGCCTATGAGCTGGGTGCGACAACACCGTTATTGGGGCTTAATTGGGGATAATAGCATCTCTTGGCGTCCTGCCGTCACATTTGTACGACGCAGATCCCAATCCCTCCTTAAATATGTGGCCTCCTTAACTGCTAGAGGTACCGGGTGCGGTCAAACAACGGCCCTCTAGCTGTACCGGTCATCTGTACTCTTCGGCATGATGTATGCGTTACCAGTCCTGAACGTACCACCTAGTTTATTGACCCAACTGGAACGAGGTCATCGCATAGCCCTTCGACTAATGCTTGAATTACCTCGTGAGGCGCAATCTGTTGCATTACTCACTGGAGCGCATCAGTTACCCCTGACGCTGCAAGCAGATCAGAGAGCTCTGTATCATATTGAGCGTCTGCACCGCGCATAGAATGGTCAATCGCTCCTTGATCGTCTCATTCACCGCCCCTTATCTCGCATGGGAAAAATGGCGGCATTATTTATGAATACCACTGACATTTCTGAACATGCTGCTTCAATTACGCCTCCGCTTCCAAAAAATATCCCGAAACAAGAATTCTCCACTTAGCTTACAATCCCTGACATACACAAAAGTCTGATATATGCCTGTTTCGGCAATGTTCCAATTGGCTCAGTCTCACATGTTCGAAAGATTTCCAGATTATCTTCAAGTATTCACAAATGCATCTGTACACAGCGACGGTCAAGGCCCCTCTGCAGCTTTTTTCTGCCCTTCGACTCAGGTAGGGCGTATCTTTCAAATAGCTCATCCAACTTCGTGAACAACCGCTGAGCTAGCAGTGATTAATGTTGCCCTGAACTACGTGCAAGACGAGTTAACCGCATCGAAGATTTCCATCTTTACGGACTCCCGCACTGCCCTTAGCAGATTACAATGACGTCAGATTGATTGTCCAGTTGTGCGCAGCATTACTGACTATGCAGACATAATTTCATCACGTGGGGTATCTCTCGTTGCTCAATAGATTCCTTCACACGTAGGAATCGCCGGAAAAGAAGAGGCTAATCAGCTGGCTTCAACTAGCGCTCATAACAACTGTGTCTGACCTGAAATTACGTGCAAGCTTGATGACGCTCGTCTGCTGATTCGTCACCACCTACTCCAGTAGCCTCCAGACCAGCGCGTCGCAAATGGAACGTTCGCGCCGCATTTTCGTGGTCGAGGCTTGTCTCGTCGCGCTAGGGTGCAACTACTCAGGCTAAGGGTTCGCTGTGTGAACAACGTGTGCGAACGTTTGTAAAGGCAAGGACGTGTGGTCACTCCATCGTGTACGTCTTGCGGTTGCTGCGAGACACTTCTGCACCTGATATTGGAGTGTCCCGCTTTCAGCGCGCAGTGCATGTCGCTAGTGAGAGGGACCATCATCTCATTAGCCTGCGATGCGGGAACATTCGAGGAATGTTTGTACCCCAGTGGTTTGTGCGTCTCGATGTGATCAGGATGCATAGCGTTCTACTTACCTTTCTAGAATTAACTAACTTTGGTTCATGCTTGTAGCTCAGACCTTATTTCTTTTTTTTAACATTCTGTAGTAGCGTGACCTGTAGTGACCGGCCCTACTGTGTGTGGCCTGTACTGTGTGTTGTGCATTATTTTTTGACATTTGTCATCTTGCTCTTTCTTTCCTCTTTCCTCCTCTCCTTCCTATCTTCCATTTCTATGTTTCTGTCTCCTCCCTTCTGAAGAGTAGGCAGGCGTTGTGCCCCTACCGATGGCAGCTGCCAGCTTACTGCTGGCTTTCCCTTTCCTGTCAAATGTATATATGTTTTCAAAACAACTAATAATAAACCTAACAATGCCATGCATAATTAAAAAAATATATGTCACACGTTTTTCGTGTAGTACTCTTTATTGCTTAAGCCTCCAAACAACCGTTATGGTAAGTGTGTTGACGAATATTTAGTTAGAATTACTTCACTGATGGCGTGGTTTTGCATTTTTTTCTGGACTACATAAAATATAGTGCGGAGGATCGAGCTACAAGCTTTTCTTTTCTTTTTGGCAAGAAAAAACACATTCTCCATTGAGGCGTTGGAAATGTATTTGTCCAGTTCAATACAAGAAAGCCTTAGACAGCTAAGGCTGTCCACGTACCCATCGGTCGATAGTCATACAACAAATGTTACGTTTATTACGTGATGAGATATGGATAGTTCGGTTGCTTTTAGGTAATCACCATGCTACATATAGATTTAGGTGCACGTTAAGGAACCCCGGGTGGTCGAAATTTCCGGATTCCTCCACCACGGCGGGCCTCATAATCAAAAAGTGGTATTGGCACGTTAAACCCCATAATTTAATTTTTTTAACCATGCTATATGATTTGAAATTTGAGCATTCCAATAACTGAGGAAATTATGAAATGATGGAAGCAAGGAGTTGGTCTAGCAGGGCGGTCAGATAAGGCAATGGCCAATTCGTTTGTTTACAACAGCATCAAACTCCGTGCGTGAGGTGTTGGAAGGAAGCGCTGAACTCCAAATAAAAGTGAAATGACAGACTTTGTTTGACACGTGGCGCACTGGACCCGAACCCTCACTTATTTCATTGCAGTGCGAAGGCGACGGCACTCAGCCCAGTGCTTCTACTTATCGACAAAAATGAAAAAGCAGACAATCGGTACGCTCCATCACGGAACAAAAAGTACTCACAAGATGTTCAACCCCTAAGTACACATGCACTACAGGTTTGCAGACTATGCGAAAAGCAACCCACACTAAACGCGGTTCCGCCAGGTGGCGAATAGCATCAGATACATTAAGGCACTCTACGAGAAAGTATTCGATATCCTTGTTTGCGTAGCTAAATTTAAAAATAAAATAATTCTAAGGTTATTTCATTCAATAATGGGCCATACTTTACAGGCTCGCAAGTAATTTGCCCTTTCTCTCCTTTCTAGTTTCTTTATTTTATTTATCAATACAGGAGCACAGAAGTAAACACATACAGGAGTACTCATACAGGAGTAAACATACAAACGCAGTGCAGGCGTAGCGCTCAGAAGGAAAAAACGGCGAAATGTACAATAGGTACGCCATCTAAAGTACAAAAAGCAGTCAATACACGCAGAAATTTAACATGGGCATCCGGTGGAACGTGCGGTGAAAAAGAAGAAACGTACGTCAACGTGTGCAGCAGAGTGCAGCAAAGTACGATGAAAAAAGAAACCAACATGCACCGACGCGTGTGCTAAACGTAAAGCACAGAATGTGCGTAATGGATAAAATTATCGATAAATTCGGGAAACAAAAATGTGTTGATCATTCTGACAATGACTCAAGGTGCAATTAGAGTGCTGATACGAGGGGGTTCGCAGATTGTCAATAAACAACGTGCCTCGGAAGGGAATTCCAGAGCGCTACAGATGAAGGGGAAAAATAGCATTTTAGTGTGTTACAACGTTAAAAAAAGTGCTCTACTACATTTGGCATAATTTCTTCTACTAGGTCATGGGAAAGAAACTTCGAAGAGGCCAGCTTTCTCCGGAAAGCAACTACTGGTATACCTGCTTGGGTGTGAAGTGCAGGTATGGTGTCATGCCTTGAGTGTCTTGTGTAAATGAATAAAAGAAGCTGAATTAAATTCTGGGCGTTTTACGTGTCAAATCACGATCTGGTTATGAGACACGCCACAGCGTGGATTATTTTTCACCACCTGGGGATATCTAACGTTTACCGAATGCACGGCACACGGGCGTTTCCTTTTCTTTTCTTTTCATTTCTCTTTTTTTTTTTTTTTTTGGCCCCCAGTACCATGCGGCCGCCGCGGCCGGGATTTCATGCTGCGAACTCGTGCTTAGTCGTGCGACGCCATATATGCGCTAAGCCATCATAGCGGGCTATGCGTAAATTTTTCTGAGCGCCCTGTCTTGAACTTTTTTTAATACCAAATTTAAATATTTTTGACGCGGGCTCTATCTATAGCTGCTTTATTCTAGTAACGGCCTAACCAGAGCTGTGTAAGCAGTTAGCTTTACTGAGGGGGTAGCTGCTGTTAGTTTCCTACGTAAAGATTACGGTTTGAACGCGTGTGCATGGGCATTATTGACACTGATGTCCCATTTCAATAACGTTCTTGTTGTGACACCTATACATTTTACTGAGTCGACTAGTTTCACACTATTGTTCATTAATGTATTTGTATTAATTATTTGTATTTCTGAAGGTTTTGTGATGTATTGTGAATCACATCGTTTTGCTTGTGGTAATTTGCAGATGCCATTTGTTGGACTAAGTAACAAATGCTTTCCCGCGACTTATTAAGCTTCATCTGGTGAAGTACTATTTTAAGAGGAGTGTAAATGACGCAGTCGTCGGGGGAAAAAAACCTTATTGTTACCCTTGGCTCCATACATGAGTAGATGTCATTAATATATGCCAGCCTTTCCTCTCTTTGCTATCTCTCTCTCTCTCTCTCTCTCTCTCTCTCTCTTAATATATACCAGAAAATTTAGGAACAGTGTTACACCCAGCACTGAGCTTTGCGGCATAACAGAATGAATGAACACCAAGATGGTTGGATTCAGCCTTAATTATTTACCCGAACAAACTGAAATCAATTGGAGAGATAGACGTCAATACACGAAAACATTTTGTAGTTGATGCCAACGGATTTGAGTTTGATTATCAGTTAGGCGTGTAGGATGAGGTCGAAGGCCTTAAAAAATGTATAAAAATTGCGTCTGCCTGAGTATCGATTCGATTGCTGTTATTTTCTGCCAAATAACTCCCCATAGCCTTACTTATTATATCTTCCATTAGTTGGCAGCATGTGCTGGTTAGGGATGTTGGCTTGTATGTGTCTAGAATGTGCTTATTTCCACATTTGTGAATTGGTACGACTTATGCCCACAACCGGTCAGGGGAAAGCACTGTCGTTTCCAGTGATGCACTGACTATTTGGTGCTGGAAGGGAGATAATGGACCCGTGTATCGCTCGAGGAAAGTGTTTGATAAATTATCAGGGCTGGACGATTATTTAACCTCTATTTGTAGCAGCAAGTGAAAAATACTGGTCTCTGTTATCAAGGCATCAGGCATTACGATTCGTATGACTCGCACTATGATATGTACTCGTTTCTGACGTTAGCACGGGAGGTAACCGACTGAAAATATGTATTGAATGAGTCCGAGACAGTTAGCGCATCCTCAACCACTGTATCAGCAACTTCCAATTTGTACAGTGGACTTTCTGGTTTTCGAAGACACATCCAACATTTTTGAGACTGATTCGTCATACATTGACTCAAATTACTAGAAATAAAATCATTTCTCGTTAACTTTTCTCTCAGCTATCGCGAAAACTGGCCAGCAGTTGGGAAATTATGCTTTTTCTTGCGCATCCCTTGCACCGATTTTTTCAAATGTATGATAGTTCTCGTAATCTATGGTATTTCCCGCTTTGTATTTTTCCACTTGGTTTGGAATAAAGTTACGTTTACAATATACAATACCAATTTTTCATTTTAACCATAAGTCGTCGGTGCTCGACGGGCCATCGTCAGAATCATCTAACATTATTTCTAAGAAATAAATCACGCTTTTATCATTTGCTTTTGTGTAACTGCATTGTGTTGTACGCGTAGCTTCGTTTGTTTCTATTACTGTAGTTTTTTTTCTTGCGTTTATGTTTGCTTGAATAAAATATAGATCGTATTTCCACACTTCCTTACAATTCCCAATGGAAACTGCAGTATGTATGTATGTATGTATGTGTGTGTGTATGTGTATGTGTATGTGTGTGTGTGTGTGTGTGTGTGTGTGTGTGTGTGTGTGTGTGTGTGTGTGTGTATTAAAAAAATTAAATTATGGGGTTTTACGTGCCAAAACCGCTTTCTGATTATGAGGCACGCCGTAGTGAAGGGCTCCGGAAACTACGACCACCTGGGGTTCTTTAACGTGCACCTAAATCTAAGTACACGGGTGTTTTCGCATTTCGCCTCCATCGAAATGCGGCCGCCGTGGCCGGGATTCGATCCCGCGACCTCGTGCTCAGCAGCCCAACACCATATCCACTGAGCAACCACGGCGGGTGTATGTATGTATGTATGTGTGTATGTATGTATGTATGTATGTATCCATACTACAGCGCTGGCTGCATAGCGTGCAACTTTCTTCTGTGTTTTGGAGAAGCGCCAGCGAATGAATGGATCATATTTTTCGACTCGCGCGCAGCCTTTCTGTGTATCGAGTCAGCAAAGGTTAAAAAAACTCAAGTTACTAAACACGGAAGCGTCAGAAGGCCACAGCTATCGCAAGGCCGGTCGAGCATCTATGGAAAACCTCTTCGTGTCTACCTGAACCCAAACATCTGTAGACTTTATAGCCATAATTTTCCTTTACTTATAATGACTTCTTCAGTAAAGTGGACTGCAGGAAACGCCCGCGAGGAAGGCTAACGGGGTGGCCAATGACGCTCGACGGTTTTCTGCGGATGGCTGCTCTGCGCTTTTTGCGATAGGATGAATGCAACGAATGTCACTTTCTTGGAATGAATGAATGGGTCGTTTTATTTCTAGTCAGTATCGGGACACGTATAATAAACAAGTACAGCGATCGATTATTGGCGAGAACAAAATACTGAGGAAGACGCAGAACGTAACAAGGCTCATTTAGCGATGGCACGTTATAGATGTCGGCAGGGCTGCCCCATGACTGTTAGTATTAGCGGATTTATTCTTGCTGTATTGGCCATGCAGCATTGTGGGGATCTCCAGGCACTTGTCACACTTTTGTGGGTCTGTGCTTGCACGTGCTTTTGACCGTCTAAACAACGGTAATTCTCTGCATCTTACGGGACTTTCGCTTTCTTATTGGTTTCAGACGACGTAGGCGAGAATATACTGTGCCACTTTTTTTTTTATGCGAAAGCGTTACGTGGCTCATGAAACGGAAAATCCGCTGGTGTGGCCCGAGATGGTACAAAAAAGGTCACGTGATCACAGAGGCGCGCTCGTGCCACTGCTCGCGCGTTCGTCGTCATCTTCTTCCGCGGCTGGCTCCGATGCCGCTGCGAAGTGCACCTCGGCGAAGGCCCACTGCCATTCGGTGGGGTGATTTCAGTGAGTTCTGTCGTGCTGTCCGATGGACGAACCTTCGACAGAGATGGTACAAAAAGTCACGTGGTCACAGAGACAGACCTTGGACAGACCGCGCCGGTGGTCGGCGCCATATGTAGCTATATCGAAGCTTCGACTTCGACTTTTCAGTCAGCAGTTGCGCCCGGCTCCTTTGCACGTCCACGCACGTACGCAAACGAGGCCGAGGCACGTGATGCGAGAAATGATACGACGCAACGTGAAAACAATACCATTACGTTTAGTAAAATGAGTCGCCATCGGGAAGACGTCGCAGCAGTGCTTTCGCATTCATCCACGTTGGGACACCCATGCGCCCTTGACTTTTGTTTTTGTTTTTACTTCGAGCACTTAAAGAAGGCAATAAAGTGTACTCAGAAGGCGTCACCACAAATGAAATATGTGCCCCAGGCGGATATCACTTTCAAGAAAAACTCGAAGCAATCCACTCGCTTAGTAAACTAATTCAGCTACTGTCACACTTCCTTCTACCCACAAACGATGCCGATTGGCGCCTTATGCAGCTCCCGATCGGACGCATATTCACTTCAAGGTGATCGAGGCGGAACGCTACACTGCAGCTTCCTGGCGAAGCTTTGTGTTATGTCATCCCACTACGTCACAAAGGGGTTACACTGCGAACTTCGCTTCTCGGTTTCGAGTGCGTAACCAGGTAAACTGAACGAATCATTTGGGGCCAGTTATTTCGGTCTATATGGCCATTTCGAAATGTAGGAACATGGAACTACACTTCTATGATGGTGCTCTTCAACTATAAAATATAAATATGTGCCGTAACGTTTCTAACCAAGAATTTAATTATTGTACTTACTTAACCAGCGAATTGGAGAATTAATCGCTCTGGTTTTTCTTGCAAATTATGTCCACCTGAGAAGGTAATTCATCTGTATAATGAAGTAATTCGAGGGAATTTTGGATACATCCTAAAGAACGTTCGAAGAAAAAAAAAACACTGTCGATCAGTTGGCTGAATGAATATAGGCCATGGGATACACGCTCATTGACCTGTAATGTCCAGCAGCATTATTACCTGAATAGGCATATCTCGTTATTGAAATCAAACCTAAAACTTGTTGTCATCATTGCTTAGTGCAAAGTGCCATACCCACCAATACAGTGATTTAGCATAACAAATCACTATATGATAAAACACTGTATTAATACTAGGATCGGGATTTCGCAGCCAGAAGTTGTCCACGCGCATGTCGTCCCCCGGACCACGCACCACGGCATGCTAAACTGTTGCGGCAGTAGCGATCGGGGTTCCGAACATTTTCCCGTGTATGTGTACAAGACAATATGCCAGATTTCAAAATAAGTATTGATGCATCACGTGAAGAGTATATCTTAAATGTGAAATCGGCTCTTCGTCTCTGTTGGGATGCGTTGCGTCTCCTAAATTTGGCTCGTTTTGAGGCGGCCAACAGTTTATTGAATGTGGTTCGTGTGGCCGCCCTAAAATTTTGGCGTTCTCTTCGGGACGAGGTGAGCTCTGAAAACGTCGGCAAGTTGTTCTAACATACAAAGAGCAAACAAGCCATGGCTAAACAGATGTGTTGGTAACTTATCGAGAAATTTAGCAAGTTTCTAGCGCCCTTAACAATTTTGCATTGCTTGGAGTCTGAACGACTATTTTAATGAGCTAGTAAAGCCAGTCAATTGTCCCGTTAAAATTCCTTAAGTAACTCTGGCTAAGTTCAATGCCTCCTCCCCATTTTTATCCCAAAGGGATCACATGCGCCTCTGTTTGTCTCTCTACTGCTACAGACATACAGTAAAGCTTATCAGTGATCCATCTGGGTGCATCAAAGCCGCTTTTCTAGGCGAAGCACAATCTTAAGACCTGGGGGTTTACGTCAACAATACAGTTCAGTTGTTAGCCCAGAATCGTCCTGTGTACTCCTTGCCTCTCGTGTGTGCGCTTCATTGGCTAGTTTTCATCTTTGTTGACCATGAACTAAATCACCCATCGTTGCTCCAATCTTGAGATATGATATCGTTTTAGCAAATCAGTGTTTATTTTCCCTTTACACATGCCCACCACTGACTCGCCAACAGGCGAGATAAATTACAGCGATAGCTAAAAAGAAAGACGTCCGAAGGGGGGGGGGGGCAATTAAAACCTCAAAAAGACACCATTTTAAACAGTTCCTCATCGTCACCGTCATCATCATCAATTGGCAACCTTTTTTGATCAGCGAGAGAGAAAGCAACAAAGGTTTTTAATCGTGACCTGGCATCATTGTCTAATAAAAAAAACAAAAGTTACAAACACTTGCGAAATAGCTTCCGACTGCGCAGCTAAGGCGCGAACCTTGCCGGCGCATAACTCCGCTGTGTAGTCACTTTCGCGTGATTGGCTGCATCGCTCTGCGTTCTAATAATCTCGAAGTGAAACACGTCGGTGTGTTAAGTATTGCGAGATTGGCTTCGCTTCGCACGCAGAGAGCAAGTGGCCCGCATAGACAGGCGGCTTTCCTTTAGCCAAACGCTTCGACAATGGCACATCTCCGCACCTCACTCGTGCACCGAGGAGAAGCTAAACGCCACCTATTGCTGCGAGTCCAGGTTACTCGGAATTGTAGGAAACGCGCTGGTTACTCCCCTTTTTCGGCGAGCGTATTCCATGCGCGGCTTAAGTGTTCAAAATGTAAGCGCAGAATCTACAATGACACCGTCGAGAAACACTGTATGAGTGTACACGAAGATGACCCTCTGCTCATGCATGTCAAGCGCCGTGCAGCTAGCGCAAATAGTAGCTCCAATCATCGAGCATAAGAGTTAGGTATTATTTTAGTAAGTTATCTAAAGCGAAAAAAAAAGTTTGTCACTATCATTCACGGGTATCAGCGTCTTATTGTGTGTAGTCATCTATACTTAACTAAGTATTGAGTTATACAAATGTGATGTAATGTTCCCTCATCAAGTTGCTAAATTTTTCACGCATTGAAAGGCCCATAACACTCTCCAAATCCTGTATTAAATTCACAGCAATAAAGTTCCTACAGAATTGTGGTGTGTTCAGGCATTCAAAGTTCTAACTGTATAATTTTTCTTGCTGCTCATAATATATTCCTGCCGGAAAATATTATGTGCGTTATCATTTATACATTCCGATAAGGCGCTTAATTCGTTGAAGATTAAGTGCTGCTAGCGCTCCTCTCTTCTTTAAAATTCGGAAGCCTAACATTAGTAAAAATTTAAGAATATGTCCACAAGTGCCACCAGCTTAACTGCACGGATAAAATCGAGGAAATAATGGGTAAAGCGAAGCCATAACATTCCTTCCTCAAGTCATCGCAGCGTCCGGTGGGCCTTACGGGGTATGCTGCGTCATCATTACTCGGTTAGTAGACTAAGCACTTTTTCAAGCTTTCTTGATTTGGGCATCTCAGAAGAAGAGCCTGGTCTGTGTGAATATACGTAATTCCTATCACTTGCGCAAATACCTATCAGCGTGCAAAATCGGTGCTGAGAGAGAGAGTCTTTAACGAAATCTGGAGATGTTTGCCTGGCTGCACACCTAGCCTGCTATGCTACTCCAGATGGGTATGATGAAAAATGAAATCACGCGTATAGTGCACGTCACAGATGCACAACATACGCAAAACACTCTACAAACGAAAGCATCCCAATGAGACCAGTCTGTCTGCGGAGGTTTGAAGATGCCTTTGTTACGCGAGATGACTATGTTTACTATAGCTTTCTCATTTCGGCACTTGCTCAGCTAATGGCATTTATGTCTCAGTATGAGTTCTACTTGTTAGGAGACATAGCGTGGCAAGTCACTGAGAAAAATTAATATAAGAGTTTGTCAATGTATTTGCCTGATACATGATAAAATTCTTCGAGGCGTGAACCGCCCAGTGGTCAGTGGTATCGTAATATTTTAAGATCTCCCATGACAGCACATTCTCTGATGGCACTACTAGCGTTGAACGAAAAAAAAAAGAATATCAGCCACAAATGTTTAATTAGAGACATTCGATAGCAATGATTGTCGGCACACGTTGATACTACAGAATAAGGAATTCCAACATTTTCCCAACTGCCTTCTTTCGGGTATTTGACCTGTAGCGCTGAAACTCCCCTTTAACGAAAAAAATAAATAAATAAAAATTCAGTGTGGAATTAAGCTCAACCTCCTCATTTATGCCGGCGCCTCAACACAACAGATTAAGTGTCACAACACAGACGAGCGTTCGCGCCGACATTAGTAACAGCTATGAGGCACACTTACTACACAAAGGCCACTAGCACCGTAGGGCGTCCGTACTGCATTGGAGGACTAAATTACGATGCCCTGAGTGACAGCCGGGACGGTCAAAGAGTATGTTGTAAAGATGCCTTCCCCTCGCGACTAAGCGTCGTTTTGTGCCATTATCGAAGCAAATATAGCGTGGCGCTTGTCGTAATGGTTCAAGAAAGGAAACAGCCGTCCGGTATGGAAATTTATACAAAACACTTAAGCACTCGCTCAATTACATACTTCTGCAGCTAAGCTTGAACGGATGCGTTCGAGCTTAGCTATAAAAACTGTATGCACATAGCTCATGCAAACTACACCCCACTGCGCAGGTTCGAGAGCCAAGTCGAACAAGAGTGCCCCTACCTTGGCGCCGGTCGTCGACTCGGGCTTCCGCAAATGCCAAGGCTGCGTACGCTCAGCCTGCCAACGGACGGGACGCTCGCCGGGGGAGTCCGGAAAAGCCTTGAGAATGGACCTTCGCTGCAAGGCACGGCTGCTGCACACCCGGGCTACGCCTGCGACCAAACTGTTGAAGGCTCCCCTACCCGCGAGGTGCAAGTCAAATCAGGTGACCCACCCCTTCTCTCCATACCCCGCGTAAAGGGAGTGAAGGAGAGAGTAAAATCTTGCATAACACCAGCATGACAAAGCACAGTGCATATACAGTGGGGTGAGAGGGGGTGGGGGAGTTCTTTGGTGACGTCGCCAATCTCGCTAGCTTTTCAAGTTAAGCGGCGACAAAACTCTCAGATACAGCCACGCTTTCCTATCCGTTTCCCCTCCCTGCCCTCTTCCTCTTCCCCCACCCATGTGCTAGTGACCGCCGGACGGTAACTAGGGCAACATTGAACCGGAACATAAAACAGTTTTGAAAAAACAAAATTCCTTTTTTTTTTTATTTGCAGACAATAGGGGAGGGCCCAGTATGGGAGCTGAGAGGGCAGAGCGCTAAATTTCACTCGATTTCAGTAACGAGGTGTCACGCGCCTTTGCTTGTCGTGCCTCAAGCGAAAGCGAAAGACCGCACCGTACGCGCATTACATATACCCGGACAAGAGTCGCGAGAAGTTAATAAAATAAGCTATGAGTGGTTCTGACAACACTGTCCCTAATTTCGCTACTGCATGAAAATAGAAGAGGCAACAGAGATATCTGCAGTCGAAGATTCAAGCTGTCTCCATTTTCCCTTTTTTTTCTTCTTCTACAGTATCGGAAGAATAAAGTGTGTAGTCACTCGGAACTATCGGGCATGAAATTGAGTGAAGAAAACAAATGATAGAAAGAACGTCAAACAAGAAACCAGCGCGAATGCAACTGTCTCACTGTGGTAGGTGGAAGGATGGCGGTGGGCGAACAGATGAGCAACGACGGCTTCCGACTGGGACGCCCAAGAGCTCGGCCGCACGCGCGTGCACACCACGAATTCGTCAGGCGAAATGTGAGTATGCACACCGCGCCGCCGGCATCGGAAGCCCGGCGCAGCCTCGCGCGCTGAGAACGGCGAGAGCGAACGCGTGCTCGCGGGCGCCGGCGCGCGACCCGCTGCCCTACAAAGCGGCGCCGCTCGAGCTCGCGCCTGCCCCCGCGCACGGGCTCGCGGTCGCCTCGCCCTCCGCGAGGTCCCCCCCCCTCCGCAACAACGACCACGTCGTCGCTCAGTGGTTTGCATTCTTCCATCCGATGCCGCCTGGACAAACTTTCTCCGCGCGTTCTCTCAGTTCGCCGCGCTTCTGCACCCGCCGGCGCAGGAGCAAGCCGCGTTGAACAGTACAGCAGCTGGTGCGCTCTCCTGAAAACTCCTCAAGAGTGATGAGCGCGCGGCATCATTACGAGCTGCGGTATTGAGTCGCGCTACACGCTGTGCTTGTTGCTGCATGCACGCCTATGCGCCTACTATATGGACTTGTACAGCGGGCGGCACTTAGTGAGAGGCGCTTGCGCCTCCGTTTGTTTGGGAGTCAGCGCAGAAACGCGTTGGCGTGCACTTCCGCTACCAGTGCTGTAACGCTAGGATAGCGCGCCTCCCCTGCGTGCATGCATCCCCGACGTCCCGCCGGCGAAGCACCGGAGGCATCCGCGCCTTCCTTTGCGGTTTGTGATGACAGCACGCTCTACTCTGCTTGGGTGGTGTGCGCCGTCGAGTGTCTCTCGGGAGAAACGAGGGGCGTTGTGCTTCTTTAATTTTCTTCCGCACATAGCGCTAATGATCATGCGCCAGCAACCTGAAATTCCTCAGAGCTGGCTGGATGCAGTGACAACTGTCTTCGCGTAAGTTTATTGTACTTCTGGCGTTTTTTTTCGTTTTTTTTTTTTGTGCCCATGATCATTGTTCTCTTTCTTCGACTTCCGGGGTCTGACGTACGGCTTATATGAGCGAAACGGAGAAAGCTTGCCTCTCATTTTTATGCTCTTATTGATTGGTCCACGCGTTTCAACATATATTTTAGCGACTCTCACTTTACCGCAGCCTTCTGCCGCATTGCCGTCATTTTAACGCGAAAGCGTTAAGGAGTCCATGTCGCAGAATACCGAGTGTCGGCGTCCGTCGTCGTTTCGGCGAAAAGAGTTTCAAGACACCCACACCCGGGCCGTCCATGTGACGCAAGGAATTTACGGAACTAATTGAATTTCTCAAGCAAAGATACGCAGAAAAATCGTAAACTATCACTTACACACAACCTATAGATATGCTAGCTCTCGTATTGTAATTTGACTATACGAGAAAAGATAATTCTGTTACGCGAAAACCAAAAAAAAAAAAGAAATCTTCCAGCCTTTTTACCATTCACAAACCAGCTGCGGCGTCTGCCATTTGCGCGCCCAGCTGGCGCTCGCCTCCGTCGCATCGCGGTCCACGCAAAAGGCTGCGTTTCTACCACAAAGCCCGCCTTCGCGCATAGCGTTCGCGGCCAGCGTTTCCCGGTAAACATTACGGTTACATACGCTCCAGTTGCCGGGAAGCGTGACAAGCAGTCAGGGTATTTGGACGGTATCGCGTTCCACTCTTAAAGGCGAAGCTTGAGTGTCCTCCAAATTTTTAAACACACCATATCACCCACCGCAATGGTTCAGTGGCCGTGGCGTTCTGCTGCCGGGTACGATGTCGCATGTTCGGCTACTGGCAGCATTTTTGTGTGGTCGAACTGAGAATAATGCTCGGGTATTCGTGTACTTATATTTAGGTGCGCGCTAAGGAAACACCGGCGGTCGAAATCATTCCGCAACCCTCCACAACGGCATCTCTCATGGGTCCATTGTGACTCGGGACGTTAAACCCGGTGAAAAAAGTCAATCGCACTCATGATATCGCTAAAAGGATGTAGTTGCTGTTTCTGATAGCAACACAACACATAGAGATGAGTCTATGTGACTTTATCTTGATGCATTCAAGCGCCGTAATGGCTATCGGCATCCCTTATATTATTTATTAATTTATTTTTATATATTAATTTATTTATTGCGAGTTCTACGATTGGCGACAGATGTGTGACATTCTCTCGGGGCCGTAAGCATATCAATTTCTTGTTTGTATGTTTTAGTTTTTTTTTTCACTGCAGCGTTTGCGAGATATATTTCTCGCCATCACCTAATCTCCCGATTTTAAATACAATCCTACATTATTAGCGTCGCTGCAGTGGATGCTCATTAAAGTACGAAAGTTTTCAGCTGAGCTAACTGCCTCATACTTTCTCGGAATTCAGCAGGCACTTACTTTGACAACATGGAAAGAGGGAAGACGGCACATTGCTGCGCGTGTTGGTCCCTGCACGTGGCGTAAAAACCGGATTACACGCCAAACTCTTGTTCAAAACAAAAAAAAAAAAAAAAAAAAAGAAAGCCACGTCAAAAAGTCGAGCCACGTCTTTCTTGCCGGTCATTTTTTACCGTTCTATACCTGTTTTTCTTTTATTTTTCTGGAATCAAAGTTTGTGGGGTTAACCTATATTCCGTTTTTTTCGGTATATGGGAGCTCTCAACGTTGCGCCTCAATGGATTATGTAATATTTATAACACCACCGACAGCCAGAAATTATCGTTGTAATACTACATACACCATTTGTTGTTTACACAGACATGGTTAAATAATGTTGATTATGCTTACCACTCAACAAAATGCTGAAATTATTTGGCCGGCATAGATTTTATTGATGCGTTTTTAGCAGCCGCCAAACATTACACGTGCGGCATTCACTTTTAATGTCTTTTTGTTTGTTTCATTATGAATCATCTACTCCTGCTATAGATATGCAGATCAGGCTGTTGTATATATGGATAAATAAATAATCACCACCCAAAAAACGCAAACATTCGCGTTGGTCACGCCTGCAATGCAGATACGATAAGCTCCACTTCGATTTGCTGCAAAATCTTTCAGCCTTCCCCGAGTGATTGTCTACTGTAGACAGACTTTGAAAGGGGTGTTATTGAAACAGTCGCCAAAAAGGAGTTTAACTTTTGGGAAGCCGTGCATGAACAATTAACTTGTTGATTCTTCTGAACACTCATGGACCAAACGACCACGGCAATCCTTTTTTTTTTATTAATGCTGTAAGCACAAACTGTGTCGATGGTGTTGTGCCTATTCTTGCAAAAAAAAAAAAAAAATCGAAATGTAGATATTCTTTGATATCTCGTTCCACACTGCAGCTGAGAAGAAATACGAAAAGATTAAAACAGAAAAAAGAGGGTCTCTAAGGGATAGTAGCTGCAACATGAAATGTAGACTTTGCCTGTGCAAGTTGCGAATGATAAACAGCATTACTACGGTGCGTCAATGCCAAACTTTATTTCATTTTTCCTAGAAAACCTTGGGGATCCTAGTTTATGCTTTGGTAATGCTGAACCGCTTATTCTGTCGTGAAATTTCATATTGTCTTCATTCTTTTCTTGTTTGCCAAATATGCTAAGAGTCTGCATTTGTTGTATGTATGTTCTACGCCAATCTTGTGTAAAGGTCTTGTATCTGTGACTCACTTCCATCCAACTAAAGTCCCGGACGGGGATTGTAGTATTCATAAATAAGTATATAATGTTGGTGGCGGAAAAATGGTCGTAGCAGCGCAAATTCCTAGAGGGTTTTTTATTCGACGTTAATTTGGAATACTACATGTGCATCCGCGCAAAAATTGTTTCTTACATGGTCTGAACTTTTTTTTATAGAAAATTGGGTATGCTGTAAAAGAATTCTTTCCCGGGCTAGCTCACGTATACGTCGTTTGTGTTCTTAGATAGCCGGTCAATTCTCACTGCGCTAGCTCATTTTTCAAGAATGGATACTATACTTTCTTCTGTTACGTCTCCGTTGCGCCATTTTCAGTACGAATCTGTGTTGGCCATCAAGTGTTGTGACTGCACTCGAGAGGAAATAATTTTTTGCCTCTAAGTTTGAAGCTTTCTGCAAGGTTAATGAAAACAGCGTGGCTTCGAAGTATTCTTATCTGCTGTTGTAAAAGCGCCTGTACAGGCGTATGCGTTTTGTCATTGCTCAATTCTAAGTATCCCTTTGTTCTGTTGAGACGATATCAGCCCACAGCCCCCTACATCTACCCCCCACCGTCATCTCCCAGTAAGGTGTCAATAAGAACGTGAAATGAAGCTGCGCTCTTACAGCACACACCGCATCTTGCTGTATAGTATATATGAAAAGAAAACCTGTCTTCGAACCCAACGGGTTCATTCGCCCGCCTTTGTAATGACAGCATCGGTACCAGTCGAAAAGAACGGCGCTGCCAGCGAGTCCTATTTACGAGCGTTCCGGTGAAATAATTTTCGGCCTTGGCCCAAACATGTGCAACACTCAGGCCGAGCGCAGCGACGCCGCGCCAGGTAGGACACGCAAACTGCCGGCTAAAGTGCGTGGATTGCGGCGCGTTCGCAATAACAGCAGACGTCAACAAAGAAGGAAAAGAAGAAGAAGCAGAATAAGTAAAACCTGGAGCAACACCCAGGCTTGAACTGCGTCGTCGCAATCGCCAGCCGGCTAGCCGAGAGAGTCCGTCGACCCAGATGAAACCACCTTCTTCTCGTCTCTCGCGCCCGGCACTTTCGCTGCTCGGGCGGCAGCCAGGAAGGAAGGAAGGAAGCATGGAAGTAAGCGGAGAGGAAGGCCTTGAACTGGCCATGTATCTGGGACGACGACCACGATACGGGCTGCGCCGCCGCCGCATTGTAGGGGCGGCGAGAGCGGTTCGACGCGTTCGCTCCCAGGTAGCGCCAAGTAGGGGAGAGAGGGAGAGCGGTCGGGCGGCCATCACAAGAGCAATGCGCCGGCGTAACCTTGCGTAAGACGTGCGTAGGTCGGTTTATGTGCCGGCGCCCGCTGGGCAGGGGCGCGCACGCGTCCGTGCATGCCGATCGGCCCGGTGAAAGAAATGAGCAATTGCAGAAAGAAGAAGAAAAAAAGCAAGTGGGTTGACGTCGCCGCCGCCGACGGCTGACCGACAGACCCGCGCGGCGGAGGCAGTGACCTACAGCGCGGTGCGCTCTCCGATGTGGTCATCGACGGCTGCGTGCAGTCACAGGATCGGCGTCGAAAGCTACGCGAGGGAAATGAGTGCTCTGTGACCCTAACACCAGGGGAACCATCACGTCGGTCACCAACGGCTGCGGTACGCGCGTCACTGTCGGGCAGAAATGCAGCAAGAATGAGAGCCAGCTTCGCCATTTATAACGAAGCTGCTGGCTCGAAAACATATGGCTCCACGCAAATAAGCTGCTGCTTCCACCCCTGTGCTGTGGTGTCATCCCACTGCTGTTCGCTGCTATAAGTGAAGCAATAGATCCGCGGCAACACGGCAAACGGCCTGTGACCTTTTTTATTGTTGTTATTAGCAGTAGTAAGTTTGCATACACAAAAAGATCACAGAGAGGAGAAAGCGAGCTAGCTGGCAACTGCCACCAGGAGAGGCGCAATGCCTGCTATAGCTCAAAAAGAGAGAATGTGCATAGTGAACATTGAGTGAAGAGTGAAGAACATTGAGTGAAGAGCAAGCGAGAGATAAAGAGGGAAGGGAATTGTGAATGAAGAAAAATGAGAGAGAATAATAAAAAAAAAAAAATCAGCCATTTCACTCTGTGAAGGTAGATGACCAGCGAAGCTGTATATATGGTGTTAATCATGTTGATAATAAATATGTTGATTGAAAATAAAAGACACATACCACAATGAATTTTGTTTTTTCACGACTTTTTTGTTGTTTTATTAAATTGCATACTCAAGGCTTTTCCATTTTTAACACTCCTTTGTTTTCTTTTTTTGGATTTATTATTTGGCCACCAAGATGACTATCGCTATATGATCGCCATAATGCACGGCCTGTGGCTCTGTGGCGACACTGGGAAGGTTCATGGCCAATATGGGGCCTCTACACGACCAATGACGTGTCGTCGGCACACTGACGATTGTGTAACATTGAATGCCGAACCTTTCCAAGAGAAACGCCACGATCCACTTTCCGTCTGGCCGAGACACGTCTAAGTTGAAATCACCCACAATTACGATACGATTGGAGTCGCTAGGGCTGATCCAACGAAAGGTGCACACGCTTGGCGTCTGCGGCACGATCTTCGTCCGTATTACGTGCCGCCCGCCGTCGCCGCGCACATATTACCGCTTCTGTTCACGACGGTGTTCTTCGTAGGCGCACTGTTCTTCCGCAGTCCTCGCCGCACGCGGCTTACCCATTGCACGTGTGGAAGGGAATTGAGATAAGGTTACGTGGTTTGACTACAGAGCCCGTGATATCAAACTGAAATCCGTACTAAACAGCGTGTATTCCGGTTTTACATTTTTTATTACGATTTTTTTTAAATCTCTATACGTTGTGACACTTCAAGTGATTAAACGCAGCTGGGGCATACCCGGTGATACGCTTTTGCTTTACGCTTTAGCTCTTTTAGCTGTGGGGTGGCCGCCATATTTTTTTCCTACGCATACAAACTTCCAGAACCTAGCGTATAACAGCTCCGCTGTAAAATATGGTTTCCAATCCACGCTGTGAAGGTGGTAGGACAGCGAAGCCGTAAACAACTAGAACAATTACCCACTTCGACGTATAGGTTGAAATTTCATACATTGACATGCACTTTAACTGGCTTCGGTGGCTTAGCGACTATGTTGTTGCGCTGTTAAGCACAAGGACGTGGGATAAAATCCCGGCCGCGGCGGCCGCATTTCGATGGGAGCGAAATGCAAAAACACCCGTGTCGCGTGCACTGGGAGCACATTAAATATCTGCTAGTTGTCAGAATTAATCCGGAGTCCCCCACTATACGGCGTGCCTCATAATGAAATCATGGTTTTGGCACGTAAAATCCGAGAATTCAATTCAACATGCACTTTACATAATTATTAGCCTAAGACGTTTCGGCGGCCTGCGACTTGCCTTGCGCCGCTACTTCGTGCACCTACAGAAAGCGGACCAGAGAGAAGAGAAATTCGCCGCGGCTCGTATGCACGCTGCTCTTCAAGCGTCCTCACTCTACGTGGCCTTCCCATAGCACTGTCACAACACAAATCAGTTGCTAGGCGGTTTCTTCTTTTGCGTACGAAAGTGTAGTTACGTCACTCCCTGATTAGTATGCGACAGTCAAGCTGCCGTCGCCGCGGCAGCTTGCGCAACGGATCTTTGCCGGGAAATATATGCAGGGAGCGCTACGTGCTTCGCAATGCATGTATGTGCAGGAGCGACTTATCATCAATTATGTGGTTCAGATGCTTCTTTTGAGCTCGTTCTTCATTGAAACCCATGCTGTTCTGCATGTTGTATGCGTGATTCCAAAAAAATGTATGCACTGTTCGCCTCGCTTTGTTGAGTGCTTGTAGCCTCTGCCTTACGGGGGTATGAACCATTGGATTTGGGGGTATTAGCCATAGATGATGATAGTTTTCTGTCGACGTTACGCCACGAAGGTGAAAACAACGCAAGAATAAAACATGCATATGTGTCACACGCTCACCGAGCGGCACTTAGCGTCTCGCAAATGGTCCACAAATTTAGCACAAAATTAGAGCAATATGTCAGGCTATAATCGGTAGTGTAGATTTGCCGCCTTCAGAAATGACAGAAGGTTTTTGCGTTCTTGATCACGTTTTACGCACGAGCAACGGGATATATAGTGTGGTTCATTGTAGCCCATGGTAAGCCAAGTGAATGGTAGTCTCTGTAAAGCGCAGTCCGCTGCGTGCTGAAGGAGAGACAATCCAATATTAAATGACTAAGTGGTTCTGTTGCACCGCAAGAAGCACATGATGCACTGAGGGCCCGCCCTTGTCAGTGCAACCGTTCGGCCTCCATGACACACCCTACACGAAACTTCAGTAACACAGCTCAAAGGCGGCGAGATAAACCACGCCCACGAACCCGGGGAGGAAATAATTTTGCAACTGAAACTCGCTTATCAGGGTGCCTTCCGAGCAGCTAGCGGCGCATCAGCAGACGAGCATCATCGAGTTTACAGGAAACTTCTGGGCAAATGACGCAAGCATTTTTCCAAGATGCCAGTCGGTCCGCCTCTTCATTGCTGGCAATGCCCACGTGCGATGGTATTCACTGACAGATGAAGAATGCACTGCAGATGCAACTGCGCAAGCGGAGTCAGTAATGCGATGCGCGATCGGGCTCTCAGTGTCTGGTAGCTGCAGGCGACTTAGCGCTGCGCGCAAGTCGTTCACGAGAACAATCTTGCAAGCTGTGAATTGCACCTTGTGTACCCGTATTTCTCAACAGTTGTGAGCGAGGCTGAGCGTGGTATAAAGACGACAGGTCGTGCTTCTGTTTCATTTCATTTATTTACCCCCAGTGCCGTACGGGAGTTACAGGGAGGAGTGCAAATAAAAGAAAATAAGTAATGCAGGGTAAAGACTCGGACATGTTTAAAATAAGAACAGCGTGAGAGACAGGGACAGACGAAGAAAGACGCACAGGGTGCTGGCTTACAACAACTTTATTGACGAAGCGAAGACCATGTATATACGTGTGGAGGCATGCTCAGAAACAGTGGCAGCTATCAAAACCATATCGATGACTAGGAAGAACAGATCGCTTGCCATGTGTTGGTAATGCGCGTGGCAGATGCGCGCCATTTAAAATTGACTGATATACGTAGTCTCTCCCTGGCTTAGCGCAATTGACGGGAAACGTGCACGCAAGCTTTCAGGCTTCCTCATGTGATCCGCTTCAATAACTTCGCGCGTCAGCTGCGAGCCGTACTTTGTTGTCTCTGCCTCTCACGCTGTTATTATTTTCAAAATAACTTGTACGCGTCATGATCAGTAATGCTGACAACCGAAGCAAGAAGGTAATTCCAGTCCTGACATCTTTTAGGAATGAAAGTTTCCAAGTGCAGGGGCGCTATAACGTAAAACTATTCCAAATGTTTCTATTTCAATTCTGCAATCAACCCTCCACGATTGGTCAAAACTTTTTTGGACCACCCCCACTTAACCTGTCTGTCACGCGACGTCACGAAAACCGTGATAGCTCCCCATCTGATATGACGTGTACACAATGATTATGCATGACTTGGTCGAACAAAAGAAAAATACTTATTTCTGATTCGACCCCTTTTCGCCATTAGTTCTCGGCTATTGGCTAAATGTTTTCAGGCTGCACCCACTTCACCTACCTGTCACGCGACGTCACAAAACTGCAAAAACTCACGCGTCAAAGTGACGCGTACGCGATAAAGATGCATTAAATTGCCGAACAAAACTGAATTTTCTTCTGAATAGAAGCAGACTGCCCCGTTTCGAAAGGAATAAAAGATGGCTGCCGCCGATCGCTCAGGCATTGGTGACTCGCACCTGTCGGAGAGCATGGTTTTTTTGCGTACAATAAAAGTTTTTGCGTGACCGCGTAACGTTTTCGAGCACTTTCGGCACCTTTACGACCTAGTTCTGCCAAATCTTCTTTGCTGAGGATCCGTTTCAGCGTCATTCTTAAGCTTCCGTTGCATGCCGCCGCGATTGTCGGTGAGCCCCCGCAAGCCAAGTGAGGCAAAGCGGACCAACTGCAGACGCCGGCACCACCCTCTTGATTCGGTTATCGATTTTCAGTGCACTGGCTCGGCCCCATCAAATCCCTCTCCATTTGAGCATGCTCCTCGTCACTTGTCAGCCAATTAGATAAGACAAGCAGCTCAGTGTAGGCAATGTTATTCGTTTTTAAAGCAAACAAAAGTGGCCTCCTATAAACGAGGAGAGCGTTGATTGGTCTGTTTAGACAACCCTGCGGGTGACCGCCCGATCCTTGCGTCGGCGGTTACGCAAATTTGACGTCAGGATATTTGGAATAAAAACATATTGGAGTAGTTTTACGTTATAGGGCCCAAGTTGCTCTCACACTGTTGCACCCCAAAATTCATTTTACGATCAGTGCGAGCTGACAAGTGTCTCGGAGGTGAAAGAGAGAGACATTCTCAAATCGTCATTAGTGTAATGCATTTTATCGAATAGGCATAGGCGGCAAACACGAAGTCTAGTAACTAGGGGGGTCAACCATAAAGATAATCACTATGCGATGTGTACTGGTGAATTTTACGAGACACCCGCATTGTTTTACATTTGTTAATGTTTAGCTTAAATAATTAATTAATTATGGGGTTTTACGTGCCAAAACCACTTTCTGATTATGAGGCACGCCGTAGTGGAGGACTCCGAAAATTTCGACCACCTGGGGTTCTTTAACGTGCACGTAAATCTAAGTACACGGGTATTTATCGCATTTCGCCCCCATCGAAATGCGGCCGCCATGGCCGGGATTCGATCCCGCGACCTCGTGCTCAGCAGCCTAACACCATAGCCACTGAGCAACCACGGCGGGTAATGTTTAGTTTCGTAAGCCACATGCCGCCCCAAGAGGAAATTACTTTGAGGTCAGATTGAAGGATGGTTATGTAAGACTCATTATAAATTTCCCGGTATAGAAGAGTTCTCAGCAAAGAGCTTTATTTCAGAGGTAACAGAATCAGCCAGGCCATTATTACAAATGAAGAAAAGGAGGGGCCCTAGCACAGACCTCTGAGGACCACCTGATGTTACACGACGTGGCCTAAAGTCATGGTCATTATTTGACACAGACTGAGTCTTATTGTGATTAATACATATATACTGACACATACACATACTGAGCCCACAATCAAGGTTAGGTGGACGAAGTTTAAATAAAAGTAATGGGTGTGAGACGGTGTCACATATCTTGGCGAAGTCAAGAAAAATGCAGTCAATTACTGAGGTTCTATTTAAAGCGGAGGACAAATACATTAAGGAATGTTAGTATAACTGAGTCTTGCAATAATAATGTTCGCGAAAACCGGGCTGCTGAGATGCAGAGAAAAAAAGTATTAGATTCTAAAAATCTAACAAGGTTGCAGTAGATTGTATATGCTCAAGTAACTTCCATGGAATAGAATTCAAGGAAATCAGCTTGCAGTTAAAATGGTTTCTGCACAGAATAACGCAGCAAATGTATTTTTGTGGTTGCCATAAATTGAGGCGTCAGTGTATACGTGTACGTGGCCAGAATATTCTTCAGATAGATGGGAAAGGGTTAGCTGGTACAGAGCCAGTGCTTAAAATCACCACTTTTTATAAATACCAGGTTCTTGATTTTGCAGGACTTTGTATCATGGCTTCCGCCTGAGTTAGCGCAGGTTATTTCCTGTATGCAGACAGCTTGCACATGATGCTTGACGATTTAGGCACTGTAAGGGTTTAGGTACAAATTGTCTAACCGCATAACGCATTAAGCCAGCCTTGACACTATCAGGTAGCTGGTCGCAGGCAAAGAGAACCTCGACGCATGTCGTCATTCCTATTCTCCGAACACTATATTGCATGGAAGAAAAGATACCATTGTGCGCTTCAAGCGTTCCTCTTCAATCTCCAAATCTGCATCACATATTACTCCTGCTGTGACACGCACGCTTTGAGAAATATAGGCCTTTACAGGGATGGCAAAAATCTTGGGCGAACTCGGAAATGCTTGCGTTGTCTCTTCATTGGCCGGGCAGACAGCAATAAAATCTTTCTATCTGTTCACACGTACCTCTTGAATCAGGACAAGGGCAGAGTTGACGAAAACATAATTATGAACCTGTTTGGTGATGGTATTGGACATTTTTCTTTCAGCAGTGGGCACAATAAAACGAGCGAATAAATCGAATCCGCCTGATACAACAGTAGTCGACACTGACAACATTATAAACCGAGCGCTGCTGCAAGCAAGGGACAGTATAACATTTAATTTACATGTCGATTCCTCGTGTCTCTACTGCGACTAGTGCAATACTCCCAAATACTCCCTCCCAAATATCTATGTATACATATTGTAAGTAAGAGAACAGAAACAACACCCATTCACTGGCTCGGCTGTTCTATTCTGAACCTCTCTAAAAAAATTATGGGGTTTAACGTGCCAATACCACTTTCTGATTATGAAGCACGCTGTAGTGGAGGACTTCGGAAATTTCGACCACCTGGGGTTCTTTAACGTGCACCTAAATCTAAGTACATGGGTGTTTTCGCATTTCGCCCCCATCGGAATGCGGCTGCCGTGACCGGGATTCGATCCCGCGACCTCTGAACCTCTGTTCGTCTTCCTCGCACTTCCAACGCTAGCGCCCGAGCTCCGTTGCCGCTTTTCGTCATTCCTCTCGGCCGCGTTGTAACTGGTGTACCCGTGAAAGATAAACACATGGCGCCAGTTCAGATTTGTCGACGGACGCAGTTATTAATACGCGACACATGCACGACCAAGTTATTCCGCTATCTTTTACCTGTGCACGAGTCAGAAGCCGAAGACCGTACGCAGCAAGTGTTCTCGCCTAGGCGTTCGTTAATAATAAAGGGTCCCTCGCACTTTGCGCACAATTTCTTTGAAGAGGACGGTGTACCTCGTTGCACCTACACCTCGTCACCGAAATTGCATTGCGGTGTCAGAGGGCGTACCATTTTTGCGCCTGACGGGCATGTACGATCCTCTTGCATGCCTCCGTTCGGACGTTGCGGAGAAGTGTCCGTCGTGCAAAGGGGCCTCCAACTTTTACAGTCTTGTCCAAGCCGAATGTATCGCCTAGATTTGGTACTTGGCCGTACACAATCTCGTATGGGGATGTTGCTGTAGAGCTCGGCAATTCCGTGTTAACTGCGTATGCAGCCTCTTGAAGATGCTCATCCCAATAGGCTTCACCTGGCTTGTTGTTTTTCAATGCAGTGCGAGTCGAGCTCGAATGGTCTGGTTCGACCTCTCCGTCAGGCCGTTCGATTGTGGACGGTAGGCTAACGCGAAGTGATGCTCAACTCCCGCTAGTCGCAGATAAGTGTGGAAGTCGCGGCTCCGGTAAGTGGTCGACCTGTCCGAGATGAGCTTCTCAGGGGGGCCGTGTCTTCATTCGGAGGGGTCACGTAGGAATCTTATGACGTAGCTGGCGGCAAGTGAAGGCACGGCAGCGACGAACGAGTGAAGGCACGGCAGCGACGGCAGCGATGAATTTGGACGAGTAGTCCACAGTGACTACAGTATATCGGTTGCCGGATGGCGTAGTTGGTAAATTCTCGACCTGATCTATCCCCGCAGTGTGGAAAATCGTATCGGGAGGCGCAATGGATGTAAGAAATATGCGATCGAAAAACTGCTTGAAATATGTCTGTTTAGCCAACTATGACGATTATAACTTCTTTTAAATACTGCTCTGTTGTAACAGCGCACTTTGAAAGAATTTCTTGCGCACTTTAGCAGCTAAAATAAAATTAAACACCTCGTTGGTTGCTGCGGCACACCCATTTCCCTCTAAACTTGTTCCATCGCAAGTAAAAATGAAAAACTACTAAAAGACAGCACGATGTTCAGGAAAATTGGCTTTCAAATTGTAGTGCGAAAAAGAAAAGTGCTTTGACAGGCAGGCGCGCGCATGCAGAAGGAGCATTTATTGCCACATATTAATTCCAAGGTCAAGATAGCCCCGCATAGTTAATAGAAGCAGGTTTTGCCAACCGGGGAAACAAAATGGAAGAGCGGTTACGACGTCTGTGAACATTGATTGCTACTGCACACTGCAGCACACCCGTGGCAGGGAGAGGCAAGGCCCGCGCGCTCAATCCTCCAGTTGTCGGTGCTTCGTCACGCAGCGTGCTGTGGAATGCCACTCGGGTTCGCTTTCCATTCTTTGGCATTTAATCAGCTTGAGCTTTTAGTTTTCGGCTCTGGTATCGAGACGCCATGCTAGCGGGCCAAGCAGCGCGGTTGCACGTTTTCTCTTTCTATTGCGCCGTGCTTGCAGACAGAGCGTCTGTGAACACTGAAGTCCTAAACTTATGGACACAAAAGCGGTGCGAGAAGCAGTGCTCAGAACGAGAGCGAGAGAAAACAAGCGCAACGTCCTGCCATGCATAAACTCGGCACGTACTGCGGTGAACAGAAAAAGCAGCTGACATTCAACTTGGTGATCACGTCTGTCCTCCTTTTTCACAGCACATGCATGGGCAACTTGACTTGCACTTTTTCAGTTGGTGCACTCTAAGCGAGTATCCAATGCGAACTGAGCAACCACAGTTCTCATTAGATATTCATGCATTGAGCTTTATTATTATCTTCGACAAACAGCCCTATTACCGGATCTTCAATGTTTCCTACGTGACAATTTTTTTTCTTTTTGCTGGCGCAATGAACCTGGTGCATTGTACTGCAAATAAAGGCTGTTTTAGAGGCTTGAAACAAAAATTTCAGAGCGAATGATTAATTTTTCTGCGTACTTAGCTAAGGTTCTAAGCGCGCGTTGATCGCCGCAAAAAGGGCTGGCGTTGGCTTCGGTTTCAAAGCGGTACGCCTCGAGTCAATGCCCTCCGGACCGATGTCCAAGGGTGTAAAAACCTGCTGACGTAGTTTCGTTGATTCGTAGCAGCACAGAGAAGTTGGCTGTTCATTAACCACTGGACGATGAAGGCGATTGTAGCATTTTATTGCCCTAGCTGTCTAGCCACACGGCGACGACGATCGAACCTTCCAACATATAGCCGCTTCGCAACCACGCCATCAACAACCTGGCATACGCGGCCAGTGTTACCAGATGACGAATCCTTTTGTATATCGCCTAATGAAGTGGCAAGCGTCATAAACGCTCGCCCGCTTCATACTGAGCCAAATATTATAATTTACCTCATTCACTTTTGAACTAGCGAATGCAGTCGGGAGACCCCACTGGGCGACTTCAATAATTATTCTGTTATTGCGTTTGTCTCACATTTGTAATACATTGCACTAGAAGCTACTACACAAAACAATTAACATAGATTTTTTTTCTTTAGGCACACAATATATTTCCTCGTAGAAAGTGTAATTTTCATGCCCGGGTAGGCTTCCCTTGCCTACCTGTCTTTTCATGTGTATCATATGTTCTTGAATCCTGAGGCGTTCATACAGTCAAGCCATTTTAAAAGCATTGATGAGGCATCACCATTGCAGTGTATTTCTGCGAAGGGCTGAGATATCAGTGCACTTCGACGCCGGGCGGGCTTGTCCCAGCAAATATGGCATTAAGCAACCAAGAACGCGGTCACAATACTATAAACGCCATGTACCAACCAAAGTTCGTGGCGACGGTTTCATTTACCATCCCGGCGTCTCTGATATACTGGCCACACGCGATGCGAAGAGAATGAAAAGACATTCTGAACAACCAGTGATGCACCTGTATGCTTCATCGCTCGTCTTAGTGTTATGCACCGAGTCTTGTCAAGTAGAACATGGGCATTTACGACATTTTCAGGTCCCTGGGGGTCTTGTCTCGTGAAAAGCGCTCGGAGGTTTCAGGACTAACTTGCATGGCGTTAGTTATATTTTGCTTCCACTGTTCGCTAGGCTCTGTGTATGCTGGCGCTGCTGTCACTTGGAAAGTCAGTCGTACAAGGTCGGTGTAAATTACATCAGCAAGTGACATAAAACTGGCCCTTGCACCACAAAACACCACATATCATCATAAGCAGCAAGTGAGTGGGTGTATGTCTTCGTATGGCGGCCGCCGCTTTGTTGAGGGTGGCGTTAAAAGAACTCTTTCTATATTATTAAATATAAGTGCACGTTCTCTGGCGCCGCAGCTGAAACGCCTTGTGTTCACCATTATCGATTGAACTTCAACGGCCTCTGCGCGATCGCGGATTGCCTCTCAATCGCTCTGCTTGCAAGGACCTTCCACCTGCTCCCACCTGGTTTTCCTAGTCCATCCGAAGGGTGCGACTTGTGTGGACGCTGCGTGAATAGTATGATATATCCTATGCGTGCGGCCACTAAATGAATAAAGTAGAGGCCGGTGTGGAAGCGTTCATTACGTGAGCATGGTCAGAGTCGTCCCTACGTACACGGCCTTCCTTGTGCTATGGTGCAACAGAGATATCAGCAGGCAACGCTTGTTTCTCAACACGCGCTTTCATTGTCTTACAGAGAGGCTGCCACCACAGTCTGAGAGGGAGCGAGGAGGCATGTATGAATGGCCCACTTCGGAATGATTGTCCTTGCAGACACTCGCCAGACAGCGCCATCGCGGAAACGTAACCGCTTCTGCGTTACTCGTACCTTGCCTCCCGCCAACACTGTAGGCGGCTCTGAGCAGGGGAAAAGCGAAGAAACTAACC
Organism: Dermacentor andersoni; assembly: GCF_023375885.2. NCBI lineage: Eukaryota > Metazoa > Arthropoda > Arachnida > Ixodida > Ixodidae > Dermacentor > Dermacentor andersoni. The sequence continues at coordinate 271,358,752 of NC_092814.1, forward strand.
CCTCCCTGAAAACGTATCAGGGAGGGGTATTGGAGACTCCGTACAAGGTACGATGCATGTTTAAAAATGAAATGCGCACCGGCGGTTTACATTGAGTTATGCCCTTTCTTCCTTTCTTTCTTCCTTCCTTCCTTTATTTGTTTGTTTGTTTGTTTACAGGCGAGCTTTTTTTTCCCGCTCACGCATCCCAAGGAAAGCCTTGTTGTGGAATGTAGACTATTGGCAACGGAAGCTGTCCGATGATGGGCTAGTGAAGCCAAATGGGTTGTTCGCTTGTCAAATGCAGAGTCCAGATCGAGAACATATTCTCAAGTCCTCTTAAAAATAACGGACGGATAATATTGTGGACAGTATTCACAATAACATTCTTCCGCTTGAACTACTCTAGACTATTTTCAGAGACAAAGGCGCTTGGACCACGGCCTCGTGCGTCATTGACTGAGAAAGCAACGTGGGCATAGTTACTATCTCTGAAATCGATTGGCCTCAGTGAGCGATAGCATTGTCAGAATGGGCAGCCCCACGTTAGCGTACTGTTAGTCCTTCCCTCTCCTTTCTTTCCCTCATCCCATTTCTCCACTGTAGGGTAGCAAATCAGACGTACCGTCCGCTTGACCTCTCTAAATTTTTTTTCTTCCTTATCCCGCTCTACCTGCGCTTGAACTATTCGTAGATGCAAATGCGCCATACAATCCCGTGACACTGTCCGTATCATTAGTGAAGGCAGCCGGCCAATGGTAATAATTCTTATACCAATGAAAAACTCTCTGAAATCGGCCTCTTTTTTGTATTCTCTTCGAATTAAAGAAATACCTTTCTCTTTGTGGGGGCGCGGTAGGTTTTAGAGGGTTGCCTTGCCTTTGTATTGCACACTCGTTCATGCCATTTGGTGCCTTCGACCAAGGCACTTTAAGAACAGCGTCACGCGTTAAAGGACAGTTCATCAAGTAAAGTTACGTTTGAGCCACTTTCACCTTTCACTTTCGTTTATAGCTCGGTCAAAGTTGCAAAGTTTGTGGTCAGAAATAGAGGGCCCAGAAAATGCAAGCCCAAGCTTTACCTCCTGGGTGTAAAGGAAAGTTGGAACTGGAACCCACCATTTAATCTATGGGTTGCGATTTGGGGCATTACTACCAGACGGGAGTCAAAAATAAATGGCTAGCAAATAAAAAATATATATACCAGAACACTTTTCACAGGCACTGAGTGAAAGTATCATATGGCATATGATATGCGGCAGCGAACGCCAGACATGCTGTAGTCCCAAAAACTCTCAGCGTCTGTGTAACAAACGCTGGAGAATGTGCAGACGAAATACGCTTTCTAATTCGTTCAATCCAGCTGACATTTCATCCTGGACTGATGGTATAGGTTCAAGAGGTCTCAATTTGCAGTGTAAACTGTCTTTGGGAGCCTGATGATAATAAAGCCTAAAGACTCTTATTTTCGACCATTCTTCGGAATCATCAAAACTATAATCAAAATCAATTATCTAATGCGACACACATTCTCGGAAAAGTTGTGGTGATTTTGTGGGCTGGAAATTGCGTCATATAATGAAATGATTGTGAATGGCACACACTGTTCTGGTCTTAAGAAAGCATGCGAAGCGAGAAGATTTGCAGCCGAAATGAAGCTCGAGGAACGATAATGGAAGCCGCAACCTGCTTTCCCCACGAAGTCCGAGCCCAAACGATAGCAAAATACGCGTGCTGTCCACGATTCCCACGGTGCTTGGGCGTGCAGCGCCAGGCCGGGGCTGTATTTTGTGCCGATTCTTTCTATTTTTTCGTTACTTTCGCTTTTCCTCGTTTGATTGCGCTTGAAGCCGCGCTCCTTCTTATACCAGAATCGGCAACTCTGCGGTATACGGTTGATAATTATGAATAAAACCTGTCGAGAAGAATTCTTCAAGAATACGACGCCAAATTTGTTGCTAACAATCTTAATAGGAAATTCGGCGGTGTAGGAATGAAGGGGAGGGGGTGAGGAAGTTGGCAGACACGATCGTCAAATCACTTGCATCAAGCAATTGCACATACCTCGCCTTCCTCCCCTCATCTCGAGCGCATTCAACATCGTGCGTCATTTTTTACGTTTTTTTCTTTTCTCATAACTTGGTCCAATTGGTAGTAAAGTTAGCCCTCGAACATGTAGTTGCCGTCAACATGGCAAAATGTTGGATTTGTTTATGAAGAAAATAGCGAACAGGAAGAAAGTTCGACGGACGATTTCGTGCCGACCCTTATTAATATCCATTGGCGAGAATGCATATATAGCTGCTGCTGCACATCGTACAAAAATAAATATGGTGAAGTCTTATCCATACAATGCTGTATTCACGAACATCAAATGTAAACAAAGACAGAGGTGAAGAGATCTGCAAACTCGGACCGTGGCTTCCGAGACCTTCCGAGCTGCAGCCCCCAGTGGTGTGGTTGGTCAAGGTGTTGTTTTCATGCGCCATGTCGTGAGGATGAAGCTGAGGAGATAGCGTGACGGGAGCGTAACGGAAAAGAAGCATTCGCCGAGTGCAAATCTAATATCTAGAGCAAATGATATCGCACCAGAGGTTAAGCCCACTCTAACTGTATATTTGTCAACTTATGCAGGCCGCGCAGTTTTGCAGGCGCCGCTTTGAGGTCGCGGTCCCTTCTGTTACTGCCGTGGAGGTTTTGAACGGGCCAAGTGAGTTCAGAGGCAGCAGCGCTTGGAAAAACCATGGTTGCTCCGCTCCTAATTTGTACGACACAAGCGCAAAGTGAAGTAATTTGTTTTTCTGTTCTGACAGGCAATATCTAATGCTTGTATTTATCCAAGAACTCGTGAACAGTGTGGAGGAAGGGTACTGTCGTAAACGAGTTGGTTTGAATTTACCGAATTTCATGCAAGGAAGCACAAGCGTCAGTCACGAAGGAGGAGCCCGAAGAACTTCCACAGATCCGACAACGCCAAGCGCGCATGTGACCTCACGTTGTCGGTTTCTGCTTGTTCACAAGTTGACAGAATGCGTTGAAAACCAAGATGCTGATGGCGAAAATACAACTTGTTGTCCTTTTTTTTTTTGTCTCTAGTTTGGCTACTTCTGCAGTGTCTGTGCGAATGTATTTTCTACCTTCGAATATGTGAGAAGGCAGCTTAATTTTACTGTACCAATCAACGTCACATATGAGTTGGACCGCAAGCCGCGTACGTAATAAGGTAAATTGAATTAGTAATTTTAAAGCAGTTATTTCGATCTACGCGGGCGCGTTCAAATGTGGAAACACGGAAGTATAGTTTTAGACTAATTCCATTAAATTTTCTTATAAGAACATGGACCATACCATTCGCAAAAAAAATATTAATTGATGGTATTAGTTTATTTTAAACGCACAGACAACCACTAAGAACATGAATCGAGATAACCCAGCTAATGGAAAGATTTTCTATTGTATTGGCTAAAACGAACACTGTTTTTCTCATTAAACAAAACGTCACGAAGAATTACCTTTAGCGCCCCATGTGGCAAAAACAAGATGCCTAAGTGACCTATCACGTGACCATCTACTAGTGTACACGGTTACTGGTCTTTTTATTAGTATTGAAACGCAGTACACTTTTTTCTATTGTACGTTTTTTTCTAACTTACAATGGGTCGGTAAGTTTTCGTTTGAAGTGAGTAGGAAAGTGGAGCCGCCTTCGCTTGAAGTCTTCGATGAGTTAGCTTGACCCGCCTATCGACAGAATAACGACGCCGGGGGCCAGCCAGCCATGACGTAGGCATGTACTTGGGGGGGGGGGGGAAGGGGGGGAGAGTGGTAACGCGGCACAAATATAAAAGAGGTCTGTACAACAGCGGAAACTTATTGTAGCTGGCTTTTATTTACGGAAGTGGTCGAAAAGGTCGATATATAGGTGCACAAGCGCAACTGCGCTCACGTCCGGGAAAGAAAAACGATGATCGGCTTTGACAATTTGCGAGGCGCGCTATCGGCATCGCTGTCACTTCTCAGCGTTGTTGAAGGAGGGCCTGTTTCTTTTTTAGAGGCTTCTCAGATTGAAAAGTTCTGCTTACAAAATATCCATGTGCTTTTGGGAGTAACCACTGCAGATGGTAATCACTACCGAGGGTGAGCTTTTTGTTGCGCCATAAAAAAACTGGATGCTTAGAAATCGTTTGTCACTCCCTTTAATGTTTACGTTGGTTTTATTTGGAAACGATGTCCACGGGAGCAGGTAATTTATCTGCAGTAACGTAATTAGTAAGTTTCGTAGGCTTTCTTTATATTTCTTTAATACGTATTTAGGCAAAAGAAACAATGCATGTATATATAAGAAAAGAAATAAAGGGGGTGGTTTGTTGAGCATATATACTGGGGAAAACCAAGGACCAGAAAAAGATAGTCCAGTTCTGTTTTAAGAGCACATCACGATAATTTGCTTTTGTGTATTTGTTTCAGATAGAAGAAGAGAATTTCAAGCGGACGCAAGGCAAGACTGGTGGGCTCCGCATCCACGACCTCGACCCACAGCGTGAGGCGGGCAGTGTCGTGTACCGCCTGTGCGACGGCAGCAGTTGCCCTTCCGCATTTACGTTCAGGACGTTTACGTGCACGGATGCGTAGACCACCGCCGTTCCTCTACGTGGCGGCGGATGTGGAGCTTCCGGCTAGACCATTGCAGTGACGAGTGTAAACGGCATGCTCGAAGCTGCAGGGGCAAAAGATATGGACTCCCGCCTTTTCCTGCGCCTAGACCAGCAGGTCCGATGAGCTCTATCAATAAAGGCCAGACGAACGGTTCGCGAATTAAGCAAAGGTCCTCCACAGTCATTACAACTAACAAGAGCGCGGGAGGAGGAGGAGGAGGAGGAGGAGGAACTTTATTATTGAAGAAACTGTTGCGCGGTTTATTCCTGGGTGGTTCCCTCTGACAGGGCTCCACTGGCGATCGCGGCTCGCCGGGCCTGGTCGAGGGTCGCCAGTTGGCTTCCCAGGTCCAGTTCGGAGAGTCTCGCCTCCCAAGACCACGTAGTGAGTGTGTGTGTTGTGACTCGTGGCGAAATTGCGTCGCCCGGACGGTCGGTGCATTCGTGTGTTATGTGCGCGAGTGTCGCTATGTGGTTGCTACACCAGGGACATGTTCGGGACGTATAACTGTCTGGGGAGGTTGCGTGTAGACGAGGCAAGTGTGGGTATGTGTTAGTTTGCAGGCGGCGCCAGTCCCTTGCCTGGAGTTTATTGAGAGCTTTGTGTGGGGGAGCGTATTGCGTTCTTCCGAGCCGTTGGTCCTGTAGTATTTGTTGACCTGTCGTTAATAACTCGTGGGTCGCTCGTCGGTCTGTCGGGGGCTGAAGAACGGTGTGGTCTGCCGCTCGGCTAGTGAGACCTCGAGCTGCGCAGTCCGCCTCTTCGTTGCCCCGCAGGCCTTCGTGCCCGGGGCACCAGACGATACCGTGGGTCCATTCTAGTGTGCGACCCAGGATTCGAATGGCTTGTATAGGGAGTGTTCCATTCATGTATAAACGACACGCCGTTTGTGAGTCCGTAAGGGCGCGGGCGGACCTTCCCTTGCTCTCGGCGTCGCGAAGTGCGAGAGCGATTGCTGCTGCTTCTGCTGCTGCGCTGCATGTGGCGCGGATGGAGGCTGAGGCTACCAGGTTCCCCTGATTGACAACGGCGAGTGTGTATTTGGGCCCGCAACGTGGCGACGAGGGATACGGGCTAGCGTCCGTGTAGTACGTATCCGGGTCTCTGAAACAGCGTTTGTGCAACATGCGGGCACGCGCTGCTCTTCTTTCTTGATTGTGGGTGGGGTGCATGTTCTTGGGGATAGGATCTACTACAATGTTCTCTCTAATGTGGTTAGGCAAGAGTTGTGTTTCTTCTTTGCAGTACTGAGGTGTCAGCGGGTACCCTAGCCGTTGAAGAAGGTGTCTTCCCTGTTGAGTCTTGTTGAGGCGCTCCCTCTGCGCTATGAGCGTGGCACTTGCTAGCTCCTCAAATGTGTTGTATACGCCTAGCGCTAGTAATTTCTTTGTGCTTGTGCTTGACGGTAGCTGTAAGGCCGTTTTGTACGCCGTTCTTATAAGAGTGTCCATGCGCTCTGTCTCGCTTTTGCGCTTCACTTGATACGGTAGTGCGTACGTGACACGGCTGATGACGAGGGCTTGTACCAGTCTTAAGGTTTCGTCCTCTGTGAAACCATCTTTGCTGCGCGCTACTCTGGCGATGAGTGATGCGGTGCTTCTTATAACGTGATTTAATTTCTCTGAGGCTAGCTTTATGCCATTGTTTTCCTGGACGTGCATACCTAGTATGCGTGCGGTCGGGACGCGCTTTATAGGTTGCCCGGCAATCTCGAGATGTATTGGCGGGGCTCGATGTTCCTTAGTTTGCTTAGGCCGGACTTGAAGGTACTGTGACTTGTGTGGGGCACACCTCATTCCTGCTGTGGTTAGGTATGACTCGATGTATCCGATAGCTGTGAGTAATGTGTTTTCTCTGTCGCCGTATGAACCCTTGGTTGCCCATAGAGTGATATCGTCGGCATAGAAGGCACATCCGAGTTTTGGGATGTTTTCCAGTTGTAAAGCAAGTTTTCTAAGTCCGATGTTGAAGAGGAAAGGAGATATTATTGATCCTTGCGGAGTACCCTTCTGCGGTAGATCATATATGTCCGATTGTAGACCTGCTATGCCGATGCGGGCTTTGCGGTGGCTGAGAAAAGCCACGACATAATGGTATACTCGCTCTCCGCATCCTATGGCGGCGAGGCCATCTAGGATGGTTTCGTGTGCTATATTATCAAATGATTTTTCTACGTCGAGGGCTAGGAGTATGTTGTTGTTGCTGCCCGGTTGTGGGTTGAGGACCTCTTCCTTGAGGAGGAGGAAGACATCCTGTGCTGACATGCCTTTCCGAAATCCGTACATGCAATTGGGGTCTAGTCCATGTTCTTCCATGTGTTGTTGTATTCGAGTGAGTACAATTCGTTCAAGAAGCTTGCCTAGACAAGACGTGAGCGAGATCGGTCGTAATTGATCGAGCCTGCGCAGTTTTCCTGGTTTGGGTATAAGGACTATGTGAGCTGTAGTCCATTCCTCGGGTAATGTTCCGCCCGGTGTCCATATTTCTTCGTTCAGCTGCTTTGTAGAGGCTCGCAGGGTTTCATCGCTTAGGTTTCTCAAGATGGCGTTGGTGATCCCGTCGGGACCCGGTGCCGTGTTTTTCTTGAAGCTCTGTGCTGCCGCGTATACCTCCGCATACGTGATGGGTGCATCAAGTATCTCGTTCGGAGCTCCCGGATATTGAGGGTATGGTTTCGGATGCCCGGTCCGGATTCCCGTGTACGTTTGCTGGAGTTCCTGTATGAGTTCATCCTGGGTTCCCGGATATTCGCCAACGAGTTTTTGTAAGGTTGTGTTTGTTTCTGTTTTGGTATTTGAAGGATCGATGATGCTGCGGAGTATGTTTCACGTCTTTTTGGTGCTTAGCATGGCTTTAAGCGAATCGCAGAACCTGCGCCAATTGTCCCTGTGAACCTTCAGGGCATAATCGCTGGCCTGTTTAGTGACCTTTGAAATCCTAAGTCTAAGTTTGCGATTTAGCTTCTGTTTGCGCCATCTTCTTGTGAGGCCTCTGCATGCTTCCCATAAGTGTATGAGATGGTTGTCGATTGCCGGCGTGTCGGTATCGGTTTGGTACACTTTAGTGTTGGCGTCATATAGTTCTTTGATGCGTTGGGCCCACTCCTTGATCGTGGTTAAGCGGCCTTGATGTTCTGGGAAGGGCAGACTTGTATCTAAATCGAGCTGTTGCCTCTCCCTAAACTTAGGCCAATTTGTAATTTTGGCCTTCCCTAGGGGTCGGCGTAGTTTGGCCGAGGCGCTGGTGATTTCGATAATGTAGTGATCACTACCCAGCGAGTCGTCTAGGACCCTCCAGCTTGTTCCCACGGTATCGTTGGTGATGGTGAGATCAGGAGTCGTGTCCCTGCTGGCGCTGTTTCCTATTCGAGTAGGCGTACCTGGTACAGTAATTAGTGTGTATTCGTGGCGCTCTATGGCTTCTAGGAGCTTGGCGCCCTTGGTGTCTGCTTTCGAGTAGCCCCACGTGTTGTGCTTTGCATTGAAATCTCCGGTTATAATTAGGCGATCGCGGTGCTCCAGCATTCCCTGTAGGTGCCGGAACAATGACGCGAAGTCAGCCTTTCTGTTGCGGGGGGGGGACTGTATACGTTGCATACGACTTGTTTAGGTCTCCCCTTCTTGACAGGCCATATCGTGGTGATGAGATGTGGTATTTCCTCACCGGGGAGCACTGTCACGGTTGTTGCCAAATCTTTGCGGACGAGCGTGGCCACCCTACGGTAGTTGGGGTCGTACTGTATTTTATACCCCATAATTGGCTTCGGTTGCTCTCCCGCCTCTTGCAGGCAGATAATATCCGGGGGTACTAGCGCCACCTGCACATATAGCGAGAGGGATGCATGCTTGCTTTTAATGTACCTACAGTTCCAAGACCAGATCGTGATGCTTTCGCTTTCCATTTGAGGTTTACGGGCCATGATGGGACTGAGAAGGTATTGTGTTGTCTGTGTCAGAAGTTAGCATGCTACCGTCATCTGTCTGAGAGCGCATTTTACTACTTTTTCGTTTACGCTTGGGTTCTTTGGTTAGGGATTCGTTAACGTATTTCTTTAATTCTTGGAATTCCGCAAAAAACTGTTGAAACTGTTGCTGTATTTGTTGTATTATTTGTTGTTGTGATTGTTGCAGTGCATGTTACAATTGGTCCTGGGTTACCAGGTTGCTCTCAGGTGGTGAGGGCGCCTGAGGCTGCTTTGGCTGTGTTGTTTGGGGGGAGGGGGGCAGTTGTGATTCTAGTGGCGGATGTCCGGTGAGAGTGCTTAGCTGTGGTAATTGAGATTGTGGCGATCGCTCACAGGTCGCAGCATGTGCCGATTCAAGCATGGCCACTCTTTTCATTAAAGTTTCGATTTTGTGCTCGTAGTCGATTAGACGCTGTTTTTGCTGTCTATTTTCCTCAATGACTCTCTGGTATTCTGGATTTTGTGCGATCGGTGTGGATGTGTTTCGTGGCTTGGGAGAGACGACTTCCGCCCAGCTTACCTCGTGTGAAGGCTTCTGCTTCCTTGCCGGAGGCAATGGGTTCCTTCTGGGTGTCGGTGGTGCCCGATGCTCGCGGCTCGCTGACCGGGAGCGGGAGCACGATTGGGAGCGGGAGCGTTGCTCGGTATTGACCGGCCGGCCGCGAGTGTCCGCACTGTAGGTCTCTTCTTCGTCTTCCGAGGCGAACCATCGTGGGGCTTTCGACTTCATCGGTGCTGACGATGTTGTGGGTCGGGGTCGAACCGGTTTGAGTCGCTGTTTGCACGAGTGGTCACCGGTTGGGTGGGCCTCCCCGCACGAGGCGCAGTTTAACTCGCATTTGTGTCCGTCGGTTGGATTAAGCAGTCCGCACAATCTACAGATGGGTCTGTCTGGGTTCGGGCACACGTCGGTACGGTGGCCCTTTTCCCTGCAGATCTTGCAGACTTGGAGCGTCGGTCTAAATGGATAGCAACGGAGTTCACCTCCGTAGTAGTACAAAAATCGTGGTAGATGGGGACCAATAAAGGTCAGCGCTGCACTTTGAGTGGCACCGATCATCCTGGCTGTAAGGATTTCCACGCCTTGTGTTCTCACTCTGAGGTGGGCCATGAGGGTTTCGGTAGTTGTGTGCAACGGTTTTCCATGTACCACTCCTCTGAGGGTGCCTTCTCCCTGGGCGGTGTATGCGCGCACTGCGTGACTTCTGCCGCTAAGTGTTAAGGTGTGGATGTGTCATGCTTTTTCGGCGACCTCTTCATACTGGGTCGATAAGATGGCTATGTTGGATCCCGGGTTGATTCTCAGAATGAATTTGTCATCCGTGAACTCGTTGCGGCACGCGTCGATGATCGCTCGTGCAAGTGTATGAGTGAGCACGTTTCATAATGGTAGTCCTTGATTTGGACGAATGATTATTTTGTAGACATTTTTCGGAAGCGGTGGAGGTCTAGCGACTCTCCGCGTTGTTGATGTCTTAGTGGTAGTTGCGGGGTTTTGGGGCTTTACACTACCGCGTCGCCTCTCCAAGGCTTCTTGCTTGCGTTGCTTTTGTGTTCGTACTGATTGCCAATTGAGATCTTCTCTCACGGTGTTATGGTACAGAGTTTCTTGGCTCAGCGGTTCGGTAGTCTGGTCCATGCGTTCTTCTGCGAGTCCATCGGAAGTTGTATGGAGGGGGTCAACGATCGTAGTCGCTTCGTTCACCATGGTTAGGCCAAGTGCCGTCGCGGGAATCCCCGTCGGCGAAGCGAGCAGCTGCCGCCGCTGGTTAGGGTTAGTGGCTCACCCGTGGTGACGAAACTTTCAGGAATCCTCCCGGGGCCCTCGGTGGTCGGATTTCCATTTCCACGGGAGGGGTGTCGATGTGGTCCTTATAACGTTAGGAAGCTGATGAAAGCGTTTCGGGGCGTTTTCTGTTGAAAACACCTTCAAAAACTCACGAAACTACGGAGCCCGACGCGAGCCGGTGTTGACACTGGGGTCTTCTCAAGAGCGCGGGGCGAGCGGAGCGAGCCACCGCCTTGCATAGGGCCGATATCACCGCAAGCGGCATGCAGAAGTGCTTTGAAACTTGTCAGGCCGAGGATTGCGCGTGTTGCTGTTTGCATAGTTTTTATCCTATATCGGAAGTGAGAGAAAGAGAGAGAGAATAAAGAAAGAAAGAGTATGGATGTTGTCAGAAGAACATCCGATTGGCTAGCCTACAATTGCTGATGATGAAAGAAGAAATGTAGTAGTAGTAGTAGTAGTAGTAGTAGTAGTAGTAGGAGGAGGAGGAGGAGGAGGAGGAGGAGGTTTTTATTAGATGAACTGGAACGAAGAAAACAGAAACTTCCTGTTTGCCGCACTCTTAGGGCTGACACCTGAACGGCGGCTAGAGGTGGGAGGGGGGGGGGGGGTATGGGAGTAAAAGACAGACACAAAAAATGGCAGAGAGGATAGTCAAGATGTTAATTAAAAACGGGTCTATTTACAACCATAACGGGTAATGGAGAGGTGATAGAGAGCAACGAAGCGACGGCTCGGTCAATACGTGTACGTGCAGTAAAAGACGCTATCTCAATCCAGTCATCCTCGAAAAAATCACGGAAGTACCTTCAAAGTTTCTTTCTGGCAGTTCCTTTCTGAGCGTTCAATGGGGCCGGTATTTCATTCGTCCCAATTTTCGTTCTCCCAAGGGATCGGCTCTGCAACTGTGAAATTGGAGAATATAGACACGATATAGACTCAATATTCTTTTCACAGCGCAAAACGTTGGATAAAATACAGTCAGCCATGGTGATAAGTAACAAATAGCTGTCACTCCTCTTTCTTTGTTTTCTAAGTAATTTATTCGCATATGACATAGTGAGATAATAACTAAGAGTGGTTGAATTCATTACCTTGAGGGCTACTTCGAGGACTTCTAAATATGAGAATAAACACCACTGGGCTCGTATTGGGAAACGCTCTCAATGCGGTGAAGTATAAACATAATACCATGTAAAAATAAAAATTAAATATTGCTGAAGCTGCGAGAGCGATAAAAGAAAATGATAGCACAAGAAGGCCATCTTTAAGGAAATTTCTGATTTACACGGAGAGTGTGAAAATATGTTCAACAACAAAACGTTCCCAGAGAGTCGAGCATACGTTTGGTTGGAGGTAAATTCCAGGCGTTGTTCATAACCACAGTCGACGCAGAAAATTTGCCTCGTGCAGATAATTTTTTGCAGTAGGACAATTGGATTTCAGCGCGAACTTCCATAAACCGTTTAACTCATTCTGTACAGTGGCAATGTCTGCGCGGTGCCGTGTAGCCAACTCTCAGAGCGGTCACGTAACAGGTGAGTGGTGCTATGTGGGAAAAGCAACTCGCGAGATCAAGCATACAAACGAACGTGAAGAAGCTTGTGATGTACACAGTGGCGTAACTGGGTCGTGTGGCACACGGGGCCCATAGGTCTTCTGTTAGCCCCCCCCCCCCCCCCCCCCAGGTGTAGCCGGCAGAAAGAGGGGTGTCTTCAGACGTATATGACAACCCCCCCCCCCCCCCCCGCTGGCCCCTTGCACCCAGGTCCCCCCCCCTCCCCGTTGCTACGCCCACTGGATGTACATGTTGTGCGCACGCGCATACTCTTGTTTCATTGAAGAATTAAAGATTCTTACAAGATGTAGCATCATGCCAGGGCACTACGATGCACAGGGCTCTCCGAGACACGAAGTTTCAGACGCATGTCGAGGTGCGTGTTATTACAGAAAGAGATATTGTTTTGCTCTAGCTGTAAATTCAGAGGCATTTCATTGCTGCGTAGGCCAATGATAGAGTTCTTTTACGGTGTGCCTCACTTTTAGAATGTAAACTGCAAAAGTTACGCAGAATTTCTTTTTTTTTTCATAGAACTCTACCGGAGGAGGAGGCGCATATTATTTAGCAGCATTTTATTTTCGAAACGCATTGAATAACCACAAATTCATTGACGTAATAATTTCCGCCCGATTAAATTTTGCATGTATCAGGTACGCCTTCCTACTCTATTGTAATAGTTGATGCTTGCGTTTTTTCGTTAAGTATCTCTTGAAAATGTTTCTCTGAAATGCCAGTGTTGTACTCGGCTTCCCTTTGAACATTCTCGCTGATTTTAGGGAATTCGCATATATATATATATATATATATATATATATATAAATTCACCGGATTTCATCGAGTTTTTAATGGTCTACTATAATAACATTTGCAAAAAACAGATAAACAATAAAAAAAGCAACGGCAACGTTGGTAGGAGCTCGCGCATAGAATTATTTGCATATTTGCTTTCGTAGCATAGAATGCTACGAAAGCATATAGCTGCATGTCTGAGCCGTCTTCTAGCCGTAGATAACCCGACACAATGGGCACGGCCATGAGAGTCTTGTCATCATTGCCATCAGCAGCAGCATTATTATTATCATCATTGTGGTCGTCTCATTGCGCTCATTACTGCGATGCGTCAAGTGCAATGAATTGGAGTAGCACAAGTTTCATAAGTTGTGGTGTCGCTGTGACGCTTGAGGACTAAGTCGTCTGAAACTCGGCTCAGTTTTGGGGAAGAATTCGCTTGTAATCAGCGTTTCTTAAATCCTGTGAAAACTGATGAAATGGCATTTCACCCGTAAAAGCAGGACCGTGATTATTCACTTCAAGATCCAAAGAAAGCCGTCGTTCTGCATCTTGGCTTGCCGGCAGCGAATTCATGGACCTTGTATTCCACCCCCGTCGTTGCTACAGGAGTGCACGTTTATGGTGGGCAGCTCAACCCCTTGTTAGGCTAGCGATCTTCATATAAATATGTCAAGTTTGGTTGTTTACTATATTGAGATCTTTTACTGTATCGAAATATCCATAGAAAGCCAACAAATTACAGAGGTAGCAGCGCCTTCGTTCGTTGTAGGGCGACTTCCTGAATGTTTAAGAAAGTTCCAAGCAGTGGGGGAAGACGCAGACAAAAGGCAGAGAAGGAAGACCGAATAAACGCTGCGCTATCAGCTGAAGTTTAGTGAAGCAACACGTAATGGATATGTAAGAATGGGGGGAGGCATTCAAAGCACAGTGTGCACTGTTCAAACCCCGTGGAAAACTGAGAGGTTGAAAATTAAAGCCTCGTATGGCCATTTGTCACCCCGTTGGAAACAATATGGACGCTCCCCCGTCTTCTTTGATACTGCCATTTTGTTTTATTATTTTAATAAGGAGACTAGGGAAGCCATGGAAGCTTGTCATATTGCCACTCATGATGACATGTGTATCCGTCAAGCGTCGGTTATTCTCGGGCGCAAAGAAATTCAGTTTATCATGCAAGCTGGGTGGTATTTATGTCTAGTACCATGTTTTTTATTGCCGTGCTTATTTAATTATGAATATCCTAATTTTCCGCGAAGTTTGCACAGTGCACACTATACTTTCAACCACTCTCTCATTTTCTTGTATATTTATTACGTGTTGCTTTAGTAAACTTCAATTGATACTGCTATGCTTGTCCGGTCTGATGTTTCGCGCTGCTTCGAACATTCCTAAAAATGAATGCATAGCAACTCGCCCAACTTTGGATATTACTTAATGTATTTCCCTGGGTAAGCTTACACTGTCTACTGACAAAGGGCGCTAAGAATTAAAAAAAACTATATTTACAAAATACAGTCCAATATGCATATGGGATGGTTAAAACGAGCGTGGCTCTCATAAGAACCACGAGAAAATATTAGGCAATTTGCTTTCTGAAGCAAACCATGATGTCTGCAGAAGGTGAGAGGCTGGTGAGCGATATACAGGAACAGTGAAAGTATAGTCACGAAAGGGCGTGCAAGCATCACGTGGTCACCGATGGCCCCCGTCTGCGCAACCAGCACACTTGCTCGCTTCGTAGGCTCTATAGGTGACTGTCACCTGACGCTCTCTTGGGCGATGCAACCTAACGTAGTGCGTTGAACTCTTTGCCATCGATGGATAGTTTTCTGACGGCAGATCCAGCCGGGATTCCTGTGAAGCACCGCTAATTAAAGCTCAGCCAGGAAACTCTCACGTGCTTGCAGCATTCCTTGCAGTCTACGAAGCGTTTCCTCCGGATGGAGCCATGCCAGTTAATCACTTTCCACTCAGAGTCTGGAGAGATTCATCGAAGCATTACGCGTTCGGGGGCTTGTGAGCGTCATATGTACTGCGTATGTCCCAGTGGCTCGCCACCTAAATAATGTTCGTCTAGAGACAGTTAAATAGTATAAATATCTGGGTGTCCATACAACCACAAACCGGTCAAGGTCAATTCACACCGAATACGTCATTAACAGCGCTAACCTTATGTTAGCCTGTCTGTGCCGTAACATTTCTAGCGCGCCATCTGATCTAAAATACCAATAGCATAAAACTTTATTGTGGCCTAAATTAGAATGTCCTACATCTGTAGGGGATCCCGGACAAGATAATCTAATTCATTCCTTAGAAATGGCCCTAAATAACCTCTTGGTATTGCTTTGTTGTACGTCCTTCGCCCTAAGATTGCACGTTTTGCACTTTTTCGTAGACTTTATGATCATCCTGCATAAAAAATAATTAAATTAAGTTATGGGGTTGTACGTGCCAAAACTCCGATCTGATTATGAGGCACGCCGTATAGTGGGGGACTCCGAAATAATGTTGACCACCTGGGGTTCTTTAACGTGCACCTAAATCTAAGTAGACGGGTGTTTTTGCATTTCCCCCCATCGAAACGTGGCTGGCCGCCATGGCCGAGATTTGACCGCGACTTCGTGCTTAGCAGCACAACACCGAAACCACGGGAGCTCATCCTACATTGCCTGTGCAGTTCTTTACAAGACCACAACGTGTATCCCATCTTGTTGATCACTGTCATAGAGTTAGGACTGGCATTTATCACAGAAGGCATTTTCACCGCTCTTCTTTTTTTTTGCCTCGCATGCTTGGGTATAGGCTGGAGCCACCTTGCCGCTGATATTGGAGATAAAATGGTGGCGTTCTTATGCGCGAAATTTCAGCTAGGAATGTATAACCAGGAAGTTTATGAATTTTTCTACTTGTTTTGTATGACGTAACCTCTAATATTGTATAGCAAGAAGCATTCGTATGTTACATTATTATATTTTATCACTGGCGTTGTTGTTTATTATGTGCCATATTAGTACCACTTCCCTCTATAATGCCTCTGGCCCTGACTGCTTGACAAAGAAATAATGAGCGTATCAATCGTCTCAAGGAGAGAGCGCGTGCTGGTGCCTGTATAAACGCCTATTCAAGACATTGGCATGGCGAGCCACTTTTGTGTTATCATTTATATAGCGACGGGCCTGCGTTGGTAGCACCTCGATATTGAGAACCATTCTGTGGAAGACCGTCGAAGTAACGCCCGAATATTGCTTCCGAGGTTAGGCGAAGAGAAGTGAAAGTCTGCAACGCCATCCGCTGCCCACAAAGGGTGACAAGCGGGGCAGAAATTTCAACCCGTTTTGCCCCAAGCGGGGAGGCTGCGCGCGAACTTGCGCCCCAGGGCTATGACGATGCTTCTTGTTTCTTCACAATGCTGAAAGCCTGTGGGAGACCTAGCCGTAAACCGCAGCTTCTGCAGTAAAGGTTCTTAAAATTGACCAGTGGAATTCACTGTTATAAAACACGCAACATCTCGTCACCAGTAATTTCTCCCCTTTGTTGCTGTTGCCGTACACTCTAAGAACAGCTGCACCCACCCTTTGGGGTGTATATTTGCCACACAACGATAATCGTCATCTGTTTTGTCCGCATTTCCTTTCTTTAACACGGCGAGCCCGGTACTTTCCAGTAACGAACGGCATGCGCGTTATCAGCATGACAAAGTATTCCGGACAGGAAATTAACGAGCGCAGCGTTTTCAAGAAAGGAAGTGCGGGCAAGACAGATGACGATTATCGTTGTGGGGAAAATATACACTCCAAAGGGTGTTAACTTTTCTTACACTCTTCAAACGGTTGCACCCTTTGGGGTGTATATGTTTCCCACAACGATAATCGTCATCTGCCTTGCTTGCGTTTCCTTTCTTGAAAACTCGGCCCTCGCTGCTTTCCTGTCGAGAATCCTGCGTCACACTGATAACGCGCATGCCGTTCGTGACTGGAAAGTACCGGGCTCGCAGTGTTAAAGAAAGGAAACGCGGGCAAGGCAGATGACGGTTATCGTTATGGGACAAGATAATCGCCAAAGGGTGCAAATTTTTCTAAGAGTGTAGAGTGTAGCACCGCTTAGATAATAAGAACGCGCGACGCTCCCACTACCCCCGGTCGACGGCATAGTAGGCCCATGTACTATATGATGATACAGCTTTCGTGCCTATCTTCCACGGTCGACAAGCTCGATCATGTGGCCGAGCCCACTCGACCCGAATGTCATTCACGCTGGCGTTTGACGTTCTGAAGAAGGGGAAGACGAGAGAGAGAGCGGCGGCTGTTCCGGTTAACTAACCGCTTTCCCCGGCTGAGTGCGCCCCGAGCCGGCGACTGCGGCGTCCTATTTGATTACGTCTCCCTCATTGAGCAACCCATTCCCGCAGACGCCGAGAGGATTGACTTGAGATGTGCTCGTTTTGCTGCCCCTCACCCCCTCCCCATTATTCCGTCTTCTATGCTTTTCTCTTCCACGCCTTTTTTTTTTTTTTCATTTTGCGTACGTGTTGATTGCGCAGCCAGGCAGCGACGCGAATATATCGCCTAGCCTCCGACCGCATGATCGCGATAGCGGGGACACGCAGCGCTCTCGCCTGATCGCGAGCCGGATAACGCGCGGCCCGAGATCGGGGTTTTCGTGATGCATGGGGGCCGGCGCGCGTATTCGCGCTTGTAGTGTACGCACTGAGCGACGAGCGTACGCGTGCGCGTCGGTGCTTGGCTTACGCGGGTTTCTACGTGGCCGCAGGCGTGTTTCGAAAGTGCCGCTCGTCTTCGGTGCCGACGGCCGCCCCGACGCGCGGTGGAGGTCGCTGGCCTTCTTTCCGTGCGGCTTGCGGGTGTCGCTGACTAGCTACGTGACTAATGCTTGTTGATGGCGTTGTGTGGAATATGCGTTTCTGCCTGTTTTTAGTGATGATGACAGTGTTTGCTTAGCTTCAGAAAGATTCCAGAGCTGTGCGAGCTGGTACATATTCAGGACATAGGGGCAGCGCACAGGAGGCGAACGACGGTGTTGCGTCTTCCACTTTTTTAGGATCTCCTATACTGGGTTTGCTTTTCTTGTTCACGGCGAAGGATGGACACTATTTGATTGTGAAATGATGCTTAGTGTGGAGATTATATTGTGAGTGATTAGCCTTACAGAAACCGAGCAGGGAGTCAAGAAATTATGCCTGCATTTTTTAAGCGGGAACCAAGCGGCATAGCGAGTGACGGTTAACTGATACTATATATTGTATACTCGAGGCTTGAATAATATCTCAACGCTGACATTCAATTAAGATAAATTGCGTGTTTTAACATGTCTAAATCGCACAGTGGGGTATTAGGGACGCCATATAATGAGCGGCTTCGGATTAGGCCGGTTAAGTTGCACCTAAAGTGGTACGCGAGCGTTTTTACATTTTGCTTCCAATCGGAACGCGGCCGCCGCAGCAGGGAAGCAATGATGTATAGGAACATCTGTTTTTCCCTCTGGAATACCATGTGTTGTTTTAGCCCTGATGTGATGTATAAAGATGTGAAAAACTACCTTTGATTGATGCAGCTCGCTGTCCCATAGCAACGCGTAGGCTTTCACATACACCGTAGTAAATGGTTCATTGACCACATGGAGCTCATTGACCTGCACCTATGAAGCGCGCTGTACCAATATTTTGCATTGTGCCTCCCTCACAATGGAGGCAGAACGCACTGCGTTGATGCGCTATGACCATGCGCTTTGGCGTTGCAGACTCTGAAACGCGCTAAAACGAACCGGTGAGCCAACTGATAAATTTCAATGAATTTGGACCGCTTGGTCTCTTCGACTTTCGACTTTTTTTTTTTTTTTAGATAGAAATCAACAGAGGAGTCATTACCGTTTGCTGGCCACGGCTACTCCTTTTCACTTTGTTAATAATATAGAATAAAAAAAATATAGGATAAAGTCCGGCATCAGACGATAACTAAATCAAACAGAAGAATGTGTAACACCACTAGGAGTAAAAGTCTCTTTTCAAACGTTATCAGTGTTAGAAAGTGCGTGAATGTCGGTGGTTCACAGGTTTCACATGCAAGGATACACAGTGCACAGACCCGATGCAGCAGAGTCAATATTCTTCGCAAATGCCCGGGTCTTCAAGAAAGCGTTGATGTGATTTTATTTTTTTGCGATGCAGTACTTTTGATGACCATCGGCCTAACACCTTGGCAAGTAAAAAAGGCCAATGTGCGTCAATTAAACGGAGTTCCTATTCAATGCGCTCTCTATGTGTGATGTGCTTTGTACCGTCAAGTACAGTAGGTGGTGTACGTCCTCGTCGCCGTGGCCGCATGAACATGTCGGAGAGGAACCACGGTTAATTCGAAATAGGAAGCGCTTGGCGTAAGCAGTTCCGAGGCGGAGGCGATGTAAGAGGGCGTCGGTGCACCGTGAGCTATAGCTGAGGCTTTAACTGGTTCTCAAGATCTGGATCAACTGTATGCAAAATTAATTCGTTTGTGATCTCTGCGAACCAGTTTGACACGCACAGTTCTCTCTTGAGGCCTCATGCGGTTCTCCGTGTGATGGATTGGAACATGAGAATGAGGCGGGTTTCCGAATTGTCATCAGCCGCTTCTCCCAATGCAGCCACCATTTCATTTCCTTCGCTCCCCTGATTCCGCAGTGACTTGGAACCCTCTGGAACACCACATGTTGCTTTAGCCCTGAAGCTTGGGTAGGTTCTTTTAGGACAGCGTAGGTGTCCCTATTTCTGTCGTTGTTTGCAAACTGAACCCGCCCATAGCACCGTCATAGTCTCGGAACCGAAGCAACCGATTCAAACTACCCCGTGGCATGCCTCCAAGCAAGTTCTGTCGTCAGTCGTTGGCATCACCTAACTATATCACCGAAAATTGGAATAACATCGCATTTAAGGGATGCCTGCGCGTATTGGTGTCACTGGCAACGAAAGCGCAGATGCTCAGGCCGAATGAAGCGCTTTGAAGACAGCCACTCGCGAAAGCTTTGGTGAATTCTACTGCGAGAGACAGACCCGCGCCGTGGTTGCTCAGTGGCTATGGTGTTAGGCTGCTGAGCACGAGGTCGCGGGATCGAATCCCGGCCACGGCGGCCGCATTTCAATGGGGGCGAAATGCGAAAACACCCGTGTACTTAAATTTAGGTGCACGTTAAAGAACCCCAGGTGGTCGAAATTTCCGGAGTCCTCCACTACGGCGTGCCTCATGATCAGAAAGTGGTTTTGGCACGTAAAACCCCATAATTTATATATTTTTTATACTGCGAGAGACAGGATTGAGCGACTCGTGGTGTGGCAGGTGTTTATGGCACGCAAAAAGGCGCTCAGGCGGCTAAGTCTGCCATGCTAACCTCGCCTGTAGCAACACTGCCACAACCACCGCCACCACCAAATCTCGATGATAATCGCAAGAAAGTCAAGAAAAGCTGTGGGAAAAGTGCTCTGCTTATACGTCACCGGCACTCCCGCGCACAATCAATGGCCCAAACACGGAAAAAGATTTTTTTTACGCTGTTGAAAACGAAACATTTCAGACAGGTGGCGATAAAATGAAAAAAATAATCTGTACTAACATCTCCAGCGCCCATTGGCTAAGCGTCTGAATTAGGAGCTCTAATTATTGGGATATATTTGAGGAAATTGATGTTTTTGAAGGTAACTGCGAGCATACTGAGAAAATTGTGAGAGAAAATTAAGCGTGCTGCCGACAACACAAGCAACCTCGTGGCCAAAGGCCAGAGCTCAAAAATTCTCCAAGTTCATAATTTTTTTTCTCATCAGTTAACATGAGTTACCCTTCTTAACTGGGTCTTCTCTCTCTCTCTCTCTTTATTGCTAAGCATTTATGTTGCCACCTCTGCGCAGCCATATAATAATACTTATAAACAGGTCGCCCAACCGACAAGTAGCATAAATGTTATGGGCTGTTACTCGATTCTGGGAAATAAAGTAGTTTGACCTCGTATTTGCCTGTAGCTTTGAAGGTTTGAACACTGAAGGACGACTTCCGGAAAGCAAATCCAATTTGTTTCATTGACATTGGTGATCCCTGAAACCTAATTCACTTTTTTGTGAGTGGGTTTCCGCTGAATTAGTGGCAATCATACAACGTTAGTGAGTAACATATTCAATTTTTTCCCGAATTTTTCCACGTTGCCGCCGAAAATTATGTTTAATCTCCTTCCTCAACCCAGAATGATGCATTGTTCACTTCTTTCTTTCTTTTCCTCTTTCTTTCTTTCTTTCTTTCCTTTTCTTTCGCATGCTGACATCCAAGGCACAGGCCGTGCTGTTTTTTTTTTTTCGTTAGGTGGCTGCATGTGCAACTTACGCGCGTCACTGCAGCACTGCTCACAGCTTTACGGTCTGAGTACCTAGGTAGAGCCATTTTCCGTCGAATACTTTGAACCCACACATTGGCTGACCTTCTTTCTCGTCAGCCCGTCGGCGCGGAAAGAAGCCAAGCCTCGCAAAGTTTTTGTCGAGATATAGTCTCGAGGGCTGGTTATCGGCTGCGCAAGCAGTCTCGGCGGCCTGTTTGCACCTCGGCCATTTGTCCTTGGTTTCAGTGTTTGCCAGCGTCAAGCCCCGGGTGTGCAGTCGTATTTCGTAATCGGCCAACAAGCGGCTTTTGAGAGGTGCTGCTTACGCACGTAAAGGTGCCGAGAGCGTTGCATAAGCACAGAGTTCCGCCGATGCTGTACCTCCTGGGCCATAAATGCCATAACTCCGAAGCCGTCAGCTTCAAAAAACACAGTGACTGCGCAGTCGTCGATGGCTTTGTGTATACTGTCACGAAACTGTTCGTGGGCATGTCGAATAGTAGCGTGACATAGTGCTTTCCAGATTTTTTGTTAGATTTTTTTAGGCCCCGACGTATGCGCTGCGAGCAAGGTTTGACTTATATAAAGGTTGTGGTGACCTGTCGTCAGAAAGATACCGCGTGAAAGCGCGAAGTGTACAGCCAAAGTGTAAAGCCAAGACCCCGTGCAAAGGAAGGCGTAACGTCATCGGGCCTGGTTTGTCACGCCAACAAATTTGTCAAATGAGGTAGCGTATGTTTGCAACCGAAGTATATCGAAGCCTTTTGGTGAATTTATACTCGCAAGCCTATTGCCTATGCAAGGCTGACGCACACAGACGGCGAGAAAAGCGAATAGAACTGTACAGGCGCCTGCCTCCGGTCGCATTATTTTTTTTTTTTTCTGTCTGTACGCACGTATTTTACCATGTGCTGCCAATATGCACGCAAGCTAGCGCCACCAGCAAGCCCACCGTTGCGCTTTAATGGATAAATTTAGACCTTGTGCAACTTCGCGTGCCAGTACCGAGCGATTCGCAAGCACAACAAAGGTGTACCTTTGTAGTAGGCGGCATAAAAGCGGCAGGAGGACTTGAGCTTTCCAATACGACCCTGGTGCAGATGAGGTGAGGTGGTATCCCGTGGTGGGAAACCGTGTCTCTTAATTTTTTTTTTCCTTGATATGCTACCACGATGCAGTGCAAAAGCACTAAGCTGATGTATTTGGTTTGCGGCCAATATATTATTTATGTAGCGTAAACGACGGGACATGACAGAAAACTACATAGCGGCTTGGTATCGATTGCTCATTGAGTGGCGCGAAATATATAGAGTCAGAAAATACGAAAAATGAACTAGCCTACTGACAAGGACGAGATATGGACGGGATGAGTGAAAGGAAGCAGTATACGTCCGTCATTTAATTAAAATTAAATTATGGGGTTTTACGTGCCAAAACCACTTTCTGATTATGAGGCACGCCGTAGTGGAGGACTCCGGCAATTTCGACCACCGGGGGTACTTTAACGTGCACCTAAATCTAAGTACACGGTGTTCTCGCATTTCGCCCCCATGGCAATGCGGCCGCCATGGCCGGGATTCGATCCCGCGACCTCGTGCTCAGCAGCCCAACACCATAGCCACTGAACAACCACGGCGGGTCCGTCATTTAAGGAATATGCTGGCACAAAAATATTGCATCTCGTCGTTTCTGTTGTAATAAGTAGCCTATCAACGAGTAACTAATCGCGGCACGAATGTCCAAGGTTGCAAGAAATCTGGAGAAAATTGAGGATATACATTCTGTGATATATGCCGACGACATAACCATATGGAGTGCCAAGGGCAGTGTAGGACAGACAGAGACCAGATTACAGGAAAGTTTATATGTTGTAGAGAACACACTGAAAGACATGGGGTTGAAATGCTCGGCAGCCAAATCAGAACTCTTAGTCATTAAACATAGCAGAAAAGGTCGTAAACCAAGAGGTTACATTACGGAAGATGAGCCAAGAGTGTGCTTATACACTCATGAAGGATCCGCAATCAGGCTAGTTGAAAAAATCAAGGTTCTTGGGTATCATATAGATGGAAACAATACTAACTATAGAACAATACAACATATCTCGAATAAAACATATGAAGTCATTAGGTTACTAAGGAGAATTACCAATAGACACAGAGGCTTAGGAGAAGACAGCGCTTTGAGGCTAATACACGCCTTTGCTCTCTGTCACTTCACTTATGTGGCTGGATTATACAAATGGAAGCAGGCAGAACTTAAAAAAACTTCATGTGATGCTCAGGAAGCTCGTTAAAGTAGCCCTAGGGATATCCAGTAACGCTGCAACCAACAAACTCATGAGTCTAGGGGTGCACAACACAATGGAAGAAATCGCGGAGGCCCAACAGCTAGCGCAACATGAAAGATTGACAAAGTCACGAGCTGGCAGGAACATATTACAGGCAATAGGTGCAGAACTGAATACATCAAGGAGCCCAATAGAGGCTGAAGTAGAATTAAGGACTGAAGTTAGGAACAAGATCAGAACCAACCCTCTCCCCAGAAACATGCATCCAGAATATAATGTCGAAAGGAGAAAGGCAAGAGCTAAAGCAGTCTTGCAGGAAATAGAGCAGCAGAACCAACTGGCAGCTATAGTTGATGCTGCCTGGGTGAAGGTGCAAGACGCTCTCACTATTTTTACCAAGGACCCCATGGTGGCGGAACAAGCGGCAATTGCTCTAGCCATCAGGAGTAATAAGTGGGCTTGCATTTACATTGATTCGAAATCCGCTGTAAAGTGTTTTGACACAGGCTACGTAGCTGGAGTTGCAGCTAAACTTTTTGATAACATTGGAATTATGAGAACTGAAATCCGATGGTCTCCTGCGCATATGGGGAAAGTGGACGAGACTCGGGTAAACCTCAATGAGGTTGCTCATGACTTGGCACGAGGACTTGCTAACCGTGACAGTCACAACCGAGCCGTTCACAATCAAGTCAGGGAATCTAGAGATCATTTAATAACATACAAGGACGTTACCAAACATTACTATTTAGGACGCAGACAATTCCCATTGCCACATTCAAAACTGAACAGGGCTCAGGCAGTCTCAGTACGCTTATTGCAAATGGGTACATATCCAACACCGTACACCATTAATAAAATATATCCAGAGAGGGAGATTAAGATGGGCTGCAACGATTGTAATGGCATCGTTGGAATCAGACATATGCTGGCAGGGTGTCCCGCGACTCTCCCCAACCCCGTTGAAGAATGGACACAGTGGGAGAAAAGGATTCAAAGCCCATTGTTTCAGGACCAACTAAGGGCAGTCCAGAGGGCCCATGATGTCGCTGAAAGGCTTGGCCTGACAGTGCCAACGTGGGAGCGGCCCGCCTTGGCTTAAGCAGTCGAGCCTCCGGACCTCATTACAATAAATGTTTTCACACACACACACGGAACCTCGTTTGCTTCGAGTAATTATTTTGGACCATTGTTTATACCGACCAGTCCAAGCTTCGATTTCTGAGAGCAGTGAGATGGGCGCTGCTTCATGATATGCCTCGTAAACACAGCTGGTTACGTGGATCTCACAAAACTGTGACGGGCCCGCGAGATACCTGTTGCTAGTTATTTTGACGCGCAATGGACGGTCGTCGCCGTTCTCGTCGTCGTCTTCATTTCGTCGTCCAGCAACAGCAATTTTCTGCATACGAGAGTCGCTGGCCGTACAACATCACTTTCAGGCGTAGGCATCTGCAAACCAACCCTCTTTCCCACCTGGCAGTACTGCCGGAGCGGATTCTTTAATTTCCATAGCTGCCGACATGCGGCAACACATGCATACGCTAGCACCACGTTGGCAGCATAACCTGACCATAGACGTTTGCAGTTCTGGAAACTCGAAACTCTGTATATTTTACGTCTGAGTAATGAACTCAAAATCGAAACTTCGCACTTCTGTGTTCTTAAAAATCAGGCTAGTTAATGCGCCAAAGTGATATGAAGCCAACCGCGCCATAAAATGCGATCTGTCTGCAACGTTTCAGTACGAACAGAGCGGAGGTAAGCGCAAAATCATGTTTTCTCCGCTTTTAAGTGAAAAACGCACGAGCACGACACGGACGGCGTTCCTCCACGGGCGTCAACTGTGGAACACTGGCAGCGTAGCCTGCGAAGTGGCACAGCACCGGAAAAGAGCAAGAGCGCAAGCAGCGCGGTCTCCTCGGCGCACGGTAGGCAAAAGATGCAAGCAGCGCGTACCAACTATTTCTAGTGTCGGGGGGTGCAAACCGCAGACGGTCTGACCTCTCTCTCTCTCTCTCTGATATATATACATATATATATATATATATATATATATATATATATATATATATATATATATATATATATATATATATATATATATATATATACATATCTTTCGAATTACTATTACAATATTTGAAATAGCCTGGAATCGCTTCTGTGAGTTATATTTATGTTTACCAGACAGGGACCTATTTACTAGTCACACATGGTCAACCATGGGGGCCAGAAACATGGTCTGAATTTGCATTTATCTCTCGCAACTATATCAAATCTCAAGGTGATACAGGGACAAAAGGCAATGAGTGCCCCACAGTGGTCGCGCATCCCGCCCAGTAGCAACAGTACAGCGCACATAAAAAATGCAGATTTGCTACAAAGAATTTCAATAATTCAACAAAAAATTTCAGTAGTTCGAAAAAGAATTGCACTTGCTGTTTAAGTCTACAGAATAAATGTATCGCTAGTTTAGGTAATAGTGTTGTCGTGGTTATACACAACGACGTACGATCAACATAATTTACTTGTAATATTCCCACACACACACACACAAAAAAAAACAACATTGAAACGCTATCCCGGCCCTGTGACAGTGGATGTCCAGCGAACTGCGTCTTTGAAGTTTACCTACACATTGCCCATAATGCGCCCCTCATTTTCGCCAAATATGAACAAAATGTCTTGTTTAGTTCACCGAGGACATCGCTGAAAATAGGACGGAACGCGTTATGATGCCTGAAGATAGGGAAAGAAAAACGACGGCTCATTAATTATTTGCAGTGCTTCCAACCGGACCAGGAACGTAACAATTTTGTCGCACATGGCATTTACCATGTCCCCTTCCATTTTCACAAAATATAAACCTGTTGTAAACTACAACTATCTCGCGACGCTGCGAAGCCGAGCTGATAGCGGCCATATCACACGCTCTAACAGTTGAATAAGAATTTTTTTACAACGACTGTGTTTTATTCAACCGCATTTAACTTCGCATAGAGAGTTTCCACAGTGTGCCACCAATTTTCGCTAAATTTTGGTCTTGGCCGCTTTCGGGCTGAATTCTTCCCCGCTCGTTATAGACACGCTAAAAGTCTCTGCGGTGCTTGCATACGTAATTTATTGCGAAAGCCCCAATTACCCATCTATTTTGAATTTCACCTCCACATCACCCATTAACTTGTGCTTATAGTCACGAAACATAACAAAGCTCCCTCCTCTAGTTCAGTCAGGACACCAGGCTGATCTAAAATATCACGCATGAAAAAGTAAGAAGAAAAAAGATGAGGGTTCAGTAATTATACGTAGCGGTTCTAAATAAGCCAGAAAGTTTAAAATTATTCGACACATTGCACTTACAATGCTGTCTATCCCTTGAAAGTATAAAATATCCGAAACGTGCAGAGTTCTCTTGGGGCATTGAGAAACCTAGCTAATAGCAGTAGCGCAATACTTCCGAAAACTTGCTTACAATTTTTTTAACGCTGTATTTGATCAACACGTATTTACCATCGCACATAAACTTGGTGCGTTCTTCTCCTTATGTTCGCAAAATTTGGCCTCAGTTGCAATTATGCAAGCGCAGCCGTCTATGTCTTACACCGCTCATAAAACGGACTAATAACGCTATGGACCACTTGCATACATATTCTACTGGAAAACGCGCATTTCACCCACGCACTTGAAACATTGCCTACACCTTATCCTCACCATGCCACTAATTTTCCATAGATATAAACAAGATGCCTTGTTTAGCTCGTAGAGGACAGCGTAGTAACAAACTATGAATCTTGTATATCCTCTTCAGTCACGGCGTACACGTTTGTGAACGCGACTTATTTTTGCCATTACTGTGCAGTGGTTGCAACGAATTGACCATGAACATTAAGCTTTGAGTAAATTGGACATTCTGCTTCATTAAAGTACACCCATTTCCCTTCTGAGTGAAATGTATCGCTTCACACGACCGCTTTCATGAAGGCATTACCGTCTTCGACGGGACGTTTGAAGTTAGGCGTTTCGGTAGTAATCGCGAAAGATTATTTCTTCCCTTATTGTAATGCTTGTGCCCAATAATTTACCTGCGCATGTCATTCGAGCGGGTGATTCAATATATTTAATGAAGAAATGTAGCATAACTGTCTGTACAATAAATTAATATTTAATTGCTATATGTAATTATAAGGCGTCACTATGAAATGCACATGCTCATTCTCCCACCTTGACTTGCTTTCTATATATGGAGTGTCCGTCAGCTTGGGATAAAATTATGTAAATTTGACCCAGTTATCGACAGTCAAACATAATTCGTGACTGAAGGTATTTCTAGAAAATACATGAAAAAACGAGGGTTTAGTAATTATCTGCAGCACTTGCATTTAAAGCAGGAAAGTGAAAGTTTCGCAACGCATTGTGCTTTAAATTTTCCTATTTTCAAAGTACTTTTATGCCCATATCTCGTGCGTTTTTTCAGGCGTCTAGGAAACATATATATTAGCGTCAGTATTCCAGCCTGGAATGCTTCAATCAGTAAAGAGAGAGAGAGAGAGAGACCAAAGAAAAGGGAAAGGCAGGGAGGTTAACCAGATGGGAAGATCTGGTTTGCTACCCTACGCTGGGGAGAGAGGGGATGAGGAGGTAAAGTGATAGCAAAGTAGAGATAAAGAAAGAAAGGAGCATAGACATACAATCACAGTCAGTCACTGTCACCGTATACCGTCACCGCAGAGCACAGTAGCACTTGCAGCCCTATCAACATCTGTTCGGGCTACAGCCGCTTGTCCAATTCGGTTGCCCTTAAAAATTGCAACAGTGCCCTCGTCGCCCTCCGCTGCGATGGCTTGTGATGTCGGCGTTCTAAAATAAGTTCCTCTGTTAGAAGTCTTTGGTCAAAGCGCGCTATCGTAATTGCGAGCGATTGTCTCTGTAAATTACTTTCTACAAAAGCCGTAATGAACCTACACAGAATAAACATATATCACTCGTCACTCGGAACATTGTTTCGCACGTAGAATAAACGTAAACACCGTGCCCCGCATATTTCACCGAGGATACCGGGAGAAAACAACCAAATGCCGTGTATAATGCATAAAAATTGGGATAGAGCGACCAGTCAGTTACTGTTTTCCGAGTACATAAGCAACTAACACAGAGCAAGTCTTCAGTACACATCACCAAAAAGTGGCCCTCATTTTTTTCATAACACAAAATATCTGCTGTGTTTGCTCCTATCGGGAAACAACAGTGTAGCTTTTATTTAGAAACAGCCTGAAAATGAAATCGTCAGTCAGAAGTGGCACATGTTTTTAGGAAAAATTCAAGTCAGTGTTCTATTGGTATTCAATAGAACAGTTCGACCAAGGTCATTTTCACGAGCATATGTGTACGATAAGTCGTGATTACACGATGAAATTCGACAGTTATACCTGTTTGAGGTTTGATTAGATTTCTGATGGGAATAAGATACTGAGACTGCAACGCTGCAATGGACAGAGATTAAATAGTTCCAGCATTTGATAATCCAACGATCTCAGGCTGTAAGGCACACCAGTCGTTGGGCGCGGCTGATTATAATACTTTATCCGGATCTCGCCCTCACCCGCAGGTTAAATGTAACAAGCTCATAGTGTTTTAGAATACGGATATAGTGGTCCCAAAAACTGCGCATGATGCAAGTTGCGCAAGCTGACAGTTTGTTAGGGCGGGAACTGCCCAGCGCCAGGTATCCGCAACGCGAGCATGTATGGAAAGCTCACGCGTCGTCCGCTACAGGGTGTCCCGAGAAGGCACAAAAGGCAATCGTCGTTCTCCAAGCAGGGAGATGCGTAGTAAAGAAAAGCATTACTTATGTGGTCACTCTACTATAAGAGTCTACTATAAGGTCACTCTACTATCAATGCCAATACAATCTATGCTGCAACTGTACAGGGTACTCTTTATTGGATTCCTGCGGTACAGCCTTAGTCTAGCGCGGAGTGTGTCAGCGACTGAAGTTATTGCAGTCGCTCAAGATTCCACTATTAGAACGTACATTAGCATTGAAACAATGCGTGTGCACATCAGACACTTAGCCCGGACCCCTACCCACCACCGCGCAAGTCTCCCAGTAGAAAGGCCCCGCAGGACATTCAGTGCGACTGTCTTCGCCCACCGTGCATCTCTCAGGTCAGGTTACGCACCTGCGGTAAGACCTTCCATTCCTCCATGGTGTGTGCGCCGTACTCAAGTAAACATTACAATCCCAGGACTTCACAAAAAGTCGCGTTTGCCGTCATCAGCACTCAAGCAACTAACTTTACTTCTCTTGTGCGAGAAATACAGTGACTGCACACACGTCTATACTCATGGATCAACTACATCAACCAGTTGCGGTGGAGCTGTAGTTATACCAACAATGAAAATAACCGAGCGGTACAAGACTTTCCATGTCACTACGTCTACAGCTGCAGAGCTCGCGGCTCCCCGCGACGCGCTTCATGTGATAAATGCTGAAAGTCCTCGAAAATGGGAAGTCTTCTGCGATTCAAGGCTGACCTTGCAATGTGTGCAGTCGTTTCTTTGACACCGAACTCACGATCAGCTCACGTGTGAAATCGTGGAACTTGTCCATCACTTAAAAGAAAAAGGCCATGATATCTCTTTTCAGTGGATACCAGGTCATTGCGGTATCATAGGAAATGATGACGCAGATAAGGCAGCTTAGACGTCAAACCAAGAAGACCACTGCGTCCCCATTCCTCTCTCAAGGATCGACGCCGCAAGACAACTTCGCATTCTAGCACGCACGATCTCCTTTGCAAAGTGGAATACTGCACATACCAGGTGCACAGGACTGCACAGACTAAACCCGTCACTGCAACTCAAACCTGCGGCCGGTCTGCACCGATGCGAAGCGTCTCTTCTATGTCGGTTGTGGCTTGGAGTTGCCTTCACGAATGCCTACTCAGCACTAATTGGAATGGCTGATAGTCCTGCATGTGATGTTTGCGGATGCGAGGAGAAGGAATATTGACCACTTATTGTGCCATTGTCCTCAATTTCAAGCACAAAAACAAGCTTTGTCCAACACATTGAGGAAATTAGATCATCGTCCTCTGAGTGAACAGACAGTACTAGAGCACCGTCCCCACCGATCATCGGCTCAGAAGGCACTGAAGGTACTTTTGTGCTTTCTCAGAACGTCTGGTTTGCACGAGCCGCTTTAACTCAAGTACTGTCGGAACACGTATCTACGCCTTCTCTCTCCCTTCTCTCTCTTCCCCTTCTCCCTTCCCCCAGCGTTGAGTAGCCAACCAGACTCTTGACTGGTTAACATCCCTGCCTTCCTATATTCCTCTCTCTCTCTCTCTTCTATAAGAAAGAAATCTAGCTACAGCTGTAGTTTTAATGGGCTTTCCAGCGTGCAGCGCCGAAAGTGTCTGTGTCCGCCCTAAAAAGTGTTAGCTAATACACGTACCCTGCCTTGTGTTTTATATGAATGTTTATGTATATATGACTTACTTATACTTCTTCGTATTGATGTTAATATTGTGAATTAATAACTTGCATGGATCCCAACTAGCCTTGAGCTAGGGATCCAGATGTCCTGTGCAACATTTCCTGTGTACTTTCCTATTTTGAATAAACTTCAATATGTGTGTATGGGGGGGGGGGGTTGCAAATGACATACTTTGCCTCCCCCCTCTCAAAAGTGGAGGGGCAAGTGCCCCCCTTGCCCTCCCCCCCCCCCCGGTAGATACGTCTACGGATGCAAGAAAAACTCGGGACGTGACGTCGTTGATTAGTCTCAAATGCTCACAAGACGCACCACGCTCATGTCGACGACGCTTGGTGCTACACACTGCCGGCCGACGTTCCGCACGTACATTAAAATTCAATTTAAAGCTATTTCAAGCGGCACGTGCTATTCGCAGTTTGCAAACGTTGTGTGCGTGCGCACAGAAATTGATCTTACAAGTTCATTCGACTTCGAAATTTAGTGTGAGCGCTCCGTTCAGGTGACTTAAGGCTTTTTACAATACTTGATTGACCCTTATAAAAAAAAAATGTGGTGTGCATATTAAGTTGCACCACGCGGGATGTGCAGAAAAACATGGAGGAAGGAAAATGTTTGGATGGAGTATCGCGCAACGCGATTGAAGGCAAACCTGGTGGCTCAAGAGAGAGATAATTTAATTGAAAGAAAGCAGAGAGGTCGGCCTGAGCTAAGGCACTCTAGCCTGCTACTCGGCACAGGGGGAGGGGGAACGGGGACATAAAGGTGTGATGAGGGATGATGATCACATAGCAAGAGGGATGTGCAAAGGTGAAAGCAAGTTCAGCACTCTGATGATAAACATTCACAAATTTCATCCATGAAGCCACTATCAGGTTTCGTATCAAGTCTGTAGTCACCAATTCAAGCGAACTTAAACATCGAGGTGCCAGGACGAAGCTAGTGTGTGGGCCTCCCCTGCGTGAACAGCACAAGCACCATACAAAATCTTTATAGCATATAAAGAGCTGCGATAAGCGGCTCTAGCCCGGCGGGCACTTGTAGGGCACTTTTAGTGGCCGGAGTCTCGAGACCACCGAGAATCACGGGCATTGACTCTACTATGTGCTTCAGCATTTTTTGTACACTCTCCTTCTCATTGTGTTCATCTCCTTGCTTGCCCGTAGTGTCACCGGTTTCATTAGCCCTATAATTATTGGCTTCATGGCGCAGAGGACCACTAATGCCTGCTGGCATGGCGGTGGGCCTATAGAGGGCAGCAAAGGCCATTGCGTGTCTGTATCAGCCGGTGGAGGTGTATGTTTGCCGCGTGCTCTCGTCGACCTTTAATTATTAGTAGACGCCGTTACCGTCCTCGATGCACGCACAGGCAGAGGTGGTCGTGGTACCCGTGCCACGCTAGGTAGTTCTCCTGAAATGGTTTTGTGATGCTTCTGTCGCGAGCGTTGGTCACTTTGGCGAACAGATTGAGCAGCCTCTTTACGTGAAGATTGGTCTCTTGCCATTTTTCGAAGAATACGAGCTTCTTGTTTCATCTTCGGGCATTCCTTCGAAGTCGTTTCGTGAAAGCCAGTGCAGTTGGGACATTTAAGTGAAGACGCATCACAGTCGGTGGTATCATGCTCTCCGCCGCAACGTGAGCAGGTGGATTTGCTTCTACAAACAGTGCTCACGTGTCCTATCTTGTGACATTTCCGGCACTGAACAGGCCTCGGAACGAATGGTAGTACAAGGTGCATCACGTAGCCCCCTTTGACAGACGCTGGTAATGTCGAAGAAGCAAATGTTAACTTGATACATCGGGAATGCCCCAAGCGGTGAATCTCAAGAATGCGCACCGATGACTTCAAAAGACTCTTGAGGTCCGCGTGCTTGATTTCAAGCTCCACGTCGGAAATCACTCCAGTTGTTGTCTCCTTCCCGTAAGTTATAAAGGAGCGGACGGGGATCGCGCTTAACTGAGGAATGGTCTTTAACTTCTCAAGTATTGCGGAATTTTTCACATCTATTGCCAGGATGTTCTTGCGAGCGTTGATCCTGGTCTCGTTAATTTGCCCAGGGGCCACACTTTCAAAATATTCGGTTAGAAACTGCCTGCTGAGGGAGTTCATACTGTGTGACGTCGAGAGCGGCACGTAAGAAACCATGAAGGATTCCTGATCACTCGGATTCGATGAAGTCGCCTTAGTCGACATACGGCGCATCTTCTTCATACGGCGGCCCATGACTATGGTGTACTCGCTGTCAGAGTCCATGGCTTCTGGCGTTCAGCTCTCCCAGGAATCGAGCTGGTCCGAGCTTCCAAAGGCACGTCGTCCAAAAATGAGTGATGAAGTAGACGACTGACCTTGTTCAGGTGGTCGTGGGAACATCTTCTTGCTCATTCTTGATAAAATGACTCTCACGAAAATGGCAACAACGTAAAAAAATGCATAACAGCGAGAGGCCCAGAGCACCAGTGAGCTCTGGGCACTTCTTCGCGAGCAGGTGGATTTGTTTCTACAAACAGCGCTCACATGTCCTATCTTGTGGCATTTCCGGCACTGAATAGGCCTCGGAACGAATGGTCGTACTCGGTGTATAACGTAGCCCACTTTGACAGACGCTGGTAATGTCGAAGAAGCAAATATTAACACGCACATCAAAGTGCGCGGTTGGTTGTAGTGTTCCCGCTCTGCAGGCAGAGCCACGGCAGGGAAGCCGAACAAACGCGCACCGAATAAAAACTACTGGCATAGCCACTGGGAACCAAACGTTTCAACAAATCTCAGTTCTTGCTCCGTGATTTCGACGCAAGTGATCACGTTTTGGGCCACCACTCAGCAAATGAACGGGCTTCACGAATAGTTCGGTTGTGAAGGCTGGCTGCGTGTCATAATGCTCTCTCCTAACTTTTTCTTTCCTCCATGCAGAAACAGGACGTATAAGAAAGGCATTCAGTATTAATGACGGTCGTTAACTATGTGGTGTATCACGTTCCGCGCTTAATAAACAAACTTTTAATTTTGCCCAGCTAGCCAGCTTGACGAGTGTGATATTCGCTCCCCAACCGTTCTTCTTTTTTTCGTTCTTTGTTGGCTATACAGCAAAAATTGGCATCATTTAGGCACTTTCTTTTTTTTTTTGGGGGGGGGGGGAGGCGTTTCACTCAGATAACAGTAATAAAGTTTTGAAATTTTAAACACATGTTTGTGGTTTTTAGGTAAGAATCTTTACAATATCGCAGCCGTATCATCATCATGGTACCTCTGGCCCTAGCACCGCTAAATATTACACATCCTCATCATGATGGTGCTTAATGCTAAGAAATCTTGGCTTATAGCAGTACTCCTGGAAATAAGGATATTAAAGAGGTTAAGCCATGCGATACGGTTAAGCCATGTGTCGATTCTTTTTCCCGTGTACCTGCCAGTCGGCCTAAATAGGGTTAAGCGGGAATTGAAAGGCTACTATTAAATTGCACGAACGTTCGAGACTGACTTTGTGATTGATGAGCAAGATGTTTTTCTTCCCTGATACTCAAAAAGAGAGCGTAACCATTGCGCAAACATGTGTATGAATAAGTGCCTTTTATTAATCAACATTCACCATACACTCACAAGTATTAACAAACACAGACTGCATAGGTCATGCGTAACCAAAATAGAAATCATGTATACGAACATATTCGAGCCATAGGATTGAGGCGACGCTTACATATAGCTGTCAGTTGTGTAAGTTTTCAAGGCATTCACGTTGCTCTGAAGAAGGCACGTTAAAATTTTTTCGTAGTATTGCTAAAGGTGTACAAGTTGCAGCTCTTCGCCCTTACACAGGTGAAGTCCCGGGCAAGTTATGAAACATTCACCGAAGATAAGTAATAATGCCACATGCAACAATGAATGTTTGCGATGACCATAACTTATACATTACACACACACACACAAACACAGACACTAAACATTGCACAACATAAAACATCACATGCCTGCGGAGTCGCTCATATCAAGCTCGATCCTGCGTCGTTGACACTACAAATGTCAGTAAATAAAATTGCCCTAATATCACATTGTACAGCAACTGTCTATAGAAGAAAACAATGGTTTCAATAGTAGACGCCGAACGTGTGAAAAACAAAAATCAGCAAATATAACACTAGTAAAGATAATAGCTACTTTAAATGACAAGACCTGTGAGCGCGAAGCCTAAAGCAGAGCTTCAGGTGCAAAGTGAGGGCTTGCCAAGGTTGAATATTTCCAAGAAATTAACAAGTTGAAGGAATAAAATAATTAAAAAAGAGGTATACGAGCTCCAGTTTAACGAAGCAGTAGTGTAGTAGAGGCTGGTGGTACTAGAAGCAGACAGCGGTGGGACGATCAAGCTAGCTACTATAAAGCAACGGAAGTGACCAATCACTTGACGCAGATGCCTACTCGCATGGCCCTAATATAATCCCATCAGAGTAAACTTTGCGTAGCTGGTCACGTATGTCATACACGTGCTCAAAGGATGCTTTCTTTAGACAATTTGTTGGTTCAGCCTTTCTAGTTAAGGCGTCCTTATGAAGCCCTTCGTGCAACCACCTTGTTGTAGAGCCGTATATTCAGTGCGCACGCTTCTATGGATACATCCTGCTCCATCTGATATCAGAGAGCCTTGGTATAAACCGCTACTTCTGTGGCCGTCGTCGCTTCGATATCCGCCACCAGCCACCTTAGCGCGTATTGTGCCAGGTCCAATTCAATGTAGCGTGGTACATTTTACCATAGCAGACAAAGTTGCCTAATATATACAAATGTTGCTGAATTAATATGGACAACTAATCGATTAAGAAAGTTTAGTTTTGCTGGTCTTGCTCGTGAATTACCCGTTACTACGCGTTTCGCTCGTGGAGGTGTCAGGTGTTTGCCAAGAGTGGAAGCAGGTGAGGGTTGGTTGGGGGAGGGGGGGGGGGGAGATGACGTGAGTAAGGAGGGCCGTGGTAAAGCCGTTGAGATTACCAATGCAATGGGTGTCAAAATAAGGAAGTGTGAGGCGAAAATACCGAATAAATGAGTGAGAACGCAGTATGCCCCCGAAGAAATGCACTATTCAGGTATACGTAGTAATGCGCCGTCCCTGCTCCTAGCCTTTGCTAAATTCTCCCGGCTCAAGTAGATGCGAATGCCCTCAAGTAGTGCTGCTTCTTGTCGCCGGTCCTCTCGATGCGTTTGTCAATCAAGTGCTTGGGCGTCGTCTTGAGATCGTACGCTTGGCCGATCAGCGCCATCAGATCGATGAAGATAGTGGCAGGGTTCAGCAGTGGCCCGAACTCGCTGCTCTTGTAGTCCTGCGCCAAGAAAGTAAAATGTCATGAACGCGCTTCGTAACGTGTCTACCCACTTGAATTTAACGCGCTCATCGCTTGTGGTACTAACCACGAAGTGAAAGAGACGTGCGTGACACTAGTCTGCTCTCTTTCCTTTCCTTTTTTTTATTATTTCTTTGAGTATCGCGGCTACGATTTTGAGGTAGTCACAGCCTTTGAGTGGATAAAACTTCACTTCGTAAGTAATAAAAAAAACCACCTCGACAAATATAAATTTTGGTATGTTGCATCCCCACGAACCAATTGCAGAAATGAAATACTGCGCATTCTCCTTGCGTGCCATTTAAACAAACATGCTGTCATTTAATAGCTTACGTTCTCTATCGTTCGTACAGCTTGCTCGTACATAATGCTGTACCACCTTCTGCAGACACCGTAATCGTTTTCCTGTCACGCGGAATTTACTCAGGAGGAAATGTAAACGAACATTTACAAATATTAGATAGTATAACTCAGGTTTAGCTGGTAAGCGTTCTGTTTTCGTCTTTCTACGCTTGTCGTGCTGAGTGCTCTTTAAATTGCGTTGATTCCTGCTAATGGAGGAAAAAGGAAGTCGAAAAACAAGGCCCGTATTCTGAAACGATCGCCTTCCGCGAAACTATCGCCTTGGCCACGCCTTCGCCAACGGCGAGCGCTGATTGGCGGTTTTAGCAAAACCAGAAAATAAATAGCGCCTGCTAGTAGTTCCGGCCTACTTCATTTAACCTCATGGTGTCGATGGGTGTCTCGACATATATTGAATAAACCAATATGTCTTTTGGCGTTCGGTTGGTGGTGGAGTGTAGTAGAGATAAGATAGGTGGTAGTTTATAGTAGACTTTTCGGTGGCGTCTTACACGCGTTGTTTCGCGGCGATATTTGCTGATTCATTTAGAATAAAACATTTCACACTTCCTTATTCAATTTATTCTACCTAAAGTGACCGTAACCAACCGTAGTCACTGTGCGAAACCCGTACTGCGGCCACTGCATTCGAAAACTGCCCACCCGAGCCGCTCTGCACTCGCACGGTGCGCTCTCTCACGCGATGGGAAGCGTTCGACAGCGCGTGTTGGTAATGCACGCTGACGTCACGGGTAAGCAGTCGCTTGATTTATTGAACGTGACTATCGCGGCGGCGAAACTATCGTGGAAGGCCAACGTTTCAGGATACGGCCCCAAGATGTAGGGTAATGATTTGATAGCGCACTAATATCATGACTTCCCTCAGTTTGATTCGACATTGCAACTCTATTACATGATTTATCCACCTCTTTAGGCTCATGCGCGGCATTCGTCGCAACTGACAGCCAATACGATGTGCCTTTCGTCGTGAGGCAAATTTCGGACAAGCCAAAGGCAACGAACGCGTTGCAGTCGAAGCTCGGGGTGGTGCGCGTGAAGAAGTACGTGGCGCCGCCTGGACATCAAGAGAGGAACGAGTTTCGCTTGCATCGTCCGCTCTCTCCCTTTGTCCCAGTAACCTGGGCGGACGCCGGCAATCAAATCAAGTGTTCGAATAAGCCACTGGGTAACAGGTACGTTTCACGAGTACGCCCTATAAAGCGCACAACTTAAGCAGCGTTCCTGACAGCAGCACTGTTTATGTGGACGCACGTTTCCGGAAACGATGACGATGTACTGGTAAAATAATGTATAGGTTGGCGAGTTTTTTCTTCTTCTACGTCTCATTAGCAAATGTGCGCACATATGCTATAGTATCTTAAGATTTAATTTTATTGTGAAGGGATTACTCGCTAAAACAATTCTGAGGCATCCTAGTTTTCGATAAATCTCCCGTAAGTAAACGCCATTCCTTGGGAACGCGAACAAAATACATATTGTTGGAAGTTCCCAATCAATTTATTATTAAGTCTGTATTGCGCACTTTCAGCTGCGCATGGCTAGGAAGATTTAGGCATGCATTCTCTATAGTAAGAGCATCCTTCAACCATGCTCCGAACATTTATTTCCATGTTTAAATACATTTGAAGGCCAGGAAGGCAGTCATTAGAGAATCGCTAAAGCGACTTGAATGAAACTGGTTGCATTAAAAGGGGAACAGCAAATTATTGGTAATGATATGCAGTAAATTTTAATTCAAGACACCTCGTATTCTAGAACATCTTGCAAGACTCTAATGATTCAAAAGAAAAGATTAAAAAGGATGTTTGCAATTCTGACTTCATTCGCGATAAAAAAAAAAACATTTTTGAACACCTCATGAAAACTGTTGTTTCGGAGAAAATAGCGCCGCTGTTTTGTTTTCATTTCTCAAAATCAAAATGTTGCATTACATTTTGAAGGGCCAAGTGCAATGAGCTATCAGGAAGATTTTTGTGAGAGTGAACTGGGACTCAGTATTTCAAGAAGTGCTTTCGCTGTTGAATGTATGAGGAATATTATTTATTTTTGCCTCCATTATCACCATCACCTTTCTTTTTTCTCTGTTTCTCTTTTTTCTTTATTCTTACACGTCCCCTCCAGCTAACGCAGTGCACCTGGCAACAAATTGACCCTGCAGGCAGACTTGTCGGCGTTTTGTGCATAAATATAATCGCTACAACCGCTCCCTTGTTTTTCTGCGTGCGGAGAACGAAGCGAAGGCGCCCCTCAGGGTGATCGTAATTGGTCCCAAACAACTTTGAGCCGTTGGTCTTCTAGTATACCAATGAAATAACCACATGCATGCGGTTACACCGAGAGGACCAACCTGCGGAAAAGCATGGTGAAAGTTGTGGAAGCCCTCGCCAAACATTCCTACGGACATGGCCGGGTTCTCCGTGGGCGCGATGTTCTTGTCGTACGGCCGGTAGCCCCAGGTGTGTGCCGCGCTGTTCACCAGCCACGTCATGTGCAGGCTGATGGTGTAGCGCAGCAGGCCATTCACCAGGTGCGCGTTCCAGAACGTCTCGCCCACCAGCCACATGGGTACGAGCGTCGGCAGCACGAAGCAAAATAGCGTCACTAGAGGAACGTAGTACCTGCGGCGAAGTGGTTTAGAAAAGCACGAATATTAAATTCTTGGTGTTGCTGAGAAAGGCAAAAACGGGCAACCACGCAATAATACCCCGAAGCAATCGGCATTTTTTTGAAAAGCTGCAGAAGTCACACGCGTCGTTCACGCATTCTTGGTCACAAGCAGAGAGGACGTAGGGCGCGTAACTGGAGTCTATACTTCGTGCCGAATAAAGTGTCTTCAGTTGTACATAGTTCCAGTACTTATAGATGTCATGTGTTCACCCTCGCTTTTCTCAACTTTCGAGCGATGAGCGCGCGTAAAACTCCGCCAAACAGCCGACACACCTTCTCTACAGTGAGGCCCGTATAGCTTTGGTAAAGGGTGCAAATTATGTCGCGCGAAGCGGCGAATATATGTATTAAGACAAAGGAATGTGTCAGTCTAGTAATACAAAGCGAAAGCCGTAGCACCATTTGCACGTTTCCAAACTCGGAATATTAAGTCTAAACCATCGATTTCCAACGTTACAGCAGTTCGTTCAAATGAAATTCGTGGAGGGATGTGTTAGTCGCTAAAGTTGGGAAACGCAACATGCGAGGAACCGAACCTATATAATACATTTGTTGACATTCCATAGAGTTCGACTAACTGCAAGTGCAATTAAAAGACAGCGTGTCGCCGACAGTCACTGACCAATAACGCCTACGAATACTAATTCTACAGTATAACGGTGTGCAACGACGCCTTGCATTGCTGCGCGGTTCTTTAAGTGTGTTCTATAAGCGCAGCCGCGTAGTTAGGCTCGAGACTCACTTCCTCTGGAAGGCAACGACGGGATCCTGCAGCACGTCGGAACAGTCGACGGTGGCGCCCTTGCGGAACACCTCGGGATGTTTTTTGCACATGAGCCAACCCATGTGCGCGAAGAAGAAGCCACGATTGATGTTGTGCGGGTCGGCATCTGTGTCCGAGAACTTGTGGTGTACCCGGTGGTCCCGTGTCCACTCATATATGTCGTTCTGCAAAAACAGGTGACAGAAGAATTACTTGCTGAGCATGCCAGTCATTGACTTTTGCAGAAGCACTTTGGTTGTTCTGCGACTGAGCCTTGGGTGTGCTTTTATACGTGGAGTAGGTTAAGAAGAAGAAGCTGATAATGATACTATAAGCTGCAGACGGCGTCTGCGAAGCTCGCGATTCACCCAAGACCCCTGCGCTTACTGGGCGGAAGAAGCGCGCATCGATTTGCGCTAGCGGTTGGAGGGTCATCGACAATGCGGATAGCAGTAATGTTTAGCTCCGTGTGAGCAGTAAGTACTGCGAGAATGCGCTTTTCGTGCTGGAAAAATGTAGTGGTGGTTGGGGCATATTGCTAACGGCTGAGAGTATAGCGATGAGAGTGAATACGCCAATGCGAGACAGAGGACTCCTCAGGCAAGTCTTTTGCGTAACGAAATAAAAAAAAAAAGCAAAGGTGAAAAAAAAAGGACGACGATATGCTTTATGGGAAAATAAAAGAAAATGAGAGATAAGGAAAGAGAGCTCGAAATGTTAGCTAAACGCCACATAGCCGAACACAACACGGTGTCAAACAGGACGGAACAAACAGCAATCGAAAGAAATGAGCAAGTCACAGGCACACAGCACTCGACCGAGCCACGCGGATAGCGCCTTGCAGGATTTCCCGCTGAGGAACGTGAGGTGGATGGGCACGAGGGACACAAGATTTCCATACGAAGGACGGTGTGGGCTCGCAGTCACTACCCAAGCAATAAGTCCCTCCGAAGCTTTGCGCATGCACAGTGATGTCCAGCTCATACCTATCGCTGTACCGCAAGCACATCGAACACATTTCATTCAGTATGCGTCTTGAATCACTGTGCTTATCACCTAGATGAATCACTGATGATTGCGCTTATCAGAGATTCGAACCGCTCAGAGCGCTTATCACATATCAATATTGACGGGCCAATTATTCACGTAGCCGAATCGACGCTGTTTGCAGCGGCCTGCTTCACAAGCGCTGTGCGCTAGACACTGGTTGAACAAAATTTTCAATTCTTTATCGCTTCCGTGAGCGGTCTTTTCTGTCGTATTTTTGTGATTACGGTTCAGAAACAAGTCCTATATGCTCACAATATGGTTAAGAAATAAACGGAGATATTATCAATAGCATTGCACCCGCGCTTCATTTAGATTTGGTGAAGCCAAATGGTTCCTATGGCAGAAAAGAGGGGTATTCAAAAGAAATTTTGCCCATAATACATAGGTATTCTTGTGTGTGTCTGTGTGTGTGTGTGTCTGTGTATTAAACAATGATTAGTTATTGTTCTTTCTAACTTCTACATTTTGTAACAATGAAGCCTAGCTTGTAAAACTGTGCGTGTACAATTTAAGAATAGCGATTTAAGTGCACATCTAATTGAACAAGACTCTTGTTCACAAAGCAGTTCGCAAATTGTGCCACCTTGCAAGGAAATGTTTCAGCCAGTCGTGATAACAAACATACGGTTAGCTCAAGTGAATGGCCCATGACAGATAGCTGTTAGGAGCGAAAACGCTTGTGTGAATCAGGAACGTGGTTCTCGTTCCAGGTGCACAGAATTTCGCAAACTAGCTTTCTAAGCACGGCAAATGCGGGAACAGGTTATGGCTGTGCACTTAGGCTCTGCCCCGTGTGTCAGTAATCCATCGCGGCACTCACCTGGAGCGCGAAGCAGTTGGCAATCATGAGCATTATCCTGAGTGGCAGCTTCGCCTTGAACGTGCGGTGGCACCAGAGTCGGTGGGCTGCCACTGAAGAGCCGACGCCGGCGATACCAAGTCCAATGAAGGCTGCGAGGAAGGAGGCAATGAGGTCGGCGGTGGTGGTGAAAACTTTATTTTCGTCTGGCACGTTAATAGTGTGGGCTTCACCCTGCCTAGGCGTCTGGCACGAACCCTTGGGCTCTGGCGGCGTCGGCCCGCTGGACTGCCCACAGTTGAGGCTTTAGTTGTGGGAAATATACAGGGTGTCTCATATGACTTGAGCCAAGAATTTAACAACGAAAGGCGCGTCGGAAGCGAGTTGAACCGAACGCGTACTATTCGCAATAGCCTATAGTAACTCAGGCATTTTTTCCCATAACACACTAATTAATTAAGTTTAATTACCCAACTTTTTAATTATTGGCTGACGACCCCAAGTATGATACGCAGATTTGTAGAGCACCTTGAGAAACTTCTCAATAAATAAATTGTTTCCAACACGATATATCTTACGTGGTTCTTTTTTCCGCGTTCCAAAGAAATCTCGCGAAATATGAAAAAAAGCCACGTGACGGAGCGCTTGCGCAGTGGTGTCGTACTGCTGCCAAGCGTGCGTTCGGTGAACAAGGTCGGCTGCATCGTGACTGGCGACGAGGAAGCGGCAGGGCGTTCTTTATCACACAGGCAGCGCTCGGCAAGGAGCATGCATTTTTACCGTAATCCGACGGCAAAAATGCATGCGGAGGCGCGCTGCTTGAAAGTATTGCTGTAGCGTGCTGCGGAACGATTTCGAGATGTTTTAGAGCGTGCTTTGTGAAATCTACGCAATGTAAGTTCATATAAAGTCGTCGGGGAAGCCTTTCGGTGCATCGGTAACTACAGCACGCGGAAATATCGCTTGGGGGCGCAAGCATGCCACGCGTATTATCAGCCGCGGCATGTGTATGTGGTGTGAACTATTTTGTGCATATCGGTTTTAATTCAACGAACAGAACCGGTATCTCTCTATTACCAGCATGAAATGGTAAATATGCTAACTATCTGATTGCTTGTCGTAAGGATTAAAACATAAAACAT
Source organism: Dermacentor andersoni (assembly GCF_023375885.2). Taxonomy (NCBI): domain Eukaryota; kingdom Metazoa; phylum Arthropoda; class Arachnida; order Ixodida; family Ixodidae; genus Dermacentor; species Dermacentor andersoni. The sequence continues at coordinate 271,401,739 of NC_092814.1, forward strand.
AAGAGCGCGTGCTCGTGTACGGCCAACCTAAGACAACTACGAAATATCTAAACGGCAGGTGCTATCAAATATTTGTGATACACCGGCATCTTTCTCACGCATTTCAAGTCTATAGTCTTGAAATCACTATGTGTCTACGCTAGCCTTCCTGCATGAGGCCAAATGGTGCTGCTCAACACAGCGATCACTGAAGTTGGTGAACCAGCGTGATACATATATAAACTATGTGCTTCGGCATTGCCTTTTCGCCCTGTAAAGCCATAATATATGAGAGGGATCGCATAAAGAGAATGCGATGGCTCTTCTTGAGAACAAAATTTTCGTAATACGTGTGAGTGCGTCGTAGAGAACGGAGCGAACACAACCGAAAAAAAAAATCTCTTATCAACGTCTTTTTCGAAAAAGAAAGAGAAAACGGGCTAACGCCGCAACACGACCTCGCATAGTCACGCCGCACAATGTTTATAGATCTATAAATGTTGATCCAGTATGCTTGGACCATGCGCTATATAGAACAAAGATATCTGTAATCTAGCACCTATCACTGCTTAGAACGCTCGCGCAGTTCGTAAACGGTCGCTTAGCTGGACAATCTTAATTCACACTGTAAGATATGCTGGTATTACTAACCAAAATTATTTTATTCATGGGTGGAACCCTCATCCACCGAACCAAGTAGTAACGCAATGTAATCTGCAGCTAACAGTTTAACGCTTGTCAAAGTATAACAGCACAGCTTCTATCGTATCAGAACGGTACCGACACTGTTACGATCGTCGCGTATGTTCCATGGGTCCTAAACCGCAGCTTAGGACCAAGGAAGAATACAGCTATAAGGTGACATTAGTGAATGGAACATTCAGAAATACACAATTGATCTCCGAGGCCGATTGTAGGCACGAATATGCGCGCACACATCGCTCTCCGTGCTCCGTCCGCCTCAACGTCAGCAGAAAGTGTGGTCGGGCCGACTTAAACCACTTCAGTACGTCTCACAGAACCGTTTTCCACGTAGAAGACGCACGAACGCAAAAACACACGCCAGAAACTACTGCCATGCAAGACGGAGCGCTCGCCCAAACCAGCATGCCGACAGCACATAGATGGCACCACTGCGCAGCAATATGGTGGCACCCATGAAACAACGTTGTATAGGCTACCTTCAATGGTCAGGCGGCGCAGCGATCGGCTCAGCCGTCAGCGCCACCGTGTCAGTTCCGCGAAACACCGAGGCGGCCACTTCTACGGAGGCATGCTTTTGCGGCGCTCGTTTGAAGTGTGTCAGTCGTTATAAATTGTGGTTTTAATACTCCTGTCACACGGAAAGATTTAATGTCATTCGAATCGAATGGCCTTTGCATATAATCCCACTAATCGGAATTTACACGGGAAAATTTAATGTAATTCGAATGGAATGACATTTACCATCGAATGAGTTAGGGGAACTCATTCGCATTCGATTTCGAATTGAAAGTATACTCATGGACAACAGCGACACGCAACGTGAAAAAATAATGCGTGCATCAGCAAAGTCAGAAGATATTTCTTTAGGCTTATAAAAAGGAATAATTATTTTTGCCGCGTCCACCACGCGCTGTGCTCAAGCGCTATTACTCTTTGCATCAGGAGTGCGTTGCGGCGGTCGGCAGTGCTTTTAGTTGTGAATAATAGGCATCAAAATGTTTTCGTCCGTTTTAAAAGTACTCGCAAAAGTTCTTAAGCGCGTTTAATAGGCACAATATTTCTTAGAATTTCACAAATTTTGTTCCAGATCGTCATTGCTATCATTTGCGAATGCCATTATATTTTACTCTGTAGCACCGCAAGAGACCGAATGGCATTCGATGCATCGAATGCCATTCGATTCGAATGACATTAAATCTTCCCGTGTGACAGGGGTATAAGGCAGTCGAAGACATCAAGGCCCATTTTGGACCACCGGCTCTTAAGAAAGGACGTGAATTCGGGCGCTATAACGTAAAACTATTCCAAACTTTTCTATTCAACTTCTGCAATTAGCCCACCGCGCTTGGTGAAAAACTTTTTTGGACCGCCCCCACTTCACCTGTCTGTCACGCGACGTCACGAAAACCGCGATAGCTCCCCATCTGATATGACGTGTACACACTGATTATGCACGATTTGAGCGAACAAAACAAAATAGTTATCTCTGATTCGACGCCCTTTTGCCATTAGCCCTCGGCTATTGATCAAAAGTTTTCGGGCTGCACCCACTTTACTTACCTGCCTCTCACGCGACGTCACAAAATCGCAAAAACTTACCGCGTCAAAGTGACATGAACGCGTTAAAAATGCATTAATATGCAGAACAAAGCTGAATTTTCTCCTGAATAACCGCAGGCTGCCCCGTTCTGAAAGGAATAAAAGATGGCTGCCGCCAATCACTCCGGCACTGACTACTCGCCCCTACTGGAGAGCATGGGTTTATTTGCGTGTAATAAAACTTTTTGCGTGGCCGTGTGACGTTTTCGAGAAGTTTCGGTACGTTTACGACCTCGTTCCGCCAACTCTTCTTTGCTGAGGGTCCGTTTTAGCGTCATCCTTAAACTTCCGTTGCATGCCGCCGCGATTGTCGACGGGCCACCGCAATCTAAGTAAGACAAAGCGGACGAATCGCAGACGCCGGCACCACCCTCTTCATCCGGTTATCGATATTCAGTGCAGCGGCTCGGCCCCATCGAATCCCTCTCCACTTGGACATGCTGCTTGCCTCTTGTGAGCCGATTAGATAAGACAAGCCGCTCAGTGCAGGCAATGTTATTCGTTTTTCAAGCAAACAAAAGTGACCTCCTATGAACGAGAGGAGCATATGATTGGTTTGTTCAGACAACCCTGCGGGTGACCCTGCGGCTACGCAAATTTGACGTCAGGAGATTAGAATAAAAACATATTGGAATAGTTTTACGTTATACGGCCCCAAGTTTACGAGTACAATTATGTATATTATGTCAAGGAAGTAAACAGCGCGGACATCGCAGTGAAATGCTTAAATTAAATTATTGGGTTTTCTGTGCGAGAACCACGATCTGATTATGAGGCACGCCGTAATGGGAGACTCCGGAATAATTTGGACCACCTGGGGTTCTTAAACGTGCACCTAATTCTAAGTACACGAGCGTTTTCGCATTTCGCCCCCCATCGAAATGCATCCGCGGTGGCCGGGATTTTATCGCGCGACCTCGTGCTTAGCAGCCCAACACCATCGCCACTAATCAACCACCGCAGGTCGCGAAGTGTTTGTCACAACAAAACAAGCATGCTTTCGACGTCGAACTCAAAGGAAGTTAACAAATCATTATTTTGTGCCACTTAAGTGAGCAAATACGGCCGTAGACGTTTTTCAACTGTCATTTGTAGCTTCATTACTTGGAGCGTGCCTTGCACCTCACAATTGTAGAGGTTTTGGCGAATTGGCACGTAAATGCTTTTTCCTCCGTTGACAAAGTGCCTCTAGCGTAGTCTCGTATTGTCGTTCGGGCTCGAATATGAGTGGTCATCACCGCTTAAACATAATAGAGAGCAAACAGCTGAGACCAAACAACGCGAATACTGAACAAATGTGCGCAAGCATGAGCCAGAGAAATGCGAATTTGCGAATATTCGACATGTGCTGCGGTGCCCTCCAACCTTAGTTCGGTTTTTCTAAGCGCAAGAAAACATCGGCATGATTGAGCCCGATTCCAGCAGTCGCGTCTTGATCTTGGCGCAGAAAGAAGCTGCGCGTTTGCTTATTAATGCACAACAAAAAGCACAGTGCAATTAAGCTCCAGTACGTAGCGCTTACGAAGGTCGACTTGACAGGTAACAACCACTGCGCGCTTGTTTTCGAGTGAGACGAGCCAAACAGCTATCTAAACCAATTTACAACAGCGGGAATCAATTCGCGCGTGTTTATGGAGGCTGCCTGCTGGTTCGTTCTTTCTTTTTTTTGCATTTACGTCTTAGTTCGTTTAACAAAAATTCGCAAGAGTGACACGAACCGCGACGATCCACTTCAGCCGCCGGGTTGCTTCCGACGGTTTTGAAGGGAAGTGGTAAAGTTTGATGCCGACATCCCCTTCACAGTTGTGACATTCCTTAATGCAGGAGGATCTGTGCTTGTTCTTTTTGTCCAGACATCTTATAGAGGAGCTGCCGAGAGGCCAGGGTGAATCCATCGAAAAATTAGAAAAGGACGCTTTCAGGCGGGCCTGAGCGCAGTACGGTCAATGGTGAAATGGCGGTGACGGCCTACTCGTGGGTGCTCTCCGTCTCTGCAAGGTGGCCTGACATGTACAGACAAACTTCATTGCAGGGTGCCTCTGTACTCAGACACGCGCCACGCGTGGACCTTGCGGCAGCGCCTTTATATGGCGCAGTGTCGCGCAGTGGCGCAGTTATATGGCGCAGAGAGGAGGCAGGCTGCAGTACACGCCTCATACATGACCCGTTTCGGTGGTGACAGTATGGCGTGTCGCTACGTTGCTTCAATGTTAATCGCATTAACGTCGGCAGTCATCCTGAGATGGTTTCCGTCGCAATTCTTTTTATCGCCCTATGGTGAGCTGAAGCTGAGGATGGGAAGGTAGCCTGAAGACGACAGAATAACGTCGGTGACGACAGCAGTCATCATCGGCGTAAAGAAATAGAGGGACGGATGGACGGACATATGGACAAGGAAAATCCAGTGTCGAGCACTTGACTGCGATCGCAATAAAAAGTCTACACTTTTCTGGTTTGACTGATTGGCTGATGGTGTTTATACCCCCAAAGCTGCTCAGTACGCTGTGAGGGACAGGTAGTCACCAATGGTTCATTTAGTGTGTCCTAGAGGCCCTAAATCTGTTAGTAGAAAAAGAATTCGTAAAAAAATTGCAGACTTAAGGAAGAATACTATGAAATGTACAGTCTACACGTGTGCAACCATGTCAGCAAACAGAACACAACTGTGTAAGTAGCCCTCATTTGATGGCCAAGGTTGAACTTCACCCATGCAACACTCTGGTCTATGAAATATACCATAGTGTCGGGCAATATGATAATTTTTATCGATTAGAATGTTTTTTTCCTCACCTAAATATGTGCACAAGCGTATTAGCATACTGCCGCGATTTAAATGCGGCCTCCATGTCCGGAAAATGAAATTGCTATATCTCGCTGAGTGGCAGAACGCCCCCAGCACCAATCCACCGCGGCCGGTCTGACGAAAGGGCAAAGGTCTTGCTGCACGGAGAAGGTGCCTGGGGTAGCTTTTAAAGCGCAGGTTGCTTCGCGAACCATCCCAGGCTTTCCTGACCGTGGCTGCCGCCTGATGCTGGTACTGCTGCGCCTGCGTTATCGCCTAATAGCTCACACTAGGCTACGCGACGGCGGTGCCTTCTAGGAGCGAAGGCTCGCACTACTTCGCTCGCAGCAGTAGAAGGTACAGGGAAGCCGGCCTCCCCATGCGGGTCATTGGCCGCTGGTGGAGGGGGTGAAGGGGCCGCTAGACGAAGAGCCGCGATGAGACGGGAGAGATGGCACCGGAGGAGATGGCGTCACATTGCGCGTTTGTTGCGCCCCCTGGCAACCACGTGGACCGTTGACTCTGCGCCTTCAAGGAGAGGTAGTGTACCACAAACAAGTGGCACAGAAGGCCGGCTTGCCTCTTTCAATCCCTATAACGCTGGTTGCGTTCATAGGTGCATTGCACTGCAGAGCGCCTAGTTCGGGGCATCCTTGACCAAGGTGAGAAGGTGCGCGTGAACACTGCCTGGTAAGCTTCGCTGTATATATAGATTCCAACAAGGCACGTTGGATCTGCTGCAAGGTTTCATTTTTTTAATGAGAGAACTAACAAAATTGAAAACAGTGGTCAGAGTGCAAGACGTTCCCTGAAGTACACACGCCCGGCGCTCTTGAGCGAGCGCGCAGTACCTTCCTCTGTGGCAAAGTCGCCTGAAGAGGGCGAACTGACGGCGACTCAGGTGAGGAGAGGGGAAGGAGAGTGGTCGCCCCTATCTATTTCTGGCCAGACAACGACGTGTCATTCGTCCCCTCCCCCCCTCCAACTCTCCCTTCGACCACATGTTAGCAGTGTACATCGGTTGCTTTGTCCCTTGTCTTCGCGAGGACCCGTCGCGGTGGCTTAGCGGCTATGGTGTTGCGCAGCTAAGCACGAGGTCACGGGATCAAATCCCGCCTCGGTGGCCGCATTTCTAACGGGGCGAAATAGAAAAACGCCCGTGTCCCGTGCATTGCGGGCACGTTAAATATCCCCTGGGGGTCAAAATTAATCCGGAGTCCCCCACTATGGCGTGCCTCATAATCAAGTCGTGGTTTTTACACGTCAAACCCCAGAATTCATTAATTCTTCGTGCTGCTTCGGCATCGCACTTGTGTACTTTGCGTGTTTTCATGTTTTAAAAGAACTCCTTCACGTGCAGCATACGAATATTACGTGATTGTCGTCACAAACATTTTGGATAATGGGCTGGTGGTTTACGTTTAGATTGTAGCGCAAGCTCCTGCAAATTGCCGCAGACATACAGTCATGGAACGTCTGCGCCCGTCGGACATTCGAGAAGCTTGTGCCGCTCGCCAGTGTGTACCCCTGCCGATACTGTCACGCGTCCATTGCGCTGCATTTTGACAGTGAACGTTTTCCTCCGAATTATCACTATTAGCCCATCAATTTATCGCTTGGCACAGGATGCTCATAGTGTATGCGAAATTTCTGGAATGTTGTCGCCGATTCTATACCGAAAGATTCTTGTCTAATGAGATTACGCACGTGATGCGGATAGTTTTGCAGATTCTCGAATGTACGTGAGGGACCAGCGACTGATCTGTAATGTACGGTGATACACGCACAGTTAGCAGAGGTGTTTGACTTGCGAGTTCATATTCGACGACGTACAACCGTACTCGCCGCAGTCGATGTGATTTGAGTTTTGTTTGCACTTCTGGGCACAAGTTCGCCCAGTAAAGAGATATATTATTCATGCATAGTTCTGGAACTGTCTGGTTCTTCATCGTCACTGGAACGTGACAATGCGCTTCTTTTGTCTGAAAGTGACTCGAGTTGTCGAGTCCAACCACGTGTCTCTTCCAAGCGCGTGTTTAGCCGAGATTTAGCAGAGCGGGGTGAACGAGTGAGCCATGCGCCTGGGTTCTCACCCAAAAGGTTTGTCTGCCACTTGGCCGTGAAGATGGCGCAGTAGAGGCCACACGCGGCCCCAATGTGGAGCCCAACGAAGAGGAACACGTTGCGCCAGACGATTTCCATCTTGAAAGGCTCCTTGGACACCACCTCACTCTCGGTGTCGCTGCTGTTCTCCGGCAGCTGCTGGTCATCCTGATCATCATTGTTCTCGAGGTGCTTTTTCCTCTCTGTCACCGAGGTGGTCGTTACGGAGCTCTGCAAGGTAGACGAGGGAGCGCGCTTATTAGAATACTCGTGCACGCGAACAGTTGTTAGACGGTTTCGCCAAGGCGACTAAATTGCAGGAGCCATTTACAAAGCACACTCAGCCCAACTGCCTGCGTACAGCCTGAGCTGTTTATGAGCTCCGAGTGAGAAGAAGCGTCATGTGCGATAGAGATGAGGCTGAGCAAAAATACACGCACAAAAGGAAACGAACTAAAGAGGATGCAAAACGCAGTCGTGCGCAAGCTCAACCAGTAATTACGCTAATAGCCCGGAATAAAGAAGCCAACAAACAACGCGTGCTCCTACAGAGCTGCCGCCGCTGGGTCCGCAATGTGCCTTCGAAATTGGAGACAACGGAGTGGCGTAGTTCAACAACGAAGGGGGCACGTGGCCGCGAGGCCAGGAAGTGGGAGGATCTGTTTCCCCAGCAGTAACGTACACGGCTGAAGGCGAACGAAGAACTGAACGGCGTTGTTGGCGGGAAGTAAAGCGATGTAATAAAAGGATGTAGACACTGTTATATATATCTTGCACAGCGCTGAGCCGTTACTATCCTTTTTGCTATTGAGGCTATTTTTATTTGGTGCGAACGGTTGTAATGCCGGTGTGCCGGGCACTTTCGTGAGAGCTACTTTGGCTGGGGCCCTTACGCGATTGCGTTTGTTCGGCCTTCAAATCTATACTTGCATGCCGTTTACCTGTACTTCATGGTCGTCCGGATGTTGAAGATTGCTTTTGGAAGTAATAATGGTAATACTGAGAATAGCTGCCGTTTTGTTGACACCAAATGCTGTACGCGTGATTTCGTTTCTTCGTTCTTCTTTATGGCTTGTAACGAACAGAGAGGAAGGGAAACTGAGTGGGCTTTCATTCAAGTAGAATAAAATACATGTTTCGACGCGTCCTGCAGTGTGCAGAATTTCATTGACAAAAGCTTTTTTTCTCAATGTGGTACGTTTGAACGACATTGCACCCATTTAGCTTCATCTTATAATTGTGAAGCCTAACATTTTCACTGAAGATCTCTCCTGTTACCTGAGATTACAGAGCAACTTTCCTAATTTGAATATGATGTCGCTTCTTCTTAGTGCAGATGTTTAAGCAAGCTCAGCATTTCTCTTTCCTCGACATAGGATTGCGCGTTCGCTACATGTTGTCTATAAACGCTTCTTTCAAAATGTGGTCCACGTCAGAAATATTTCCTAAAGAACGTGTTTATGTCGTTGCTAGAAGCAAAAAAATGGCAGTTTTGCCCAGAGTGCGACGCATTGGCAGCGCCAGTGAGGTTTATCGTTGCGCTCGACCTACTTGGACGATGCTATAACGATAGGCGGGTGCAATATACCTTGGCGTGACGCTGCACGTAAGGCAACTGCTGCTAGGCGTAAGGAAAAGCGCCCTGGTAGCTACCAGACGCTTCACGACGCTGGTGTGATAAGGAGCGTCGCATCTCCGCGGTGCACGAGGTGAGGCCGACGGGAAACCGTTGGCACCCAGCGAAATATTAGATGACGTCAGTTTGGCGTTTACTGCCCGTTCCGCTCAGACCAGTGCTGCGCAGAGCAGCTCAGCAGGAACACTTATGCCTGCAGCGGAAGGTGGAGCGCTGCCCTGGCTCCACCACCGAGCCCATTGAGCGGGGGGCTTTGACTGTGCGTCCAATTCCCTTCGTCGTTTTACAAGCCAATATCACTCCGCGTCTCTGGGGCTCTCTAACTCTCTGCGCGCGAGCAGCGCATGCGCCGTCGATAGCGGGACAGCACGAAGACGGCGGCGGTAGTGGCTCCGATGACATCATTCACACCCGAGCGTCCGTTTAATTGTGATAGCGATAAAAAAAAAGGGGGGAACGATACGCAAGCCATTAATCATGTGAAAGTCATTTATCGTCAAAGATGATTGGTATTGTTTTTTTTTTCCTGCACGGTTGATTGTTCCTGTTTGTCGATAGAATGGGAAACGCACAGAACGTTCTTGGCAATAACTGTCATAGATGCTAGGACCCTTAAACTCGGGAGCCCGTATTAAGTTTGGCAGCAGTGCCTATCCGATTAGATATATACTTCCTTTTCTTCTTCGCTTTCTTTCATTATCTCCTGTGCGGTGTAGTTAACCAAAATATTTGTAGTTAACCTTTCTTGCTTTTATATATGCACCATTTATTCCTCGCTATAGCATGCATGCTTAGTGCATTTTTCAAGAGAATGTGTAGGGCGCCTTTGCTTCCTCTGGGATAAATCACACGGTTCGCATAGCAGATTCGTCGAAGCCTCGAGAAAGCTACCAAAGAGAACTACCAAATTTGCGTTCACCACATCATAGCATTTCAACATCTATTCAGACGTCAGGGCTGGAGCCGTACTTCCCAAATTATGTTTGCTCGAAAATAATTCGATGTTCCCTTTCATATTCCTCGCGGGTGTAATACCAAAGCATTTGATCATTACAATATCACTCAGAGACGCACCGTTAAGCTGTGGACCTGCTGGCTGTTTTGTGGTCGCTGTGACGACAACGGCATTGCTGACGGCATCATCATCATCAGCCTGGTTACGCCCACTGCAGGGCAAAGGCCTCTCCCATACTTCTCCAACAACCTCGGTCATGTACTTTTTAGCACCCTCTGCTGCGTCGCAGATCTGACCGCCGCCGTGGTCAGTTGCTTCGCAGCTGCTAGGGACTGAGGTCCGGGGTTTGATTGTTGTGTTCATATAGGAGGTTGTGGCCAAGTACTGCACCAGGGTGGCCAATCCTGCTCTGGTGAGGGAGTGCGTTGCCGGTTCTGGTCACCGGGATCAGGCCACACTCCAGGTCTCTTTACGCAATTTTATCAACACCCGGATTTCTTTTTTTTAATCCGGTGGAAAATTGCGAGGCACCGGGATTCGAACCACGGACCTCTTGCACGCGAGGCGGGTGTTCTACCTCTACGCCACCGCTGCACTCTATATAAAGAGTGCTGACGGCATTTAGAGGGAAATCTAAGACTCTCCGTCGTAGCGTAATGGCTTTGGTGTGCGCTGCGAAGCCCGAGAACGCGGGATCGAATACCGGCCGCAGCGGCTACATGTCGGTGGGATCGGTATGCAAAAACGCCCGCGGACCGTGCAATTGGTGCACGTTAAAGAAGCCGAGGTGGTTAGAATTAATCCGGAGTCCCCTCCTACGGGTGTGCCTCATAATGATATCCTGAATTTCGCATGTAAAACCCCACAATTTTTTTTAATATGGACAAGACTTAAAATAAACAGAAGTCTTGTATGTTCGTCGCGAACATAAGCATTACGAAATAGACTCATGCGAGTTTATATAAACGTGACCCTTTTTTTCAATTTACACCTGATCGCGATGGTCGCGATGTTTGTCTTTAGGGTCAGAAAGGAAAAAATCGTAAAGCGAAACTATGTGCAATTGCAATTTGACCTTCCTCCCATGGGCTATGTGTCGACATAACTCCAGTTCAACGAACTTATTTCAGTGCAAAAATATCTTTACTGGCACCTATATCTCATGCCTACTCATGCCCTACTGCGTCTCCGGTTGATCGAAAAAAGTCGGCACACCTCCAGTACTTGCCTTGACTAGCACTGCATATAGCGGGCGTAGATGTGAACTGTTGTCATTTTCATTGCACAGAAGACATCTTGTGCAATGCTGTCTGCCCTTTACAACAAACATTTAAACAACGTTTCAAGACAACCTCCTTGCAGGAGAAAGAGAGATCGGAGGAAAATATATTAAGGTGCAATTTAATTTTCTCTCGTGACCCTCAAATACATGTTCTCTTCTTAGATAATGTAGCCCTTTATTTATTAAACAAACATCATACCAGCCTTTTGTCTCGGTATGCACAGTATATAATGTGAAACACATCGAGAGAGAAGGTAATAAGAAGGCACAGTGATTAGTTACCTGAAATTTGTTAATTGCCATTTTATTTATCTTGGAAGCTGTAATTATTGTAGGCTGATTCGCTTTGCATAAGGTCTAGGCAATCTGTCGATTAGCGCTTGAATAATACTTTGACCTCGATTATTTTTTTCTGTCACGATTAGTCGGCTGAGCTCACACGATCGAAATCAGGCAAGCGTCGGCATCGACGTCTCCACTTCACTTGTTCCGCAGCAACATATGGAAAGACCGACTGAGCTACAATGTTCCGGCTATGACTGTGCCTGCGTGTCTCCAAGGATAAAAGCCACCCACGCGCGCTGCACATCGAGCTAGCGGAGGAGACAGAGAGCAAGGACAGGAAAAGCAGAGAGGTCAACCAGACGAGCACCCGGTTTGCTACCCTACACTGGGGGTGGGGAAAAGGAGAATATAGAGCGGTCTGTGCTGCAGGATGTGCTAGTACGCTGCAACTATTTTGTCTTTCAGCGGCTTGTACGAGGGTTCTGAACAAATACCCGGTAACATGCCAAGAAGGCTCGCACGTATCGTAATAAGACTGTCAAAGAATGTTAAGAAACCTATTTGCATCCGCGGCCGCACTTATGATTGCGTCTGAGTAGTTTAATGTGATTGACGTGCCCACCAACTGAAAGTTTCGCAGACGTGATATGAAGGGCGCGATTTGTAGCCCACTTTCTTTGCATGCTTTGTTTTCCTTTTGAAGTTTATGTATATAGGGTGCTTCATTTAACTTGAGCCTAACTTTAAAAATATGCAAATGCGACGTAGCTGGACAGAACCAAGACAATGTTGTTTGCCATCGTTTGGTGAGGCTCAGATAAATTTTTTTTGGATTCCTGCTAATTTTTCTTAATTAACGACTCTTAATTAGTCTTAAGAGTCTTAATTAATTAACTTCTCAAATATTATAGTTAGATTAAAAGTGTCAATGGTAGAATTGTAGAACAACATGAAAAACCCGCGAATTAGCTTTCTGTTGCTCAATACGTGCTGCACAAAAGTGTTCTTGCGAGCGTGAAAGAAGCCCGCGTATAACGCAAAGTGCCTCGAGCAGCCAGTCACGCGGCACTTTGGCTTGTATTCCCGTGCTTCTTTCACTCTCGCAAAGAACAAAGTTGCGTAGTACGTATTGAGCAACAGAAAGCTAATTCGCGAGTTTTTCATGTTGCTGTACAATTCTACCATTGACACTTTTAATATAACTATAATGTTTGAGAAGTTGATTAATTAAGACTAATTATATCATTAGCAGGAATGCAAAAAAATTGTCTGAGCATCACCAAACGACGGCAAACAACATTATCTTGGTTCTGTCCATCTACGAGGCATTTGCATATATTTAAATTTTGAAATTAAAATTAATTAGATCATGGGATTGTACGTGCCAAAACCACGGTCTGATTATAGCCACTAAGTTTTTAAAATCTTGGTGCATGATATTTGGGACGCCCTATATGAACGACTAGATCATTTAACCACATATACTTACGTAAATCTGCAAGAGCGATTAATTAATTAAAAGGTTCCGATTATATTGGGTACATCTTTTTTTGTCGATGCCCAGCCCTTATTTGCACATTTCTCCCGGGTATACTGTGATCACACCTCACAACTTTCTTTCTTTCTTTCATTATTCGTTTATTTATGACAATCTACAACTTGCCTCAGGAGAGATGGCTAAAGACCGAAGAGTGCTTGATGAAGCCAAGCCACCCTACAATGGCACTGCGGCAATACAAAATGTTGGTGAAATACAATAAAGTTGCACAAACACACAAATTTACATATTTAATAGAAGAGAAACTTGGGCGAGTTGGTGATGATGCATGTCTCGGAAATTAACAGCGCAAAACAGACGAGGACGAAGGGAAAGAAGAACACGACACTGGCGCATACTTGCAGTGCGTAGGGCAGCAGACCGGATCTTCCCCTCTGGTTAACCTCTCTGCCTTTCCCCTTTCCTATTTCTCTCTCTCATACACTCGACAGTTATTAGCAGCATTTGGAATGTCGAATTTCAGAAAACATACGCTAATACAGAACAATTATGAGACGCACCAATATCATAGAAAAGACAAAGCGCATCCTAAATGCACAAACCACTTAAAGCGCTAGGAGCATGTAGAATCGCTACACAAACCCGCATTGATGTGTGTATATTTTACTTTAACCGGTCGTTCCAAACATTAGCAGCAACTTACGAGCGGGATCTTATGAAGAGTTGCAAGCCGGCGGACTGCTTTTTCAACACCAGTGTATAACTTGCTGACCTGTTTTCCTCTTCAACACAACTTAGTGACTGCCGATTACCGAACATAAAAAAAAGAACTGCTAATGAGAGCGTGGGGAGGTTCTCTTGTTCGCAATTCTGGGTTCTCGACTCCTGCAGGCCTCCCTGGTTCGAGTTCCAGATTGCATTTTTCGATGGCAGGGCCACAGTTGCTGCGGCTGTTAGATTTTTAGGACGTTTTGAAAAGCAATAGCGCCGTTCTAGTGCCCGTTCTTTCGCGTGGCAGTAAAGCTTTTCTCTGGCACTCTCCAGTGGTACTGCTACACGCTGTGCAACCGCCTTCAAGAGTATACCGTGCGTCCTTATAACAAGTACTGCTAACTTAAAAAAAAGCACCGATACACATAATTTTTGCGGGAAGGTTTAATTTGTTTACTAAAGGAACTCACTGTCTCCTGACTGATCTTTCATGTGACTTGCAAACAGACTTTTTAATACTTTGGCAACGCATTCATAGGCAGCACATCCTCTTGTTGTAAGTTCACCTCTTGAGAAAGGCTCAAAAGCTCTTTGTTTGCACAAGTGTGTGACTCCGACTAGTCTGGTGTAGTAAGCCGCATAAATATTCACTTCCTTTGGCCTATTGTATCGAATTTCACTTCTCTTTTACGAGGTTAACTGTACTCTTCATGGTCACTTTGTATGTCGCTGCCAACGTATAATACCGCAAAGCTGCGTGACGCACATATGTAATTACCGCGAACCTTGGACGTTGTTAATCACGCATGCACGTGGTACGTGCATGTACTTGCTTTTCCAGAAGTAAAAAAGTAATCACGTTGCCTTTATTATGACGCAAAGTGCGAAAAAAAAAGAATATTGTGCTTGTTGCGCGTGCACTGCATTGTCGCTAGCCTTGCGGCATTGTTATGTTGTCACTTAGTAGGGCAGCAAAATACGTCCATGTTCACTTAATCTAAACACGCGTTTTTCTTGCGCGTGCGTGTGTCTTTTCGTTCGCGGAAAACGCAGTAAAGGTTTATTCCACTCTTCAGAATCCTAACAAATGGTGCGGCAACTTTATTACGTTCACTATATTAAGTGAATTTGTTCCTATAGTATGCACCAGCAATTTATGCTTATAATGAAAATTTTAAACGAAATACGATGGATCTCGGTGAGTAGTCAAAGAATATTTTTAATCTTCATACAGACAACTAAGCTATACAGCCTTACTATGACTTGTTCAAGCCAGCGCAGAATGTCAGAACATGGCTACCGAGATAGCGACTCGATTGCTTTGGCTTAATCACAAAAGCACAAGTGGCTTCTCGCACTTCAGCCAAGCTGTCGTATATATTGTAGCGATTCTGGCCGAGCCCGTTCATAGTATCGCAAGCCCGGTTCGTCACCGGCCACTTTGCTACAAAGTGAAGCGTAGAAAAGTATGCCTATTGTAGCGAAGCAGGAAGTGCCTATTGCAGTGAAACATGTTGCAGGAAGACCCTTGGATCAAATATTCCGTACTGGATGCATAGCCATATGCTCTACGGATTCGTCCGTGCACGAGCCGATCAGCACCATTGTCAGCTCAGAAAATGTACTGCGCCTGGAAATGCCAGCGGTGCAAGTCGGAGGGCAATTAAGCCTTAGATTCAGCACTGGTAGCGAGACAGAAAATCATGAAGCGGTAATGATTATGAGCGGTGGGGAAGGAAAAAAGCGTCCCACTTGTAAGGTAATCTTGTGCGCATGCGCCATGCCGTAGAGAACAATTATGATATCGACAGCTATACTTTCGGCTGACTGGATGCAGCGAAAGCGGCCGCAAAGCGCGCAAATGTGACATCGCCTGTCTCCCTCAATGTTCTAGGCCTGTTCCGACTTCAGTCCGGTGACCGGTCTGGAGTCTGAGAAGCAAACACGAAAAATTCCGGCAGAGTGTATTTAACAATGACTGTCGGCATTCAAGCAATGTACCGTCACAACGCGTATTGCTGAAGGCACCTTCATTCACTATCAAGCTGCATATATGAGCGGTCCGTTATCCTACCTGGGAACATTCGTACGCCGGAAAGAAAGCTTCACTAAACGGGACCTCCAAATCGCAGCTAGATTTGTCTCACTGGCCACCACAGACTGCAGCGCCTACACCTTCGGAGGCCACAAAGAAAGCTTGACTGAACGCGGCGTCCCAATTGCTGCAAGTTTTAAGGCGAAAGCCTTAAGCGGCTCATATCCCCGATGGTCTGCAAGACGCAGCGTGCGGTACAAGTCATGTGAGCTCGCCTTGCGCAGACACGCGCTCGTGCGTTCGTTGTCTTCTTCCACAGCTGGCTCCGATGCCGCTCATCGCGCCAAAGAAAGTCAAAGTTAATTAAGATAGAGGTGATTCAGGCACTCAAACCCACGACCTTCGGTGGGAGTCGAACGCTCGAGCCTAAGTGAAAGTCGAACCCACAACGTCTGGTGCTAAGGAGAAGTTAATTAAGGCCCTGGTAATTAATGTAGAGTTAATTAAGACACTCGGATCCACGACCTTTGGTGAGAAAAAGCTAGTAATAAGAAGTAACAACGATATGGAATGAGAATGTGAAGTAATTTAATGAATGTCTCGTGAGCGCGCAGGATTTTGCCTTCACCGTCTTTGGAGTATTCTAAAGTGACTCAATTTTTTGTCCCTCTTCCACTGTAGAATTTGGGTTCAGCATATCTGACTTCAAACGAATTACTGCACAATTGCATCATCTTTTGCAGACGTAAAACTTCTATTTTCAATGTCATCTGCTGTTTTATTGGCATTGTCATCGGCACGTGTTCTGACTTTTATGAGTCAACTGTTACGACGCGAGCCACGTGCCAAGTGTCTCAAAGCACTGGCTTGCGTGATTGAAGCTGGTAAGGGTTGTTAATAGAAATTCAAGGCATGCGTACATATTCTAATACGGGGGTCTCGAAAGGTTTTGACCAGCGGGCTGGCTTGGCGACCAGTAGTGGTCTCGAGGGCCGGACAATATAGAATCATGTATATATGTATGAAACACACACGCCGTGGTTGCTTAGTGGTTATGGTGTTGGGCTGCTAAGCAAGAGGTCACAGGATCGAATACCGGCCACGGCGGGCGCATTTTGATGGGGGCGAAATGCGATAACATCCGTGTACTCAGATTTAGGTGTATCTTAAGTAACCGAAGGTTATCCAGATTCCCCCTCTTCGGCGTGCCTCATAATCAAGTCGTGGTTCTGGCTCGCAAAACCCTATAACTTTTAATGAGTGAAAGTAAATTTGTAAGAATGAGTAATGGTATATTAGGTGTTGCCTGAAACCTTTATTCCAACTAATCACAAAATAATTTCCTATTTTAAATAGTTGTGTTAACCTCCTGGGCATGACGTCCTGTAAAGTAACGAACGAATTATTTTAGAAGTAGTTTCCCTATAACCGTCAACTCACCGTGGGTATATTGATATGAAATATATTTTCATGGTGGCAAACAAGCTTGTTCACATTTATAGGCAGCACGCCAGTTTTCTTCCTCGTTCACAGTCATTTTAGCTCCACCAAGATATCAACAGGACGTTGAGGCAGTCTGGGAAACATCGCCATTCTTTACAGAGGGCCCTTTGTTTTTCTCTATTTTCGTTACCGAAAATCGGTCATTTCAACGATTTGAAGCTCACTTTTGTGCAATGTGTTTATGTTTCAGTAGCGTAGAAGCGTAGGCCATTTAGTGTAGCATTGTCAAGAATAATATTGTGCAATATACACGACAGAGAGGGATCGTGTTTCTTTTTCATTTTGCTCTCTTCCTTCTCTGTTGCGCTCTTTTATCCTTAACAATGTTTGCATTTTAGGAGTTGCCAGAAAAGACCACTCGTGTAAGTTGGAGTATTAGCCTATAGAATTAAACTGAGACTTAGGAATGTTACGCGACTGCAAGTTTCAAAACCAGCCCGGTTTATTTTGTACTTTTTGTTTTCTGTGACCGCAGCCATGCAGCCTGAATTGCTATACTTTATGAAATAGGATTTATTAACAATGTAGTAGTAGTAATAAAGTTTATCTAGTGAGAAAAAAATTGCGCGATGAACGGGGCCCCTCACTCCAGGAGCCCGCTGGTCGCCTGCACCAATGCAGAGTCGACGTACGCAGCCAGGGTCGCTTGGTCGTCGTGTGTTGGCTGCTGTCAGCCACTCGTCTGTAGGGGGTAGGGTGAGGGAGAAGCCGTGGGGAAGCGCTGGGAACGACCGGAGGCCCGCAGTGTCATAGTATGTGCGGAGTGTTTGAGTAACCGTCACAGATGGTGCAATGTGGCAGAGGCTCTGTTACTTGTCCCCATATAACGTATTGTCTAGATGGTGTATGCAGGGTGTTAGTGCTTGGCGAATAAATGTGCCCTATCTGGGGAGGTGCGGGCAGAGAGATGAAAATTGACTTCTTTCTTCTCTGCATGGTGCTAGTGTGGGCATTGCGGCAGCTTTGTGAGAAGATCGACCTGTGCAGGGGAGGGAGGGGCCCCGGCGCAGGATTTCTCGGGTGAGCAGGTTAGCCCCTTCATTGCCCTCCATTCCCGCGTGCCCCGGTATCCAGATCACATCAGTGGGCCGGTGCAGGTGTTTGTGGATTTCCTAACAATAATCTTTGGGAAGTTGTCCGCTCTGAAGTAACCGGCAAGCGTTGGTCGAATCTGTAAGTATGATTTGACTAGCGTGACTAGTGTGAGTTCAATTGCCTTGATGATGACAGCAAGCTTAGCTCACTGTGGTTATCTCTTTTTTATGGTTTGCGTGTGAGTGATCGTAGGGTCGCGATCGGTAACGGCTATGGCTGCTGCGCTGTTGTGGTGTACAGGTATACGCGTGGATGTTGGCTTGTTGAATGTACTCGTTGTAGTACGTGATGCGGTGTGCGCTGCGTTCTTTGCTTTATTGGGGGTCCATGTGCCTTGGTATGGGGGCTATTGTGAGCAGTGCTCGGGCATTTTTGCCGAGCGTGCTTGTAGCAGGCGGTGGGGTGTCGTTGGGGTTGAAACTCAGCGTTTGCAGAATTGTCCTTCTGCCTTATGTGGTACTACTGTTCAATCTAATACCCTGTCCACGTTTGTGTGTGCTTATAAGCTCTTTTTTAAGGTGTTATGGTTACCTGCCTTGTCTACGAGCTCCGTGCTTGTGCTGCTCGGCACTCCCATTGCAAGTTTGGTGGCTTTGCTTACGAAGGTGCCGAGCTTGTTTTTACTGTGCCTTTGTGAGTCTAATGTATGGTGCGGGGATAGCGGAGGCGAGACAGGAGTAAGGTGTCACGCAGCCGCAGCATGTCTGTCTCATGAAGCCCACGCTGGCGATTGCAAAATGCGCCGCGTCATGTTCAAGACCTGTTCGCTCTGTTTTAGCAAGTGCTGAACAGTCGCGCAATGCCCTTCATTTCGCTGCATGTGTATGCCTATTACATTGATATATGTCTTTGGGTAAGGTATTTTCCTTTGTTGGGTATGGTGATGGGGGATGAAGGGGGGTCTCCAGCGCGTGGTGGTTCCCAAGAAGCAGCTGCCACTTTTCCGGGGAGCATTCCAAGCCAATGCTCGCAGCTGCCGCTTGGGCTACATCTAGTGCGCGCTGCAAGGTGTCCTGCATTTTCCCCCGAGAGCCTTTGTTGATCCATATGGTTAAGTCATCGGTGCACACTGTGTAACGCATGTCTGGTGTGGGGAGTAAAGTTCCGTGTATGCGACAAAGTGCTAAGTTCAACAGTGTTGGTGAGAGCACTGCTCCTTGCGGGATGCCCCTTTGCGGGAGTGTGTAGGTGTCAGATGTCATATCGCCAATGTTGAGGGTGTTTATGAACAATGATCATTGCGTACTAGATACCTTACTCTTTACGAACACGAGCTACTTCAAGAGCTATCTTTAGGTGAGCACAAACACTTCTAGATGGCACGCTAAGCTTGCAGGGTTGAGCAGGATAACCTGGTTTAAAAAAGGTAACCGCGACTTAGCCACTAATGAATTACTCGACAGTTCATTGACACAAACGAAAGCCCTAAAAAGTAGGCCTTTCATCGCAGATTCTTAGACAGGGTTAAAAACAATCTGTAGTAAGTGGTTGTTTATGTGGGAGCTCCATATTTATATTATTAGCGCACTGTATATTTGCGACACTGAACACATAGAGCATAAATGCCTTCTATAGTGCGTAGGAATCTCACAATATTTACAGAGAAGAAGAGATGAGAGAGAGAGAGAGAGAACAGGACAGGCACGGAGGTCAACTAGACGTGCACCCGCTTTGCTACCCTACACATGGGGTGGGGAAAGGGGAATAGAAAGAGTAAAAAAAGGAGAGAGTAAGCACTGAGTGCGTGTGGGAGGATGCACAGGGACACTAAATACGAGGTGAAATATGCGGCTATGACAACGTGCTACAACACGGGAACGAGGCACGAGGAGCATAAAACTTTGGCTCATTCTTTGGATATCGACAGAGCAGCGTGAGAAAACGCGGATAAGCACTGCGTTCTTCCTGCTCACGAGTGCCTCCTTCGTCCGTGTTTTTTTCGCTCTGCGCTATCTGTACACGAAGCACAATATGCATGAGGTCGGAAAGAAGTTTGACATAATTACGAAGCCTTTAACTGTTCGACTAAATGCTATGGTGGCCTCTGAATACAACGTAAAATATATGGTACTGTACTATTAGAATGGCACCAATCGCAACGGATACAAATTTGAGCATATTAAACACAAGAGGCCGATTAAGAAAATAGGAACTGTCAGAATGACGCCAATAAATAAATGGGTGATATGGTCACCAAAAAAATTTAGAAGGAAAGAAAAGATTCCCATTTTTAAGTTGTTCATTTACGTATTTGCAAAATTGCCATATGTACAAATGGCGAAAGATGTGTCGACAGAAAAATTCCGTACAGGGCAATAAGCAGATTGTACTCTACTTGAATGCATGAAAATTGCATCCCGTTGTCAAGACGTAGGACGGGGCAAAATGTGAGTATTGGACCTTAGACTTCGGACTTTATGATTTCAGTGACATGTGGTGGCACGTTTAATGAGCCAATAATACGCAATGAACTCAGGTCCTGGACAAATTAGCCATGTATCTAAACTTCCATTTTTCATTCTGGAGAAGGTTTGCTTACAAATTAAGCAGTATTAAAAATTGATATTTACCTGCGGGCAAATTACTTTAAGTTTCAGAACTGCTAGGAGCTTAGTAACTTCTAGAAACTGAATAAGATATTCTTCCTTGTACTTGTCCTTCAATATGTCTTTTGACTGCAGTTTATTTGCTTCTAATTGAAAAAAGAAACCTGGAAGGGAATCGACATCGCAACTAAATAGATTTAGGAAAATCTCTAGTTCTTCTTTCTTGGCATCAAGGCCACGGAATCCCTAACAAAATTGTGTGCGTAGATGAACTAGGATTCTTGTCATAAATAGGGATAGGAAATGTCGTATCAGCCTCCGCCCTAATTGATGAGCAGCAGCGGGAATGCTTCCGCTTTCAATTTTTCAAGGTTTGGGACCGGGCTAGGTGGTAATCCCTGAGGAGAGGGGAAGCGCGAAATGGACTCAGGGATCAATGTCTGGTTCCTTGTACTCTGTGTCAATTTCGCGCTTCAACTAATACTCTTCGATTTTTACATCTGCTTCTGAAAAAAAGCTGCAGTTTTGAGCCGAAGCCTTTTACAACCATGCACAGGTCCCGAATAATGGTGCCTCTCCTTAGAGCTTCCGATTAAGCTTATTCATGCAGGCTGGTAAGTCCACGCAAAAGGCCAGTGTCCAGAGCAACTCGTTACTGGACGGCAGTGGCTCGGGCCGATTTTTCTGTTCAAGGTACTCGTTCTTTCCGAAGGTTAAAGGGACGAGACAACACTTTTCCGCTGCTCAGCCACAGAACTGCCTTGTAATACATCAGGCCCTCAACTCAGATTCCGCCTGCTTCAGCAATTCACCGAACTACGCGTGATTGTGCCCATGCGGCCTGATAACATTACCAGCTGAAGCAACAGGTTTCAGAACAAAGGCCCTGTCCACGTACTTCCTACAGAGGCTATGCTGGTGAATCATCTAGTGAAAAACATTGGCTTTGATAATCCGCCAGCTTTAGCAGCTTTGTTATTTGAACTACAAAACATTGAACGTGAAAATATCACCTTCAAAGAGTTACATGCCCACATCAGTATGTCCTGGGCTATATATAGGGTGTCCCAGCTAACGTTAGTCAAGCTGTTTGAACGAAAAAAAAGACACTATGCAAGATATGATTTGAAGACCTGCGACCCGTGTTCGGTCGTCAGACACCGTAGGTCGTATAAATGTATCTTGCACAGTGTTTTTTTTTTTTCGTTGAACAGCGTGGCTAAAGTTAGCTGCGACACACGGTATGTTTTCTTTCATGTTCTTACTGTATGTTTTATTCATTCCGAGTTCTGCCACATCTTTGTATGTTGAGATGGTACCGATGCGTATATGTCTTGCTCAAAAGACGTACCATATTTATATAAAGCATAGTTAGTAGTTTCAATCATCTGTGCGTATATTGTACTCGTGTATCTAGGTGTTTGGAGCTGCCAATTCGGGACCCAGTGGCGCCTTGTCAGGCTGTGGATACGACTGCTTTTTATGCCGGGCTCCAGAATCATGTACCTTCTACAGTGATGCGAATAAACATTATTATTATTATTATTATTATTATTATTATTATTATTATTATTATTATTATTATTATTATTATTATTATTATTATTATTATTCGTTAGATAATTAGACAATTAGACGTTAGACAACCTCCCACAAAAGTGGCTGATGCTTTCAACAGACACTTTGTTAAAGCGTCCCAAAGGGCAGTCTCTCTATATACAAGCACTACGCCGTTAGGGCATTCCGTATCTGCGTCGGCTTTTCTTTCGAGAATTTTGAAGGGTGATCTGGAAGAAATTATTTTCAATTTCCGTCCTAACAAGCCCACTGGATATGATGGAATTTCTTTACACACCATCAGAAGAAATTTCAATGCGCTGTCAGATATTATCCTGCATATATTGAATAGTTTTTTGGAAGGTGACGAAATTCCAGAATGCTTAAAAACTGCAGTTATTGTACCACTACACAAGTCAGGGAAGAAAGATAGTATTGAAAACTATCGGCCAATTTCTATATTGCCGATTATTGCTCAGGTCTTAGAAAAATTTCTTTTCCACACTATGTCTTCTTTTCTTAAGAAATTTTCTATCCTGACCATTCAACAGTTTGGCTTTATTTCAAGGCGTGGTACTGTGGCACTGCTTGAGGAATTTTCAGATGAACTGTTCTCGGCATTTGATCAGAATCTTTTCACATGTGCGCTATTTTTAGATGTAGCCAAAGCGTTTGACACCCTGAATCATCAAATCTTGTTAAGTAAACTGCATTTTGGGGGATTTCGTGGGCCTTTTTACAAAGTTCTCGAAAATTACTTGAGCAACAGATTTCAGGTGGTCTCTACCGATGATAAGGGCATATTTAGTTCTAAGCTGTCGGTAAAAGCTGGAGTTCCTCAGGCGTCCATTTTATCGCCATTGTTGTTTAATATCTTTGTTAATGACTTCCCTTTGGCAATTTCGAAATGTTCAGTATTCCAGTATGCTGACGACACTGTATTATTAGCGAAACACCTTTCTTATAGAACGTCCACTGAAATGTTGCAAAATGACGTGTACCAGGCAATGCTTTGGTTCTCTAATAATGGAATTGTTGTAAATGCCCAAAAAACAAAACTCGCTTGTTTTCGCTCTCCACTTAAGACTACTGTTATTAACATGCCTCTCTACTTGCATGAGTCAGACTGTGTTCATTGTAAATGTGCGCCTATTCCATACGTGGATTGTGTGAAATATCTCGGAATCTATTTCGATAGTAATTTATCGTGGCAACATCACTTATCACTTATTTGTTCTAAACTGAGGTCAGTAGCCTGGCTGTTATTTAATATCAAAAGTATTGCACCCTTGTCTGTAAAAAAGATTATAGCGCAGGCACTAGGTTACAGTGTGTTGAGGTATGGCATTACAGTCTTTGGCTTTTGTTCGGATCGTTGGAGATGCAGGGTTGACCGGATTATAAAAAACATTCTTAAAAATGTTGCGTACAATTCCCCAATAGTAACATCTGCAAACATCTTCCGTGAACTTGGGCTACCAAACTTCCATTCATTACTTATAAAAACAGTTGTCGTTAAACATTTCTGGAATTCCGCTTTCAAACAAAAACGTGGCGCCGCAACGGAGCTTAGAAAATATGTCCGTTATGTAGTTCCGCGTTCAGCCACAAGGTATGTCGCGGCCAGACGCTGTGCTTATGTGCCTGACATATTTAACAAATTACCAGAAGAAATCTTTAACACGACATCAAAAAGCACGTTCAAACACTTCTTAAAGCAGCTACGGTAAAATTACCCTCTTGTACATTTTTTTTTTTTGCATCGCAATATTTACCTCTTCAACTTTTGTTACATGTAGATAACCAAATGCTATCTTGTTCTCTTCAATTTTTTGCCTTTCGTTATTTGTTTTTTTATTTATTTATTTATTTATTTTTCTTCATTTCTCATCAATTGATGTATATTTGTTTGCTTTGTCTATCACATTCATTGGCACGGTCCTACAAGCCAACTGAGGCTTAGACCGGCCTGCTTGTGTTGTTTTGTATATTTTGTGGCAATAAACATTATTATTATTATTATTATTATTATTATTATTATTATTATTATTATTATTATTATTATTATTATTATTATTATTATTATTATTATTATTATTATTATTATACGCAGCATATCAAGTTTACATCAGTAGAACGGCATGGCACATGTAGTCTATATCTTACGTCCGAAAGCCCTCGTACACATTGGCTATGAGGAACACCGTTAGTTCTTATGACACCGCAGTTTCTTTTCCATTAAGGTGCGCCGACATCGCAGCAAGCGCCTGCCTTTAACAGACTGCAGCCGCGGGAGGGAGGGGATCAGAGCCCCCCCCCCCCCCCCTGGCGATGCCGAAGCTGACCCCCCCCCCCTCCCCCCAAGCACAAACCTAAAGTGTCATTACCAGAGTTTTGTGACCCGCATCATTTGATGTATCTTTTGACTTGCCTCTACCTTTTCACTTATAATTTTATTGTGGCTGATAGCTTACTGCATCACTGTTGGCGCGGACGTGCATGACTTTTATTTCATATATATATATATATAGTATCGCTTTATTTTTGCAAACGCTGACAATAGGAGGACAAGCGCATTAGAAGCACCAGCGGCGGCTGCGTCATCCGTATTTCCTCGCTTCAACATTTTTTAAAAATTTCCACTGTAAATACCATGTACATAGACAATATATTTAAATATATACAGAGGACAAATTTTATTATATTTTTAAAAGAAGAGGAGGTAGCCAATTAACAAATATTTCTAAAGGTATGGATAGCCTATTCCTAGAGAATGAATATGTTGCTGTATATTCACCTCACTCCAAATTGCTTTGCGTGTTTTTTTGAACTTGAAAGATACCTGTAGACTTCAGTGACCCCTTCGGCAGTCTTTTATCAATGGTGTGTAAAATTCACGTGAATGATATGTGTCTCAGTATGGCTTCTCTTTCCAATGAGCAGTGCTAACGACTAATGGAAAATAAAGCATTTCTAGTAATTTGCAACATTTATTAAGGAAGGAAACATCGTCAGTTGCATGCAGAGGTTATAAATATATACAGGGTGTCCCAATGAACTATCATGCACCACGATTTAAAAAAAAGAGATAGAGGAATGCGTTACTAGAAGAAAACCCTTTGCATATTGTTTCCAGTACAGCGGAGTAGCCGCCAGTAACTTTTTTTGTTACTGATATTTAATTAGGTAACTGTTATATAATTATCTAACTTGAGACTTACTATTATAATTGTCAAAGTGTCAATGAGGCATTTATAGGCACAGCCAAGGGACATCTGAATGCGGTATTTTAAGCGATGTACGAATTGCGTAGTAATCTTTTTCCGACTGATAAGTTAACCCCGCGAAATGTGGAGAGGAAACTCTGACTTGTGCCTCGCGCCCTTTAGCTGTCGATTTCTTGCGCCCATTCTCCTCTAGTTATCAGACGACAGATATCGGCCTCCCTGTAGGAAAAGCTGCAAACTTGATAGCACGGCCTCGCATAAACTAAGCTTCCCATTCTTTCACGATCTGCGAGGCGCGAGAGACACCATTCTCTAGACATGCCAGAGACAAAAGTGGTCGAGCCGAGAGTCACCATTTCCAATTTGGCTGGCGTCCCAAGGTTTTGAACAATATAACTCCGTCCAGGCGGACAACAGGGTGTCTGGTCGGCGTCTTCTACTTCTGAAAGTAACATTATTTCAAGCCGGAGACGGCCATTGTTTCCCACAGTGAAAGCTGTCCGCGTTGCCGCTGCTTGCGCAATGGGAAGGGAGGCATTATAAGCGAATTAAAGCGGCGCGGCCATGAGTCGTTGCAGACAGTTATTGCCAGCGTGCCGTTACCTTTCGTCTAGGTGGTACCGTTTTCCTTTGTCCGTGCCTTTTATCCGTGATGACGAGATTAGCGGCCTCAAGAAGGCTAGCGGTATGTCCCTGCTGTATTCGACCCTTCTCGGAAGAAAAGAAAATGTGACTTTGTCGAGTCCATTTTAAATGTTCAGATTTATTTCGAGTAATTCGTGAGTATCTTAACGTTCTTACAACTTTGAGAACAGCTTGCCGAAGAAATTCCTGCACGCACAACGCTTTGTTGAAGGCCTCCGTATAATAACTCCCAGAACAAATGATATTGCAGTTTTCCATCGCACGCTTGGAAAACAGGGGCAGCGATGAATGAACCTGCGCATCTGATGGCGGAACGTTTTGACGTTGTGCCAGGTGCTTCGAAAGCAACATTTTAGAAGAGCTCCACCTGCAATGTGAAGCAGAATGTAACAGCACGAGTTGGGACGGTACAAAAACCGAAGAGCAGACAAAGTCAAGTACTGACACTCAGAGTTGAAAGTCAGTGCTTGCCTTTGTCTGTTCTCTAGCCTTCCGTTTTAGTCGTTTTCCCAAGTCATTACATTACATCCTGTTACATCCTGTTACATTATAGAGCATGGAGAACCAACAAACTCTATCTTTGACGCTACTTAGTTGTGCATATTCATTGTTCACAACAATATCGGCAGACGTCATTTTTAAATAGTGCATGATCGCTCGTCCGTAACATGACGTCTTGAGCATTACCTAAGCGGCCCATATAAACCTTGTCTTTTTCTTCTTCGAGTGTTGACGCCGGAGATCAAGTACACGGAACGCTGTTTCGTATGTTTCTTTTATTCCTTTTCGTTTATTTTTTACGTTTATTATTTTTTTAAGGCAAGGGATAGCCTTAGTTTCCGCGGTGTTTAGAAACAACAAAACAAGTCCTCCGCCGACTCTACTTATTACAACATTATCCTCTCAGTTTCACCACTGCTATACACTGAGATCCTATAGTAAAGACCTATTTTGTGCTCACAAAAAGAGTTCCCAACATACTTGCGATTAAACCCTCTCGAACAACAGAACTTACAACAGCCTGTAAATATATAGAACTCTCCCGCTGGCACGAGTTTTGCTGCAGAGTTAGAATGTTCAAAAGTTAATTTTACTGCTAAGTATAGGGCACGTTCCTTATATCTGAACACATCAGCTGCCACAGAGCGGACAAAAAGGTCGAAAAAGGAAAAAAATTCGTGACGTCACATTGACGTACCAGTGCTAAGTTTATGGTCCGCAACGAGAAATCGAACTTTAACCTTCATTTTCTATTCTACTAACCAAATAAAGGTATTGTCGCGAAATCATCGAAAATAGAGTTTTGAAAGAATGCTTTTTCACTCTGAACTGATTTAGCATTTCTCTTTAGTGTCCGTTTAAGGCACACAGACACACTTTTTGAATATAGTAAGAAAAGTTTTTTCACAGCATTGCTGCCGTGAAAATACGAGCAAAATATTATGGCGAAAGTCTTAAGTGGCTCGTTGCAACGACTCATACCTAAAAAGCGCGGCGTCTAGTCGAGTGGGACAAAAAATGTAATCATCAGCAATGGCTCATACCTCCGTAGTCAAGCAAAAATGATATGGCCCCTACCCCTTATGCAAGCAAAAAAATGCAATGGCTCATACACCCTTAAGAAAGAGGCTACAAGCGCTCAGCAAAGTGAAGCGAACAATTCATTCATTGAAATCACCCAAGCAGCACACTGAACTGCATACGTATCAATGAACAGCAAGCTCAAAACAAGTATCCGAACGATCGATAAAGCATTGCATACCCCCCTCGGAAGTACGCTACGGCCGAGGATGCTCGCCAAGCGGGAAACGAGGTACGACGTGTGAAGGGACTGGAGCAAGGCGTTCGACCGCGAGTGCTGCCCTGGATGCAACGTCAACTCGAAGAGAAACGTCGTTGGCGCGAGCCGCGTTGAAAACGTACCGAAGACACCGAACTGCGAAAGCAGCAACAGATGGCAAAAAGAAAAAAACAGTTATGGGGTTTTACGCGCCAAAACCACGATCTGATTATGACGCACGCCGTAGTGGGGGACTCCGGAATAATTTGGACCACCTGAGGTTCTTTAACGTGCCCTGAAGTCTAAGTGCACGGGAGTTTTCGCATTTCGCCCCCATCGAAATGCGGCCGCCGGGGCTGGGATTAGATCCCGCCACCTCGTGCTTAGCAGCTCAACACCATAGCCACTAAGCATCCATGGTGGGTAAAGAGACGGCAACGTACAGAAGACAACGGACAACGCAGACAACGGCTTGCTACACGATTGCTTCGCACTGGGGCTCGTTATGTCTTGCAAGAAGCATGACCCCTCCGATCGTATAACTTAATGCCGTACCAAGCGTGCAGCAGGCTCTGGTCTTCATGTGTTAAAGAAGTGTATCATGCTACTGAACTTTATTATAAAAAGAAAAAAAAACGAAAGAAGGTAGAGTGATCAGTGGGAAAAATAAAGGAATGGAATTTCCTAGTCAGAGTCGCATTTTAAGAAAATTTATGTGGCTCACTGGATGACTGCAGGCATTTGTAGCGCACACGAAACCCACAGTCAAAGTAATGAGTAAGATCAGCCTCTCCGAGCGCGTGACCACAAGACTTAGGTAGGGGGGGGGGTAAGTCTCATGCAGACAACAAAGCGCCAATGCACACGCAGCGCGTGTGCATTCTATTTCGATACTTCTATTTCGATGACTTAGCAAATGAACAACCGTAGAACGATTTCGGTCTGCTTTATAACTGTTCATAGCTTATCTTTTGACTCAATCTGCAGTTACTGCATTGCCCATTTTCCTCTGGAGTATAGGTTTGGGGTTTACATTTTGTCAGATGGCTATAAGGAGCATATAGGCATCATCCTGCATGCTCTGTGTTTATAGATACTCCCATGGAAGCTAAAAGAAAAATGTTGTTCATAACTGTGCCTGTGCAGCCCATTAAGCATTTCAAATGAAATA
The DNA here is from genome assembly GCF_023375885.2 of Dermacentor andersoni. Taxonomy (NCBI): domain Eukaryota; kingdom Metazoa; phylum Arthropoda; class Arachnida; order Ixodida; family Ixodidae; genus Dermacentor; species Dermacentor andersoni. Next base: position 271,430,833 of record NC_092814.1, read on the forward strand.
GCTGTTGACACTTCTGAATAATGGGGAAAGCACCTGTATCATATTGATGACACCAAACGAGTGCAACGCTCTCTTATATTGCGTTACTACCAAGCTCATAATAGAAGCCATGGCCATTCGCCTGCTCTATTGCAGCTTCAACTTTCCATGGGCTAACAGGTGTCAGCTCATGAGAAGCTGATGAGCGTGCAGCTTGTGGAATGAAGCCTTGAAGTCTCAAAGTTCTTTTTCTTTAAGGGAGCGTAAATTCTTAACGTGAACGACCAGTGTTTCTAGCGACAGCGAATTGGACAGAGGCACTGAAAACATCTTTTCTTTTTTTTTTCAGACTGTCCAATCACTTATATAATACAAACCGGTATGTTGTCAAGAAAGGGTACTCTGCAAGCATCACAAAAGCTGTTACGCTGTCTTTTGCGGTTGACTATTTTTTAAATTTTTCCTGTCCTCTTCCCTTTTTTTGCCAGATGCAAAAATGCATTCCATAATGCATTCGAAGAATGCATTATGGACGGTCGACGGAAATCGCCATATTCTTTGTAAGAAAGCACAATCTTCGAAGGAAGTAGTGTACGAATCGGAATGTATGTGCCCGTGCATAGTTTGTGTACTTCGCCTTCACTTTTCGCACCCTCCAAGGTATACAGAATTTTTACTGCAGTCACACTACTACGCTTCGGAAAGAAGTATAGTCAAGACACTCGGCGTTATTGTAGATCTGAACCTGTCAGCGCCAGAAAACGTCTGCCTACGCCATTCGCGGAGTGCCTTTGCATTCCGGATAATTGTTTCAAGGTCATCCACTCGCTGATTCTATTCCAGCATTTATAAACTATGTTCATGCATCTTCGACTAAACTCACCGATGAGTCGGAAGCGAGTGATCTACATCACTGCTTCTGCCAAACCAGGATTTTCGAAATTAGGAGTCTTAGCACTAGCGAATATCACAGTGTGCCGCTACTGGAGGAGTGCCGAAACAGCGCTAAATTTCAAGAATTTCATTGTCATCATACTCATAAATTTTGCACACTATCCATGCATCCATCTGTTGAACTTCACCGCAGTACACTAGCGTAACTCAATCAGCAGCATTATTAAACGTGATAACTAAAAAATAATATTTTAGAAGGCCACCCGAATTTCAACAACGTTAAGTTAGCAACGTCGAGGGCATACACCCTTCATTAACATGTGTATTTACGGCGCTCAATCGTAACGTCTTCTCTGCGTTATAGCATTGTTTTGGTCAGTATTAAAACGCTGCTATAAAGCAATAAGAAAGTTACCAAGAAATTCCGTAAATACACAAGTTATTAGAAGAACGTACCCTCTAGAAGTTGCTAATTGAAAGCTGTTGGAAATTCGGGTGGCATTCTAAAACAGTATTTTTTTTTTTTGGAAATGCTGCGCATTGAGTTACGCTCGTGCATAATGGTGAAGTTCAATATATAACCAAATGGCTAATGTCTAAAATTCCTGAACATTACTCATTTACAGGTACGCGAAGCACGCATATGTTTTGGGTAGCTGGCTTTCGACAGTTGTCGATCGCTTTCGGGAGAGGTGTTACGGTGCTTTTGCTAAGTGAGCTGGAATCAATGTGTCTTGTGGGCTGCACGTGAAACTACGGGTGCTCGGGCTGTTGTTTCAATAATCATTTCGTAGACTCGGGTAAACCACCCTGTCCAAACTACTCTGCCCGTCTAAAGCAGCGCTTATCCAAAGTAGCGGAAGTTCTTCGCTGTTATCTAGTGTCAGAACAGTGCCCACATCCACACCAAGCAATTTTCTACAATAAAAAAAAAAGAAGACAGAAAAGAAGAAAGAAAGACTTGCTCAAGATTTGACATTCAAAGCTTCCCACCGAGACATTGAATTTTCTCCCTTTCTTGACGACCGTCGAATTTCGCGCGCCGTTTTGTGAGTACTGGGGCACACTGCAGATCTTACCGTTGTCATGGTGAAAAGGCGACGTCGGGTGTAAAACTCCTGACACGGAGTGGTGGGCTGCAGTGCTGCGCGTGCGAACTCCGTTCGTGGCTCCGTGCGCGACGGTCCCGAAATGTGACTACCGGAGGTGCGAGCACGATACGTTATAACGTTTCTCTCGTTAGTCACCTCTCTCGCCCTTTCCGCCACTTTTCGACCCGCTCCGCCGTTCCTGAGGCGGCGGTACGCTCTTCATTGTCTTAGCATGCCGTGACGTAGGCGGGTGAAATCAACCATTGTTTTACAGTGGCATACATCGCAGGCTAGTGCCACCGCACTCGGTTTCGTTGCTTTCTTTCGCATTTCTTTCTCTCCTCTTCTTTTGTTTTTTGCCATTAGTTTTGATTGAAGGTGCCAAATGTGGTCTATGGTCAGAGTTATTCCCTCCTTTTCCTCAATGTTTGCTTTTTGTTCTTTTCTGGAAAACTGCTTACGAACACCGAAATGCGAAAAGTTATAAAAAGAATGAACAATGAAATCGGTGTCATTTGCCTGCTTTGGTTACGTGCTTGTTGTCGCCAGGTTTTTCCGCGTTGAAAGCTGCGCGCGAACACACGCGTTTCGTGTGTATGCATGCATCCATCAGCCTAGCTCGAAGCTCGCCGCTCAGTGTGCGTGCGTGCGTGCGTATGTCAGACAAAGTGAGGACGGCGCTTTTTTCTCTATCTGGCTGCCTTACTGTGCCACCCTATAAAGGGCACAATAATGCGCTTTAATAAGCACTTTAAAGAAGTCAGCACCTTCAGCGGGGCGCATCATCGCGCAAACATGACCTCCTTGTCAAAGGAAGAAAATGCTTCACTTTAGCGCAGAAACCCAGCCGCTAGAGAAAGCTGGAGACCTCATAAGTGGCACTTGCGGGTCACGGTGACTCTGTACATCAGAGTGCGAATGAACACGGCAAGTTGAGGAAGATAGAGAACAAACACAAAGAGTGAAGTTTTGCTTTCCTCATAAATATGCGTTGCGCGTTGAGCAATATGTCCGTCTTTCGAGCTGCTTATCACTAGCTTCGCTGACAACATAGTTCTTTTCGCTCTCGAAACCCTGCGGCATGGTCTTCGGTCATTATACGCAACGCACTCTGTCATCAACGTCTCCTGGAACAGCGCCATTTCCTTGAAAGTGTAGAACAACATTACTAGAGGTGCGGATAGAAAATTGAGAGCGAATGCCATTCTTTCCCCATGCCATGGGAGTGGCTTGCGTGTTCCTCAAAATTCTTGCCCGAGTTCATAACGCACGCCTACGCGTGCACGCCTTGCGTTCACAGAATGCGGTGTTCACTATATGGAATCCCTTTCAGTTATTCGTTCCATGAGGTTCTCTGCACCTATTTAAAAAGAGTTCCGAATGTTTCAATGTCTTTGGCTTATATACTGTATTTCTGTAGCAATCGCGATATGTTTGTGAGTACACCAATAAATTCACACACCATTACATTTCAACTGCCTGCAGTAGACAGCTGATATCTAAGAGGAACTAATACCAGTGACGAGCGCTTACATTTGCGGCGCTCAAAAAGCACAGCCGGCGTGCCTGCCTTTCTAGCCAGTTTCGAATGCCCGGCCAAACCCCCTTGATAAGTTCGTTCACTAACGTGCTGTCGGCATGAGCTGAATTTAGCTCGCGGACAGACATGATATGCTTTTTATACACACCGTCTACAGCGAATCATCATTCGTGGTGTTGGACAGATGTCAAGCGTTGGAGCAGTTAGTTTAGTTCGTACGACTTTCCAACACCGAACAAGCAAACGCGCGTTGTCTGATTCCATTCCAGAGTTCAAGGGACCGAACGTTTCTACAAATGCTGCGACATCAGCAAGTTCGTAGTATGTCTTTAGTTTTCTTACCACGCTGATTTGGAACAACACACTGAACTGGATACAAGCAGGAACAAGAATCAACACTTGCTTTATTTCGAACATGTTAGCGTCGCATTAGTATGCATAGGTGGATAAAAGAATAACCCTCACCCCCAGACATCACGCATTTCCGTCGCCTTCTCTTTTTACTACGAAGTTGTGTATTGGCTAGTCAACTCGTCAGTCCGTCCGTCCGTGTGTCGCCTGCACGCCAAAAACTCCTCGGGCGCAACTCCGTGCGCATGCGCGAAAAAAAAAAGAGACAGAGAGCTGCGTGATTGGCTGCGCCAGTAGTGACATCATTGCTCTCCGTCGCAGCCGAGCGCGCGCGCAGCAGTTTCTCTCCGGCTCTGAAATGGGTAGACCACGCGTCATACGTACTCCTGAGGAGCAGGCAGCATTCGATCAGCAGCACCACGAGCGGAACGGGAAACGGGCTCGTCTACGCCGTGCCGGTGCTGCAGTCCGGACGCATTTTTACAATTCATTTATTTATTTAAAATATCTTACACGCCCTTTGGGGGCATTGTGTAAGGGAGGTTACAAAATCAAGGCAAAAAAATAAAAAGAGAGTAAGCAGCCTTCTGAAGTCTAGTACAAAACATACGCCTCAATGCAAGGCTCATCAACATTGCCACAAAGATCAAAACATAAAAAAGGAAAAACTGAAGTAATGAAATGCCACAAAGGTACACTTCACGGAAAGAACACGAGCAAAATTTACGTAAGGCACTAATACTAGCAAGTAAAATACAGGAAAAATCAACAGTTCAGGGAGCACAATGCCTTAAGGGATATTTAGGAAAATAGCAATAATATGTACAGGGCATACAAGAGAACACGTGACGCAGCATAAAATAGCAATTTATAAGTGTGGCATAGCAATGCCTCAATAGAAATAAATACATCGCAAGAAGTTCGAAACACATTGCCAAGTGCAAGAAACAAGATAAAGTGATTTGTAAGCGCTATTATGAAAAGTGCTCGTGTAGGAGATGACGAAATTTTTCTTGATCTGACTCGGAAGCAATGTGATCAGGCAGATTGTTCCACAAGCGAATGGCCGTAGCGAGTGCGGAAAAGTTAAAATCCTGTGTCGTACCGTGCTTGCGCGCAGAATTTAAGTGGTTATTTAATCGGAGAGACGTATTTGAGGCGATGTTGATATGCAGTGTGGATTGTGTGGCATTATAAACATATTTGTGAAACAAGGATAACAGAGCGATATTACGGCGAAGAACTAAAGGCTGGAGGGAATGATCGAGTTTCATTTGCGTTACGCTGGAGTGGTGGCTACAATTACGTGAGATGAAACGAACAGCTCGGTTCTGGACTGACTCAAGTATGTCGATTAAGTAGGTAGGATGTGGGGACCAAATGGATGATGCATACTCGAGCTGTGGACGAACAAATGTCTGAGAGGCCAATTTGCGGAGGTTGAAAGGTGAATTACCCAGATTACGACGTAGGTAACCTAATGTCCTTGAAGCTTTTGCGCAAATGGCTCCAATTTGATGTGTCCAGGAGAGGTTTTCGGTTAGGTGAACACCCGAATATTTATATGATACTGTATGCAACAATTCTTTATTATTGATGTTGTAAAAAAATGTGAGTTGTCACGCTTACGACTAAAAGAAATAACCTGACATTTTGATACATTTAAAGCCATTAACCAAGTGTTACACCAATTATGAATGAGGCCAAGATCATTTTTAAGGGCCAGGTGGTCGTCAGTACCGTTAATTGATCTGTAAATAATACAGTCGTCCGCGAAAATACGCAAGAGAGAAGAAACATTGAGTGGCAAATCATTTATGTAAATTAGGAAGAGTAAAGGGCTCTGAGGCACACCAGAAGTAACGTAAGAAGGAGCTGAAGCAATATTGTTGAATACTGTGAACTGTTGACGATTCGAAAGAAAATTACGAAGCCATGTTAGAGTGAAGGAGTCAATTCGAAGTGCAGTTAATTTTGCAATAAGGCGACAATGGGCTACACGGTCAAATGCTTTGGAAAAGTCAAGGAAGATGCAATCGGTCTGCTGGATATTGTTCATGTTAAGGTGCAGGTCAGTGGTGAATTCGAGTAACTGTGTCTCACATGATAATCCTTTCCTGAAACCATGTTGATGGTGCAAGAAGAAATTATTGGACTCTAGGTGATTATAAATATGCGAAGCAATTATATGTTCGAGCATTTTGCAGCAAATGCAGGTCAATGAAATTCGACGGTAATTTTCCGGGGAGTTCTTATTCCCAGTTTTAAATATGGGCATAATTTTGGCCATTTTCGAGTCATTGGGCAGCTGTCCCGAAGACAAAGACTGCTTGAATATATGGTATAGAATATTACTGGATATAGAAATGGTATTTTTTTAATATCTTGGAACTAATATTATCCACACCCGATAAAGTAGATAACTTGAGATTATTAATAAGACATGCAATTCCCTCCACCGAGATTTCAATACTTTCCATGAAGTGCCAGTCATAATCAGCAACATCAGGTACATTGGTAAGATCGTCGCGCCTGAAAATCGATGAAAATAACGTATTAAAAGCAGAGGGGCATTCATTGTCAGAGAGGGGAGTATTTGTCTCACTATGTAAGGTTATCCGGTTAGAGTCGCGGTCAGGTGATATAACTCGCCAAAACTTTTTCGGATTCGAATGTAAGATAGAAGGTAAATCTGTATAGAAATGTTTATTTTTAGCTGCAGCTAAGGCAGAACAGTACGTTTTTAAGCAAAGCCTGTACCTTTCCCAAGAAGGAGCGTTACTGACGCGTTTAGCGGTCTTGGTAGTAGCGAATTTCGAATTGGTAGTAGGTACAGTGGGGCGTGGCGTTTCTAGCCGGGCTCAACGTTTCTGTGCAGGCGCGAGTAAGAGCGGGTGCGAGAGAGAGAATCTGGGGGCCTTTGCTCCTTGAATATGTGACTCTGCCTAGGCACTACGGAGGAGGTTTCTTAGCACATGTTGTTTGCGTTTGTCCCCTATACATGCCCACATTGCGGAGTGCAGTGGAGTTTGTTTACGCTCCGCCGCTGGCTGCCCGCGCGGTGAGGCAGTGGGCATGGACGCCCCACTTGGTGATCGCTGTGTCTGAAGGGGCAAGGTTCTGACTGGTGTTGTGTAAGTCACGGGTCGCGTTTTTTGTCGCCACGATAGATTGCATTTGTTACAAGCACTACTCCAGGAGGGCACATGTAACCGGCAAACGGAGGCCTCAGGAGACCACCCAAGGGGTAGCGGGGGTATCAAACTTGGAAGCAGGGTGGCCCGTGGGTTGGGGCCGCGGAGGCTGAAGCGTGCCAGGGGGTGTTCGCAAAAAAATTGGCTGTCCGCTAGCGGAAAGACGATCTTAACATTCCTCGCACGCGCAGGCCTCGGCGAGCCCTAACCCACGGACCAGTCCGGGTTCTAGCTTTGATGTCCCCGTTGCCGCTTTGGTGACCTGGAAGCGCCGCCAATAATGCGAAGTAATGACACGTTGTTTCAATGAGTAAAAAAAAACACGATTGAATAAATATAATTACGTCTAGCCGCCAACTTGCGACGCCAAGTTTAGCACTACCGCGCCCCGCGACTTTTGCCGGCACGCCTACGAACAAACGCATACAACACGCGCTAAGAAACTCCTCCGAGTGCCTAGGCACAGTCATATATTCAAGGAGCAAAAGTCCCCGCATTTCCTCTCTCGCACCCGCTCTTACTCGCGCATGCGCGCAAACGTCCGGCGTCGCCGTAAGTGCCACGCCTCGCTGTACCCACTAGCAATTGTATACGCAACCCGGACACAAGAACAGGCTTGTGCAGACGAGCGCTAGCATCAACTGCGTACCTAGGATCCGACAGTCTACCAAGCCGTCGTTTAATAATCCATCGGGATTAACCCAGTGATAAACACCAGGCCCGCACGTTTCAGCTTCGCTGGGTAACCACCTGTAGGGGTGCTTGGGCGGTGATCTTTTTTTCTCCGTGCCGCGCCTTAGTTCTATTTCCCCCGGGGTTAAGCTTATGAATGATTTGCTCACGCATTCATCTTCACGTGTCGATAACATATAAAACGCTCCGACAAGCACTCTCACCGTTATGTCATTTTGCTGACTTTATTGAACTGTCGCATGCACGAGCACCTGTTGATATGCGTCGCAAGATTTCCCGCGTGGCTTTATCTGCTGACAGTTATTACGGTGCTCCCTGAGTCTGTTGTTGACACATCGTTCCGTTTGACCAATATGTATTTTCGATCGCATGTCACTGGTACATACGACAACACTTCTTTTTTTCACTAAAAGAACTTGCGCACATGCCCTACATCGCATGACTTACCAGTAATCTATTCTTTTATGCCGATGTTCACTTGCCTGCGTATTGTGATCAGTTTCTTAGGGGCAGAAAAAGGTACTTCGATATTGTGCTTGTTGGCGAGCTTTTTTTAACGTGAGGGGTACTTTATGAATGTATGGTACCAAAACCGGGCACTTGCCATGCTTTATAGTTTCCGGTTTTCTTTTGTTTTCTTTTTCATTTTGGGGTTTCGCGGTCAAGGTTCCTGACAACGTCTCAGGAACTGATGCAATTATAATCTCAGGACAATCGCTTTGTTTCACTTTCTCCACCTGATTTCCAGACTTGGAGCCACCCTATAGCTACACAATTTCTTGACATATTGCATCAATCAAGACAAACCCACTATTCTTTTCACTGGTTTCGATTGTTTAGACTCATACTACATGATATATTTTTCCACCTTTGTCAGGTACATACAGAAAGTATGCTCCAAGCTGAAATGTATTTATATGTCTAGAAACTTCAAACATGAGTTGTTGGGTAGTTCACATTTGAAGTCTAAGCGTCCAAACGCTTTCACAAAGACCTGCAAAACATCTTTAGCAACGGCATTCACAATGTCATGATGGTACCGACGAGGAAATAAAGCAATAAATTGTAAACTTAGCGGAAACAAGTATTGACGTTCAATTTGCTCAGCATAGCGAGATTAAAAGATGGTCTCTTTTCGCCACGAAAATGTTGCACAACACTGGTGCTATGTATGGTGCTACGCTAATTTCATTGCGCTGACAATAAACATTGTCTTCGTGTTCAACAAAGAGTGATTCTAGGTACATCCTAAGCAGCTCGAGAAACCCATTCGCAATGGTTCCAGTTTTGTTTTTCTTTTACTTTCATTGACCATAAGTGTTCATGCACTCTCCCACATCTACAATGGCCACATTTTGGGGTATATTATTGAACATGTCCTTAACGCCGAGGGACAAACACATTTCAGCTTTTTTTGTTATTGATGTAGTCGATCTCTTCCTGCGAGCCTCCCACCATGCAGGGATCCTCGACTGGTACAGCCGATAAAATCCCCTCGAGGTATTTGGCCACTTTTCGTTGCCAAGACACTTTGTCTTCGACGACTGTTCGCAACGGGTGTCTTTCTTTGTGCGTTTTGAGGACGAAAACTAGTTTCAGGTTGAGTGCGCGGCTTCCTGTTATTGCTGCTCGAAGTTTCTTCAGTAAAAGGCTTTCACACTTCCTAGCCGAGGCATTCTACGCTTATTTAAGATGCCTTTCATCGTGGTTCGTTGCTATTGATGTTTTGTTTTTTGCGATAGCTTCAAATGCTTTTGCATCGGGTTCCTCTTTCTTCAGTACCATAATCTTTTCTATTTTATTAGCAACGACTAGATTCCGGTTGTGTTGTCTTAAGCAACAGCGTCCTTGACTAGGGGAACTCTGGCACTTTGTCTTGAATACTGCATAATTGTCTGCGCAACTTCCAAGGCTACTGACTCCTTTTCTTGCTCTGTTACGAGGTTTGGAATGGAATGAATAATGTCTATCAGTTCAGAAGGCTTGATGTCAGATTGCACCACGAACTTTGGTCCTTCGTTGAGTGTAAGGTGCATTTTTGAAGGTATATGACAATTTGAAAGGTTAATGTGACCACAAAGTTCCTGAGAGGTTTCTTTTTACTTCCTAGGCAAAGTTATTCATTTTTTCTGGTAGCGTTGTTCCGCCAACTCCTTTCCCTAGAAAGGAAGAACAGCGCTCTGAAAAAGTTCATTTGAGTTGCAGTGACTCTCGCAGAATCCTATTTTAGTGAGTATGTGTGGCAATTCACCGCGGTAGCTTAGTGGCTATGGCATTGCGCTGCTTAGTTCGAGGTCGCAAGTTTGATCTCCGTCATGGTAGCCGCATTTTAATGGAGGCGAATGCAGAACTCTCTTGTACTTCCATTTAGGTGCATGTTCAAGAACGCCAGGTCGTCAAAATTATTCCGGAGTCCCCCCACTACGACGCGCTTCATGATCATATCAAGCTTTTGGCACGCAAAACCCCGGAAATACCATTTTTAAGACTGTGCAAGCCCCAGCCTAAAAAAATGTTACCGACGATTACAATACTTCTTAATGCGAATTTCGAGCGCAGCTGTTTAGGTGTTTTGAATTCGCGATATATTATGACAAAGCATTTGACTCTAAATGACAAGGTGCTCTCGGCAGCGGCGCTGAGCCTGTGCTCGGGCAGCCCGTTTGGCAGCAGCGGCAGATGAAGCAGTACCACCGGTTGCATCGCTGAGTGGTCAGAAAGAAAGTGCGAACACGGGAACGCGTGGCCTGCGCGGAGCGCATTCTCAAGCTGCGACGGTGCCACAGGCGAAGTAGCGCATGTGCTGTGGGTCCGAAACCCACGCCAGCGCTTTGTTTCCTTGCTGGCCGCATGCCTGGTCGTGCCAGTACTCTGCCTTCCTCCTCACCCTTTTCGTCATACCCTCCTCCTCTTCCCGCCTCGTGGCTGCGCTGCACTCCGCGTTCGCTTTCAGCTTTTGCTGTGCTCGTTCGCTCGGTTACGCCGACGCCAAGGCCGACGCCGACGCTCGCCGCAGGAACGGGCGCCTAATAGCTGCGCTCTAAAATATATTTGCAAGGTAGTTGAAGTGAGCTAGACTTAAGTTGCCTACTTGTGGGAGGGTCAGCAATGTATGCGTGAGCGTGCTACAGGGGCTTCTTCTTCGACGTATGTTGAGCGCATTCCTTGTGTTCGACCCGCCGCGATAACTCAGTGGCTGTGGCGTTGGGTTCCTGAGCAGAATGTCTGAAATTCAATGCCGGCTGTGCCAACCGCATTCCAATAAGGGCGGAATGCAAAAATTCTCGTGTACCGGGCGCTGCATGGGTGCTTCAAAAATTATCCAGGTAGGTCAAAAACTATCCCCCATTACGGCTTAGAACGACAGAAAGCTGAGTTAGTTGGTAAGGATTCATTATTACGGCGTTCCGCATAATCATACCACGGTTTTGGCGCGTTAAACTCCAGAACCTAATTATTTTCTCCTTGAATTTGATTTAATGGACTTTATTTGGACATCTCATTGAATTCACAATGCACGTTGCTTGCATGCGGATCCGCTCTCAAAGTTCACACAATGAAACGAAGGAGCATTTCCCGCTTCAAAGCCCTTTGCGACTGTTTTACATTCGTCGCTAGGCCGTGCGTGCAAGCGCCGGTAGTACAGATCAATGAAGCACGTAACACCTACAGGCGCTGCTCAGGACGTATAAAGAACCTTCGTCTTCGTTACGTTAGAGTTTGGAGCAACATTTAGTGGTTTACCTTGTCTGCATACCTACTACCATTTCATCATCTGCTGTTCTTGCCTTCACTTCTCTGTGTACATGTGTTAATTTGCGCTTTTTCTTATAGGTATTACCATTTACGGAATACCGGACACGTAGGCATGAGAAGCAGCGCTGGAAGCGTCTTCTCCTGACGTTGAGTTCTAATAGAGCGTGCACAGATATTAATGCAGAAGTTGCGGACTACGTGGAACTCAAGTGCTCGTGTGAAGGCTTCATAAATGGCATAATCATGAATGTATAATTAGTGACTTGTTTTGCTTTTTCCGCCGACAAGAATAGTATTAATATTTTTTCTTGTGCTTTGTGGTTGCACAAAACGCCACAAGATATTGACACCAGCGCCGCCCCTGCCTCCCCGTCTCCAGTGCCTCGGTATTTCGTAAACTATACAATGCCTATACGAACAAGTTAAACTCTATCTGACCCAAGCGACGTCACATCCGGGGAAGAGAAGGGCATTCGCATGAACGTTCCGTTGGTTCTTTCGTTGGGTGCTTCCGCTCCGGGCTTCGGTCATAGGAATGTTTGTCTAGCCATATTGGACTTCTTGAGTTAGACAAGAATTCCGCATTTATTTTCTCCTTTTCTCAATCCCTATTTTTTTTTCTTTTTTTGTAAATAGCACTTACTCCTTTTACTACTATTCTATGCATATCTTTATTGGATAGTTCCTAATATCCAAGTTCCATGTTTTATATTTTGAGTCATCTTGTTGCGAAATTCTTGCAACCAGGAACAATGAGAAGGTGTCTACAAAACGAAACATCAGTTGCAGCTTCTCCGTAACGGCGAAGCAGTGACAACGACAGCTAGCGCGTTAAGATGCAGGCCGTAAGACTCACAGTAACCATTTTACTTTTCATCATACCCATCTGGAGTAGCATGCTAGGCGAGCCGCCAGGCAAACTTCACCAGCTTTCATTAAAAAGCCCCTGTATCTCACTCTAGCGATATTCAATGCAGTTGCATAAGACGCTCGCAGCGAGGCGTGAACAATCTGTTCCGGAATAATCACAGACCTGGCTGCTCCTTCCTATTGCCTGGCTTTTGTCTTTGTTACCTCAGGACGGAGGAAGACGAAGTGCTTCTCTTGCGGAACACATCTCGCCCGTCTCTGTGCTTTTCTGAACTTCTCGCTGCACCTGTGGTGTCTACCGCCCCCTCCATCGCGGTGATGGATGTACAACACACCGAGGACCCTCCCGGTTCCCGTTCACCCGCGGACATCGGTTCGAGGACACAGAGCTGTACTCCGCATCAGGTGACGAGTCCTTGGAAGACAGCTTTCGACTCGTCCAGTACCGCAAGGCCAAACGAAGAATTCTCAACTCATCTTCGGCGTCCAGCTCGAACACCGTGAAAACAGCGCCTCAACGATGGCTTCACTTCACCCTGTTTGTGCCACAGAACGCTACTGACAACCTGCGCGCGCTCAACAGACAAGCACTCTCCGTGTATCTAGAAAACACCGTGCCGAACGAGATCAAGGATGTCAGGATAAACACTAGGCGAAACATCCTGGCAATCGATGTGATGAGCAGGAGCGCGCTGAACATACTACAACACGTAACGCAGCTGGGAAACATCAAGGTCCGCTCCGTCGTGCCATCGAATGGTGCCACAATAACAGGAGTCATCTATGACATTGACAATGAAATACCTAATGCAGACCTCCCAGTTCTCATAAAACCAGCAAGTGAACACAACGTCATTGTGCATGTTGGTCGCCTCGGCAACACACGTGTGAGGATTACGTTCAAAGGCGACTGCCTTCTATCCTACGTGAAGGTCGGCCACTTTCGCCACCAGGTTCGACCATTTACTCTAAGACCAATGCAATGCTTCAATAGTCAGAAGATTGGTCATGTGAAGGGTGTTTGCAGAAATTCGGCCGTGTGCCCTCGATGTGCCGAACCTCACTCAGAAGGCAACTGCAGCGCAACCACGTTGAAGTGTCCTAACCGTCAGGGTGATCACTGCGCCTCTTCCAAAGACTGTCCCAAGATCAAGAAAGAGATCACCATTCTTAAACAAATGGTGAGAGACAACCTACAAGGAGGCCTACAAGGAAGCCGCTGGGAAAGTGCGGCGAAGACGACGTCACCGTCGAAGGTCTTCACGACGGAAAGCATCAACTTTTCAGGAAAAGTCAACTCGTCAAGCAGCACCATCAGCGGAAGTTTCCAGCACTCCAAACACCGATGTTGGAAGGGATAAAACTGCCAGATCTCTCTCCACAAAGGAATGGCCGCTACTTCCGCGTACACGACCGCCAGAAGAGCCGCAGAAGAAGCAGCCCCCAGTACAGCAAGGTGCTGTATCCGAAGAATCGCGGCAAACAGATGAGCAAGTGAAAGCTCTTATTAGACCTTTAATGAATGCCATTCGCGTGTTGCTAAGCATCATGCACACACCATCTGCCAGAAGTACGTTTCAAGTACTGGACGCTCTGAGTCCGGTGCTGGCAACCCTTGTGTAGATCATGGCTCCACAGGCACTGTCTTTTAGGGATGAGGTCCGACAAGCAGCTATTTTTCAGTGGAATGCCCGCGGACTCAGATCGCGCCTTTCGGATTTCCGTCGCTTCGTGTATGCCAATATGTTTCCCATTATCATCATTTGGGAGCCGAACTTATCGAACACGATCAGGCTTCCTGGATATGAATTGTTTACGTCGTCAATTGTTAGTGAAAACAGTAAGGTTTTGGTGTTTATTCGCCGTGACCTCACCTACATTCATCAGCCTGCACCACCTAATGACGATAATCAATATATATGGCTAAACGTAAGGAAAAAAATTTGGCCTTTCCTTTTGTGGGCGTCTACCTATCTCCGTCAAGTCGATTTGATCCCAAAAGACTACGAGTCATCCTTTCCTCAACTCCCAATCCCTGGGTCATTATTGGAGATTTCAACGCCCATCATACACTCTGGCGAAGTCCGAAGATCAACGCAAGAGGCAGAGCTCTGGTATCTTTCGCCTCCAGTAATGAACTTTGGCTGTTGAATGATGAAGTCCTACGTTCTTACGTGGCTCCACGTACAGCAGCAGCTGTCTTGACTTGGCTTTCGTCTCACGAAGCCTTGTCAGCCGTGCAGGGTGGCTTGCGGACATAGAGACGCACGGAAGCGACCATATCCCCTCGTACATCAAGATCAGAGGATTGTCCCCTTCCAAAATGCGGGATACGATCCAAGGAGTGGACTGGTCTAAATTTCAGTCTATTATGTAAGAACACTGCGACGCCAATCCATCTTTCGACTTGGAAGAGGCAATCAAGAGCACGGTGCAAGACACTATGCATACTCTCACATGCTCTTCGAAACTGACAGAATTTGATGTGGAACTAGAACGACTTCGAGCAATCCGACGACGTGCTGAACGAAGATACCGACGTACGAAAACAATGGACGATTTACGGACCGCCGGACGCATGCAAAAGAAGAACCAGCGCCGGTTAGACAAGCTCGAATCGCAACGTTGGACTGCCTTCTGTGAGTCGCTAGATACACGCAAGCCTTTATCGCAAGTATGGATAACGGTGCGCGGTCTCCGGACACTCCCCGTACAGCGATTCCCATTCAAGGCTCATGCCCTCTCTCAAAAGAGATCGGAGATTGACGTGGCAGAGGATTTCTGCGCCAGATTATCCGGCCAACTCACAGCTACCAACATTCCATCGCCTTCGAGCAGCTGTCCGCCACCACGTGATCACCGGTTGGATCTACCATTCTCGATCCACGAACTTAAGGCAGCATTAGCTTTGTGTAGCCGCACATGAGCGCCAGGACTTGACGGAATTTCCTACCGAGCTCTATGTCACCTGGGGGAGCGAGCGAGAGGTGTTCTCCTAGAGTTGTACAATGAATCTTGGAGAGATGGCATGCTACCAACAACCTGGAAGACAAGTCGCCTTATTCCACTGCTGAAGCCTGGCAAGTCGCCGTTGGAACTCTCATCATATCGCCCGATCGCTTTGGCGAGCTGTGTGGGCAAAGTAATCGAGAGGATCGTCCTAGGACGCCTGGAGTGGTACTTGGAGTACCACAACACCTACCCGGATGCGATCGCGGGCTTTCGACGTGGTCGATCATCGATCGATAATGTTGTCGACCTGGTCACCTACATTCAGCATGATAAATGCCGTATGCGTCTCTGCGCTTTATTCCTCGATGTTGAAGGGGCGTATGACAACATTAAGCATGAAGCCATCCTCTCTGCTCTCGCAGAGGTAGGGGTGGGTGGTCGGATGTTTCAATGGGTACGGAGCTATCTCTCCATGCGATCCTTTTCTGTAAGCACCGAGGGAAGCCATACTTGACTACATTATAGCTACCGCGGCGTCCCCCAGGGCGGTGTACTTAGCCATGTGTTATTTAATCTAACACTAATTGCTCTCTTTGAGCACGTGCCAACCACAGTCAGGCTACCAACGTACGCGGATGACATCTGCATATGGACGTCTACAGTAACGCGCCTACGGTTGCGAGCGAGAATTCAGAGAGCCGCCACACAAACTGCTTTCTACCTCCGTAATCGAGGCCTGGAAATTTCCTCCGAGGAATGAGCTCTAGTGCCATTTACGCGCAAACCCATGGGAAACTATAGCGTAATGATAAATGGCCAAATAATACGACGGGTCTGATCGTACAAGTTTCTAGGTGTCATAATCGACAGGGGCTTGTCATGGAGCCCTCACGTATCATACGTGAAAAAACGGTTGACAGGCATCTGCCACCTGTTCAAGTTTTTCACTGGCAAGACGTGGGGAATGTCGACAAGTTCCATGTACAGGGTGCTTTTTCTGGGATTTCTGCGATACAGCTTGCCAGCAATAACCAACACAGGCAAAACGAACCTACGCACAATAGAAAGTCTTCAACCTCAAGTGCTCCGGATCTGTCTAGGCCTGCCTCAAAGTGCTTCAAGAATGGCTACGATAGCAATCGCTAAAGACAAACCTTGTCAAGTCCTACATTGAAATTGAAGTGCTCAGGACCCATATAAGGCATCTAGCCAGGACTCCTCGTCACCACTTAGCCTCTCTACCAGCGGACAGACCACACACATCTTTCAGCCAAACGATAACCGCATATGATGAATCATTACCAGCGTGTTTCACTCCGGCTGCGAGACCTTCGATTCCTCCATGGTGCCTCGCTCAGCCAAAAATCAACCTCACAATACCTGGCATCTCGAAAAAAGCTGATCTATCATCACCAGCCCCTAAAGAGCTCACGCTACTATATTTGTACGAGAACTACCGTGACTCTACGCATATTTACACTGATGGATCTGTCCTTCCAAGTAGCTCCGCGGCGGCAATCGTCATACCAGCGAAAGCTACAACAATCAAATTTAAGACGCCCCACGCGACAACATCGACGGCAGCAGAGCTCGCAGCGCTCTTTACTGCCCTTCATCGCATTGGTGATGAACTACCACATAAATGGACGGTATTCTGCGATTCGAAGGCGACACTGCAATCTCTACTGTCACTTTTACGACGCGGGCCGCACGAACAACTAATATTTCATATTACAGAGATGTCACACCATATAAGTGATGCAGGCCATGAAATAACCTTCCAGTGGCTTCCAAGTCACTGCGGGATTATCGGCAATGAACGGGCGGATCAAGCTGCCTGCTCAGGCCATAGTGAGGAGCACCACGTCTCAATTCCTCTTTCTAGGACTGACGCAGCACGGAAGCTCCACCTCCTTGCTCGGCAGTGCACCGCGTCGAAATGGAATGAGCCACATTTATGAAATACGCGACTGTACTCACTTGATCCCACGTTAAGTCTTCGAGCACTATCACAGCTTCGCCGTAGAAACGCCACGCTTTTATATCGACTTTGGTTGGGCGTTGCCTTTACCAAAGCCTATGCATTCCGCATAGGGATGACCGACAGCCCGACCTGTGACCACTGCGGCCATGAAGAATCAATTGGCCATATTTTGTGCGCCTGCCCGCAGTACAGTCCACAAAGGGCATGCCTTCGCCACCAACTTGACCAACTGGACGACCAACCGCTATCCGAAAAGAGAATTCTACAACATCGAAAGGACCTACCTTCACAGAAGAAGGCCGTGCAAGCACTATTGCGCTTTTTGCGATCTACAGGCCTTTGTGAACGTCTTTAATTGGAACGCCTTTTGTGTGTGTGGGCCTCCTTGTGTGCGTGTTTTTTTTTAACGTTTTCCTCTCTGTCCTCTTTCTAACCCCTATCTCCCATCCCCAGTGTAGGGTAGCAAACCGGAGACTGATATTTGGTTAACCTCCCTGCCTTTCCTCTTTATCTCTCTCTCTCTCTCTCTCTCTCTCTCTCTCTCTCTCTCTCTCTCTCTCTCGTTACCTCAGACTTCGTTCAACATGCTTCATCTCGGTACTGGTTTCTGTCTAGCGCACCCTATAGCACGCACTGCATCCGCTGCTTTGTGAGTCATTTAGTTGGTTTTTTGTTGTTGTCGTTACAACGGTTAATTACGTGAGCGTAACACTTTCCTTGCCGGAGCAAGCACTTAATAAAGTCATAGCTGAAGCACTTACCTTAGCTTTTAGTGTGGCGAGATCTTATTGTCATTTATTACGATTCTTTAACATAAACATTTCATTATTCCCAGCAAAAAAAAAAAATGTACCTCTAAAATCCAGCGATTCATTTGTTTTTGATCTTGCTTACTACGATAGAAGCAGCCTCTCAAAGCGAACGCTGTCGTCTTCTCAGAAACAATTTGTTCGCAATGCACACAACGCCCGCGCTGCAACATCATCGGCAGTGGCCCCCGAAGTGCTTGCGCAGCCACCACCATCTCAGAGTCTGCGTGCAGTATGTCAAACCCCGCAGAAATGACCGCGCACCAAGGCTGCGCCACAGCGCAGCGTTCAGTGCGTCCAGCTCCAAGTACGCCCTGCCGCAGTGGCATTAGTTCGATTCCGAAGTGACGTTTAATGACCGCGACGCTTTTTCTTCGCTATATGAAGAATATGAAGCTCATGGGGTACGTTATATTAAATTCTATGGTTTTAGGGGCCAAAACCTCGATATGATAATAAGGCACGCCGTGATGGGGTACTCCGGATTAATTTTGACCACCTGGAGTTTTTTAACGTACACCCAAATTCTTTAAAGTGAAGCTTTCTTAGTGAACCTGCCTGCACCTCTCTTGCCGACGGTGGCTGCTGCCTGCTGCTGCTTGTGAGTTCTCGCTGAATGGCTCATCCTCGTCTGTGGGACGGCGCGTCCATGTGGACGGTCACATCTGGCGTTCTTGCATATCGCCCGCATCAAAATGCGGCAACCGCGGCCAGGTTTAGATCCCGTTCCCTCGGGGCTTAGCAGCGCCTAGCCAAAGCAATTCGGGCACCACGGCGGCTAGGAAGTATGTTGGTGACTACGATGGCGTAATGGAGGAGACAGACGGAAAGTGGAAGTGGCGGCCCGGTCGGCTGAAACATACGTTTTCAGAAAGAACATTTGCAGTGGCACAGCTAGCGCAGGCATTTAGCATATTTTATCTCATGGTCGTCATGACGCCGTCATGGTGGTAAGTGACCGAATGAGTACTGCGACCTACGACGTAGCCGTGAGTGCTATCCGTATAATAGCGTTGGGTATAAAAACAAAGGGGGAAAGAACAACACCATGACGCACGTTCATGCTTCCACGAAGACATTCTGCGGGGACTAACAGCAAGCCGGAGCACTGCTTCATAGAAGACACAAGTCCTGGAAGTAGGCCACTGTTACGTCATACTAGTTAACCGCTTTTTTTTCACTGCAAGGAACGCAGCGACAAGAACATTAATGCGCCACAGAGGCCTTGTCGGCATCGCGTTTTGTATGCGCTGTCGGCCCATCGTGACGTCACATTTATTTGGTTCCAGGCCCGAGGTTCGGGGCGCCGGCGTAAGCTTAAGTGTTCAAGGGAGGGCGGAATAGTGAGAAGCCTTAAATTTCTCTTAACGACAGTTATTAAGCATTTAATGCGCCTTCTTGAGAAACGTGCCTCACTTGATAACAGCGAGCATTTCGAACAAACGATGTTCGTCAGCCGTTTAAGTTGTAGGGAAGGCTGGTTTTGGTACCTAAAGACATTGATGTCAAAATATAATAAGCAATCGGTTCATTGCGTATACGTTCAGTAACCCACACGCGGCACCGTTTAGCGGCCCTGTGCTGGTAAACGCGCGAGCACCTGGCGTCCACAGCATTTCCGTGAGGAACTCGACGCAAGATTGCCTCTTTCGCTTTCGGTCGTGCTTTCCGGACAAATTTCCCAGAAGTGTTGGCGCAGTTCGCTACCGGGTAGGGGGAGGCAGGGGGAATCAACTTGCATCAAGAAAGGCCCTCTCGAGCAATCATCCCATTGTACTCGTGTCGCCCTTGAATTTCGAGCATAGGGTGAATTTAGCCGTTCGCTATATACACTTCTCGCGGACAACGTTCGTCATTCCGCTAGATTAACAATATGCGAGGGGAACAAAACGAAAAAAAAAGCAACGCGTACAGGCGAAATTAAATGTGCATACTCGCCTAGACACTCGTAGAAATTGCCCTCCTCCGGTTGCTCGTGGTTTCATTGTTTATGCGTTTTCAGAACGGCCGTGAGAATCAGTCCAGCGAGAGAGAGGCTCGCACGCGCATGTTGCCCTCCTAGCCTGGGTGTCCAGCACGTGCAGAGGCCACAACGCCGCTTTTATCCCCTCCGCCATCTTTTTATTCATGCAAGCGCGTTAGGGCAGAAAAATACGTGATAGGCAAATGACGCTCGTCTCGTGGAGACTCGTCTGTATAACGCACGCCATTTCACTGCGAGCAGGCCGAAAATGAAGGCTGAATGAAAGAAATTCGCTTACGCCTACGTGCCACTGAAATTTCTCCGCCATCCATGCAAGGCCGGCCCGCTTTGAACGGCAAGAGAAAGTTTCAAGCCAAACTGTGTCTCGCGAACCTAATATTCTTCCGTCTCACTAACAACGGCGTGCGGACTCTCGTCGACTGCGCCGTCAGTAATGCCGCCAAATTGAATAGAACGCTTCACGTACGGCATGGTCGAGCAGAAAACATTCGCAAAAGAGGCGGCATCGCTGCGTTAATTAGCAAGACCAAATTTGAAGAAAACAATGTTCCCCATTTAAAGCTTAATTCTTTCCATACAGAACGATGACGATGATGATGATGAATGTACATTGTACAACAGGAGGAGATCTCATGGTTAGTTAACCGTACTACTCGCGTAAACGACTGCTACTGCAAAAAAACTAGCATTAAATGACAGTTGCATCAAGGCGACTTTTCAACGATTCCAAAGTTACGTTGTCAGCAAGGCGTTTATAGTATATGCAACAATACGAGTGAAGTAACGAAGTAACGAAATAACTGTAGCCGTACGTTAAAGGACCTGCATTTTGGTTTTACAAGTTGCAGTAAGATTGTTTTCTTCGTCTCGTCTTTTTTTTTTCTTTTTTACATCTCCACTCAGTGCCCATACATAGGTCAGGCTGCAGTTATGTATATCAGAGGAACTTGCGACCAAGTGTTATGCGTCCTTCGGAAAGACCTAAATAAAGGACACGAGAGGATACGAAGAAGCCACCCTGTTTTCTCTTGTGATGCCCGCGGCGGAGCGCGAAGTACATAGTGCCGAATTACGAACTGTTAATAGCAAGACTACAGAATTCAGTTGTATGTTTTTTTATACCATACTTAATTTTTTTTTTCAAATCACCTGTGGCAGATAGCATAATTTAAGTAATCGAGCCGGATAGCCTAAAGAGGCGGACCTTACCTGCACGAGAAATTGAAATTCATAATCAGCTAATTAACGAGAATTCGCTAATTATCTTTCAAATATTTACTTTAAGGCACATATTCCAATTTACAAATTGTAGCCGGTGAGTTCCCGCGGCGTATCCACTTGGAATGAACCCGCTGAGCTCGCAGCGCACGCTAGGCAGCTTTTGAAAAGCTCCGGGCGCACGAGAAGATACCGTGCGTGCTCCTACGTACTGCGCATGCGCACTGAAGCCTCCGCGGCGTTGCTGCGTACGCAGAGCTGCCGCGGACGCCCAATTAAACTGTCTAATATTAGAATTGTTTATGCGTTGCAAGTCTACCTCTTTAAGCGTTTTGCAATAGTGCTGAGGCTTCGGCTAGTTGGCACATATGCTACCTGTAGCCACATCCAATCCATTAACATGGCGAGACGACTTTTTGGCGCACGGTAACCTAGGCCTCCATGCCTCGATATCCATCATCATCATCATCATCATCATCATCAGCCTGGCTACGCCCACTGCAGGGCAAAGGCCTCTCCCATAATTCTCCAACTACCCCGGCCATGTGCTAATTGTGGCCATGTTGTCCCTGCAAACTTCTTAATCTCATCCGTCCACCTAACTTTCTGCCGCCCCCTGCTACGCTTCCCTTCTCTTCAAATGCAATCCGTAACCCTTAATGACCATCGATTTTTTTTTTTTATTGAAGTGAATGTTAGGAGAGGTTGGCGCCTTTATGTGGTGGCACCGCCTACTCCTTGTCACTTGGAAGACGAAACAAATTTGTGCAAAAAGGGAGAATAGCGGCACTAAATATAACACTCAGTAGAACACCGGATCAATAAAAAATATACAGTCCAACAGCACATGAGTCGCAAAAGTTCTGTGCATTAGTTCAGTCCACGTACGCATATATAAAGTCCGATGTTTTGAACAGCCAAAACACACAATAACACTTGTAATACACTCCAAGTACAGGACAGAATTATACATATTGCGTAAAAGTTGCGATCACCACATAAACCAACTACGAACCACGAACAACGTTTATGTAACTCATTTAGCGTATTCGGATCATCCAATACTTAATATTTTCCCAAAATGTTGGTGTCCTCTAAAAACGTTTTCAGAGCAAGAAGCGCTCTTTTTTGAAGGCCCGCAGTTGGCCATGGGCCAAGCATCTTTTTTAGAGTGAATGGTCTTCTGTATAACATAAACAAATTAGCTTGCAGTACCGTTCTTTGTGTATCGTATTTCGAGCACTCGAGAAGAAGATGATGCACATCTTCGTCTGGAAGACCACAAGAACACTGCGGACTAGTGACACGTTTTATTCTGTACAAGAAGTGTTTCGTAAATGCAGTACCAAGACGCAGCCGGTGTACCAAGGTTTCAAATTTTCTGTTGTCTCTTAGAGTTTCCGGCATTGATAAGTTTATACATGGGTCTATAGAGTATAACTCCCAGTTTTTAGTTTGCTGGTAAAACCAGGTAGTTTTGCTGAGACGACAAGCAATCTGTCTCAGGATCAGACGGACTTCACTACGCAATAGGGGAAGATTGGTTGTCTCTGCGTTATTGTGCGCTCGATTCGCAGCTGCGTCCGCTGCAGTATTACCAGGAATATTGCAGTGCCCAGGAATCCACTGAAATGCAATTACGTGGTTCATTGCGCTTGCTTTTGTAAGCTCTTTGAGCGTCTCATACAATATCGGAGTGTTCAAAGAATTTTTCTTATTGCTCTGTAGTAATGTGAGAGCGGCTTGCGAATCGCTAAAGATAACCCATTTTTGCGAATGTTCTTTTGATGTTATGAAACGCAAAGCACACAGGATTGCAAATAGTTCTGCCACGGTGGAAGATGTCTCTCGGGATAATTTAAATGTTTGCTCTAGCGCTAAATGTGGAATGACGAATGTTGAAGAGGAATTTTTATGACACGAACCATCTGTATAAACGTGGATGTACTGGGGGTATAATGAGTAAATTTGGAAGAGTGCCAGTTGCTGTGCGGCTACTATGAACATGTCTCTCTTAGATATAATCCCGTCAACCGATAACTCTATTTTAGGGTACGTAACATTCAGGGAGGGTAACTAACATCCACTTTGCATAATTCAAATCTTGGTAATAATGCTTTATGTTCTCGAACAACATCCTGAATATTGCTTTTGTTTCTTTCGGTAAGCGCGAGGTTTAATGGATGCTTCTCGTGTTGGGTTAAGATGCGATAAATATGTCGGCATGTTTCAACCGTTCGTATGACTGGAAATGGGGGGTGACGAGCTTCAGCAATTACTAAAGAACTCGAGGTAGCCTGCGGAACCCCAAGACACACTCGCAGCCCCCTTGCTAGTAAACGTTGAAGACGTTCCTCAGAAGTTTGCGGTAAACCATGGAGAATAGGTGCCGAGTAAGCAATTTTTTGTTTTACGAGTGCGTTATGAACTTGTAGTAGCGAAGAGACTGATCCCCCCCACGTTGTGCCTGCGAGTCGCCGAAGTACGTTTATTACTGCATTGGTCTGTTTTTCAATTGCGCGGATGTGTGAAGCCCATGTAAGTTGGCGCGGTCAAGAATAACTCCAAGAAATTTATGCTCTTTCACAAACATCAAAGTTTGCCCGTTAAGCCTAAGTTGGAAATTAATCAACTGTCGTCTAGTGAAAAGAAGTACGGCTGTCTTTGCGTATGAAAGACTCATGCCTCTTTCTTTTAAAAAGGTGTCGATACTATCAAGGCCCTCTTGCAGCGTTGTTTGAATGTCTTGTATATTAGAACCAGAGGCCCATATGCAGATGCCATCTGCGTACTGAGAATACCGTAGACCAGACGGGAGTTTTTGTGGCAGGGCTGCCATGACACAGTCGAATAAAAACGGACTGAGAACACTGCCCTGCGGAACGCCCTGCGTGATGCTGTGATAATTACTTTATCTTCCCTCCTCATTACATGCCCTGCCTATGCCCGTTCCTTTTTCTTGGTTTCAACTAAGATGTCATTAACTCGCGTTTGTTCCCTCACCCAATCTGATCTCTTCTTATCCCTTAACGTTACATCCACCATTCTTCTTTCCATAGCTAGTTGCGTGGTCCTCAATTTAAGTAGAACCCTTTTCGTAAGCCTACAGGTTTCCGCCCCGTAGGTGAGTACAGGTAAGACACAGCTGTTACACACTTTTCTCTTGAGGGATAATGGCAACCTGCTGTTTATGATCTGAGAATGCCTGCCAAACGCACCCCAGCCCATTCTTATTCTTCTGATTATTTCACTCTCATGATCCGGATCCGCAGTCGCTACCTGCCCTAAGTAGATGTATTTCCTTACCACTTGCAGTGCTTCGATATTAAATTGAATTAGATCCCGGAGTTTTACGTGACAACACCACGATATGATTCTGAGACACGCCGTAGTGGGGGACTTCGGATTAGTTTTTACCATCTGGGCTTCTTTAACGTGCACACAATGCATGGTACACGGGCGTTTTTACATTTCGCCCTCATCGAAATACAGCCGTCGCGGCCGGGATCTGATTCCGCGCCCTCAGGCTTAGCAGCCCAATGCCAATCATACCCCGATATGAAGAATCAATTTAATGAAGACTGCTACGATAATGCTTAAACCTTGCTACAGAGGTGAGATAACGCGTATAGAAAGTCTACACCACCATCCACTTGACGTGATGGGCCAAATAGGTCAGGAATGGCTACTAGTTAAGCCTGAAGTGGGCAGGCTTGGTGAGTTTTCGTGGAACGAAAGTCTGCAAGAGATCTACCCAAAAACCACTGCGTTAGAACCGGTTTAAGCACATGTTTTGCTCTGGCGCAAAACTTCTTTCTTCGCACTCAGGTAGCAGAGCTCGTGCTCTCACTTTTGCAAGTAAACTATTGCTATAAGGCGCGGCTCCCGTGCTGCGAGTCAAACCGCTAGCTTGCACGAGGGAAGCTGGTAAGTGTGTTATTGTGTTTCTCTTTGTGTGTGTCTCTGGCCCAATGGGTGGAGCATCAGGCTGCTGCGTGACCCCGATCCCCATCGGTCTCGTAATTTTTTTATTTAATTGATAATGTTTACTCAGTGGCACAGACTACGACGACAACTCGCCGAACTGCAGGGAGGTATGAAAAAAAAAAGGTTCGCTCTTAAAAAAGCACACACACACAACAAAAACATATCACTGCCGTATAAATGCTGGCCTTGTCGCAATTACTAGCCGCAACAAGGTCAGAACGCCTTGCAAACTGCAGCTGATGCTGCGTAACACCATTGTTTGAGAGAAAGCGTCTCCAATGAAAATACATGTTGTATGCTACACAGATTAGTATATTGTAACCGTTATGCATTAAAAAAAACGGACAGTCTGCGTCAACATCCCTGAAGGATTTATTTTTAAGACGAAGCCTTTGTTAGTCAGTTACCACCAATTTTCCGTATTAGGTATGTTTCTAGCCTCTTTCGTGGGCCCATATGTATTACTCGGCTTGTTCCCCTGGGACCAGTGGTCGCCATGATGTTCCGGATGTATACATATATATATATATATATATATATATATATATATATATATATATATATATATATATATATATATATATATATATATATATATGTAGACTTGGATCATAGTTTTAGCATGCAAAACCCTTAAAATTGTTTAAAATTAACTGACAAATGATCATACATCAAAATGTGGGCCGACCTCGTCGATGATGCAGTAAAATAATGTAAGTCCTACGCTCCTCCTACTCCCCTCGCGCGAAGAGTGACGCAATAAAGTGCAATGTGCAGTGGCTCCGCCCCTATCTCACCCCCAACTCGCTCTGGAAGACTTTGTCTTTCATAGACTCTAACTGGAAGTTGTATCGCCTTCCAACTTTGTCTGTGGGTTTAACTCCAAATTCAAAGACTAATCAGGTTAAGAAATCGGACATTGGAACTCACTTTGGGTCACTTTGGTTTGTACCACATATGCCATGCGCAATCAAGAAATTTCGTACAGAGGAAGCCTCACTTCTATATCGAATAAGGACAGGATCTGCTAGTACACCAGCATTGTTATTTAGGACGGGGAGCATCGATTCTCCGAACTGTACCCCATGCGACGAGACAGGAGACGCTAAACACTTTCTTTGGTTGGGCCTCAAAATTCCAAGATGAAAGGGACACTCTCCTGAAAAATCTGCAACAAAAGCACCTCCCGCATACGTGCCTGCAGCACTTTGTGTTCCCCGAAGGATCAGTTATAGCTCGCAAAGAAACTTTACATCTCCTTACCACATCGTTAAGAAAATCAGATCAAGCGACTTAAAGCAGCATGGTTCCCTGACTCGTTGGTGACATCAATCAGCGAAACCCTTCTACGGAAGGTTGAAGGTACCAGCGCCACAAGGGAGGGTGAAAGTGCCAGAACCGTCAGACTTGCAGTGGTTCCTTATGTTCATAAGGTATCCCATAACCTCAAGAAGGTGGCAGGCCGGTATGACGTACCCATTGCCTTTTCTGCCTCCGTCAAACTGGTTCTACTCTGTTCGAGAACCACTCGCGAGGGGACCGGTTCGCAAGGCTGTGGCAAGAAACATGGCGCGTCCTACGGGAAATGCCGCACGGGGGCGGTGTGCGAAATTCCCCTTGAGTGCGGCAAGTCCTACATAGAACAGACTGGACGCTGCATAAATGAACGAGCCAGGGAACACGAACTAAATGTAAGAAAAGATGGCGTGGCACATTTGCCAGCGCACTGCAAGGCCTACATGTGCGAACCACGTTTTTCTGAGATTAAGGCTCTTGGCAGAAGCAGAAATCAAACAGCACGTGAGCTAACGGAAGCTTATTACATAAAAGGAAAGGTTCAAGTTGCATTAGCGATGCATCTACCTTGCTCTACAAATCGGATACGAGATTGTTTGACCGCTGGATAACGTAGGTTCGTGAACAGCCTGCGCATGCGTGTATGTGTATATATATTCATGGGTCACCGCCCAAACTAAATCAGTTGGAAGTGCCGCCCGTGTTGTCTTCTATGTGTCTTCCTTTTGTGTGTGTTTTAACTTGCGGCAAAAACATGTCATTTAGCGAGCACCAACTAGGCCAACAAGCAGTTCAGTTGCAACATATTGTTAAGAGAGACTGGTCTGACGGACATGTGGTGAAACACCACAATGATTTTATAAGAGACGCTCGGGCGGTGCAGTTGCCGGCCTTAACCACCATGCTAAACTCGGCTGTTGCTACAACTGACCCTCACCACCACCACATGTGTCGTATGCATCTGTGTTCATGCACCTGCCATTGCAATTCATCCTTCGACAAGCATCATATATTGTCTTCGCCCTCATGCCATCGCTGCGTAGACGTCTCACACTGCGCATCCGCCTGATTTTATGCTTTCATTTCGGCATATACGCTGTGTGCGGCGTAGTGCATAAGCACAAATATTATACAAGATTAAATTCGCGACATTTGTGGTGGACAAACATAAACGTTGCATGCGATAACACGTTGTATGTAGGACTAAAGTAAACACAATTGTACGAATTGCCGTTAGCTGCGTGAATTTAATACGCAACGTTTGACTAAAGGTTCGCGTCATGGAGGTTCCAACAAGCGCGCGTTGGATCAGCACAATTTTTTTCTTCGAGCAAATCTGTTTGTGTAGCGCATTCGTGCTCTCTACCACGTACTTTTTTATACTTACTCATAAGCGATGATAATATGCCGCTTAAGTTAGCGACCACCCGCTCTAAGATGACGCCTTATGTGTAAAGTAGTGCCCACGGAACAATGGCTCCCTGCGTGAGCCATATGGAGGGTCACTGGCATGAAGCTTGCTGCAAGGTATACGTTCACTGCGCTATGAGCTGGCCGCATATCACAACTTCGTGTTGAAATCGTCGTGCTGTGAGTGCCGTCAGACCATGCAGATGTAAGATTTACACTCTAAACAAAATGCGTCACCCAAAGAGCTTAAGTGTTTATACCGGCGCAGCTATCCTCACGCGATAAGACTGCAGCTCGCTGTTGTAACTGCCAACGCGCGAAAGACGTCATCTTTTTTGTTTCTTGTTTTTCAGGGCAGGAACTAAGTAATAACAGCTTGTAACGAGTGACGAGCGGAGAGGAAAAGTGCGCTGTACGAGAAGAGGGATTGTCTGAGCCGCGCGGTATATATGTATGCGATGGCGCCTCGCGATGGGCACACATCGAGGAATGAGTCAAAAACAATGAGAAAGTAATTGTAGAACCCTGTACACAGCCGGAGCCGACGTGTCGCATTATACCTCTGAGATGACAGCCTACTGGACTCTAAGCATAGGTTGGAAGCGTAGATGCATTATATGTCTCGCCGCGCGTAGTGGGAACACACCATTGTCAAAAGGGGCCTCGGAAATGCGTGGAGAGCCAGTTGCACAATCTTTCGTTTCATTTGAAAACGCGGAAAGGAAAGCGTGAAAGCACAGAGGCTCTTCATCAGTTCCATGACGTGCAAGGGCTTCATGGCTGCTTCGGGCACGCAGTGAGATATTCTTCTCGGGGACGGCGCTCGAGCTATGTTGGGAAACGGCGCTTTATTTACCTTCTGCCTGAAAATTTGCGTGCCACGAACGGTAATTTTGGTGAAAGAGGTTGAATAACTCGAGCGTCACTATACATGCCGCTGCCACCCAGTCCCAACAATTAACGGTGGCAGCCAAGGTGACTATAGAATCGACACTCAGCCGATCTACTGGCGATTTATCCGCGCCTAATTTGCTAAATGCATGCATCTCGGATTCATAGCGTGTTCATATTTTTTTCTGAAAGCTTCTGTTTGCAGAAGCTTACAAACGCGGCTTCTTGAACGTTTCTGGTAGGGCAGCCGCTCCTTTTCGTTGCCTGTACATGGAGAATTGTGCTCCTTGGTGGATTTTCTGTTCTTTTCTTTCTTTTGCAGATATTCCAAGCCTGGAATAATAGGCTACCGAAGAACTACTGCGTCACCACGATAAGTAAGAAGTCTACAACACGAAGGAAAGAAAATTGAGAAAGAAGTGGCAAAAATAAACACGAGAGGCATTGACATTAGTGTATAAATATTAGTATGATAAGCATTTCAGCATATAGTCGATATTCTCGGTCTTCCTTCATTATTTTTCTCTTTACTGACTTTATGTGGCGCCCTCGTAGTATAATTTAAGAAAAGAAAATTAAATACGAGTAGCAATTCACGAAAGGCAAGTGAAGGGATGGCTAGTCTATATGTTAATTATCCCCGTAGCATAAACAGCGTGAAGTTCAAGAGACGCGCAAGCCGCACACAAGTGGTCCACTGTAAAAAGAAAGAGAGATAGAGAGAGAGAGAGGTCAAGAAAAAAGTGTTGTGAATTCAGCAAGAGCGTTTGAGTATCTAAACCAAAAGTTTACAAAAGCTAAAAAGAACGCCATCGAGAATCCAAAGGAAAGTCAAGAAAACGCAATCCGAGTTTTACTTTAACAGCCTGGCGAAGCAAAGTAATACTCTACACTACCGCAGCACAGCAGAAGGAACCCGGCACAATCCGCCTATAAGTGTAACCGAGATCCGCACGCTCTAACTGTTGAGCTTCCGTGGAAACTGCGCGCTTGACACTTAGTGCGGATTGTGAAGAGTACATGATGCATATATTTTGGGGGGTAGGGGGTGAACTAATTTCATTCATACGCGGACGGCTGACGTTCTCGGAAGAGGGCATTGTTAAATCGCAATGGCCCTATTCGGGATTACTATCGATGAAAATAAGAAATTATGACCACGTTTAGAAAGAAAACGACAACAGCGATATTTAATTTATTCGCGGTCCAATAGCGCTCAGCATCAAAGAAGTCGAAGCTACGGAGACCACTGCAACTTAGTCACGCGCCACCAAAGTCCTTGTCACGGCTTGTCAGCCGTTCGCCGTCGGCGCGAAGTCGTCGAAGCCGGTTGGTCGTTCCGTACGCAAGCGAACACAGCGAAGAAGTCGTGAGAAAGAGAGAAAAAAAAATATTTATCGACTGGCAACGATACACAAAGTTGAAGAAACACAATAACACTAACACACATGCACCTAATATTGATGAATGACAAACGACAAAAGAAATACTACAAGCAGTTAACAGTGGATATAAAAACTAAAGTTACACAAGAATACACTTAACGGTGGTCCATTAAACAGAGTCAAAAGAAAACAAATAAGAAATTATGGCATACGCATGGCCGAGCAGCAGCAGCAAGTCCATAAAGCGTGGAGTACGTGGACGGCAGAGCTTTCTCGAAGAACGTTGGCGAGCCGATCTCGTTGCGGTGGATGCCATTGCTTGGCAGAGTTTCCCGGGAGTCTAGATCAGACGTCTTCCCTCGAGCAGGTTGAGCAAAGTTGAGGGGAAACACCGTGAGCTTCGTTGCAGACGTTGATTTGTCGTCTCTTAAGTCAACTATAGTAACTCGCACTTCAGACGCAGCTAGGCGGCCCAGGCGATACTGGACGGCACTAGCTCCTTGACGCTTTTCAGCAGATTGTACAGCTCAGCTTCTAGACTGCCTAGCTCGATCTAAAACCTACGTTTACATTTCTCCTTTCCCTAGTTCCCTGTGTAGGGGAACGGCAGATATTGGTGACGATCCAATCAAGTTCACACATACACTGTCAGCAATTCGTGGACACGGAATTGCACAGAGACACCACATATTTCTGGGTATTCGCACCCCTGCCGTTTTAGCAAGCTTCTCAGTGCACGCGCGGGGCAGAGCATACACAAGGGTTCCTACACAAAGCCGTCGGCACGTCACGGTCGCGCCAACAACAACAACAACAAAAAATCTCTAATCCTGCCTTCGACTATTTCGGCCGCTTGCCCGAGTGGCCGGCAATAATCGTCTAGCTCGCCGGTCCCTTTTCCCACGACCGTTTTGGCGCCCGTTGATCGGTGCTTCGCCGACTCGATTAATGCCGCACCATGACAGTCCTGCATCCCTGCAACGTCAGTAGAGACGATGTCCTGTGATAATGTGTTGTCATTCATTTGGTCACCCTAACCTTCGCGCACACTGGGCAATGCACTGACCAGCTCTGCATGACAACAGCCCTTCCTTGAGCTTTCTTTCTCATCCTCCGTGCCTATTTTTCGAGCTTGATACGCCTGGCCTATACCAGAAATGATATTGTTCTTCGTTGCCATGCTTTTTAGTTTTGGCCAACCTCCTTAATTTCCCTTACTCAAATCGCTATAATTTTTCATGTATTCAATAGATTTCTATTTCAAATGCAACTGAAAGAAACTGCATATTTTTATGAGGATTTCTATTTCTTCTCTCACTGCTAGGGCGTTTGCCCGTAGAAAGCGAACACTGCGAAGCCCAGGGTGCGAGAAGCAGCAAGCTGCATTCAGCCTCAAGAGGAAGAACGGCGAATGGACAGCAAGTCATAAGCGAACATCACGTGCTTCTCGCCGCGTTGAACGCGCTGTGCTCAGGGCACACCGAGTTGCTCGATTGCCCAAGCTTACATAGAAAGCTGGCTTCCCGGGGCACATTGAGGCGTATCCGGTACAGCACGCTCGATCGCGCTTGCCGAGGACGCGCGCCAGGTGAATGTCACCTGTGCGGTCCTTCCCCAAAGTCGCGTCGTGTCGGAGCGTGTAGGCAATGCTAGAATTTCGCTGCAACAGAGACCACAAAGTCTTGCATAGCAGGTTGGTGTAATCCCGGAGAGTGAAAACAAGATGTTCTATAGGTCAGTATTCCCAAAGGAACTGCGCGCAGCAAAATATCTGCGTTGCTGAAGCTCCTGAGGTCCACAGACCTACATAACAGACTTTAATAACGCTGCCCACTACCGTTGCTATACCGAATGATTGCACATCCGGTTTATTTCATTTTTACTAATCACTCTTTCTAAGCGCTTATCCCTTCCCCCCGTGCCGGGTATAGCCACCCAGAGCTACCTCCTGTTAACCTCCCTGCTTTTCTATACATCTTTCTCTCTCGGTCTCTTTTACCATCTCAGACTTGCCACACTGAGGCCGCAGCTGAAAGAAGTGATTCGCAAAGTGTAAACATGGCTGAGTCTGCGTTCCAGACAGCTAATAGAAGCGGGTGCGGGAGAAGGCGAAGCAGCATCACAGCATTCGTGCTTCAAAGCGCGGATGCACGGACGGAACACTAC
Source organism: Dermacentor andersoni (assembly GCF_023375885.2). Lineage (NCBI taxonomy): Eukaryota > Metazoa > Arthropoda > Arachnida > Ixodida > Ixodidae > Dermacentor > Dermacentor andersoni. Next base: position 271,463,283 of record NC_092814.1, read on the forward strand.
AGATTTTCTGCATATAATCATTGAGAGCCGTCTCCCCCCACACAAAATCATCGGGGACGGTGCTGCAGTAAGCAAGCAACCACTGTATACTGACATGGCGGCCTTTTTATTTCGCGCAATAGTGAAAGCTGCAGAAAAAATATTGCCCATCATTCCATACTTTATGGGAGTTCTGAAGACGCTGCAGGGATGGCTTTGAATCTCTGTGTGTCCCCGAGATTTTTCAATGGTATTTTTGAAGCTAATAGCTTTGTTCGGCTCTTTCGCCCGTTTTCGGGACCGGACTACTTTCTCTGCTGCGGGATGGCGAAACCGAGTTGCGCAGCGCGTTCGTCACAGAAGGCCGACACAGCTGTTTGAGACGCACGCGTGCTGTCGCGCACGAGCGCTTTGTGGCGCTTCTGAAAATTTAGGCGGTGTTGTCACTGGTGGCACAGTGTCGCGTTTCTCCGCCACCTGAGGTGACAGTTGGTAAGGGCATTTGTTGCCGAAGTCAGCGGCGCGTCTCTTGTCAAGATGCACCGTTTGGCCTTGCCACCTCACCACAGCTTCGCTGCTCCCAAAGTGCTTTGGACCAACATGATTTTAAAGCGATATGGCCTACTTGGAGTAAACGAGCGGAGAAGAAAGTGCAGGTGGGTAGCCGTTGCCATATCATCGTCTTCACGCTGTCGCGATTTTGTTGTCGTCAAGTCGTTTTGGTCACGCTGCCGTCGTCGTTGCACAGTCATAATACACATTGTGCATGAAAAAAATTATAGCGATTTGAGTAAGGGAAATTAAGGAGGTTGGCCAAAACTAAAGGAAACAGTACCGGTGGCACCCACGACGATAATGGAAGAGAGAATAGTCTAGACGAATTTGAAATCCCACAAGTAACGCCGGAAGAAGTAAAGAAAGCCTTGAGAGCTATGCAAAGGGAGAAGGCATCTGGGGAGGATCAGGCAACAGCAGATTTGTTAAAGGATGGTGGGCAGATTGTTCTGGAAAAACTGTCCACCTTGTATACGCAATGCCTCATGGCATCGAGCGTACCGGAATCTTGGAAGAACGCTAACATAATCCTAATCCATAAGAAAGGGGATGCCAAAGACTTGAAAAATTATATACCGATCAGCTTACTGTCCGTTGCCTACAAATTATTTACTAAGGTAATCGCAAATAGAATCAGGAACACCTTAGACTTCTGTCAACCAAAGGACCAGGCAGGATTCCGTAAAGGCTACTCAAGAATAGACCGTATTCACACTATCAATCAGGTGATAGAGAAATGTGCGGAATATAACCAACCCTTATATATAGCTTTCATTGATTACGCGTAAGCGTTTGATTCAGTCGAAACCTCAGCAGTCATGGAAGCATTACAGAATCAGGGTGCAGACGAGCCGTATGTAAAAATATTGAAAGATATCTATAGCGGCTACACAGCCACCGTAGTCCTCCATAAAGAAAGCAACAAAATCCCCATTAAGAAAGGCGTCAGGCAGGGAGATACGGTCTCTCCAATGCTATTCACAGAGTATTTACAGGATCTATTCAGAGACTTGGATTGGGAAGAATCGGGGATAAGAGCTAATGGAGAATACCTTAGTAACTTGCGATTCGCTGATGATATTGCCTTGCTTAGTAACTCAGGGGACCAATTGCAATGCATGCTCACTGACCTGGAGAGGCAAAGCAGAAGGGTGGGTCTAAAAATTAATCTGCAGAAAACTAAAGTAATGTTTAACAGTCTCGGGAAGAGAACAGCAGTTTACGATAGGTAGCGAGGCACTGGAAGTGGTAAGAGAATACATCTACTTAGGACAGGTAGTGACTGCGGATCCGGATCATGAGACTGAAATAATCAGAAGAATAAGAATGGGCTGGGGTGCGTTTGGCCGGCATTCTCAGATCACGAACAGCAGGTTGCCACTATCCCTCAAGAGGAAAGTGTATAACAGCTGTGTCTTACCAGTACTCACGTACGGGGCAGAAACCTGGAGGCTTACGAAAAGGGTTCTACTTAAATTGAGGACGACGCAACGAGCTATGGAAACAAGAATGATGGGTGTAACGTTAAGGGATAAGAAAAGAGCAGACTGGGTGAGGGAACAAGCGCGAGTTGATGGCATCTTAGTTGAAATCAAGAAAAAGAAATCGGCATGGGCAGGACATGTAATGAGGAGGGAAGATAACCGATGGTCATTAAGGGTTACGGACTGGATTCCAAGGGAAGGGAAGCGTAGCAGGGGGTGGCAGAAAGTTAGGTGGGAGGATGAGATTAAGAAGTTTGCAGGGACAACATGGCCACTATTAGTACATGAGCGGGGTAGTTGGAGAAGTATGGGAGAGGTCTTTGCCCTGCAATGGGTGTAACCAGGCTGATGACGATGATGACGACGATGACGATGATGATGACGATGAATACCCATTGCTGTCATTCCATCGTCGTCACGCTTTCATGCTGTGTACCAAAACATGTCGATGACATAAGTGGTGTCTCCATCATCATATCGACGTCAGCAGTATACTTCGGAATTCGGAGGTATTGCTAATGTGTCCACTTGATTTCTGTGGTTCGCGTAAGGTTGTTCGCTCACGTTGACAATCATCATCGATGGCTTCGATTCTGCAGCATTTATTTTCTCCATTGCTTTTCAATTAAGCAGTTTACCGATACTCTTTATCGTGTATCTGTAAAATTTGTAAGTGTCGTTATAGTAGCGTGGAAACTTAGTGATCAGGATGTAACTGCTCTTGCTGGAGCTACCACTGAGCCGACGAATCAAATGGTTGGATGAAGTCATTGACTGATAAGTGCGTAGGATTGCCGTAGCCTTCATACAAGAACAAAACTAAGCAGTGCCCCCTCAGCAGAGAATGCATGAGTGAAAGTGTACTAGAATTCTTAAAATTGGGAATAATACTTGAAACCAATGAACAGACACAGCGGGCAGACACGTGCCGTAGGCACAATGACCTACATAATATGCACTTTATGCCCGTATATGTATGTGAAATGATCATAATAAATATCGAGCAATAATTACTCTACGTGCATGGGATACTTGTGGAGTAGTGGGAGGAAACTCTGGCATGACGTCTGACATGGCGCCTGATATGTTGTGGTTGAAGAATGGCATAAATTCAACTTCCAATTGCATAAATGTAAATCTGGCTCATCAGGCAGCGGGAGCAACTGCGTAGAACAACTGGAAAAAAAAAGGCTATAGAGCGTAAAAACATTCAGTTACATATATATATATATATATATATATATATATATATATATATATATATATATATATATATATATATATATATATATATATATATATATATATATATATATATATATATGCTTGTGCTGATGTCACTTTTGGGACATTGCGGAGCTTCTCGTGAGCATAAAAAACGCACAAAAGTTTAGCTTGAAGATGCAACTAGCAGGTTTTTTCTGAACAGGTTCAACAACGTTTACAAATGCAATATATACCCGAAAATAAACTTGAAGCTCATTGCAAAAATATTTTAGATCGCTCAAAACAACTTCGAAGAGCAGGCTATTGGTTTCATTCTATCTACGAACTGCCTCGTTTCTTTAAAGTTATATTCACGTTATATGTAACATTCTATACCATCAAGACCGACACGCTGTAGTCTTTAGTGAAATAATCAACATTAAAACTAGTATGATTGACCCTGATAACAGTGTTAGTTTAGTGTTACTATAGCAAAGAACGTGGTCTATAGTATCGAGTCCCTTAATTGGTTAGTTTGCTGGATAGGTCAATCAATATTTGCGGATACTGGTAGGACATTCTCAAATTATGAGCGGTTGTGTACCAATGACATCCGACGGCAAAACATGTCAGCAACTTATAGTGGCAGTAAATGACTCCGAAACTTGAAAGGAAGCTAAAAATAAGCGCGAATCGACATGAAAAGTTCCAGGCGCACCGTTAGAAAATATAAAGAAATCAGTGTGGATCACCGATTGAAGAAGCGTAAATGATATCCTCGATGATCAATGACCCTAGTTGGACGACTCATCAAACACATAGAGCTGTGGTCCGCTGCAGCAGCAGAATGTATTCCAAGGGAAAGACAACGCCGTCAAGAGTAAACAAGTATTAGAACTAGGGAATAGTTTAGACAATTTATAAGCGTAGCATTAGTTCCGTTGACACCACGTTGACGCAGGAGCAGGATGACTGATGTGCATCCGGCAGGAGTCTTTGTCTTGCGATGAACGCAAAGTAGGCTGACGATGATAAGGAACAATAACAACCTGGTTGCGCGTTATTTCCGCCATTTTAGATGCGCAGCAAGGATGCACAGCAAATGCGGGAGAAATTCTGTTTATTGCCTTTCAGCTTCTTTCTCCAACGTAATGAATGAACTCCAAAAAAAATACACAGTGCAAAGTATACGTCGCAACTGTCATGACGACTTTCCTGCCCGTGGCGTTGGCTTGGCTTCCTACTGAGTGACGGTGCGAAAACATCTTTTCTTGTCAACATAAGTTTAGAATTTGATCTGTATTCGTTTTGGTACTCTTCCTCTTGCCCTCTTGCCCTCTTGCGGTTAGCATTGTTTCAAAAATCCGGACACGTTAGAGCCCTCATTTTTCCGCCCTTCTCGTTATCAGCGTCATCGTGCTCCTGTAGCCTCCAGCATGCGTCATCTCGTGCATTGGTGGTTATTGTGGAAAACTTCCGCTCCTTCCGCCTTCAAACGGCTCGGCCGACTATCCCCAGGCGTCCTCGCATGTTGCCATGATGTCATGCCTAACGTCATCCGCGAGACCCACAGCTGGAGGAAAACAAGACGAACGCTCCCCTCACGCCCTTGAGAAATACGCCTCAATTCGGACGGCGCGCGGGACTGTGCTGCTGTCGCGTTGAGGTAGTTCACGAGCGCTGTCTTCGAGTGGCGTAGCACAGGCAAGGGAGGGTATAGGCTGGCTAAGATGAAGCTGTGTTCCATGCCCCCCAGCTGTCCGCAATGTTGAGGTCGATGTTGTATAAGAATACTCCCAGTTTTTCCGGAGTCTCACGTTGTCACTGTGGTCAAATCACTATCATTTCAACAGAACATATGGAAGCACTAGGAAGGAGGAAGGAAGCAGGAATAGACAGAAAAGCATTAGATACTCGCATTCATGTCGTGCCAGTGGGACATCGCAAAAAAAAAAAGAAAAGAAAACGCACTGAGACAACCATGAATGCGGTAAATATAGAACTGTACTTTCAAACAATTTATTTTTTTCCCTGCCTCCCTGTTTAAAGCGCATTTGACATGTATATGGCACGAATTGCCGCTCGGCAAGTATTTTAAGGGGAAGTGCCCCTCAGAGATCCACTTTCTCTAATTATAAAGCTAACGGAATGAAATTTATGCAAGGTATTGAGTTTAATTCCCTGTTTTTGTACAGCTTGTTAGCTTTTCATTATGTTCTCAGGTTATTTTTCTTTGACCCATTAAAGCGGCAAAAGTATGGTCTCTGGTGCTCGATTTGGGCTTCATACCAGGCATTGGAGAGAGTTGTCAAATAGGATATATTGCTCATTATGGACAACAATTTGCAACTAAGTTCAATGTAATTTTTTATGCAATTGCCATTCTTTGGAGAAGTTTCGTGTCTTTCATGTCTGCCTGTCTGTAACCTATTTCACGTCAATTTGGGCGACAGGGTAGGCCACGGTCTAATCGCTAGACGTCGGGCTGCTATGTTGAGGGAACCGGGTCCGAAACCAGTGGTGGGGCCAACTTGGGTATATATATATTATATATATATATATATAGTATATATATATTACGCACTAGTGTAACTTCGGTCCAAACATTATGGGGAGTCATGCAAGCACGCGCCCGAGCGGAAAAGCCAACGCATGAATCACGTTTACAAGGGCTCTGCCGATGGCTGTTAGCATTCCCGTGTGGCAACATTATATTTATCTCGCTATCTTTACAATACAGTTTACTGAGCGATCCTCAGCTGAGCCACGTGTCGGGTAATGGTGCCTTAATTAGCAGAGCGGATTCGTAGGGTGCCGCATTTTCCTGCTGTTGGTTTTCCTACTCCTTAGTAATACGACCATTCTATGCTTTCAGTCTACCAACAGAAGGCACCACGTGCATAGCATAGCATCATCGAAACATTTCTAGCAATCTACACGGTGCACGAGAAGGTTCAAGCTGTTTTGTGCACGGACGCAATTTAAGAGCCATTCGCACTTATATCTATTCGCTTACACAATATCAGCAAATGCGTCGCGCGTATGGTCGACCACGACTATAGCATCAAGAATGAAAATAAAGCTACCTCTACGCTGCTAATGCAAAGAACGCGCCTTCCATGCGCCGGAGGATTGGCTTTACAGCATGACTTTAGAACACGACATTGAAGGACATTCGTGCAACTCGGCTTCCCTGCGATGATCATCTGTAGGGACATTGCTTCGCGCTAGAATCACTCTTCGCACTGGCTGTTAACGCCACTTAACCGCCGTGAGGGCATAGTGGCTTTGGCGTTGTGTTGCATAGCCCGAGAGCGCGGGATCAAATCCCGGCGGCTGCCGCCGCCGTTCGGCAGGTACGCAATGCAACAACGTCCGTGTACCGTCCATTGCATGCCCGTTAAACAACCCCAGGTGGTCAAAATTAACCCGGAGTCCCCCAACTATGGCACGCCTCATACCTACCTTGGTTTTTGTACGTAAAACCGCATAATTAAATTTAAAGCCACAAATCGGGACACATTAAGGATGGCGCTCCAAGAAGAGACAGCGTATTCAGGAAAGGTACCCGAACACTTTTAGGTGCGTGTATGATTATAGGCCTGTATGATTATACACGTGTGCGCCTAGATAACGTAAATATTCCATTCCAATCACTATCCTTTTCTCGCCGGTGGCTTGAGCGGCGCTCCGCCCACGTCATCCTCAGGATCGGCCGGTTGTGTGCGGTGGATGGTGAGGAATAGAATCGAGCTGAAACACGTACGCACGCTTGTCTGTCTGTAGGCACACATGTGCTTGTTACTCATTGCTTCTGAGGACGTGCGTCGGCATGCGAAGTAACGGTAGTTCATGAGTATTTTCTGGTCAATCACACTCCCGTAGTGGCCGCAGCGTTTGACACCGGAATAGGAGGGGTTTTTTTCTCTTTTCTTTTTTTCTTTTTTGTAGGCTTGCGTTCCTTAACCGAAACCCTTTGCACCACGTTACAGTGTTCGCCGCGACGTAGCACGAACGTAAAGAGGGTTTGTAATGGAATCCCCTTTGAATGGCGACAAACAGTCACATAGCCTGTGGGAGCTACTTGCGCCTTACCATAGTGTAATCTAGAACTCTATCTCTGCTTTATTTCTTTCAAGCTTTCGCTGTCTGGGACACTGTCGACCACATCTATTCCCCGCAATTTTTTTTTCGACACTACACTAAAAAGGTTTTCGTTCTTGGTTATCGCGACAATTATCCAGTTAACGATCCTATCAGCATTTAACCAGACTGCTTCTGAAAGGTGGACATTCCCTATAGGTATGGCTGCGTGAATACCTTGGCAGGCCATTACAATGCGATAAGTTCTCTCCAGTGCATTCTTAACCTATCTTACCCCACTTTTCGGTTTCTACCGTGTTTCTAGCCTCTTTACTCCGGCGGTCTTTCGTATCCAAAGAAAGAATGGAAAGAAAACTTCGGTGATGGTTGGTATCGAAACAGCGTCCCCGAGCAGAGCAACTTGATGCAGTGTCCACTCAGCGCCGATCACAGGCTGGGCAACGAATGATGTATTTTCAGCGTTTGCATGCACCGACGTACCACGGCTGTAATCTCGGAGGCCACAGAAGAAGAGGGGGACTTCGCGCACGCGCCGCTACATGGCACAACGTGTCCACCTCGATGCATCTGGAGCAGCTAGAGGTTATCCTTAGATGGAGCACATAACGAGAAAAGAAAAGAGCCGCCAGTGGGCTCGAGCGAGATGACATTAAATGCACAAGTGAATGCTGGGTTCATGACATCCGAAAAGAGACACACCAAAAAGATTCTGGAACAATGTAAAAGCACTCGGACATCCAACTACAGGAAGGAAAAAAGCGGAGAAGAAAAGGCAGGGAGGTTAACCAGTTTACCTTAACCGGTTTGCTACCCTACACATGGGAGCGGGACGGGGGGATGAAAGATGGGGAAAGGAGAGAGAGAGAGCACATAGCATAGCACATACATCGTCGTTAGAGTCCATCACTCTTGCGTGGTACGTGATATCACTGTCACAGCCGCTTCTCCAATCCCGTCTCTTTCAAAAACCGAAGTAGTCCCTTCGTCGCCTTCAGCTTCGATGTCTTCTGTCGGCGGCATGTGAAAATTGTTTCGAGGGACAATGGTCTAGTGTCAAGGTGCGCTAGAACGGATGCCAGGGACTGTCGCTGAACATTATATTCAGGACAGTCGCACAGGATGTGTTCCAGCGTCTCCTCGCAAAGACAGGCATTGCAGAGAGCGTTTTCGGCTATTACAATGCAAAATGAGTAAGATTTCGTGAAAGCCACTCGTAGCCACAGGCGATAAAGCAGAGTCGCCTATCTTCGGCGGAGTCCAGTTGGCATACACAGATGCATCAAAGAGGGAAGGTGGTATTGACGGTTGCTCCGGTTGGTCTGGCTGTTTGGTGTGCACCAAAGAGAGAGCGTGATCTCCTGTGCAAGCACTCGAAGTCTGCTAACTGCGTCGGACCATGAAAGTGGTATGGCCTCTTCATGTGCGCCTTCAAGAGCTAGCTGCCCGAGCGGCATTATCGGCGTCTTCGTTTGCTATGACGCCGCAGTGGCTTGGCAGCCACTGAAACGTCACGAGGTGTCCTTTCCCCTGTGATGTGTGGAGTAGCCATCTAATATCGAATACGAGCTGTTCAAATGGCCCGCGACGCAGAGCTGATAGCACAGAGTGTAGGGCTGCCTTTGAGTCGCTGAAGATTGACTATTGTCGAGGTGGCTCCCGATTGACGAAACAAAGTGCAGCGCGAAGAGCAGCTAGTTCCGCAGATCTCTATGTTGTTGGGTGGTCAGTCCTAAAGCTAATGGTAATAGCTCTTGCGGGACAACCACAGCAGCGGATGAACACTGGATGTTTGTGGAACCATCAGTATAAATGTGTTCACTGTCCGCGTACCTCTCGTGCAGAAGAAGCAGAGACAGTTGTTTCAGCACAGGCGACGATAGTTCAGACTTTTTCTCGATTCCTGGTACACTGAGATGGACTCTGGGGCTGATAAGACACCAAGGGGGTATCGATGGTTTAGATGCAGCAATAAAGCCCGAGGAAAGTTTGTCGTTGTGCTTGATGATAGTTTTCGAGTATGATGCTTGGTGCCTGTCTGAAGGTAGCGTTGCAAGGTGGTGAGTGTTGCAAGGAGGCATGTGCAAAATGTCTGATATGCGTTCTCAGGGCTTCCACCGTAATGTGAGTTCGCATCAGATGGTCCCGAGCAATCGCAATAGTTGCCTCTGTTGACGTGCATCTGGGCAAACCAAGGCAAATTCTGAGTGCTTGAGCTTGTGCTGCCTGCGGAACACGAATATTTGTCTTGCAGGTGTTGTTCAGTACAGGTAGACTATATCTTAAAGAACAGAGAAACAGAGCTCTGTACAGTTTCAGCACTGCGTCGACTGACATCCCCCACGTCTTTCTTGTCAAGTATTTAAACAACTGGGAAGTTGCTGTCAGGCGCCGTTTCATGTAGGCCACGTGCGGGCTCCAACAGAGGTCTCGGTCGATAATTACGCCAAGAAATCTGTGGGTTCTGACACATGAAATGGTTCGCCCATTAATTGAGATGACATAAGGAGTCATCGGTTTGCGTGTAAATGCCACTAGTGCGCATTTTTCTGGTGATATGCTGAGACCTTGTTTACACAAGTAGTTCGCTGTCAAAGTTGCCGCTCTTTGAAGCCGTGCACGTATCTGAGGATGTGTGACTGCCGAAGTCCAGACACAGATGTCGTCAGCGTATATTGAAATATTGATGGTAGTTGGCAAGTATTCAGCAAGTCCAATAAGAGCGAGCTTGAATAGCGTCGGCCTGAGAGCACCGCCTCGAGGAACGCCCCTGCTGGTATAGCGCCGCGCAGTTGGGCCATCATCAGTTAACACATAGAATGATCTTGCAGATAGGTTACTTGCAATCCACAAGAAGACTCGACCACATAGGCCAACTGTCGCAAGAGCGTCGAGAATGGCCGCATGTAATACGTTATCGTATGCCCCTTTCACATCTAAGAACAAAGCTGCAGATAAACGCTTACGGGACCTTTCGTGCTGGACATATGAAACGAGATCAGCTACACTGTCGATGGAAGAGCGGTCACGTCGGAAACCAGCCATGGAAATCGCATAAATCTTGTAGTATTCAAGGTACCATTCCAGGCGGCCAAGGATCATCCGTTCCATTATCTTTCCAAAACAGCTGGCCAGAGCTATTGGGCGGTAAGAGGTGAGCTCTAGTGGGGATTTGCCCTGCTTTAAGAGTGGCACCAGGTGGCTTACTTTCCATTCCTCAGGAACATTTCCCTCCTGCCATGACGAGTTGTAACAATTCTCAAGACTCAACAATTCTCTCCGTGCGGATTCTCCGAGATAGCGCAAGGCTCGGTATGATATACCATCTGGACTCGGAGATGATGAGCGCCTGCAGAGAGCAAGTGCCGCTTCCAGCTCCTCCATTGTAAAAGGAAGGTCCATGCGACAATCACGGGAATGGCGGACGTCAGCTCGGGCTGGAAGATTTGGACGAGTCGCTCGGTCTGCGATCCGTGTACAAAAGACTCCTGCGACATCGATCTCTTGCCGCTCTTGGAAAAGCGCTAGCGCCTTGAATGGAAAACGCCGTTCCGGAAGGCAACGCAGACCTTGCACCGTTTTCCAAATGTGAGACAGTGGCTTGCGGGGTCGAGTGTCTGGCAAAACGTTGCCCAACGTTCCGACGCTAATCCATCCATACGGCGCTGAATCTTCTGTTGCATCCTCCTGGCTATCCTAAGGTCATGGACTGATTTTGTACGCCGATATCGACGTTCCGCCCGGCGACGAAGTGCTCGAAGTCGCTCTAATTCTATGTCGAAGTCATTTCGCGTGGAAGAGATCGTCATCATGCGAGTGACGTTTTGCATCGTATTTTAAGTTGTTTGCTCTAAGCCAGAGGGTATGCCCTCGCGGCAGGCATCTTCCATCTCAGATTTGAAGTAGGCACATTGGATCGTCCGAATGGTATTCCGTGGGCCTGATCTAGACAACAAGCCATTGATGTTCAGATAGGTGGGAATGTGATCACTCCCATGTGTCTCAATGTCTGGAAACTACTTCACACATCTGGCGAGAGAGTTGGAGACGAAAGCAAGATCGAGGCAGCTGCCGTATGCCACGCCTAAAAAAAAGGTGGCGCTACCATCGTTCAGGAGAGTAAGGCCATAGTTGTAGGCGATGCTTGCTAATCTTCGTCCTCTTGCATTTGTCCTTGTACTTCCCCATGCTGGATGGTGTGCATTGAAATCTTCTATGATGACCCATGGGGCGGGACAAACACTCAAGATATCCGCTAATCTTTTAGTATCGAAATTGCTGGAAGGCGATATATACACGCCTATGACAGTAAACAAGACTTTGTTCTTTTTAACTGTGATGCATAAATATTGATTGTCGTCGTGGGGCGCAATTGGTTGCAAAACATAGGTGAGTTCACGACGAACAAAAACGATGATTTTGCTGCATGCACCATTTGTTGATGACATGATAAATTCGTACCATGACAGTCTTATTGGTTTCAACAAGTTGGGCTAAAAAATGACGATGAGTGGAAACACATTGGTGTACACAAACTGACGAAAATCTGAAATTCATGATTTTAGCCCTCTGGCGTTCTACTGGATGACGGACGCTGCCTTGACTTCTTTTTCGGAAGGATGGGGTATGGGTAGCCATCTTTCTAGTTAAGGGATTCAAGCACTGGGCTTAAGGCGTCCAGCACTTTAAGTGCGCTTCGAGCAGACGGTGTCCACATGTCCACTAAAATCGCTCGGATGGCTTCCATGAGGGAACGTAGCATCGAGATGACTTGGCGGTCTGTTTTAGGTGAATCATCCATGGCCGGAGAAGGCTCCGGTGGGGCCCCGACCTTCTGAGGTTCCTTAGCAAGGGTGCGGCTCGGTAGCGTAGGTCATTCCTCTAAAGAAAGAGTCTTATCTGCTTCTTTCGTGGAAGTGGTGGGCCTTTTCGCGGCGCGACTAACTACACCGCAGTGGAGTTGGTACTGTCACTTCGCGCATGCGCCTTCTTCGAAGACGTACGATGGTGCCGACGTCGACGCCGGACTACTTCGGCTGCCTCCCTCTGGGCCAAATTGTCTCTGGCCATTTGCTTGAGAACCGCGCACTCCCTCTTGATGCGGGGACTTTCGACGAGGCCGCGTGAGGGCCGCTACAGTTGGCGCACTTCAGAACCGTGGCACCGCAGGTCTGTTCTGCATGAGGTTCAGCGCAACGGGGACACAGTAGCGAGTTGGGACACACGCCCTTAACGTGTCCTAGCCTGAAACACTGATGGCATTGAAGCGGCTTCTGGATGAATGGTCGAACCGGATGTCGGAAATGTCCGACTTTAACGTGGGATGGTGCACAATCCCCCTTGAAAATTACTTTTACGCAGCGCGTATTCCGAAGGCGGCGCACTTGCGTAATGATCGTGACCTCGTTTGCCGACTTGATGAGGCTAGGTAAGTCATCATTGGGAATGGCAATGTCAATGTCGTAAATCACACCGGCTATGGATGTGTCGTCAATCGGGATAAAGGAGCGCATTTTGATTCCGCCTAGCTCAGTGATTTCTTGAAGTTTTCCAAGCGCACTCGCGTTGTACACGTCTATGGCGAGTATATTCTTGCGTGGATTTATTCTTATGTCTTTAATTTGATCCGGCACCGCACATTCCAGAAAACTGGATAGTGCTTGCCTGTTCAGCAGTAGTAGGTTGCTTGACGCTTCTTCCGGTATAAAGATTATGACGTGCGGCCAGCGCGCAGGCCTTGACTTCATAGTCGTTGTGCTCGCAGGAGTTGACGGCACTGTGTTGACGATTTTTCTCTTCGCCCTCTTACTCCGGGCGGGTATGAAGCCGTCATCGGATCAGTCGTCTTCCGACACAGAGTACAGCTCGGTATCTTCGGTGTCACTGGGGGAGCCAACTCGCTTCCTTGCGGTTGACGGCCGTGATTACTTCTGGCCAGGCGGGCCTCTGGCATGCTCCGCGTTCATGGCCGCAAGACGGGGAGGCGAGACCTCTCAAAAGGCGAAGATTTCACCAAAAATTCACAGAGCACAGAAACAAGTGTTCTGCCAAGAAGACACTTCGTCGTCTTCCGACATCCAACTAAAAATTCGTAGACAACTATAAGGGATGAAGAAGGCAACATCTTCGAAGGAGACGATGTGCTGCGGTACACGAGAGACGTTATTATAGGTAAATTCGGCATGAAAGAGTGCCTAGTTGAGACTCAAACATATCCAGCAACAACAGCGAAGCCGGAGAGATCAAAATTTAGCATAGAAACCTTATACAGGAGAAAATCAGAAGAAAATGCCCCTAATAATGTGGCCGCTGTACCCGATGAAATCGCAATGCAGGTAATCAAGAACCTGCGTCCAAAGGACGAGGCACTGCTGACTAATGCCACAGAAAACGTGATTTAAACGAACAAAATTCCGGTTCGATGGCGTCAAAGCAAGATGAATCTCATCTACAACGGCGAAAGTGATAAGCATATATAGCGAGCTTTGTTCGTGCTCGTCTCTCTTTCTCTTTATCTCCCCCTTCCACTCTCTTTCTTTATCTCCCTGAACCCTTCCCCCCGTGCAGGGTAGCCAACCGGAACTACCTCTGGTTAACCTCCCTGCCTTTCTCAGTATTCTTTTCTCTCTCTCTCTCTCTCTTTCTTTCTCTATCTTGTACAGGCCCGTTACAGTAACGTCGGTGATACATAGAATGACAATGAAAGCCATAAAATAAGAACTGTCGAAGTGGCTGGAGAAAAATGATATACTGGGGGAACTATGTCAAAAATTGGTTCAGGCAAGGCAGATGCTCAGAGTATAATATGTTTGTACTAATACAGAGCATAGAGATTTCAGCAGCTCAGATTAGGCATTTATGCAGAGCATTTCTAGATATTGGGGGAGCCTACGACAACGTAGACAGGGAATTGTTAGGGTATATTATCGAGCACGAAAGCACAGATGAAGATTTCGTGGAGCAGCTGAGGGAGATATATAGAGGCAGCCGAGTACAATTTCTACGGGAAGGCCGAAAATGTAATGAAGTGCCGGAAATTCACCAGACTGTAAACTCTTTATGTTAAGGACATGGAAAGTGGACTGGAAAACGGTGAACAGTGTTTCATTTATCCTGAATGCGTAATGGGCGAAGGGTGGAACAGAAGGTCCCTGGACTGATGTATGCGGACGACATAGTGCTACTTGCGCACAATGCAAGAGATTAACAGACTTGCGAATATGTGTGGCAACGCAGCAACAAATCTAGGCCTTAAGTTTTAGCACAGAGAATTTAGGAATTATTGTCTTTAATGAAGAGAGAAGTAATTATGTGGTATCAATTCAACAGTAAGTCATACCTATAGTCAAGCAATATAAATACCTCGGCGTATACACAAACGAAGGGAAGACTCAAGCACGCACCTAGATATTCTGAAAATAAAGGTGAAGCGGAAGGCAGTAATAATGAAACGTAGAGCACATTGGGGCCACATGCAATAAATATGAGGTGGTGCGTGTAATCTGGAAAGGAGTAATTGTGCTAGCGTTAGCGTTCGCAATTGCTGTTCTGTGCTTGAAATCGGATATCTTGTCGGGGTTAGAAGTTAACCAAAGGTCGGTAGGCCGGTTGGCTTTAGGATCCTACGATAAAAGCACAAATTAGGCAGTGCAGGATGACACGTGTTGGGCCTCTGTTGAAGTCAGAGAAGTGCAGAGCAAAATTAGTTCTGAATAAGAGACTCAGGTACATGAATGAAAAGAAATGGTTGGCTAAAGGGCACAAGTATCTGTACCGGAAAAGTATCTGTAACGGAAAAGTTGGCAACCAAGTACAGGGTAATAGAAAGTGTAAATAGACAAACAGGAGTCATAAAAAACAAAGTGAGAGAAACTTAAACAGCGAATTGGATGCAAATGATGGAAACGGAAAAGACCATGGAGATTTACAAGAATGAGAAGAAAAAAATTTGAAGGAAAAATCTGCAAGTTAACACAAAGGCCAGTGCCTTGCTATTTGAGTATCGAGCTAGTTGCCTAAGGACAAAAACATACCGGAGCAAATATTCGCAACAAGATGAGGTGTGTGTCTGCTTGAGAAAAAATCCGGAGACCACTCAGCACATCCTAATGGAAGGCGAAGGGATTCCCCCAGTGAGAACCGTAGGTGACGTACAGCTTCCAGAAGCACTTGGATTTAAAGTGGACAGCAGCATCAACCGGTCACCAGTCGAGACAAGCAAGAGATGTTTAGAGTATTGGTGAGAAAAAACTCACCGACAATTACGATACTCCCTAATGCGAAAGTTGAGCGCAGCTCGATGCGTGTTTTCATTTCGCAATATATTGGCTGGCGCGGACAATCTTTCTCGTGTGGCACGTTCCAAATGAAGCGAAGTGTGGAGCGACTGCCTCGCTAATCGGCAGGTCGCGAGAGGCAGTGCGTGGATGACGCCTGGGCGCGATGCAGAGCAGCAGTCGCAGACAGACCTCCGCTCAAGCAGCGCTTTGGTGAGCAGACGACGCAGGCTACCCTGGCGCCATCTCGTAGCCATCATCACCACAGAGTCCGTCTTGCGCCGCACTATGCCTTTCTTCTCACGCTTTTGCCATGCCCTCCTCCTACGCTTTCCTCCCCGCGCTCTGTTCGTTATCGCCGTCTTCCATCTCCCGCTGCGCTCCGCGTTCGCTCTCATCCTTCGCTGTGCTTGTTCTCTCGGTTACGAAGTACGACGCCGACGTTTGCCGCAGGAACGGGCGCCTAAGAGCTGCGCTCTAAAGAAGCAGGGAAGAGACTGATACGACCGGATCCGTTACAGGCGTAGGTAGCGGCACAAGAGAGAGAGAGAGAGAGAAAGGCAAAGGAAAGACAGGGAGGTTAACCAGAGATTATCTCCGGTTGGCTACCATGTACTTGGGGAGGGGCAAGGGGATGCGATAGGCGAGAGAGAGAAGGATTAAAAAGAAAAAAAAAGACTACACACACACGCACGTACACACAAACTGTTTCTCTGGGCACTGTCACGTAGCCCGCAAAGGCGTTCCTAGTGTTATGCAGTGTTACCGTACAATCCTGCGTCACACAGTGAAGTCACAATCTGTCAGAAAGTCCAGTGTCTTTTAAATACCGCAGCAGCGCCTTCATAGCCGATCGCGCTGATGTTCGCGTAGGCCAGTTTCCAAGGATATTGTTTTCTGTCATTGGGCGCTTGTCCAGTGTGTCTAGGGTGGCTGAGAGGACTGATGTTTGCTGGTTGAAACGAAAGCACGGACACAAGGTAGATAGAGAAGTTATCAGGAAGAGAAAAGAGATTAAGGAGATTAACAGAAAAATTTTAGAATGAAAATCATGTATAGCATACCTGAATGATTCAAACAGGCTAGGTGACTGTCACCGACGTTTCAAAGGGGATGCCAATAAATCATCATCATCATCAACGAGGGCTGGATTAGTTGTCGCGGGCGGAGCTGGATGTCTGAAGACAAAAACAAACGGAAGCAAATACGTGCAACAGGATGAACCATATATGTGTCTGATGCAACCGAAGCCCGCAAACGACTCAGCATATTGTAAAGGAATGCCAAGATATTGTCGCAGCAAGACCCAGAGCAAACACGCACTCTCCAGAAGAGCTGGGTTTCAAAGCAGGTGGAAGCTGTCGAGGATAAGCAATAATTGTTTAGAGTACTGTTGGAATAAAAGCAGGGAGGTGATCGATAGAACCGGGGTCGTTACAATCCTAGATTTGGTTTTAATGAAAGAAGAGATCAAGGAGAGATCAAGGAGAGCAACTCGTATTTCGCCACCGGGCGCAAGGGGAACTGACGATCGCGGCTCAATCTCGAGCGCGAAAGGGAGGGCAAGGGGGAGGCAGCGCGGGAGGAAACGGGGGCGGCTTCTACTCCGCCAGCAACTGCGTACTTAGCGTGCCGGCGCGCGTTCGCGCGCGCCGTATATTAAAGGCGATCTCTAGATGGCTCATACCTTTGTGCGTGCTGTGTCCACGCCGCTGTTTGCGTTGGAGCGACAGAGTGCACGAAGGTCACTTTGCTGGCTGTTGCTGCCGCACTTGCTCACGCCAGCGACAGCGAGTGTCCGCACTCATCGAGTGCGATGTGTTCATGTTTGCCTGTGCGCATTGACACCTTGCCTGTCAATTCGGTTAGTAAGCGAATGTTTCCAAGTTTATACGGACGATAAAACTACTATCCTTACTTCGTGTGGCAGTCTACTAATTTGCTATAGCAATCCATGCTTCGCCTGTCGGGTGAAAGTGCGACTTTTTTTGCTTCCTAAAATTGGCACAGCTAACGACCCAGAGAGAGAGAAAAAAATAATGCAGAGAAAGGCAGGGCGGTTAAACAGCGGTAGTTCCGGTTGGCTACACTGCGCAGGGGGAAGGGTTAAGGGGGATAAAAAGAGAAACAGAGTGGAAGGGGGAGATAGAAAGAAAGGGAGACAAGCACGAACAAAGCGCGTACGCTACAGAGCGGTAGGGGGCGGCATTCTTAGAGTCTGTCGTGAAGCCCCGTAGACCGCAGGAACCTTAATAACGCGAGTAAGGCCTTCAACGCGGATGTTCTTTCGGAGCATTGGCCTAAAGCTTTTAGTTCTGATAGTGGACGATTGTCCAACGATTCTCCAACCACCCAGGTCGCCCCATTGCATGTCTTAAACAACCACATGGTAACCGAGAAAAATTCAAGCACCTTTCATTTATTTATTCAGGACATCAACCACTTTCTTCGCATAACTAAACTCGCGGTCCCCAAAGGTAGCTTCCTGGTTACAGTGGACATAGTACCCCTATACACAAACATACCACAAGCAGGTAGCATTGACGCGGCAGCCAACACTTTCATGAAGGGAAACCTGCCTGTAAGTTTAGACGAGCACACACTGGAGACACTACTGGGGTTAGTACTTTTTGACGAGAAATATTTTCTCTAGTCTACCCAAACGCCAATGGGCACAAAGATGGTTCCCTATTATGCGAATATTCTTAAAGCATCGCTTCAAGATTCAAACTAGTGCTCGTTGGCCTAGTCAGATGCATGCCCAACACAGTTCAAGTATCAATCTATGCTGACGACATATGCATGTGGGCGTCTGCTGTAACACGACTGCAGGTACGATCCAGGCTACAACAGGCAGCTACGTTACCATCGCTGTACTTGGGAAACCGGAACTTAGAGCTGTCGTCAGAGAAATGCTGCCTTCTTACATTCTCTCGGAAGGCAATGATGCCTTACTCCCTAAGTCTCAATGAGAAAATAATTGCAAACGCACGGAAACACGGCTTTTTAGGGGTAATTATCGACCGCGACCTATCATCGAGTCCGCACGTTTCATACCTAAAGAGGAGGTTAGTGACAATAATACATCTCCTCAAATTTATCGGCGGAAAGTCATGGGGCACATCGGTGCAGTCGATGCTGCAGCTTTATAACGCCTTGTTCCTCGGTTTCGCAAGATACAGCCTCCCTGTGCTTGCTAACACCTGCAAAACAAACCTGCGTGTACTCCAGGGACTACAAGCTCAAGCGCTAATGATGTGTCTCGGTCTTCCGAGGTGTGCGTCTACAGCGGCAACGATTGTCATAGCTCGAGATCAACCAGTATATATCAACGTACTTAGCCACCGACGCTCTCAGGGCGCATATTCGGCACGTTGCCCGACTACCTTCTCACCATCTTGCTGCCTTACCTGCAGAAAGGCCACACACAACTTTCAGTCGTATAATTGTTGCCAATCGTACCTCGCTGCCATCGAACTACATGCCTGCAGCAAGACTATCCTCACCTTTATGGTACCTGCACATACCTAAAATACGCCTCACCATCCCAGGAATCACGAAAAAAGCTAAGATGCCGTCGTTTGCCCTGAAGAAGGGCACATTAGGGCTTTTACGTGAGGTGCACAGTGGCCGCGTACATGTTTATCGATGGCTCAGTCACGTCTGCAATTTCAGCTGCTGCTGTGGTGATACTAACAAGATTTGTGAAAATACAGCTAAAAACGTCACATGTATTATCAACGACAGCTGCTGAACTGGTAGCCTTGCGTGCGGCTCTTCATTTCATTCAGGAGGAACCACCCGATGCATGGTCAGTCTTCTGTGATTCCAAGGCAGCCTTACAGAGTTTACTCTCCGCACTGGGCCTTGCATCACATGAGCAGCTCGTCGCAGAGATCAGAGAAGTCCATCATCACATAATTGACGAAGGACACGATATAATATATCGCTGGTTGCCTAGTCACTGTGGCATACATGGTAATGATCGAGCGGACGCAGCTGCCCCATCTGCCCTAGACGGTGTCAACTGCGTTGCCATTCCTCTTTCGAGACCCGACGCAGCGAAAAAACTTTCCGCATTTGCGCTTGAATTACTATTAGCTCAATGGAATTCATCTGAATTCACAAGTGCACGCCTTCATACCCTGGACCCTAATTTACAGCTCCGTATTCCGCCCGACCTTCCGCGACGTAACTGCACCCTTCTAGTCCGTCTATGGCTTGGAGTAGCATTTTCAAATGCGTACTCATTTCTCATCGGAATGGCCAACAGCCCTTTTTGTGACTTCTGTGAGTGCAACGAAACAATCTCACACCTTCTTTGTCAGTGCCCTCGTTTCAACCCGCAAAGAGCAGCCCTCTCAGCCACCCTAGACAAACTGGACAAGCGCTCACTTACGGAACTTTGGAAATCTTCCATCTTCCATCTTTGGAAATTGGGCTACGCGAACATCAGCGCGATCCGCTATGAAGGTGCTGCTGCGGTACTTAAGAGACACGGGACTTCGTGACAAATTGTGACTGCACACTGTATGACGTAGGATTGGACAGTGACACTGTGTAACGTCTTCGCAGACTGCGTGACAGTGCCCACAGAAACACTTTGTGTTATCGTGTGTATGTGTGTGTGCATGTGAATGGTTCTTTTCTTAATTCTTTTCTCTCTCTCTCTCTCACCTATCGCATTCCTTTGCCCCTCCCCCGGTACAGGGTGGCCAACCGGAGATAATCTCTGGTTAACCTCCCTGTCTTTCCTTTGCCTCTCTCTCTCTCTCTCTCTCTCTCTCTCTCTCTGTTCTCCTTTCTTTTTCCCCTCCTTCTCTCTTCTTTTTTTTTTCTTTACCTACATATATGAGAATTGACGGTGGATGGATTGACGGATTTTATGAGCGTCCCCTTTGGAACGGGGTGGCGGGTTCCGCCACCAAGCTCTTGCTATTATACTGCTTAATCTCCTACCTAGGTTAATAAAAAGGAAAGAAATAAAAAACCCACGACAAATTCCCATAACCAAATTTTCTGACCCCCTATTGCGAACTTTGCTTTTGTACGTCTCTGTTTTCTTTCGTTTCCCTACTTTTGATTTGGTTTGATTGTCAAACCAGAGTATCGGGTTGGATGCTCTGTACGTGTATTTTAATTTGTATGTGTTTGATATTTTGCAGTGTGTTTTGAAGCATGTTGCGCTCATGTTGTCTGCTGCGCGTGATCTCTGGTGTCAAAGGCCTAGTCAGGTGGCTTTTAGTGCCGCCTTTTACCTTGGCACCAAGACAAACCGCTCTTGAGCGTTGTTTTGCCAATAAACAAATAAAGAAACAAACAAACAATCTTCCAATCGCCTCTTACTAATCTCTACTGCGGACATGTTTAATTTTCCTCTGCTCTCGCTGAACCCAGGGGCTTCAAGGAGGCCAGTGGTGCCTGAATCGACCACTGGGCAGATGTCTTTATATTCTAATATAACATGCTCCATCGTTTCCCTGATGCCGGGGTGCAACTATGGGCCGTCCAGAGGGCCCAATATGCGGCGGTCGGGTATGGCCTGACTGTCCCAACGTGGAAGCGGCCCGCAGCGCGCTGAGTCGCGTACCTAGGGACCTTCATTAAACTTTTGCATCCATCCATACATCCATCGTTTCCCTCGCTAATTACCGCACCAAGCACACGCTCCTTCTTCCTTCTTATATCTCGCGTTATAGGTGCGTGTTCTAAGGCCTCCTGACCTCGCTTCGAATAGTAATGAGCTTCCCTTTGGAGTTATCATAAATTGTTTCTTTCCTGATTTCGCTTTTTCCTCTTAAGTAGTTACTCTTGGCAGGTTTCTTTTACATTGCCGCCACCCATGAGATGATTTCAGCCTCTCTGACTTACCGCTTGACGTTCTTTGTTGCTGTGTTGCCCACCCTACAGGCCGCATAGTTGCTGGTAAGCTTCCTAGTTCTTCTCCTCCCCTCTGAATCAATGTTTTTCCTGTACAAATACCTGAAAACTCTCCCAGCCCATTTACTTTCTTCCATATTCCTCAGCCGTTCTTCATACTCAATTTTACTGCGAGCTTCCCTCACTTCAAAATTAGTCCAGCCCATATCACCCTGCACAGCTTCATTTGCCGATTACATAAACTGGACCCCACGCTACGGCTACAACTGCCATCTAGGCTTTCCCGCGGTGAAACAACCTTGCTGTGCCGCTTGTGGTTGGGAGTGGCGTTCACGAACGCATACTCCTATCGTTTCGCAATGGCCGAGAGCCCGCTGTGCGACTCCTGTGGGTGCGAGGAAACTATCGAGCCCCTATTGTGTACCTGCCCTCGCTACGATGTACAACGCCCCTCTCTGCGGGCAACTTTACATCGACAGTACTCAAGACCGTTCACCGAGTCAAAGATACTCAGACCGTGTCTACACCCGTCACTGGCACGAAAAGCGATTCGTGCACTCGTGCAATACTTGAAGTGCACCTGCTTAAGAGACCGTTTATAGTGTCCCTGTGTATACACCGTTTTTTTCGTAGGCGCCGCCATATTGTGAACGCAGTGGCGCCGCCTACGAGCAGCGCCATACTGGCTTGGGTGAAAGCGGTGTTTTGCATGGCAGGTATACGCTCGGCGGTAGGTTCTGGCATTTGTTCTCGTGGTCGTGCGGTTTATTTAGTATGACGTGCGTCTTCTACGTGGTAAACGGTTCTGTGAGGCATGCTGGAGTGGTTTAAGGCGTCATGGCCGGAGTTTCTGCTGGCGTTGAGGTGGACGAAACACGCAGCGCGATGTGTGTGCGCATATTTGGGCCTACAATCAGCCTCGAAGATTAATTGTGTATTTCTGAATGTTCCATTTACTAATGTGACCTTATTGGAGTATTATCCTCGATTTCTAAGCTGCGGTTTAGGCGCCATAAAACATACGCGACGATCGTAACAGCGTGAGTACCGTTCTGCTACGATAGGAGCGGTGATGTTATATTTTGACAAGCGTTCAAACTGTTCGCTGCAGGTTACATTGCGTGACTACTTGGTTCGATGGATGAGATTTCCGCCCGTGAATAAAATTGTTTTGGCAAGTAATAGCAGCATACCTTACAGTCTGTATTAAGCTTGTCCATCAAAGGGATTGTTTACGAACTGCGCGAGCGTCCTAATCAGTGGTAGGTGCTGGATTACAGATATATTTGTTCTATATACCACATGGTCCAAGCATACGGCATCAGCGGTCATATATCTATAAACGTTGTGCGGCGTGACTATGCAAGGTCGTATTGCGGTGTTAACCCGTTTTCTCTTGGTTTTTCGAGAAAGAGGATGATAACCGAATTTCTTTTTTCGGTTCCGTTCGTTCCATTCTCTACGACGCACTCACACGTATTACGTAAATTTTGTCCTCAAAAATAGCCATCGCATTCTTTTATTATTTGGCTGTATACAGGCCAAAAAGGCAATGCCGAAGCGAATCCCGAAGTGCACAGCTTACGTTTGTATCGTGCTGGTTCACCAACCGCAGTCATCGCTGTGTTGAGCAGCTCCATCGGCCGCATGCAGGAAGGCTAGCGTAGACATATAGTAATTTCAAGCCTACTAGACTTGAAATGCGCGAGAACGATGCCAGTGCATCACAAATATTTGATAGCGCCTGCCGCTTAGATGATTCGTGGTTGCCTTAGGTTGGCCGTGCACGAGCATGCGCTCTTATGTTTTGTTTTACTCCCTATGCCAAGCGATCAGACAGTGAGCTGATTTATAATTTAATGCTGGTAATACAGAGACACCGGTTTTCTTTGTTGAATTAAAACCGATATAAGCAAAATAGTCCACAATACGTACACACACCGCGACTGATAAAGCGCGTCACATTTTTGCGCCCCCAAGACACATTTCCGCCTACTGTAGTTACCGATACACCGAAAGGCTTCCCTGACGACCTCATATGAACGGACATCGCGTAAATTTCACAAAGTACGATTTAAAACATCTCGAAATCGTTCCGCAGCACGCGGCAGCAATACTTTCAAGCAGCGCCGCTCCGGATCGCCCAAGCCAGAGAGGAGGAATGGCTCTCCGTGCGCCCTATCCTCCTCGCCCGATGAAAAGGTGTATAGTGTCCCTCCCACATGCACTCAGTGCTTAGTCTCTCCCTTTTTTCCTCTTTCTATTCCCATTTCCCCCATCCCCAGTGTAGGGCAACAAACCGGGTGCTCTTCTGGTTGACCTCCCTGCCTTTCCTGTCCTTGTTTTCTCTGTCTCTCTCTCTCTAATTTGCAGTCTTCCCGTGAGCGCCCAATGCGAGGCGTCCCACTAACCTTTGGTTCTCATGGAGTCCTGATTGTACCCCTGATTTCAAGCAAACAACCGCATTTCCAAAAGTATGTCCTGGAACCATTGCACCTTTCCACACACCCCGGAGCACCTCGTACCTATTGTATCCCCATAGCACTCTGTGCTTCATTATGGCGGCGTTTCTCTTCCCCTTTAGTGTTATTGTTTTTTCCTGTGTTTCCATATATCTGTTGCCTTCGTTTATCTATATACCAATGTATTTATATTCTGTTACCCGAGGTATTTCTTGGCCCTGTATCTCCACTGTCTGTTCACTGTTTTCGCTGAGTACCATAACACCTGATTTTCTAACACTAAATTTCAAACCTAAATTCTTGCCTTCCTGTCCGCAGATATTAGCCAGACGTTGCAAATCGCTTTGCTTGTTAGCGAGCAACGCAATGTTGTCCGTATAAAATAAACCTGGAAGCTGCCGCTCTACTACTGCACCCGCCTGTTTATATGAGAGGTTAAACCCGATATCACTTCCTTCTCGCGCCCTCTCCATCCTCACCACGTGCATCATAAACAGCAGTGGTGATAAAGGGCACCCCTGCCTCAGTCCCTTCTTGATATGAACGTTCTCCTCACTCCTCATCCCTTCCCATTCAACGCAAACCGTACTTTCTGGGTAAATCTCTCTCAAAAGCTCTAGAGAATCGTCACCTAAGCCTTCCCCTTCCAGAATATCCCACAATATATTGCGGTCTACGTTGTCATACGCTCCTGTAATGTCTGAAAAGGCAACACGTGACGGTCTGCTTTCTACTCTTGATATTTCAACACACTGAGTAAGAACAAATAAGTTATCATCCAGACGCCTACCTATTCTGAAGCCATTCTGAAGTTCTCCCAAAATGCCATTATTCTCTGCCCAAGGTTTGCAAGATAGTCAGCGCCACCTGTCGCACAAAAGACGAAGCTGCCGCGCTCTGCGTGCGAGAGTATGACGTTAGAAAGTGAGTTTTCTTTGCCGGCTTCTGGCTGCTCTCTCGCGCGGCAGCCGCGTGTGTTCTTCACAGCGGCGAAAATAATTCCAGACGCTGTCACTCCGTTCTCGTTTTTGTACATGACATGGACCTCTGACTTCTCGAAGCGTACCATTCAAACTGATCGTGCGTGGCAGTATCTGCTTTCTAAAACTGCCACTGTTCGCCAGGCTCATCGAGGCTCGGTACTGAAGGAAGGAGATTACGTTAAAAATACAATATATTTGGAGACTGCTGATGCCAGCACGAAATTGATGCGAGCGATGTATCGCCGAGTGACCAGACTTGGTTTCGCAGACTGGCCGCGCGCAGCGACCATCGTGCTCTTTGCTCTTTGATGCCGACAGAGTACAGAGAGAACCAACTCTATATGTTCATTTAACCGCGACATAACTGCCCAGACGCTAAAATGCTCACGAAAATAAAGGCTTTATGACTAGCGGCGTATTCATCGCAAGCGCCGTCGGCTGCTGCTTCGACAACCGGGAACTAGGCCTGCCGGCTCGAGCGATCGGTGGCTGCCGACAAAGTGAGCGGGCCGAGTGTGATGCTCCGCTTAGGAAAGTTTACCTTACTAATATGGCCCATCTTCAACAAAGGAAAGTTTCACAAAGTTGTTTGCCTTATTCGCGCACGGTAAATATGCAAAAGTCTTAAACGGCAAGCCGTTCTCTCGACTGCATGCGCTATAACTGCCACCGATGAAGACGGTAGGCCTTGTTCGTTGGCCGTGGGTGTCACTGGTCACAAAGAAGTCTCTGCTGGCAATTGAACGCAGTTTTTGTGAATTCTTTAATGCGGGCATGAATATTAAGAGGTTAAATGAAAATACATTTGGATATCCGTACATCGTCGGCAGCAAAGAGCAACCCAGGCGAACTGCCTCGCACGATGGTCGCTACGGGCTGCACAAGTGACACCATTGCAATTTCGCAAGTTCTGTCCGTCCTCGTCCATCTTGAGCTTTCCACATTTCCGACAAAATACGGCTGCCTTTAAGGGCGTCTCGAAGCTTGCAGGTAGGAATAACCTTGCGGCGCTTGCATATGACAGTTCAGCAGCCGCAAGTAGCGCGATGACAACCGGCTCTGCGAGGAGCGAGAAAGTTGTGTGCTGTGATGGCATCTCCGGCCGTCGCTTGACCATGCTGCTTTTCTCGCCGGATAGCTCTTCTCGTACGGAAAGCGAAATAAAGTCGTGCACCGCTTACCAATGAAGCAATTTGTGCACCCATACGCAACACTATTCGGCCTTTTCATGTAAACAGCGCTATCAAAACCACCACAAAACGGCGCCTCAAGGCGTGCTATAGGGCTATAGTTGATTGTTCGTCTGCTTTTCGTATCCAACCACGTAGGGGGCGCTCGTAACAGCCGGGCTCGCGCATGCGCAACAGAATTTTGCAAACCGTCAGTTTATACTTCTTTAAAATGCCACTGTTCGCCAGGCTCATTGAGGCTCGGTACTGAAGGAAGGAGATTACGTTAAAAATATAATAGAAAAAAGAAGAGAGAGAGAGAAGAATACAGGAAGGCAGGGATGTTAACCAGTCAATAGTCTGGTTGGCTACCCTACACTGGGGGAAGGGAGAAGGGGAAGAGAAAGAAGGGAGAGAGAAGGTGTAGGTACGTGTACGGACAGCACTTCAGTTAAAGTCGCTCGAGCAAACCAGAAGTTCTGAGAAAACACAAAAGCGCCTTCACTGCCTTCTGAGCCGATGATCGGTCGGGACGGTGCTCTAATATTGTCTGTTCACTCAGAGGACGATGGTCTAGTCTCCTCAATGTGTCGGACAAATACTGTCTTTGTGCTTGAAATTGAGGACAATGGCACAATATGTGGTCAATGTTCTCCTCGCATGCGCAAACATCACATGCAGGACTATCAGCCATTCCAATTAGGGCTGAGTAGGCATTCGTGAAGGCCACTCCAAGCCATAACCGACACAGAAGAGACGCTTCACGCCGGTGCACACCGGCTGGAGGTCTGAGTTGAAGTGATGGGTTTAGTCGGTGCAGTCTTGTGCGCCTTGTATGTACGGTATTCCACTCTGCTAAGGAGATCGTGCGTGCCAGAATGCCAAGTTGTCTCGCGGCGTCGGTCCTTGAGAGCGGAATGGGGACGCAGCGGTCTTCTTGGTTTGACGTCCGAGCTGCCTTATCGGCGTCATCATTACCAATGATACCGCAATGACCTGGTATCCACTGAAAAGAGATATTGTTACGTAGGAAGACGCAGAGGAAAAGCTATGTACAAGTATATTTACAAGGAAAATACGCTGCGCTTGGCCAAGAGGCAACAACCCGCGCTAGCTTCTTATCGTCGTCGTCGTCTTCACACTGCTGGCCTTTCGTGATCGCGCATATTGTGCCGTAGCACTACCCCCGGCTGCAAAAGCGCCGTCCCGGAGCGACTAAAGATCGAACTCGGAAGCAGTGTAGTAGGCCTTGAGCCTACTGACGTGTACGACATCACTAGATGCCACAGGAGAGGACGAGGTTGAGGCCACAGGAGCAACTTCGTAAGTCACAGGCGTCACCTGGCGCAGCACGCGGTAGGGCCCTGTGTATCGCGAAAGGAGCTTCTCTGAAAGTCCGACGTGACGAGAGGGCGACCACAAGAGCACGAGCGCACCAGGTGAAAACTGTACGTCACGATGGCGGGCGTTGTACTGACACTGCTGAGTGGTCTGTGAGGCCGTCAGTCGAGCACGGGCAAGCTGGCGTGCATGGTCGGCGAGGGCGATGGCGTCGCGCGCATACTCGCTTGTTGAGACCGCAGCAGGAGGAAGTGCCGTGTCTAGGGGCAAGGTAGGTTCGCGACCGTACAGTAGATAAAAGGGAGAAAATCCGGCGGTGTCGTGCCGGGAAGAATTGTACGCAAATGTTACGTAAGGAAGGGCAATGTCCCAGTCGTGGTGGTCCTTGGAAACGTACTTGGCCAGCATATCGGTAAGAGTACGGTTTAACCGCTCTGTCAGGCCATTGGTTTGAGGATGGTATGAAGTAGTCAGTTTGTGTTGAATGGAGCAGGAACGCACAATGTCAGCGATAACTTTCGAGAGGAAGTTTCGACCACGGTCAGTAAGCAGCTGTCGCGGGGCGCCATGAAGCAAGATAATGTCACGCAAGAGAAAGTCCGCGACGTCAGTGGCGCAGCTGGTAGGGAGAGCCCGAGTGATAGCGTATCGGGTGGCGTAATCAGTCGCGACGGCTACCCATTTGTTCCCAGAAGATGACGTGGGAAAGGGACCGAGCAGGTCTAATCCAACACGAAAGAACGGTTCCACAGGGACGGTGATCGGCTGGAGATGACCGGCAGGTAGCACCTGAGGTGTCTTCCGACGCTGGCAGGGATCACAGGCAGCAACATAGCGTCGAACGGAGCGAGCGAGACCAGGCCAATAGAAGCGGCGGCGGACGCGGTCGTACGTGCGGGTTACCCCAAGATGTCCTGAAGTGGGTGCGTCATGCATCTCAAAGAGCACAGTCTGTCGTAGCTGTTTTGGCACGACAAGAAGGTCAGAGCCGTCAGGGAGGAAGTTCCTTCGATACAGAATGCCATCCTGGAGGACATATCGGCGAACGGATGCGTCGGTAGGTGTGGAGCGCAGACGCTCGATAAGTGCTCGCAGCGATATGTCTCGGTACTGCTCATCGGCGATGTTACCGAAGGCAGAGACAGAGAAAATGCCGTTGGCGCTACTACTGTCGGCGTCGTCAGGCTCGTCGACCGGGTAGCGAGACAGGCAGTCAGCGTCCTTGTGTAGTCGGCCAGATTTATAGGTTACAGTATACGAATATTCTTGGAGGCGTAAGGCCCAGCGACCAAGTCTTCCTGTAGGATCTTTCAGTGAGCATAACCAGCAAAGCGCGTGATGGTCTGTGACAACGGAAAAGGATCGGCCATATAAGTATGGGCGGAATTTCGCAACCGCCCAAACTAGGGCCAGACACTCACGCTCAGTGATGGAATAGTTGCGCTCCGCCGGTGAGAGGAGCCTGCTGGCGTAAGCGATAACACGGTCGTGGCCACGCTGGCGTTGTGCCAGTACTGCTCCAATTCCGTGACCGCTGGCATCAGTACGGACTTCGGTAGGCGCAGAAGGATCGAAATGGGCCAAAACGGGAGGCGTTGTGAGAATGTCGATTAGATGAGAGAATGCAGAGGCCTCGTTATCGCCCCACTGGAAAGGAGCGTCTTTTTTCAAAAGGTCGGTTAGTGGTCGTGCTATGGCGGCGAAATTTCTCACGAAACGGCGGAAGTACGAACAAAGGCCGATGAAGCTGCGCACATCCTTGACACACTTCGGAACAGGGAAGTGCGTAACAGCATGGATCTTGCCTGGGTCCGGTTGCACTCCGTTCGCGTCAACGAGATGTCCAAGGACGGTAATCTGGCGACGGCCAAATTGGCACTTCGATGCGTTGAGTTGCAGACCGGCTCGCCGAAAAACGTCCAGGACTGCTGAGAGGCGCTCGAGGTGCGTAGCGAACGTTGGGGAGAATACGATAACGTCGTCCAAGTAGCACAGGCACGTGGACCATTTGAAACCGTGAAGAAGGGAGTCCATCATGCGTTCAAAAGTGGCAGGGGCGTTACATAGACCGAACGGCATCACTTTGAATTGATAAAGACCGTCGGGTGTGACAAAAGCAGTCTTCTCGCGGTCGAGATCGTCCACGGCAATCTGCCAGTAGCCGGAGCGAAGGTCAATAGAAGAGAAATAGCGAGCACCGTGGAGGCAGTCAAGGGCGTCATCAATCCGAGGTAGGGGATACACGTCCTTTTTGGTAACCCTGTTAAGGTGCCGATAATCCACGCAAAAGCGCCATGAGCCATCCTTCTTTTTGACCAGTACTACAGGTGACGCCCATGGACTATATGATGGTTCAATAATGTTCTTGGCAAGCATTTTGCGAACTTCTGCGTGAATAACTTGACGCTCAGCTGGTGACACTCGATACGGGCGGCGATGAATAGGAGGGGCATCGCCGGTATTAATGCGATGTTTGACAGCTGTAGTTTGGGCTAAAGGACGATCGTTAAAGTCAAAAATATCGTGGTAGGAAAACAGAACGCGGTAGAGTTCACGAGCGTGCTCGGAGGGCAAGTCGGGGGCAATCATTTTCCGTAAGTCAGCGTTGGTACAATTTGCCGACTGCGATGGTAGAGGGGTATCGGATGAAGTGTCGTCTACTGCAATGGATGCTACTGAGTGATCCTCGAATGAACAAAGCTGGGCCAAAGACATCCCACGTGGCAGCACTTGTGTCGTCAAGCCAAAGTTGACCACTGGCAGGCAGACGCAATTCGCCGTAATAGATAAAACTGTATGGGGTACTGTGATCCCGTGCGTAAGGAGGACGTCTTGCATAGGAGCCACGATGTAGTGACCGTCGGGGACTGGTGGGGATGACACTAGGTCAACGTAGGTCAGTGCCGAAGGTGGCAAGCGAACGAAGTCGGCGGAACTGAGGCGACTGGGGTGTGGTTCAGCAGGATCCAGAACAGGCAGGTCAAGGCGGAGAGTACTGGCGGAACAATCGATGAGAGCAGAATGTGCGGAAAGGAAGTCTAAGCCGAGGATGATGTCGTGGGGACAGTGGGCGATGACTGTGAATAGCACGATTGTTGAGCGATCGGCGAAGGAGACGCGGGCGGTACACATACCAATTACGGGGGCTGTTCCGCCATCGGCGACACGAACAACAGGCGTCGTGGCGGGCGTGATAATTTTCTTGAGCTGGTTACGAAGGTCAGCGCTCATTACGGACAAATGCGCCCCAGTGTCTATGAGAGCAGACACAGAAACACCATCGACTTGCACGTCAAGAAGGTTCAGATGAGTGGGCAAAGTCAGTAGAGGATTTGGCGGCGTAGGGAGCAATGCAGCGTCACCTCGAGGCGCTGCATCGTCTAGTTTTCCGGCTGGGAGCGGCGTCCGAAGGGAGTCGGCGAATAGGAGCGACGGGGCTGTGGAGAGCGAGATTGTCGTCGTTGGGGCGAAGGCGAACGAGAATAGGGGCGGTTCGTTGCAGGAGAATCAGTGGCGGCATTATCGGAGCGTGCGGCATAGGGACGAGAAGGGCCACCTGAGGGGCGAGAGTAGGCAGTATAAGTAGACCGGCTCGGGGAACTCCAGCGACTACGACAGTGCCGAGAAATGTGCCCGATTCGATGGCAGTGGAAACAAATAGGCTTGTCGTCAGCAGTGCGCCATTCAGATGGGTTGCGGAAACGTGGTGGGTAAGAAGATGCGGGACGGGGCGAAATCGAAGAAGCCGGGCGGGTATTAGGGCGATGGGCCGAGCAGAGGGTGTGAAGACCCATGTTTTCAAACTCCTGGCGGACAACTGCCTGGATCAGTGAGACCGTGACTGCAGATGTGTTGGTGGGACTGGAGTCGAAGGCAGCCGGATAGGCGGCCTCGATCTCACGCCGGACGATCCTGGTAACATCGGCAGTGTTGTTGGGACGAGGAGCGTCGGCACAGGAAGATGTCGCTGGGGTGTTGGGCAGACGGGCAAACTGCTGGTCAATACGTCGGCTTTTGGCGAGTTCCAGGCGGCGGCACTCTCTTATAACAGCATCCACCGTCGCTACGTTGTTGCAAACGAGCAAGTTGAAGGCGTCATCGCCAATGCCTTTGAGGATGTGGGAAACCTTGTCTGACTCAGTCATGTGGGTGTCAACTTTGCGGCACAGAGCCAAGACGTCCTGAATGTACGTGACATAGGGCTCTGTTGACGTCTGCACACGGCCGGAAAGCGCCTTCTGCGCGGCAAGTTGTTGACCGTAGGGGTTGCCGAACAAGTCTCGAAGCTGTGTCTTAAGTGAATCCCAACTGGTGAGCTCATCTTCGTGCGTGCGATACCAAACTCGAGGTGTGCCACCGAGGTAAAAGACTACGTTGGCGAGCATAATAGTAGGGTCCCACCGGTTATTGCGGCTGACGTGTTCATACAGGCTGATCCAGTCATCGACGTCTTCCCCATCTTGGCCCGAGAATACGCCAGGATCACGGGGAGCGGGGAGAGTGATGTAGGTCGTCGAAGTGGCAGCAGGTGTCGGAGCCGGCGGAGTCGGGTTGTCGTCGCCGGGAGCCATGAAGGAAGGCTCGACGTACCGTCCACTGCGAAGCTCCGTGACGAGGTACAGGGAACGTCCACCTCCACCAGATATGTTACGTAGGAAGACGCAGAGGAAAAGCTATGTACAAGTATATTTACAAGGAAAATACGCTGCGCTTGGCCAAGAGGCAACAACCCGCGCTAGCTTCTTATCGTCGTCGTCGTCTTCACACTGCTGGCCTTTCGTGATCGCGCATATTGTGCCGTAGCGATGTCATGGCCTTTTTCTCCTAATTGATGGACAAGTTCCGCGATTTCGCACGTGAGCTGATCGTGATTCCCATGTCGGAGAGATGAATGCACACATTGCAAGGCCGGCCTTGAATCGCAGAAGACTGCCCATTTTCTAGGACTTTCAGTATTTATCACTTGAAGCGCCTCGCGGAGAGCCGCGAGCTCTGAAGCTGTAGACGTAGTGACATGGGAAGTCTTGAATCGCTTGGTTATTCTCATTGCTGGTATAACTACAGCGCCGCCGGAACTGGTTGGTGTAGTTGATCCATCAGTGTAGACGTGTGTGTAGTCGCTGTATTTCTCGTACAACAGAAGTAAAGTTAGTTGCTTGAGCGCTGATGATGGCAAGTCCGACTTTTTCTGAAGTCCTGGGACTGTAAGGTTCACTTGAGTACGGCGCATACACCATGGAGGAATAGAAGGCCTTGCCGCAGGTGTGTAACCTGACCTGAAAGAGGCACGGTGCGCGAAGACAGTCGCACTGAATGTCGCGTGGGGCCTATCTACTGGGAGACTTGCTAGGTGGTGGGTAGGGGTGGGGAACGATCCCACGTCTTCGCATTACGTGTGCGGTGCTCTACCAGTTGTGCTACCGCAGCGCTGATTTCCCATTTACTTTCTTCATTATTTATTTTTTACTACTAGAACTAACCCCGGGAGTGTTAGCCAGCGCCACCGCTAACCAACCTTGGCGGCGGATGTGGAACATCCTTCTTGCCGCAGGCCCCACGAGTACGTGATCATTTTTGGGTGAAGGCAACTGGTCAATAAACCCGCACATGCTACCTGAATTGGTTAGAGCATCGCACGCGTAATGCGATGACACGGGATCGTTCCCCACCTGTGGCAAGTTCTTTTTTCAGAGAAAATTGTAGAGCAACACGAAAAACTTCCGATACAGCTTTCTGGTGCTCAATACGTGCTACATAAAAGTGTTTTTGCGAGCGTGAAACAAGCCCGCAAATACATGCTAAGTACCTTGAGCGGCCAGTCGCGCGGCGATTTTGCATGCATTCAAGGGCTTCTTTCATGCTCGAAAAAAAAAAAAACACTTTTATGTAGCATGTATTGAGCAATAGAAAGCTGTATCGGGAGTTTTTCATGTTGCTCTACAATTTTCTCAGTTACACCTTTCATCTAATTATAATATTTGAGAAGTTGATTAATAAATCGAGACTAACTATGTAATTAGGCGGAATGTAAAAAATAATTGGGGTATCTGCAAGCAGCGGCAAACAACATTACCTTGGTTCTGTCCAGCTAGGTGGCATTTGCATATTTTTAAATCTTGCTGCGTGATAGCTGGGACATAATGTATAACAGATGAATATTACACTTCACACGATTCTTACAACATAAACGAGTTTCATAATTGCATAGAACTCACGATCAGCTCACGTGCGAAATCGTGGAACTTGTACTTCACTTGTGAAAAAAAGGCCATGATATCTCCTTTCAATGGATGCCAAGTCATTGCGGTATCATTGGTAGTGACGACGTAAATAACGCAGCTCGGACGTCAAACAAAGAAGACCGCTGCGTCCCCATTCCCCTCTCAAGGACCGACGCTGCGAGACAACTTCGCATTCTAGCACACGCAGTCTCCTTAGCAGAGTAGAATACCGCACATACAAGGCGCACCAGATGGCACAGTTCACGTCAAACCCTTCACATGACTCAGACTCCGACCAGACCCCGGCCAGACTGCACCGACACGAAGTGTCTCTTCTGTGTCGGTTGTGGCTGGGTGTTGCCTTCACGAAAGCTTACTTAGCACTAATTGGAATGGCTGATTGTCCTGCACGTGATGTTTGTGGATGCGAGGAGAACAGTGACCACTTATTGTGCCACTGTCCTCAATTCCAAGCACAAAGGTGGTCTTTGCCCAACGCATTCAGGAGACTAGATGATCGTCCTCTGAGTGAACAGACAGTAGTAGAGCACCGTCCTCACCGATTATCGGCTCAGTGGGCAGTGAAGGCAGTTTTGTGCTTTCTCAGAACGTCTGGTTTTCACGAGCAGCTTTGACTCAACGACTGTCTGTGCACGTCTCTATACCCTCTCTCTCTCCCCCTTCTCACTTCCCCTAGCGTAGGGTAGCCAACCAGACTCTTGACTGGTTAACATCCCTGCCTTCCGTATCTCTCTCTCCCTCCCTCCCTCCCTCTCTCTCTCTCTCTTGCCAATCCTTTTAATAGTGAATCTCCCACTACCAAATTACATGTCCACGACCACTTGAATGCTAATCGCATTAACGACGATAAACTACTCCAAAGAATAGGTAATGCCTGATTATTTTTTGACGTAGATGCATGTTTCTCCTTGTATATATTTGCTCTTTTATAAATTAGTACGGTAAGGCAAAGGCGTGTTACTGCTACCGCACAAATTTTAGTTCAAATTTGCTTGCCATTTTGTAAAATTTTATGGAGATTCTGTTTCCATTCTTTTCATACAATTTACTTTCTCTGTTCCTCTCACTTTCTTTTTGCGGACGACGGGTTGTCTACTTGTACTTCCATTTGCTCTGTACTTGGACAACGAAATTTGTGACCTCTTCCTACATTACGTCTCCACCCTTGTGAGGTACAAATATTTGTGCGCTCAAGCTTACTATTTCTTATCCATTTTCCTGCGTCTTTCTTTAAAACTAATGTTGCTCGACGCTTCTGAGACATAAAAAAGGCTCTAGTCCATGTAACCCTGCACTGACTCCATGTAACCCTGCACTGTCGCGAGTCCCCAATGCCAATCGGCCTACCGACCTTTGTTTAAGTTCCAACTAACAAGATCTCCAATTTTAAGCACAGAATGGCATGTGCAGACGTTAGTGCTAGCGCCATTTCGCCGTACCTAGTTCATCGCGCAGCCTCGTACTGTAGCTCTAAAGCGCTCTATTTTTCAATTTAATCGCTTTCCGCTGCTTCTTCATCCTCAGCTTTCCTTGGTCAGTCTTTGAGCAGGCCTTTCCTTTGCTTATGTATATAGAAAAAGAAAAATGGTTTAAGAAACAGGGTGCAAGATACAATTTAAGACTTACCATGTTCGGTTATCAGAGGTCTTATGACCATATCTTGCACCGTGATCTCCTAACGCATTTTTTTTCTTTGAGCAAGCTTGGCTAGCGTTAGCTGAGACACACGGTACATTCATTCAGACATTTATATTGCTTGACTATGGCTATGACTTCGTGTTGAATTGACACCGATTCATTACTTGTTTCTCAATTCAAAGACCATAACTTCCTATGTCTCTGGGCTAAAATTAGGGCCGAGATATGTTGCTTCATTACCGTAAGCACTCGCTAGCCTCGGTAAATCCCCTCCACTTCATAGTTTGGTAGTAGGATTATGTCGTCCCCATATATTTGTCCAGGTACCCTGTGGTGCACCAGCTGTCCTTTACTGGTGTAAGGTAATTCAAAATATATACTCCATCCCATAAGTCGTTTGCAGCACAGCCTTGCACTGCGAACGATTGGGATATTGCCTTTGTACGAGGCGTACAAAGGCAATAGAGACTTTTAGCGTGTCCGCTATTCCGGCAAACCGGGCCCGGTTTGGGCGGATTACCGGATGGTCGGGGGCGTAAACGTGAGCGGCCAGATTTTTGGCTCCAGCTGGTGGCGCAAGGCTCAACCACCTAAACTCAGAGCCAATTACTATATTCTTCTTAGCTGGGGTGTAAGTTCTCGACAGCGGCGTAATTGTGAACACAATTACGCCACTGCCGAAAATTTGCACCAGCAGCGAAGCAGAATAAAGTAGGTTACTGCAATTTTAGCTCTGTGTTTGTCTGATTGAGCTCTACAACACCAGGCGGCTGCACCGCTCCGGCCGCTCACGTTCACTCCCGCGACCATCCGGTAATCCGCCCATACCGCCCCGGTTTGCCGGAATAGCGAACACGCTAAAAGTCTCTAATATCCCAGTGCAGTGGAATACAGTTCCCAGCGTAACTGTCTGGTTAATGGTGGGATTGATCAGTTTTATTTTTGCTTGGTACATGATACGTTACAGCGATATGCGGTATGTTAGGACATTTGCGCATGGACATCGTACACCGCGAATACAGCAGCCGCTGAGCAGATAACGCGGCGCTGATGAAGACATCTCGAGAGACAGTCGGCCTTCCTATTGGTTAAGGAATATTGCAGCTTCCACAGTGCTGCAATAGACTTGTGAGGTGGAGTATGACTATACTCCAGTCGCTTTTCTATTCCCTTAAAGGGGCCTTGAACCACCCCTCCCCCTTGGCGAAAAAAACCCGCGGATAGTCCGCGGATAATTTACGTTGCTGCGAACATCTCAGCCAAGTTTTGCAGTCGTATGCGGCGCGTGGAGCTCGCAAGCGGAACGAGAAGTCACCTCATAGGTAAAATAATGGAAAGAATGATTGTGACTCGCCTGGAATGGTACCTGGAAAATTACAACGTGTACCCAGATGCTATGGCTGGTTTCCGGCGTGGGCACTCATCCATAGATAATGTCATCAATTTGGTCACGTTTGTTCAACATCAAAAACGTCTGAAACGACTCACTGCAGCATTATTCCTTGACATAAAAGGCGCCTATGATAATATAGCACATTATGCCATTATAGAGGCTCTGATTGAAGCCGGAATCGGTCGTATAATTGTTGCCAATCGTACCTCATTGCCATCGAACTACATGCCCGCAGCAAGACCATCCTCACCTTTATGGTGCCTGCACAGACCTGAAATACGTCTCACCATCCCTGGAGTCACGAAGAAGGCTAACATGCCGTCATTTGCCCTGAAGCAGGCCACATTAGAACTTTTACATGAGGTGCACAGTGGCCGCGTACACGTTTACATCGATGGCTCAGTCACGTCTGCAATTTCAGCTGCTGCTGTGGTGATACTAACAAGATCTGTCAAAATACAGCTAAAAACGGCACATGTATTATCAACGACATCTGCTGAACTGGTAGCCTTGCGTGCGGCTCTTCATTTCATTCAGGAGCAAGCACCCCATGCATGGACAGTCTTCTGTGATTCCAAGGCAGCCCTACAGAGTGTACTCTCAGCACTGCGCCATGGATGAACAGCTAGTCGCAGAGATCAGAGAAGTACACCATCGCATAGTTGACGAAGGACACGATATGATATATCAGTGGTTGCCTAGTCACTGTGGCATACATGGCAATGATCGAGCAGACGCAGCTGCCCGATCTGCCCATGACGGCGTCAACTGCGTTGCCGTTCCTCTTTCGAGAGGCGACGCAGCGAAAAAACTTGCCGTACTTGCACATGACCTGACATTAGCTCAGTGGAATTCATCATATTTCACAAGTGGATGCCTTCATACCCCGGACCCTAATTTACAACTCCGTATTCCGCCCGAGCTTCCACGACGCGACTGCACCCTTTTAGTTCGTCTACGGCTTGGAGTAGCATTTTCAAATGCGTACTCTTTTCTTATCGGAACGTCCAACAGCCCACTTTGTGACTTCTACGGGTGCAACGAAACGATCGCGCACCTTCTTTGTCAGTGCCCTCGTTTCAACCCGCAAAGAGCAGTCCTCTCAGCCACCCTAGACAAACTGGACAAGCGCCCAATGACAGAAAACAAGATCCTTGGAAACTGGCCTACGCGAACATCAGCGCGATCGACTATGAAGGCGCTGCTGCGGTATTTAAAAGACACTGGACTTTCTGACAGATTATGACTTCACTGTGTGACGCAGGATTGTACGGTGACACTGCATAACACTAGGAACGCCTTTGCGGGCTCCGTGACAGTGCCCACAGAAACAGTTTGTGTGTACGTGCGTGTGTGTGTAGTTTTTTTTTCGTTATTTCTTTTTTTAATCCTTCTCTTTCCCACCTATCGCATCCCCGTGC
Source organism: Dermacentor andersoni (assembly GCF_023375885.2). Lineage (NCBI taxonomy): Eukaryota > Metazoa > Arthropoda > Arachnida > Ixodida > Ixodidae > Dermacentor > Dermacentor andersoni. Next base: position 271,501,413 of record NC_092814.1, read on the forward strand.
CCCTCCCCCAGTACAGGGTAGCCAACCGGAGATATCTGGTTAACCTCCCTATCTTTCCTTTGCCTTTCTCTCTCTCTCTCTCTCTCACCTCTCTTTCGAACAGAAGCCTGCTCCTCACTCTTTTATGGTCGCTTTATTTCGTAATATAGCAGATTCCCATACGCGGTTGCAATTGGCCAATAGCTGACATCATTCAAGAAGGGCGTTTGCATCAGTGCGCTTCTTCCTAGTTTGACTGTATATTTATTGACGCAACTTAATAAACGAGCTGAAGTAAGCGAAAATCTGCTTTCGAATTTTGTTAATAATTACGTACTTCCGGAAGAAGCCGACTATCGCCTGCTCACGCTCGGCCGGGGCCGCCTGCGTAGGAATTAAACTTTGGCCACCCGGCTTGTCGGTGTCGCAGAAGTCGGGCCTCACTAATTTCGACTAGTTTGGACATTCAACTAGCCTCGAAACGCGCGAAACTTAAGGTCGGACCACACGCACGCTTGCCAGCGCGCGCTCACTGGTGGCCGCTCCTGGTTAGACGCCTTGGCAGACTTCGCGTCGAAGTGAGCTTATTGATAGTGCTTCAATATGCGCAAGTTGGATGAGGCTACTGTCCAGCGGTCAAGCAGGTCCAGGACAAAGTTGGTTCGCACCACGTGGCACAGCCGGACAGGAACATATGAGCGCGAGCGCGCACTCAAGCCCAATCGTGCTAAATTCAACAGTTGCACGTAGCTGCGGTCTGCTACGTAGTGCAGATACCGCGGCCGCCGTGATGTGGCGCGACGAGTCCACTGGCTGAGCGCACTGCGGCTCGCGGAGGACAAACCGTGTTTGGCGCGTCGTATGCGCCAAAATACGAAATAACGGCCTCTACATAAACATCCAAAACCAACTTTTCCAAAAGCAAATTTGAACTGCGCGCCACTGTGACGTTCAGTAGGTGGAGCGTTGTGGGAACACCCAGCTCCGCCGTTGCCTTCGCAGTGCAAATCATTGATGAAGGAGCAGAAGTACCACGTTTGATAGCCACTAACTCCGCTTCTGCTGAACGCACTGAAGAAGTTCTTGCGGCAAAGTATTTCTGAAATAGTCTGGTGTATTAAACTTCAAATTCATTTCCCGACTTCGATAAAAATGGTTCAGGGCCCCTTTAACATAAAACGTGTACAATGGTTATAGAGGTAATCCTTGCTTCAGTTGTCGTTGAATTGTCGCTAGTTATGCGCATTTTCGGCCTTATGATGCCTCCATTCTGCAATCTAAGCCAAGGAGTCATACACTGTACTAAGCATGGGTACGAGTGCGGTGTGGCGCGGTGATGCATGCGCAAATACAGAACGGCCGTAGTGGGATAAACGTCGAGTAACTTCGATACACGGTTGCTCGAGGTTTATCACATCTGTGAGGCCAAAGAGGACAAACGAGTAAATGTTATCTTTTTATTCAGACTTCGACTTTACGTGAGCAGCACAGCAACAATCTCGCTTGACACATTCTAGCTAGTCAAACATCAAACTATTTTCCTCGGTCTTATGCACTTCCTGTATGTACAAACATATAATATGATTTTGTTCACTAAATCACATATCAGCTGTATTTACAACGCGCGATAGTGCTTCGCATGTCTCCAGAGAACATTGCCAGACACCTACGTAAGAGAAAAATGCTGAATATAACGGCAGGCTGGGCAACAGAAGCATAAAGGAAAGGAGGACATAACGCACGCTGCAGGAAGAAGGCGCTAACATGGCAAATGATAAAGCGCAAGCAACAACAGGGAAAGTAATATAGGACAGCGATGCGCATGTTTGGTACGCTAGCCTAAGCGACATGGTTCTAATTCCGCAACGAGAAGGAAAGGACACTTGCCTGCAATCGGGAGGAGGGTAGGATGGGGAGAGGTGATTTCTCGAGGACGCATTATTACTCGCTAGTTTTCCTGGTTTGGATTTCTCCACAGCTTGAGGAAAGCCAGACATACGTCATGCTACACACTATGTGGTCAGCTCAACGATAGGAATGAGTGAAGTAATGCGCCCAAAGACAAAGCGAAAAAGCGTAGCGCGTGTAGTTGGGAGCTAAACAAACATGTACCTCGATGTTTGGAATCGATGCATCGCAGATGCGTCCAGAATTCGTAAACAAAGACGTAATAAGGCACGTGATACGTGGCGTTCAGATATATTTGTGTGCGTGTCGGGGGGGGGGGGGGGGGGGGCAGGTGTGTGTTTGTGTTTTCCTTAACAAGGGAGAGCTGAGGCCACTGATTACACCCCGTCACTCGTCGGTGAAGTTTTGAGCAAGAGTGAACAATTGGCCACCCTTCACGATCGGCACAGGCACAAGTCGACGTCAAAAGCACGCACACAAATGCAAAGACCAGTTAAAAAAGTAATTTGACTGAGCACGTTGTCGTCTATGCTGAGATATCATGGTGCAGTGCTTCTCAAATGCATTGCACAGGGCTCGCAGCACTCAGGTAGAACTAATGTCACATAGTTTTGAACCTGCAAGATAGTAATTATATTAAAGAAGGAATACTTGAGCAACCATTTCGCACATTGCTGTTCTCACTTGTATCAGTTCAGAAGGCAGAAGCGTCACTGGTTTCAACCTTGTTTTCCTCCTTGACTTTGAGAATTTACGTCCGGCCATATCCTTTCTTGTGTATAAATAACTCGCTCCTCCCAGAAACCTTTGAATGCTACCGTCTTGTGGACGTGGTACAAGACGTGCAACTCTGACCCAAGTATATCAGAAACTTCTAATCAAGCTCATGCCATTTAAATACCGACCGCATCATCACAGCGCATCTAAATCGTGCATAGAAGACAGCATGCGGCTAAGGCATCACCGTTCATTGCTATAATCTGTGGGACAAAACCAACGGAAATTAATGCGAAAATATTATCAGAAACAGTACAGCACTTTCCTCTTCACGAGTATGGATAGGCACTCCAGTAGACTTAGGTCTTGTCGCTACCGATGCTGTGTGTCGATGAACAGGGTTGCAGTGCCAGCGGGACAAAATAAAAATAAAAAGGAGCAACCGCGATGCGAGAAGAGTATATCATGGCAACCCACGTATCAACGCGGCAGACGCGAAAACGTTTTCACGCGGGCTCAGCCGGCTGCCCTGGCACTCGTCGGTTCGTCGTCAGTGGTGGTGGTTGTGGCCGTTCATGTGGTCGTAGCTGTGATCACCCGTCCGGGCTTTCCGCTTCTCGACCACGTCCTTGGGCACCGTCTTGAGGTCGTAGGCGAGCCCCAGCTTGGCCATCGTGTCGATGAAGAACGTGGTGAAGTTGAGCTTCCATCCCAGCTCGCTGGTCGAGTAGTCCCAGGGGAACGTGTGGTGATAATTGTGGAACCCTTCGCCGATGGCGGCCCACGAGACGAAGCGGTTCTCGGCCGGCGAGATGTTCTTGTCGTAGGGTCGGTTGCCCCAGAGGTGGGCCGCGCTGTTCACCAGCCAGGTGAAGTTTAGCGATATCACGTAGCGCAGCATGGTGGCGACGAAGAAGCCCACCAAGTAAGACTCGCCGAACAGGTGGTGCGGCAGCACGCTCGACAGGTAGAAGCAGAAGAAGGTAGTCAGCGGCACGTAGTAGCTGCGGAAACGAGAGAGAGATAGAGAGAGAGAGAGAGGAGGTGAAATTAATAAACGAAGTAGGCAACGGTTTACATCAAATATCTGGTGGGTTTTCCCCACATTTACGCCGAAAATATAACGGTGGTTATTGACCAGGGCTGTTGACGAGCCACTTGGAACTATATAAGTGATACGACGCTATAAGCAGTAAAAAGGATACCGTTCTTAATTTTTCTTTAGCTTCTGAGCGAGAGTCTTGCTACAGGAGTCCATCCACAGGGCTCGGCAACAGCCCTGGTAGCATAATAAGTGCCTGCAATACTTCGGCAACAAATGCCAGGCAACCTGCTTGCCAAGGGAACGTGACCGCCGATAACTCCCTATAATTCCTCGTGAGTTCCCCTTAATAAATATGCCTATAAGTACACAGAATAACGAAAGGTGGAATTCTCGCAAGTTCTAGTGAAGGACAGCAACTATTTTGCGATGCAGAGATGCAGTTGTAGCTTGCTACCTGGCCTTGCGGCTTTCGGGTGCAATCGACAGACGCATCAAGCAGCGCGAGCAATATCTACGTTCTGAACTTATTGCATATGCTCCCTACAGATGCATGTTCAGCCGTTCCAGCGCAAACATTTCTGAGATATGAACTTGTAAGGCCGCTACGTACCACATAAAAGACAACCAATAAAGTTAAGTGAGAAGGTAACAAAAGCACCACGTGATCATGTACAGATTACGCTCTCAAGGCTGGGAACCAGAGTCAGGTGCGACGCACAGCCTCACTTTAACGCGGTGGTCCTGTTGCTTCAAGCGGTGTTAGCCTGGAAGTCGGCGCTGGCAGGCACTCCGCTTGAGCGCTGCTATATTTGCAAATATTGTAAAAGAACATCTTTACTGGAATCGCCTTAATTGCCGTTCACAAACGAGAAGCCTGCGTTCCCTATGTGTTTCACAATCACAATAAAGGTGTCGCCACCAGAGTAGCATGACAAACTACCATATTTCTCCATATATTTTGAAACGCGCCTACTGTTGCAACGTCTGTGTGTCTTCGTAACACAGCGAGTGATTGCGGTATGCAAACTTCCATGGGTGAGTTCAGTGTGGCACATTCTGCCAGTACAATTGACATGTTGCCAAGGAAGCTTACTGAGCCAACCACTATGTCAATTTTCAGGGTATAGTTGATAAGCACGATAGTAAAGCATGATCCCGTTGGATCATTGTACGTTGTCTTAGTACGGGATCAAAGTTTATAGGGCAATATAACTGTAATTAGGAATACCCCGGTAAAGGTTCCCATAGCCCAGTGTCATTGCAGTGGACCGTGCGAGTGTGCTCTGCTATCAATAATTACTCGGAGGCCAGAACTGTCCCAAGTGCAAGTGCTGCAAGTGCTAGTCGGAACCAATGACCGTTAAATGAGCCCAATACTATTTTAGTTCAAACGCCTCAGTCATCGCGGCCTGGATGTGTAATTGAAAGCAACGCCTCGGCCATTAGTGGAAAACACCCAAACGTTACAGCTTGGCGACGTAGGCAGCATCAGTTTTCTCAGCTTAAGTTGCATGTTATCTTTAATATAGGGGCAGATCTTCCATTTGCAATACCACCTACGCGAAAAGTAACAGTCAAATGTCTTGGAATACGCATAGTTGGAGGCAAGGTTAGGACACTAAAATCCTTACCCTTGCACCCCTGAGGTTAGCAATGATGAAATATACCCTAGACACTTGTCATTGAGCAAACTTAGAAAACATGTGAATGGTTACAGCAAAAAAGTCATGAAAGGCGCACATCACATAAATGCCACTCCAAGTAACAAGATCACGCCTGACTGCGAGAGTTTTGATCTGGTACGTGGAGTAAGAACGAAGTGAAAAAAAAATTACATGACTACCTAAACAGCGCCCGAAATAACGCTTTGCACATGGACCGATGGTGTCTTTTTACGGTCACATTATGCGCGCAGCTCTGATGTCGCACTGTACCCCTGCGCCTGACGTAGCTGCATCGTACCAGCGCATCTGGCACTTGTTTTCCCCTCTGGGCCATTTCCTGCTTCTCCTGGTACGGCGTGTGATACGTCAAAGCAGTCATTCGGGATTAATGACAGTTCCACTCGTTTGTTTGCGCGTGCTGTATACGTACGCCTTTTGGAACCTAATGACGGGGTCCTTGAGCAGGTCCGAGCAGTCCACGGCCTTGCCCTTGCGCATCACGTCCGGATGCTTCTTGCACATGAGCCAGCCGACGTGCGCGAAAAAGAAGCCCCGGTTCACGTTGTGCGGGTCGGCGTCGCTCTCCGAGAACTTGTGGTGCACCCGGTGGTCACGCGTCCACTCGTACAGGTCGTTCTGAAAGCAGAACAACAACGGAACATCTGGGGTGCTCGGCTCGGTAGTCGCATGATCACTAGAAGCGCTGCGCGTGCTGGGCCATAGAAATGGGAGAGGGGCTACAAAAAATATATTAACAAAAACAGGAACGCCGATTCCAGCCCTCAACCGTGTATACTCAGCGCAAAAGATGAACGGCAACATCGAAAGCTAGTAATTTGGGGAGCGTCTATTTTTTGTGTAATTCTGCGTAATACCTGCCAGTGCTGAAGGGCAGAACATCGCACCACCACGGGAAGAAGAGTAGCCGTAGTCGGCCGAGTATGACATCTCTGTCAGCCGCTCTACATTGCACTGCTGACAACCCAGGTTAACCTACTAAGTACGAATGGAAGTGTCTAGCTAAGGCGCATTTTCACGAACCCCGTTTAGCCATAGTGCGAAAGTGTGTTTATTGCATGTCACGAAAAGTCGAATATCGGTGGGTGGAAAATACCTGATCAGTGTAGTCCCGCCAGGAAAGCTACTATAGGCTGTTCGTATTTTGGCAGTCCATGCAGCTTCTTTTCAAGCAGGCACAACGAGCTTTATTTTTGGGGGGAAATGGGAGGGGGCCGGGGGGACATCATTTTTGCGTGCCCAGAGCAGAAGCGGCGAATTTTAGCAGCTTTATATGCGATGGACGAAAGTATCATCTAGTGCTATTTAAGGCATCGCAAAAGCGCGTTATTTCTTTCACGGTTCCGCGCAGTGCATGCAAGAACTCTTAGATACTCTGAGTCATTCATTTCACAATTTTGTTTTCCTTTAACGCTCGAGGAACTTCTTTACATGACGTCGCGTCGCGACTGGACTTTCGAAATATGACAGACCCTACACAAAAGCTTAAGATTCCATTAGCCCCGTAGAACAGTTTCTTAGCTGAATGCGGCTCTTTCTTTCTTTTTTTCCTGGCGTATTCTTTTCTTTGCGCTCGATTGAAGTCGTCAGAGCGCTTCGCGGAAACTTCTATGAAAACAGACTAAGCGCACTTAGGAAAACCCGACCAATTCGTTTGTCGGAGTATTGACGTTGGCCTCTTCTTGTCAGCAGCAAGCACGCTACGTGAAGCTGCAGAAAGTCCTCCTTTTGGCATCACCTCTTTGCCACCCGCAAGCACGTGAAAGAACTGTGGAGAGTAAGTGACGACTTCCGGGTATTGGAAAGCAGAAAAGCGAAACTTATGCGAGAGAGTGCTATTGTTCTTGTTATGGCTTGTGTTGCTCTGCCGAGAAACCTTCTCAGTGTTTTTGGAACCACAGCATAGGAAACCCAAGTGAAGTGCGAGCGATCACTTGCTCTTAAGAGCTTACCATGACTGTTTGTCCGCGAAAGTGAACTATAGTTGAAAATTAAGTCATCTTTCTTCATGCAGTGACTATACCTCCATAGTCTACAACACTTTCACGGGCCGGCATATTTCATGAGCAAGCGCTGGCAAATCTTTGCGTGGCTGAAACCATCATCTCCCTACTGCTGCAACAAGAGAGAGAGAGAGAGAGAGAGAGAGAGAGAGAGATGAAGGAAGGGCAGGAAGATACAAAACTTTTATGTCCGGTTTGTTACCCTACGTGTGAAGGAGACGGGGGGGCGATCTGCTCATGCAAATGAGCTAACTGAACGGGCTAAGGTATAAGGGCCCACATACCATGCAGTGTAAAGCTAACAAAATATAAGCGACAGAACAATAAGAATACACGAGACACATGCCTCCCGCACTGCTTCTTCATGTGTCGTGCATTTTCGCAGTGTGTGTCCCATGTACGGTTGCTTCACGAGTCAAGTTTTTTTTTCCTTTATTATTTTTAACACTCGAACGTGCGTTCCGTATGTCTGATATATGCAGTGCTAATTTCTGACCACTTCCTGATTTCTGGTAACCTTCTCGCGCCTTGTGTCAGCCTGTGTTAACATCGGCGCACAATTGGGACGAAAAATCCAGGCATAACGTCTGTGGGCGTATGTGCCGCCACCGCGGATACTACGGAGTGCCGCAGGTCTCGCTGCTTAAGCTTCCCAAGGTCGGCCGAAAACACCCGGCCGTGAGAACACTGCGAAGGACGACGGAACAACGGCCACACGCGCTTGGTAACGTGAACCCCGAGGCGATAAACTCTTACGAGGAAAAAGATGCAACAAAAAGAAGCGATCGATTAAGAAGCAAGGGACCGTCCTGCGATTGTTTCTCACAGTGGACGGCATATTCACCTCAAGAAGTCCCAGAACACTGGCCATCCTTCGAGAAGTTGAGGCCAAAAGTACGTGCCCACATGCACGTCCCTGAGAGAGTTGGTGCGAAACCAAATATCCACGGCCAGTACCTTCGCTAACCGAACTGGTCGCTATGAGGAACGTTATTATACAAGACGTTTACTTGAACAATGTGGTAAGAAAGAAAAAAAGGAAAGAATTAAAGAAGCAACGGACGACAGGGTGCGAACAGCGAGCTTTGCGAGCTACCCGCGATTATTGAGCGATTGCATGGTAAACCGAGTGATCGTGTAAGGTTTAATGAAAAACCGAACTATGAGCGATTGACGGTATCGACTTTGAGTGGGATAGATCGAGAAGTGGATATGGCATCATTTAAGACGTAAGATATGACGCGCAGCATAATCTTTTTTTCTTTTGCTATTTCATTGCGTGGTTGACGTCTTGTTGAGCACAGTTTCTTTTCGCAAATCCGCAAAAACATTAGTAATACTCATCGCTAAACAAACAGTAGGGTTCTGCCTGTTGTTTCCGGCATTTTGTTCCTGCCCATGTAGCTGTTTGGCCAGCTTTGCCCAATCGGGCTCACAGTGCACAATGTTTTTGTAAAGAGATTCAGTCCGTCTTTTGGCATCAAGCTTTTCTGTGAACGTAAGTCGATGCATCTATAATGCGCCACCATATCTCATGACCAGTGCAATCTTGTCGGTGTGTTCACAAGTGCGAAAATTAAGGCAATTTTCCTTGATAGTCCTACGTCGCACCAAAAAATTTTGGTGAGCTAGTGGAACCACATGCGACTGGGCTCTGCGGCAGCAACAATACCGCTGTCCCTTCAATACTGCTGTTTTCTGTGAGTGAAACAAGGTTCACATTCGACTACCTACCCTGGCACCGAGGGCATCGACTGGTATCGTGGCCGCAAACGCTACCTTGCTCGTCTCCAGCCACCTACACCTGAGGGGGCATCCTTCAACGCCTTTTCAACGTCGATCACCCTCTGGTGTGATCTCGCGTCCTTGATTTCTTTCTTATTTCTTTGGGGGGGGGGGGGGGGGGGGGTTACCGCATGCTAAGCAAATCTTTAGGTCTCTGTCACTGAACAGAACGCGACAATGTTCGACAACGGTGTGCGAATGACGATGTAAATACTATTTCTTTTCTCATCGTTTATCACTTCCTCAAGAGTACCGTTAACGGAGCATCAGCACCCACGTACATACCCGGCTATAAAGCTGGCCTTGTGTCAACTCGCAGCTGAATCTCGACCTCTACTTGGTCCCAGACAAGCGCTGTTTACGGTATCTTACATTTGTAAGTGATGGCCAGTGCCGACGGGACATCCTTCTCGGCCATCCGGGAAGTCGGCACCAGCACATGTTTTGGCAGGCAAACGTGGGGGCGTTCGATGCTGCATTTGCTGACATCGAGGAAAGCGGATAATCGCAAGGACAGTGAACGTGCTACGGCGCACAATGCGAGCGCAGCTCCTATAGCAAGGAAACGATCTTGCAGCAAACTGACTCCTTGAATGTAATGGGATGCGCCCGTCCTATAATGGCATCAACATTTTGTATTCGTGTACGCTAAAGTATCATTGAACTAGCCGTGGTACATGCAGGTGGCGTCAAGTCAGAATCGATTACATTCGTCATGTTTTTAGGTTCGGGAAATTTAATCACAATAAATTGTACCTGTAATTGCTAAGCCATAACGTTCGAGCTTGTAACGATAAAAATAACATTAGAATAATATCTTGCCCTGACGAGGGAAGTTGCCTTTCCGATTACTATTCCGAGCACGGTGCGACGATCGTCGCATTCAGACGTGCCTTCCTGATCCAGAAATGTAAGCTGTAAATGTAAGCTGTAATACTAAAGTTGCCTTGGCAGAGCCAGCCTGTTTTCCTCCTCTTTCTTTTCATTGTCTAGGTGTTTCGCGAGCGCTCATAGCATGTCTATACATGTATACTTGTATATATGTATATTTGCATGTATATATATACATGTATATGTACGAAACTTTAGGCTGCACTTGACCATGCAGGCAAAATTAGGTCGCGATCGTTACGGATGCCTGCATAGACAATTCGAAATGCATAGTTTACGCAAGGGGAAAAGTGACACGGTCTTGCTTGGACATAATGTTTCCTACAAAAATTGCTAGAGCGAACTAGGGCGCTGCATTCGTTCAGCCACCATGGAACGATGGGTGTAATGAATGGATCTGTCTGATTTTCGTGCTTGGAGCTTCAAACGTGCTTTTGACACCATTTATTACGCTTTTTCCAAATTTCTCAGCACTCACTGTTTTCTGAGCACAGCAATGGTAAATTAGACTTTGCGCACATGCGTAATCTCTGTGAATTGTTGCATTTACAGCGCAATATATTGTTGAACATGATCAATTGCAAAGTAACGAAGCCGTTTGAAGCCATAAGGACGAAGTTTAGGCAAATCGACCTACTAAACATCATTCCCACGATGGCTGAACCACCGTGCTTGGAGAACCACAGTGCTCGGAGAACCACGGTTCTCTTGCAGAACCTAGCGCCGGAGTTGGTTATCAAGTAATGCGTAATACGTGTAGGAAATGCCACGCGCTTGATCTCTGGCAGCGTCGGCAAGATTTCTGTGCTCGGACGCGGCTCACAGCTCTTAATGGTAGCTGCAAAGTTGCGCAATCAGCAGCACTGCTCGGCGTTAGGTGAGTGAGAGAAAAAAAAAAGAAGAAAGAAAATCCGCGAGGGTGAGTCTCGCAGCACGCAAGGTCAGTGCCGACTCGGGTCATTCACTCGCTTGGGGGCGAGTGGTGCGACGGGAAGGTGAGACAGAAGGGGAGTGCCGCCACTGGTGACCTACATTCCACGCAACGGGCTCGGCTCTCCTTGGGTGAGAAAAGAGCACGGCTGCTTTGCCGTCGCCGTCCGCCGCGGGGAGTCGCGCCCCATCGTAGGCGTACTGGGGTGCGGCCGCCTGTAGCCGCAAGTTGACGCAGAAGCCACTACACCGCAGTTTTCTCCGAACAATACTACGTTCATGCGCAGGGAATATACGGCGGCCTGGCTGCTGCGTGATGGTTCCGCCAAGCTTCTCAAACATGCTACACTAGGAAAAACCAAAGAAAGAGAAAAGAAAGGAGGAAAGACAGAGATCGAAGCATGCACCCGGTTTCACGGAACCGCTTACGGAGCAGAGGGGGCAGCGGATGAGTACCGCTGATAACGATTATCTTTCTCGCAGACGGATAGTTATTGCAGTTTTCGCCTTTCGTGAAAATAGAGAGAGAGACAAAAAAAAATGTCCTCTTACGTCCTCAAGGCACAGGAAGCTACCCAAATAGCAGCCGATCATTTCAGTCATCGATGAAGGTTTCCTCCGAGCATAATATTGGGCGCAGACATAAAATGGGTGTTTCAGGACGATGTCTGCAAGTATGCGGCCACGCTATGAAAGGATTGTACGCGTACTAAAAAAAAAAAGCGCTGTATCTCCCCAGGCACGTACATTCACACGTGCTACAAGCGCCTCGGACGTACTTATGCGCTCTAATACATTGAACGCCAATATTGTTTCGGATGCCGCCGCGTGCCATCATTTTCCACATTCGCGGCCTGCTGCAATCAAGGTCTGATTGCCCCACGCCCTTATATTGTGCAACAGGTCAGACACAAATAAGACGGAATGGGACTACTCAAACGACATTTATGACTTATGACTTCCAGTTTGAGTGTGAACTACGGAAGTAGAAAAGCGCACTTTCTTTTTCAGGACTTAAAAATTTAATTATGGGGTTTCACGTGCCAGAACCACGATCTGATTATGAGGCACGCCATAGTGAGGGACTCCTGAATAATTTCGATCACCTGGGGTTCTTTAACGTGCACCTAAATCTAAGTACACGGGTGCTTTCGCATTTCGCCCCGATCGAAATCCTGCCGCCGTGGCCGGAATTCGATCCCGCGACCTCGTGCTTAGCAGCCCCACGCCATAGCCACTAAGCAACCACGGCGGGTATATAGGGCTTGTACTGCGCTTTCCGTGCCCATTCTGCCAGGGACGTTCCGAAAGTATAAGCTTCGTCATTTTTTTTTAAAGAGAAGATGATAAAGCAGGTGAATCAAACAATCGCCATAAGAACCAAGCCCGTTGCTGGTTCAACGACGGAAAGAGCATCAGTGGAGAAAAAATGACGTATGCGCAGAGCGACGAAGAGAGAAGCAGACCGGCGCGCCCGAGGTTATTCCAGTACAAATCACGATTGCAAACATACGTGTGCTGTTTCCGGTATGAATGGGCACATTTGGGCACGTATGATTGGGCACATGAATGGGCATTGAAAGCCGCACTCTCGGGACGTCACTTTCAAAACAATGCTGAGGTGGAGCAGGCTGTGCCACTATTCCTTGCATCGCAGGGCACTGAGTTCTACCAGAGTAGTTTCTTCAAACTGATTGCACGCCACGACAAATGTCTCAATGTCGGTGGCAACTATGTGAAGAAATAGTGCAAGGTGTATAGTTCATGATGACGCGGTGTGTTTTATTTATTTATTTATTATTATTATTATTATTATTATTATTATTATTATTATTATTATTATTTTGCAATAAAGATTCCGTGTGAAAATAAACGACGAAACTTACTTTCGGAACATCCCTCGTACTCGCCCTCTCTTTGTACCGTTTCAAACAGGCCCGACTGTTTTTAGGAGGCGAAATGATGTGACAATGTCTAACAAGTGACGACGAGGGGTTAATCGTGCTGGCTTAAGATAAACAAACCACGCCGGACGGCGTCCTTATATATACTCATTGAATGCCTCGTGCAACCAAAGTGGGCCCACTTTTGTCGGGTGGGACATAGAGCGCGACCAGAAGTCAGCAGCGAAAGAATCGTGAGCAAAACATATCGTGCTCTCTCTCTTTCTCTCTTAACAAAATTCTAGTAAGTGGGAGCACTCGATTAGGACTTGGCAGGCGGCTATTTACGACGGCAGCGCGTCCACTCATGAGGACACCGGCGCCTGGAGGTAACCGGTCCGATCCACTTGATTCGTTACACCCAGCCGTAGACTCCTTCAAATAAGCAGCCAATTGCGCAGCATTACGAATTCGGGTGGTCCGCTCTTGGTCGTCGTGACGGTTGCTGTTGGCGGTTCACCTCATGCACTCCACACAGATACAAAGTGCACGCCAAGTTGGGCGCCTGAACGCTTACTCCGACCTCGGTGGAGCTTGCGCCAATATTGCAAGCCCGGCGTGCTCACGTCACCCACGTAACCGGGTCGCGCGACATCTCCGCACACACTCAATCACATCAACGCGCCGAGTGCACTTGCTTCTGTGTCGTGATGCCAGTTTGTTCATTTGTTTATTATTATTGTTATTTTTCTTTTTTTACTATTACCACCAGAGTTAGACTTGCTACTATCCCGAGAGCGCATAAGTGTCTCTGCTGCCTGAGCACCAATACGCACGGAACTTAGTGATCGCAGACGGCAGCGGCTTCATCGATGAAGATATTAGCACAAACAAACGGGAATGTTTCAAGAAAAAGTTTGGATAGTCGTTGGAGAGAGAGAGAGAAAGAGAAGGAAAGACAGGGAGGTTAGCCAGTGTAAGTACCGGCTGGCTATCTTGTGCTGGGGAAATGGGTAAAGGGAATAAAATGTGAAGGAAGAAACAAATAAAAAAAGATAAAGTGAGAAAAATTCTTGTTAATAGTATTTATCGCAAAGAAACGCACGACACAAGAAGGCGCACAGAACACACAGGTCTTGTTGAAAAAAAATTCGCACAACTACTCGATGCTACAGGCTACAACTTTGAAAGAGGCTGTCTCACAATTCACAAGCCCTTAAGAACTTGAGCAGAACCCTTGTTTCTCTGTGAAGGGGCGATCATCCAGTTTTTCGAGCATGGAAGTGACCGTGGCAGTGTAGGCGAGGAGGATGTTACGAGATGAGGACAGGGTGGACACGCTTGGCGATGAACGTTAAATTCCAGCATTCACGAGCGCGTGATTTGCAGTAACAAGCCACTTCTTCTAAGCAGACACACACGCCCGCAAATAGTAATAATAATTATAAAGACAAAGAAAATCTTCTTTGCCATATCACGATTTCTTCTTTAATTTTTTTTCCCATTCTGATGGTGCAGTTTCGAAGCTCATTAAGGCTTCTTGCAACACTGCAAAATTGCGACACCCTTATTGCTAAAACTATGCTTAAATTTTGTCTTGTAAAAGGGTGCAGAAATATTATTGTCCCCTTAAAATTTTACTTCAGCACGCTGTTTAGTCAAGGCACGTCTAATATTTACACGAGCATTAAAAATATGGCGGACATAAATGGCTTGCGTACGCGAAAGGGAACCTCGCATAGCTACGAGAAAGCGTTGGCAGTTCTGCGCATGCGAAGAACTGAAACCCCATTGAATTTTTCCCGCTCAGCCTATAGCGTAAGCGAACGTTTATTGCGCTGTTTGCAAAACATACTAGAGGTGAAGATCACACAAAAACGTCCATGTATCATACGCGGCTGTGCCCGCTGCCGCGTATCACCACCGACGTCGCACAGGCTGCCAGCCTACTTTGGCCGAATGGAACTGCAAGGGCAGGCGCTGCGCTCCTGATGCCGTGGTCCTCGGATCACGAGCACAGTGCCTTGACCGCTGTGGTAGCGTCGATTCACAGCGTGCTGTTCTGCTTCGTCGCGCGCGCGACACTTGCGTTAATCTTGCGTTAATCTCTCTGTGTGCGTGCGCGCGAGTGTGCGTGTGTGTGTGTGTGCGCGCGTGCGCGCGTGAAGCGTGCGTGGTGCACTAAGTGTGCTTGGGAGACTCACCTGGCAAGCCATGCAGTTGAAGATCATAAGCACCACCCGGAGCGGGAAACGTGCCTTGTAAGCGCGGTGCGACCAGAGTCTGTGTGCTCCGGCTGTGACACCGAGGCCCGCGCAGATTCCCCACACGAAGGCTGCAAGAAGTTGCGAACCGTGAGTGGGATGTGTAAGCGCGGCATCAGAAAGCTTGCAAAAAAAAAAAAAAGCTGAAAGAAGAAAGGGAAGCGATAGAGGTAAGGGATACGAGAGAGCTCAGAGAAGTATGTCTTCTCCTACACTGCGCGTGTGTTTCAACGCTGTCGTGACTTCAAGATGCAGCAAGCACACATGTCTATAATACCATGTCCCAGTGCTACACATGTATACAGCGAAAGAAAAAAAAAGAAACAGGTTAACAAAAACAACAATGGATAATTCGAGTGCAGTGCGTATACTTCGAGGATAGAAAGAGAACCCTGCGCAGTTACTGAAATTCAGAAAACGAGCATATCTTGTAGCGCAATTATGACTATGAAATACAGAATTTCAATTTCAATTCAATTTTTAAATTGTAATAAATCTGAAAAACACATCGCGAAGGCGGCTCTGAATACAGCAGGAGGTCTCATAGTGAAAAGACCTGCATTAAAGAAAACTAACTAAACAGCCTCAGGTTATAAAGAATTTTTATACTTTCCCTATTTCGTTTATAAAAATCTATGTGCACGTGAGTGCGTTTACGATTGTTGCGAAAATGTCCGGAGAGCCAACCCGTTTCAAGCTCGAAAGCTTGCTCTCGCAATAGTCTACACCAGCAAAAAATGAAGCAGAATAAAAAAAAATACTGTAGGCATTTAGCAAGTTAGACAAGAACTGTTTTGGAGCAGCCTCCTCGATAATAAAGCACTCAGTTAAAGGGAACTATTAGGTTGCATATAGAGTTAGCAGCTTTCTCCCTGAAGTTTGAGACTTCAAGGCGAAATTCAAGCGAGCAGATCTCGTCTGCGTTTTGCCCACTTGCATGTGCTACACTCGGAATTGATCACACAGGCAAGAGCTTCGAAAGCTTTAGCAGCGAAGCGCTCAGTGAACCAAAGCAGCACTTACAGAAGATCGCCGTCTGCCACATGACCTTGCGCGTGACGGCCAGATAAAGCCCGTAGAGGGCCATAGAGTGCAGCAGGGCGAACACGGCCACATTCCGCCAGACCACCTCAGTCTTGAAGGCTGGCTTTGCGGCTTGTTCAGACTCTTTTTGCACCGCCTGCTGCTGCTGGACCGTTGTGCTGTGGGAGGTGATGATCTGCACCGCGGAATAGATAGTATACGTAAGTACTTGCAAGCAACCGTACAGCTCCGGCAAGTTTCGTCTATGATATGTGAGCTCACTCAACAACGCTCTTCCTATGAGTCACGGATGGGACACGCGTTAGATACACACGATTCTGACAGTATACCACACCAATGTCACAACTGTTTTACGCAAAGGCTGGACGTGAAAGAGGATGGAATTTCACAATGCTTTTCTTTTTCTTTTTTCAGAATCACAAACCGTGCGCTACGCCTCAGTGGCGTATAGGGGTAGCTAGGCATTTGACGTGTCGCTGCTTTAAGATACTGGCAATCTGCGTTGGCAAGATAATTCGTGATCGCGTAGAGCAAACAACGTGTTTAGTACCCGCCGCGGTAGCCCAGTGGTTACGCCATCGCGCCGCTGAGCTTGAGGTCGCGGGTTCGACCCCATCCGCGGCGGCCGCTTTCCGAGGGGGACAGAATGCAAAAACGCTCGTGTAACGTGCAGCGGGTGCACGTTAAAGAACCCCGGGCGGTCAAAATTAATCCGTAGCCCCCAACTACGGCATGCCTCATACTTAGGTCGTCGTTTTGGCACATAAAAGCAAACAAATTAATTACATAATTAACGTGTGTACTCGGGATGTTGCGCACAATGCCAGCGATCTATTACCGCGGCAATGTCCTGTACACTTTGTCGACCAAGGAGGGGCTCATGCAATCACACCACCAACAGCAAAAAGTGAGCGCAATTAGCATGACAAGGGCAGAGCAAATATTCGCTGCACCGTGTGCGCGTCCAGTAAGGTGACCATGACTATTCGACGCCCATTACCCACTTCAACCGTTGCATCCTCAAATTGAAAGCTATAACGCACTCCGGGCGACCGTCATGAGTGCGCCTTTCTTTCGTAAGCACAGTAGCTGGAACAGAAATCTCAAGAAACAATAAATCTCACTCGAGTGAAAATTTGGCCGCACATGGTGTCCACCTGCGATAGCGCGAGGAACCAGCGTCCTTCTATGACTTCCGTGGTCCCGGTCCTCTCTGCGACACTGCTCGAAAAGTAACTGAACCACTCTGTTGCTCTGCTAGAGAGACAACCGCCACCCAAGGAACCAGTGAGAATCGGCGACTTGGGTTTCTGCTGTTTCCTGCACTTTCCATTTTCGAACCCCAGTCCAACGCCCTCGCAACCGGAAGAAGAGTGGAGTGAAGGCCAGGGGATGGTCGAAAATGCGCGCCCATCAGGAAGCGAACAATACAGGGACGCGGGTGAGAGGCACCCCAGCGTAAGAAGCGGGCGGCCATCCTTCGGCGTGCGGCATAGGCTCGAAACGTGTTAGCGAGTTTGTTTGGGAAAAGGTGTTGTTTACCCCGCCTCCCGTTTGCTGACGGGCAATTTCAGCGGGGCTGTGGAACTCGCGGCTTCCCCATTCTCCGAAAAGCGTTGTGCCAACCGAAGGCGTACTAAAGAGGCCGTGCCGGCAGCATTGTAAGCATCCGTTCCATCCTATCTTGGGCCCGGACAGCGAGCCGGAATGACCGGCTCGCTGTCCCCCTCAGGGGTGCATACTTCCGCATCGCCGACCGAGCGACCGACTGACACTCCCCGCACAAACACTGCCACCTCACGTACACCACCCTTTGCTTTTCATGCTTCAACCGGAGCGGAGTGGCAGTCAGACACCCCGGGCGTGTTCGAGCGGTCGTTTTCACTCCCGCACTGCGAGGAGCAAGGTCGAGCGTGCAACCTTTGGCAGTAGTTCCCCAAGGACAGTCTCCCCCGCCGGCCTACTCTTAATATGTCACGTACGCCCGCCAGTTCCTGTTTCACCGTACCTCTTCCGTCTGACACCACGAAGAACGTTCCCGGCTACTTTTGTTATTCCCGATTATGTGGCGAAGTGTCATTACTAAAGGAGTGATTCAATTAAGTTGGTAATTAGTAAATAAAAATTAAATAATAGATGTTCTAAGTGCCAAAACACCGATCTGATTATGAGCACGCCTTAGTGTGGGACTTGGGAATAATTTTGACCACCTGTGGATCGTTAACGTGCGCCCCT
The DNA here is from genome assembly GCF_023375885.2 of Dermacentor andersoni. Classification (NCBI taxonomy): domain Eukaryota; kingdom Metazoa; phylum Arthropoda; class Arachnida; order Ixodida; family Ixodidae; genus Dermacentor; species Dermacentor andersoni. The sequence goes on from NC_092814.1 coordinate 271,519,779, forward strand.
GCACACGAGCGTTCTTGCATTTCACCCACATCGAAATGCCGACGCCGCGACCGGGATTGAACCCGCCACCTCGCGCTGAGCTGCGCAACGCTACTAAAAGGGTCCAAGAGCGCACCGCGTAAGCGAGCGCCGTTCGGCGTGATTCCGCACCACCAGCGATTTGCAATAGCGGACAAGCCACCGAACCTGCCGATTAGCCTCTTCAGCAGTCGCAGTGTACACATTTGTGTGCGCCACCTTGTTTTAGAGCGAAAGCTCTACTCCTCGAGGTACAACTCCCAAGGTCAATCTCGGCGCGCGTTTGACCTTTAGCCGCTGGCACGCCAGTGTGAAAGTGTGACGTCACCTCACGTGATCCGCTGCGGAGAGGCGTCGCAGCTGCGGTCGTTCGAGCCTCGCCGCAGCGTTCCGAGTGACGAAGCAAGGGTTTAAGGGCTAAATATAGTCCGACGTAACGTGAGCGCGCACACACCTTACGTCACTCTGCGGGAACAACAGCGTCTATCGTTCGACCAATGGTTCGATGCACTGGCGCAGCCAACGCAACGGAACGCTGTGAACGCGCTTCGACGCGCCCGGCGTCGAGCGACACTCACCCGTGCGCCGATAACTTTGGACTTTAAACGCGCCTTTAACAGCTGCCCTTCGGTGGCGCGTGGACACTCAGTCTCGCAATGGGTGAAGCACGCGCCGGTGTGAGAGCGTCAACTCTTCGCCGCAGGTGCCAGGCTGAGTCTGAGCACCCTGCCGATGTAGCTCGCAGTGAAGAACCGTGTCTAACCATGCTTAACCCCAGCCACTCTATTTTATTATTATTCTTTTTTTTTTTGCCTGTATTGGCATTCGGCATAATGTCTGAATAAAACTGCATGTAAGCATGGCAGGCCAAATATGCGCAGTGACTTACTTATGAAATGTACACGACTTGTTTTTGTTAGGTCTGTCCACTGGCGGCAAGAAAAAAATAACTGTGTAAACAGAATTCCCTTTGCACTCAGTGTTAAAACATTTCGTTTCAATGTATTGAGTATAATGCTACAGACGACCACTTTTATTGAGGCACTACCACGTTCGACGAGACGTTCGACGTACCGCACTCCGTCGGAAACAATGAAATATTAATTTATTGTCTCGAACGCTTGCAGTGCATTATTAACTTGTGTATGTGCTGTGAGCCGGTAAATTGAATTCTTCTAAATAAAAAAAAAAAAGGGTGAGTGGCTTGTTACTCTTATTATAAGGGCTCACTAGAATATGCACACACCGTCGTCCTACCATCCTGACTTTCTTTCACTGCAGTCTCCAGCGCCTTGAAATAAAATTATGCAACTGACATATTTATTGACAGTCCATCATAATTATTCACTGAAGGGTTCAAGAAAACTAGTTCGCTTATCGGATATAATCGCTTAAGCTCTTTGCGACCGTATTCAGCGTTTCTCTTAGCGCGAACCAAATGAGGCGGAGTAGGGAGCCACGATTGGGTGCAAGTTGGCCAGGAATCGTGCGCGTTACATTATTTGTGGTGGGCTTCGCACTGAAATAAATGTTCACTCAAGCACTGGGCAGAGAGAAGCCGTCCAACGTATACACGGGACTACACAGGTGCATTTCTAAGCCAGGTCAGACGCGGGTCTAAGCCACTGGTTCCGGTAACTAAAAAAGGGGATGTCTTAAAGGCGGAGGGGGAGCGGCGTTTCTGACACTTGCGCCCACCGTAAACAGGCCGTGATCTGCCACGCGTAAAATAATTATCTCATCTCTTCGTAGTGCACTGGTAAGCATAGAACGTTCACTTACTGTGCCAATCATTTGGTATTTGGGTTTTGTCCAACCCTCAGCATCATTCCCCTGCGTTCATCGTAATAGTTCTTTTTTGTATGAGCGATCGCAGTTTCCAGTGTCATATACGTTGTTTTTGCATACTTCCGCTCACCTTCAAGGCTTTCTAACTGTCGTACAAAAGACCTTCTGAAGTTATCATGGGGCGTATATTTGTATCATTGCAAAAGTAGATTCTTGGTATACGGTAACAATGTATGGGGCATTTTATAAGATAGAAATTTTACGTGTATATTTCCCGCAAAAAATTTATTATCCTGATCTGCGAGTGAAAATAATACAGTTGGTGCGGTCACGGTAAACAAAACAACCAAAATGATGTGGAAATTTTGACCGGCCTCAACCTGAGACTGATCAATCACTCTACCTCTGTAATCGGGTGAGGTTAATCAGATTACGGAAACTTGTACAAGGTTGTGAATTTAAATAGGCGCTTTTAAAAGCATCAGAGCTGTCTGTATGCACCCGTCAAATTGCAGCATTCACTGAACACGTAACGGCACACCAACGCAATACGAGGGGACACCGATATTTCAGGCTGGCGTGAACAAGGCATATAGTGGCGAGACGCGAGAAACGAGCTGAAGGCAGTGTAAAGCGCGTCTTAGATGCGCTGATTGCGTTAACAAAATGAAATAACAAATAAACAAACAAACCCTTTCATTCGGTATGTCTTCTGGTGAGCTCATGCTTCCCCCGAAAGTTAACCACATTCCTGGCACGGACTTCTTTTTTTTTTTTTTTCGCGGTGGCATGTTACGGTACTGTGCACCGTACATCGAGAGGCCACCGACACGCGGGACTGTATATCGATCAAAACTGTGCTGTCCGTTACACAAGCCTGAATGTGTTGAGGTAGGTATAAAACGAGTAAAGGAGCCTTGCCCACGCCTGGTGACCATACTGATTTGAGCCACATGGGCGTCTCGGCAGGAAAAAAAAATTATGCAAGAAAGTATCTTGCCCCTCGTTACAGCTAGCAAAGGTTGCGCAACTGCTATTTCCTCTTTTCATATGACGCATTAGGTCATTTCGTCGTGTGCCCTCCAGTAAACGAAGCCGTTTAGCAATTTTTCTATTGTTCTACACTTCTAGCACCGAGAGCAAGCGACAGTAAGTCTGCTACCTTCGCTGCTCTCACTGCAGACGGTTGTGGCTATTGCGATTGTATTCACAAATTCTGTAGACGGCTTCGCCGCCGCGCAGTTTTCATTTGAAACGGTGGCTCGGTGGTCGATCTGTGCAGCACGAGCGACTGCAGCTCTTTGGGGCCAGGAAGCACGCTCCCGAATGCCGAGTATCATTGCAGATCTACGACGCGAGAAGTTGGTCTATAGGCCCACTAAAATGATAGCTGAGGCTAGCAAAGTTTGAATACCCCGAAAAGTGCGTCTGCGGCGCATGGTTAATGTGTTCAGTGACCCTCAAGCAAAGGGTACATCCCAACGGAGTCGTCCAAAATAGCCTCCGTCACAATGTCAGCAAACTTCGGAAGCTCCGGAAGTAATGGTTCCGTTCTTAATTCCGACGTGTCAGAAGACCCGCAACCGTTATACATTTCCTTATAGGTAGTACCTTCCCTTTCATTTTATTTTTTATTTGTCAAGGACATGCAGGTGAATGAGGAATGTACTCAAGGCTAGAAGAGATATCTAGCCATTGCAGACGATGGTGTGTTCAACGTGGAACCACAGTATTAGCCTTTGTGCCTCGAGATTGAGGAGGATGTTATCACAGTGTTTCTTTCTCTCTCTCTCTCAACCAGGGTCGGAGTTCAGGACTGTGACTAAGGTGTTCTCCCCAAGAGTATCAAACAATTAAAAAAAAAAAGCACAGCACAGCACGCCCCGGGACGCCTGTACCTATTTTTACCGGTGTGTACCCGGCGTCAGCGCTTATCGAACCGTCGACCTTGCATCACGCAGCCACAGCTGTCCGCGGGACCAGAGCAGACCCAGGCCATTCACTGGTGTACGTATTGTGTACCCAGCGCTACGCCAACTCAGAGGGTGCGAAGCGCTCTCGGGCTGATCAAGCCTTGTCGTGCCAGAAGTGCCCCAGAAGCCCTGCTACAAGGGCCAAGCACAGGCGTAACCGGGCGCGACGAAGCCTGAGAACTTTTGCAAAAGGCTATAGGTCAAAAACTGTAGTGCCGGAAGAAGCTTCTTACGTCTTTTTAATCTACATTTGTGGGCAGTGTTATCACGATGCAACACAACACACACGCTAAAGCAAGCAAATCGCTGAGTTGTTGCGCCCAGGCCGGCTCTTGGTGTCAGCGTGCGTACGTGCGCGTGCCAACAGCACAGGATGTGTATCTGCATACGCATGCCCTTAATCGCGATGACGACAAGCGCAACGAGACACCGCGCGTTTACTCTTCTTGGGCGGGACCCTAAAAGCGCGAGCACATTCATTTCTCTGCGATGAGCGACAGAGAAATTGTGCGCAGGAAGAAGGAGAAAAAAAGCCATCCTGACACCATGCGTGGTCGGCGATTACAGACGCGCTGGCGTTCCCCAGACAAACAGCTCCATACTCTCCCAACACCGGCGATTCCTTCCTTGTTCCGCTTGCGCTACGTGCGTACAGACACTTTGCATTCGCGGAGATCCTGTCCTTTTGTTGTTTCGTCACAGCTGGTGCCAGTCATAGGCGGTTTATGTGCCTAATACGTATCTGCTTTTTCCCGCGCTGCAGTATTTCGATGGTGGCCACGGCACAGCAGGCTGAATCTGAGCCAGGGGTTAGTGATGCGTACGTGGCGTCTTTTACAGAACTGGTTAGGGTGACAAAGACACCCTTTACTGACAGAGGCACCTACGGCCCTTTCTTCAAGCTTCAATCCTAGTTGTTCCATGAGGCCTTATGTACTGATTTCGCTGTAGTACGGGTAGCTTCGAAAGTCACCAGAGCAGCACCAGTCATCAGTCACCAGAGCAGCACTGTAGGGATGCATTTCAGCCTAATGCGATGATGGAACTAGCAGCGCTTTCAATTTTTCGAGCGTTAACATCCGAATTTACTGCCGGCTATATTTAAGCAAAGTTGACGTCATCCTCGACGGGGACGTCTCTCTCTCTCTTTTTTTTTTCATGTTGCATCCGTAGCTGAAAACAGGCTCCCGTGCGGAAATTTGCGCGTAAGGTGGTTGCGAACACGCAGTCCCTGCATATTTCATTCAGTGGTCGCGAGCTTTATGCGTGATGTTCTTACAACGCAGTACAAAAAAAAAAAAAGCTTAATCATTTTTGTAGCACACGAGACTGGCGTATTTTCTTACACAAGTCATCGAACAGTTAATTTTTACTTTTTGTTTGACCAATGTTTCATTATGGCAACTGGGGCACACAAATCAGGCTAGTGCCGAGCTTGTCGCTGCGTTCGGGTTTGCCCATTTTATGAGTTAAGGCACGATCCTCCGAGAGCCATTGGCAGGTGCATATTGGCTAGCGGCTAGATGATGCACTGTAATCAAGACACCCAAGGCGGCACCCTGCGTGCACCCCTAACGTGGCGATCCCGCGTAAAACAGTAAGGGAAAGATTGTGCGCGCCGAGCCCACTACGGCGTGTATATTACCAGTGATGAACGAACCTCGGGCCCCGTGGCGTGATCGCACAGAAACGTGCAAGAAGCGGTTTCATGAAACCTGGGTGTCACCTAATATTTTGCGCGTGCACGTGCCTTCGCGATTCTTAAGCGTAACTGTGCGACCGTAACCCTCCTTCTACCTCGCGCCTGCATCTTCTTCACAGCACGAGCGTTTACAACACAGAACATGCGTGGCGTGTTTCCTTCCTCGTATACAGTCGGACAGCCACCGCGGCTAATTGATTTCGAATGTGCCCTTGGTGCAGCTTAATTATCGTGTGCGTCTGAGTATATCTGTTTTTTTTTGTTGTTGTTGTTTTTTTTCTATTCGAGGACTCAGTGAGGGAAGCCAGCGTTGCCTTCTTGACGCTTACATGGACGGCCGCGAAACGAAACGTCGGGCCGTACACAGATATCGTGCGCCACCACTTGTGTGTTCCTTGTAAACGCAAGACCTCGAAAACGTAATCCCGGTGCCATGTGCGCGCTTAAAGCGCCGCCGCGATTGCATGCGGGCGGCACAGCGGCGTTTCGACGTGGACAGGACACCCAGGCGAACAATTTGTCCTCTCCTATTTTTTTTTTTATTATTCCTCCAACCATGTAAGGTCCACCGATGTATGTATAGTACACACGTGCAAGGCGTCGCGCATAGCGCGCTACCTTGAAGGCGAAAAAAAACAAAACAGAAGAGCAGGAAAGAAGGGAGCTCCTGCGTTCGTCCGCTCGCTGATCGTGAATTTCTACGCGACGATGGAGGAAGTGCTGTCGGAACGCGCGCGTGCCGCGCGTTTCCCCGCCGCCGGCATGCCGTCCGCCGATTGATCGCCGCACGCAGCGGAGCCCTCCCTCGCACCCACGGACTGACTCAACACCGTTCACATCACGAGACCGCTGTTGTTGGCTGAGCGCCAGAAAGCGATCCACGCAGTATATGGCCCCAGCGCCAACTCCATGACCCTTCTCTCCTACTGTCGCCAATATACTGCGCTCTCAAGGATGCAGCCGAGAGGTCAACTTATTCGATGGACTCGCGCGCGCGTGTGTGGGCTTTCTTTTTTTCTTCCTTTTCTGCTTGCTTCTCTGTCTAACGCAATAATGAACTCAATGTCTACGTGTAGCGTTACACGCGCAACGCCTGTCGGAACCGCGAGTGTGATCCAAATAACTAGCCATGTGAAAATGACTAGCGCAAGTTGAATCACGCTGTGCCGTGATACTCGGGGTATTAGACCCAATATTATCAAGAGGCCAGAGTAAAACCCATTGTTCGAGAGGGCTATATCCGTTGGATAGCAGACAAATGCGATAACTGATTCCGTTAGTACGGGTAGCACACAGGGCTGTATGCGTTTATTTGATGCCCCTTTTGTTAATTTTTTTGCTTTGCTACATACGTCTCGTGGGAAATTCCCAGCATTCAAGAAAAGTAAAAGAAAGAATTTAATCATGCTATTTTAGCGGGAGGTGGCGTCGCCGCAGTGTACGCGGAAAAGAAGAATGCCGCGGGGTTTCATCAAATTGCCCGAAGAAACGTCTTTTGCTTTGGGCGCGTTCGGGGAGGGGTGACCCATCTTTTGAGAGTTGAGATAATGCAACTGTTGAGAGCACAGGCAAATGGCCAGAATATAACGGGACCGCGGGTACGAAGCCGCTTCAACCAACTGTGTTCCTTCGCTCCAATTCGGTCGATCGCGTCGCATTTCGGCTGGAGCGTTCTCCAAATGAGCTCAGCATGCGCGCGGAAGTAGAGGCAGCGACGGGCGCTTCAGCTGCTTTGGGTGCGCGTACCAAGGCTGCTTTTCGTTTTGCAGTGAAGAATCGTGCCCGAATTCGGTGATGATGCGAAACAGCTCCCAGCCACGGCTTCGAAATGAGTTTAAAAATGAAAATGAAATAAACTGTCATCCAGGGCTGCTTGTAGCGCTGCGGCTGTCTAAGCTCGGGCTATCTAAGTTCAGCCTGAGTCTCGGGCTCTTCGAGCACCGAGACTCAGGCTGAACCTCGAAAAGGTTCTGGCCTGGCTACCTCATTTTCTCTTCGCCGCTGTTTCACCAAACATCAAACTAACAACAGTGAAAGAGCTGCGTCTGTTACATTCACGTTATAGAAAACTGAAGTTCGCATGGAGCAAACAAAAAATTCACGTTAGGCCCGAACGGGAGCCTAATTAAATAGTAACCATATCGCTTATGTCGAGGCTCAATCATTACTTCATGAAAGGTAACAAATACGCACTGCTCAAGGATCACATTTGGTACATCTTTTATCACACGGTAAGCCTGCGAAGCTAGGACGATGGCGTGAAGAACGTTGGTCAAACGTGACAGCATTTCGCTAAGCCTTTTGTGCTTTTGTTTCTGTAATAAATAGACTCTTGCACATACAATGTCAGTTACCCGCCGTGGTTGCTCAGTGGCTGTGGTGTAGGGCTGCTGAGCACGAGGTCGCGGAATCAGATCCCGGCTACGGCGGCCGCATTTCGATGGGGGCGAAATGCGAAAACAGCCGTGTACTTAAGTGCACGTTAACGAACCCCAGGTGGTCCAAATTATTCCGGAGTCCCTCACTACGGCGCGCCTCATCATCAGATCGTGGTTCTGGCGCGAAAAACCCCATAATTTTAAACAATGTCAGTAAAGCAAATAACTGTACGATTTTAAAGCAGAAGAAGAGCGTTCACGTGAAATGAATAGCCGAGCGAAACACTCCTACCACGTTCGCACTTCGCACACGAGGTGTGTGAATCGGCCGGCCCTTCGCATCGTGAGAATCGGCTGCGACCGTGTCGCAAGGGCGTTTCTTATTTCTTTCTTTCTTTCTTCTTTTTTTTCTCTCAAAAACAGTTAGTTCTTATGCCAGCCACCTTCACGGGCGGATTCCCGGAACGGAAAACCGCTGTATAGAACGTATCGAGCTCAGTGTAAGAAAAGAAAATTGCGTGACTAGAAACGCACGCGCCACCGTTCCGTGACCTCCTGCACGCCAAGCCGTCCGTCCAGCTCCATAGTTGATGGCTCTCTCGGTAAACGTGGTGTCGGCCACGCCTGCGCCGACAGGTTCGTGCATCGTCAGTAGGACAGATTTGAGCTGGCATTCAATATTCACGCATGTTCTTCATTTCTGCCCAGTAGACTATAGTCTATAATGCGTGTTCGAGCGGTGTTTCCTCTTTTCGCCCTTATTTTTCTTCTTGCGAAGGAGATGTGACGGCCATATTTTTTTTATTTTTCACGAGGAAGGATGGCATCTATGTAGAAAGCGAAGATGAATTTCATTAGTTCAAATGAAAATGTTTTACTGAATCGATAGATCAACCGCAATACCTTAGCAGTTGAGTTATCCTGCGGAGAATACGATGGTTTGATTTCCCGCCATGCTGACCACAGTTTCTTTTTTTTGTCGTTATACAATGAACTAAATGTACCCTTTCGAACTTCTGTGCACCGTGAAGAATGCAAAGTGGTCATAAATTCATCCGCAGCCCTCCACTCTTCTCAAAGCTGAGCTGTTTAACTATGGTACGTAACCAGTGAATACTATCAGCTAACCAATAATGTGTTCAGTTTCGCACACAGGTCTATTATTATTATTATTATTATTATTATTATTATTATTATTATTATTATTATTATTATTATTATTATTATTATTATTATTGCTGTTGTCCACAGGAACGTTAAAAAAATGTTGGCGCCCGAGAATACTGCTGGCTACTGATATTTAAAGAACGAAATGTCACAGACTTTTACAGCCACGCAAGACCAGACAAGACGCATAATGCCACCAGAATGAAATTAAAGAAAGCCGTACCATGCTTTAAGAGTGTACAGTATCCCGGGGAACAATTCTGTTTCGCATTTAAGCAGATCAATATTGCGCCTTCCCTCAAGGCAAGAACGTGTCACTTAGGAGAACTCGTCAACAAACTTGTATGAAGTTGTTGTGGCTTTTGCACTGCGGAACTTAAAGAAAGTATTAACCAACAATTTCGCCTCTTGTCGCAGCGATCTCGTTTCATTTGTCACGCCTTTGTTCAAGCGTTACGGACGAAGAAACATGATGATGTCAGACTTGAGCGATGCAATCCGATTCCGAACTCATTTTACTGCGACAACCGCACTAAACGCTACCGCCTTCTCAAGCATACTTGGAGCTTACGGCGCTCGCAAGGTCGTATTCTTCCGCTATTGTATAAAGAGCTGACTGCTGTGGCCTCTGTAATGCCTTGCCACGCTCTGAAGATGCGCGAAGTGCGCAGCTTTCGGCTCAGAATGTGCGGCAGGCACGCTGAAACACCGCGAAGCACTCGGTCGTTCCTTCTGGAATCTGCTGCTTATGTTCGCAGTGCGCGCTCGGCCGTGAAACATTGCGTGTCGCCGTGGCTGCGCTCCACGACGCGCCGGTGCAGCTAACGGCGCCGCGCATTGAAACAGACCTGCGCGGGGCTGCAGCGATGCTTGGAGGCGCGGCCTCGTGCCGTCTCCGCGGAGCGGAGCCACACGTTCGCGTGTTGTGCGAGATTTTTTGGCCGAGTGTACGTTGTAGGCAGCTCACGAACCACCGCCTGACGGGATGTGCCAATTTGCTAATCTGATTTCTTAGCTCTCGAGTTTAGAGCTAGCTTCAGTTCTGCTAGTGCTTTGTTTTTTATAGACTGGTTTCACCCCACCATGAATTGTGAAGGAAGCTGCGCGATAGGGCGCAGTTTAGCGCTCCCAACGGCCCATTGCCGCAGCAACACGAATTTAATGCTCTGTGATGGGCAAGCCTTTCTTCATCATATCGCGAAGGCGAAGCTAAGAATGAATAGGCGGTCCGACGACGACAACTTGACGATGGCGGGAAGGACGGACGGACACAGCCATACCCACGGTTTCTACCCTTCAGCTGCTGTTACAGTAAAAATCAACTCAAGAAGGAGGCTACATGCGGAACTCGCAGCTGGAGTTTGCGCTATCTTGAAATCAGCAAATAAATAAATGTATTTTTTTTTTCTCAAGGCTGGCACCATGCTCACTTGGTAATCAGTCTCCATTATTTCGTCAGAGCACTCGCAGCGCTTGTGGTCGCAACGGTTATTCGGCCTCGTCATCCATCTTTGTCCCCGCGTGAATACGGAAACATTCACTCTCATTCGGTCTGTGCGACTATTTCGTCATCTGTTGTATTTCTTCCATTGTTACCGGGCGGCATTGTCTTTCTGCGATGATAAGAGCTACGAGGCTGTTGGAGAAAGCAAAACCGGAAAGTGCTTGAGGGAAACAGTCACAAACGCTAATTTGTTTGTAATTAAAAACGTGAATCATGAACCGCACACTCCCTCACACAGCCTCTCTTCTCGTCGGTGCTGTTTCTGGCAAAGTCAGAACATATACCTACGTATCTTAACACTGCAAAATTGGTTGTTGTTTTTCTTTCTGTTGCTGTCTTTGAATTATACTATCACGAGTGTTTTACAGACCTCTTATAACGTTAGAGCAGTCTAGTGCATTTACTAAAGCAAGCCTGAATTTCCATGTATACCCAACACGCTCAATTCGTGACTACCTACGTTAGGTGGGGGAAATTGATGAGCAAATGCAAATAATTTTCTGATCAATTTACTACTTCATCACGAGCGACTCGGTCAGGGCAGCCCTTTGAAAAAAAAATTATCGGCGATGGCATTACATGTTCATTAACGGCGTCATCATTTATTGCGCAAATCTGTACGCTAAATGTGCTGCAGTCTCACCCGTTGCCATTTACTCCCCGACAGCAACATTCGTATAAGTCTACGAGACGCAGATTTGCCCCGCTGCTGTTTAAGACTGCAGGCAGAGCTCATCGGGGTGGACCTTACGCTTTCCATCACCTGGGCCTCGGGCCCAGTACCTGAAGAACCCGTGAGTGTTCTGCCCTCCCGTCTACAGCGAATGCTGGCCACCTACTGTAGCTATGTCCAGGGCCAGAGGCCACGCGAAAGTGCTTAAAGGTGCCTGGATACGGACAGACCAGCCTATAGACTGCGAGTGGTCAAGTGTGAACAATACGATCCACTGTACACTTATGCAGTTTCTTTACAGAGAAGGCCTGCACGCATTGATTCACCTCTACTCTCTGGCAACCCAGTGCGCCCAAAAAAGAAATTTTGAACCATTACGCGTTCGAGCGTCGAACCCACAACAACCAAATTACGAGCAACCGTTTCTTCTTCGGTCGAACTTGTATGCTGCGCAATAAAATGAAGGAGTTGGTACAAGTGTACATCTATAAGCATCAGGCCCGAACTACGCCTGTACACAGAACAGAACGAAATCCATCGAGCTTTCGTGCTGTATGGTCTTCATTTTGCTATCACCGTCTGTTTACCACACGCTGTAGTTGAAGGCAATTAACAAGTGTCCGAAACCGTGAACGGTGCCATTTGCATTACCGAAATAAGGCGGCAGGTTGGCCTGAGCATGCTGACGGACCATGTTAAACCGCGGGACAGGATGGGGCGGAGCATATATGCGGTGCGTGTCGGCTGTCGGTCGAATTGATCAGCGGTATACCGTTCGTTTCAGAGCGGGTCTGACACGAATCAAAGAGCGCCGTGTGCTCTCACGATGGCCTGTGAAAGGTCCCTTATGAGCGACCACGCGTTACGTATGCCTCTCGCCTCTGGAAAGCCTCATGCCCGATTTACCGACTCTATAATATTCAGTACCGCGCCTCTGATCATGGGCGCATTATGAGGCCCGGGAGTAAGCCGGCGACCGCTCTCAACGTTCAATTCCAAGAAGTATTGCATGCAGAGTGGGAGCCAGTGCCGCTAGTGGGAACAGCGTCGCCGCTGTGTGTCCGAAGGTCGCCCACGTCCACCGGCTGGCGAGCACCGCACTCTCAAGTTGCACGCCGACAGGTTGTTTTACCGCGCTACCGTGCACTGAGCTACTCATTATCGAACCGGAACAAGAGGCTTAATTAACCGAGGGGCCCGATTTTTATTAATCGTATCATGAGAAGCCAACAAACAGACACCAAGGAAAACGTATTCTTTAATTCAATTAGTAGGTACAAGTAATTTCCCCTACGTTTTCCACCGGTGTCTTTGTTTGTTAGTTTCTCATGATATCCTTATCGAACCGGAAACATTCTCTTTATAAGTGGTGCGCACGCCTTTAGTCGCAATTAGCATCGGCGACACATCTAACCAGAGAAAGAAAAGGACGACGTGCACAGAGTTTGCGTCCTGTAGGAAAAGGTTTGGAAGAGGAACGACAAGGAACGATTGGCATTCTTATATTTGCTAGTTACAATGATTACTGTTGTGTCTGAGTGTGTTCTTTACCGCTACGTCTCTCTGGAGATAAAGGGAGAGAGAGCGAGAAAAAAAAAGAAAGAACTAGTGAAAGGAAATAAGGTTTCGAAGGAAAACAATATGCCGCACTGGCCAGCGCTCTCATTCAATTCAAATTTTTGCACATAAACAATAAATTGATCCATTAAAGACTATTGATGATCGGGCTACACGCGTCTACTTAAATCGATTAAGAGACCTAAAATAATGCAACACTGCAAAAAAGTGGGCGAATATACAAGTGCTACCGAACGTATACGCGGGTGGCTCATCATGCTTCAACACTTCTTTTTCTATTATATCACACAATATTGAACTGCTGATATTTATAGCTGCGTTCTTGCGCGCATTTAACATCCTTGTTCCACGATGCTGAAGATGGTTATTGTCCAAAACAAGGTAGCAACGTTATTCACGTTTAACCTACTGCGTTGGCTACGCTCTACTACAAGTGAGAGGAATGATTGCATGTGTTTTTATACCAGATGTTACTGCACTGAAACGTACAGCATTATAAAAAAAAAACACAGTTTCGCCAGAAAGGCGAAGCATCGATTGCGATAGCAAATTAGTGGACAGCTATACGAAGCAAGGATAGTAGTTTTATCGGCCGTATAAACTTGTAAAGCTACCGGGTACACTAATCAAATTAACAAGCATGGTGTCACGCGCGCACAAGAAAACAAGAACACAACTGGCTCGATGACCGCGGAAACTCGCTGTCAAAACGCTGGCGTGAGGAAACGCGGCAGCAGCAGTGAGCGAAGCGATATTCGTGCTGTCTGTCACTTCAACAAAAATTGAGCGCCGAGAGCACACAGCATGCACAAAGCTACCAGCCGCCAGCGCACCTAGACTCTGGTACCCCAACGCAGATCGCTCACAAGACACGACCGGGCGACCACGCACAGCCGCCACATGCGCAGTTTCAGCCGGAGTAGAACGCCACCCCCTCTCTCTTCTTCCCCAGGCACCTCGCAACGTTTGGAGCCTCGCGCACGACGGGAGACGGCGCGATTCCTGCCCGCTTTCGTCTGTTTCGCGCGGCGCGATTGAGCCGCGATCGTCGGCTCCCCTCGCACGCCTTCACTCGCACCTACAGGGTAGGACGCGGCGACGGTGTTATCGCCCTTGGACTTTATACGAAACATCATGGTGACGGTGACGTCGGAAATGCGCTTGGTCTGTCCAATAATTGCGAACGCAATAAAAAAGAAAGTAAAGAAATCAGCAGGCTTGAGGATTCTCTTGGCTCTTAAACGTATTTACAGCAGATGCCACCTTCATCTCATGAACATCTTCGCGACGCAAAAAACATCGTTCTCGGGACTCCGAAAAGCGTGCACAGGCGTCAGAGTGCACGTGCACGGGGTGCAAAAGCCCGCTCAAGTTAGCGAACGCCAAAGATGCGCGATATACCGCGGTGATTAGCGAGCCCAGCACCCAATATCTACAGGAGTGCAAGTTCGAATCCCGCTGTTGTTCGGGGAGAGGTTTGTTTTACTTTGTCATATATCGAGGGTGAGAATGAGGAGGTGGTCTAACGACGACGATCGACGTCGTAACGTAAAGGACGAACATACAGGTGACTCCCATTGTCGATCGAGCTTGAAACCGCTGACGCAATAAAAATACTGATAATAGGCAGTTTTAGTTGGGCATCCGCAACCACCCACGTACGCAGCGCGCGAGCATGTGCGTACGTAACGGAGCGTGCGCGCACGAGACGGCAATAGTTGGCCGCAGGTATAAGTTGAGAGGGGGATGGCTGACTTGCATGCGTAGGAACCAGTAGTGTGCGTCTCAGCGCCACTATATGGCACTTTCTGAAACTGTGTAGCCAGTATCAGCCGCCACGAAGTTAAACCACAAGCCGGAGTCATATCTTCCGCAAGAGCCATATCGAAAAATGCGCTCTCGTGGACACGCGAGAACACGCGAGAACGTCCCGCAAAGCCCGCTGAGCCAACGCCTCTTAGATAACACAAGGCCGGTGCACTTCGATCCGTGACGTCATGCTACCTTGCCCGACTGCCATAGTATCTAATGGGGACGCTCCCGATCGAGCCGCGGTGGTTTTGGCGTCATCGTCTTCGTCACGCTGGGCTTGGCAATGGAAATTTCGGTCCAAGTAGCATGATGTCACAAATCGGAGTGCACCGGCCTTGTGTTATCTAGGAGGCGTTGGCTGAGCCCGCAGCGCACGCTACGCAGCTTTTGAAAAGCTCCGGGCGCACGTAAGATACCGTGCGTGCTCCTACGTACTGCGCATGCGCACTGACGCCTCCGCGGCTTTGCTGCGTACGCAGAGCTGCTGCGGACGTCCACCTAAAGCTGTCTTATGAGTAGTCGACCTTTCTCAGCTTTTTACGCGGACTAGAATTTGTAGGATGTTCACGCACAACTGCAAGTACGTCATTCTACATCCGGTTGCACGCCTAGGCTGCTATGGAACCTTCAACATGTTCGCGGTCTTTCCCGTTCCAAAATCTTCCGCGTCATTTCCGAGACCTATGAACGCTTGACCTGCGCCGCGCCCCGCTTAGGTGAACTTCGGCTAGCTGAGACAGTGCGCTATTGCACCGAACATTAGTAAGAAACAGCAGGTATGGGTGCTTTTAGTCATGACGTCATGCAGGAAGGTCTAAAGACCGCACGCTTCATTTTGGAACGCGGGAAGGGCTACCACCTGCCACAAGTGCAGGTGCGACAAAATAACAGCACGAATTATTTCGGAGCATTACAAATTGCAAAACATGGAATACATTCCGAGAGATATTTTATTAAATAGGCACATTACCGTCGACTTAATATTTGCGTTTTCGTGAGCATTGACGCGGGCTAACTAGCACATATAGGAGTCGAAACAGCGCGAACAAGCGAAGCAAGCGAGAACACGAACTACAAAAGGCTGCCGTTTCTGTTCTTGCTTGCCCCGTGCGTTCGCGCTGTTCCGACTCCGACTTCCATTTCTTGCGTAAGCACGTGTATTTGCGCAGTCATTACCACAATAATTGGCACTTGCCGACCCTAAAAATGCTTCGTAACTATATTTGACTACATTCTCGTTAACATTCTTCCATAGCAGATTCATAAAACATTTTAGATGATTCTAACGGAATTTAGACCTCCTAATAATCAATACTGGAACGAAATAGTAGCGACAGTGGGCCTCATGGTCGACGCTTAACGCGGCCATTCATTTGTCTGTGCGTGTCTGTGTGTGTGTTTAGTTCGTGCGTCTGCGTTCCTAGATGTCGTCGCAGAGCGCTTAGGCGTCCCGTTACTTAGGAGAGATTCCACGCACGCGGCTCGCCATGTTTGCGTTGCCGCTCGGATGCCTCTCTCCTGCGTCCCATCCACGAAATCCAAAAACGCAAATGACAGCAGGAAAGCCATAGTGGCGCCATCTCTCAGAGCCACCGCACACCGCGAGCGACTTCCTCCTCCCCGCATCAACTGTTATGCCCGCCCATCCCCCAACGTTGCACGTCACACGGTCGCTTTCCAGTCGTTCTCCAGACCAGACGCCAAGAGGAAAGGCCGAGGTTGGGGCAAGAAGAACTGCGTCTACGCGCGGAATATGTGTGCCATCTAGCGATTACCTGCGCAACTATCGCTTCGGGTCAGAAGGCGGAAGACAACTGATCCCACGAAGAAAAGGGACGAAAGAGACAGGCGCAGCGCGGGGTCATGTCGCGGCCGGCAGAGTGCGCCCTTAACTACGACGTGGGCGCGCGATCTTCCCCATCGTTACATTTCCCACTGAACGAACTAGTTTTGATGCCCCACTAAACTTGCACGACCGACCCTTCATGCATGTTCTGGGCTATTATAGTGTTACTTCTTACGTGTCTGAATAGAGAAGAGAGCCCATGTACCCATGTTAAAGAACAAGTCACATAGTGTGCTTTTCCCACGCTTGATGCTGATAGTCTGTATGTTTGAAACACGCAAGTCATGGAGGCGTGCACGCGCAGTTTCACATTGCCGGATTTTCTCCAGTTCCACTACAATTTGCTTATTCGTCGTTTCTGGTTCAGATTGACGCAAAGCCCAAATCACTCAATCCTGGGGTTTTGCCAGCCAAAACCACGATTTGATTAAGAGGCACACTCGCAGTGGTTTCTTAGTGACTATGGCGTTGGGCAGCTAAGCACAAGGTCGCGGGTTCGAATCCCGGCCAAGGCAGCCGCATTTCGATGGGGGCGAAAACACCCGTGTACTTAGATTTAGGTTCAGGCTAAAGAAGCCCAGGTGGTCCCAATTTTCGGAGTCCCCCACTACGGCGTGCCTCATAATCAGATCGAGCTTTTGGCACGTAAAACCACATAATTGAAAAAATAAGTTAATGAGGCACGCCTTAATGGGGTCTCCGCAATAATTTTGACAACTGAGGGAGCTTTAGCGTGCCCCCATTAGAATGTGAACATATCTGCCCAGCAGTCGATTTAGGCACCACTGGCCTCCTTGAAGCCCTTAAGTTCAGCGAGAGCAGGGGGAAAGTAAAGATGCAATAGAGATTAGTAAGAGGCGATTGGAATATTGGTGGAAGGAAAACAGGGAAACGACAAAAAACGGAGATCTACAAAAACAAAGTTCACAATAGGGGGTCAGAAAGTTTGAATATAGGAATTCATCGTACTTTTTTTTTTTCTTAACTATGTAGGACATTAGGCAGTATAATCAAGAGCTTGGTGACGCAACCCCAAAGGAGAGGCTCATAACATCCATCCCGTGCACGGGACACATCGTTGATGCATTTCACCCGCATCGACATACGGACGCCGCGGTCTGGATTTGATCCCGCGACCTCATGCTTAGCAGCGCAACATCATAACCGCTAAGCAACCGCGGCAGGGCTAATTTAATGCACAAGATGAACAAGAAGCTTAGACGTGTAATGCAAGCAATTTTGCAGATATGCAGAATAGTTTGCTTCGGGCCCTTTTCTCACTTTTTATTTTATGTAGACATATAACACTTGTGCTCGCCAACCAAGCCTGCGAAACGACAAGCCCGACTCCGCTTTAGGAGCGTAGTGTGCACGCATTTCGTTGCGCTGGAGGTTATCGCTAGATGGCGCCACCAAAAACTACATCAATGTCCACAAACTCGAGAGTTGTTATCAAGAGCTGTGAGGGGAAGAGGGCAAGAAGGGAATAATTAGCGAGACTTTTCGGTTTTTCCCTCGGGTGCCCTAACAAGCTCGATACGAGACGAAGACAACGAGTAAGAATGCAACGCAGGAAGGTGTCAAATCTTTCAACGCTCTACGCTTCATTACGCGTGCAGATGCGGACGTACCAGAATGCGGTAAGAAAGAAAAAAGAGAGAAGAAAGAAAGAGGAAATGTTCATATTGCACCAGGATTAACCTTGCAGCTAGGGCCGATTGCAAAAGTTTGTGCATTCGCGGCATGAACGCTTAGCACGCATGGAATGCACAAAACGGTCGAAACGCGTTACGAGCACGTTCTTTGTCAAGTACATCTGTGCCACTGTCACTTTCGCGCCCTGCCATGCCGCAAAGCTCCACACAGTCGTCGGAATGTGCATGGGTTCAAGCATGTATAGACGCCAGTGTTTCTACGAAAGAGCTCGCTGGCGTTGCCTTCTCGTGTTCTATATATACCCAGCAATGCCTTTGTGTTGTCCATTATATATATATATATATATATATATATATATATATATATATATATATATATATATATCACCATCATCAGCCTAGTTACGCCCACTGCAGGGCAAAGGCCTCTCCCATACTTCTCCAACTACCCCGGTCATGTACTAATTGTGGCCATGTTGTCCCTGCAAACGTCTTAATGTCATCCGCCCACCTAACTTTCTGCCGCCCCCTACTACGCTTCCCTTCCCTTGGAATCCAGTCCATAACCCTTAATGACCATCGGTTATCTTCCCTCCTCATTACATGTCCGGCCCATGCCCATTTCTTTTCTTGATTTCAACTAAGATGTCATTTACCCGCGTTTGTTCCCTCACCCAATCTGCTCTTTTCTTATCCCTTAACGTCACACCTATCATTCTTTTTTCCATAGCTCGTTGCGTCGTCCTCAATTTCAGCAGAACCCTTTTCGTAAGCCTCCAGGTTTCTGCCCCGTAGGTGAGTACTGGTAAAACACAGCTGTTATACACTTTCCTCTTGAGGGATAGTGGCAACCTGCTGTTCATGATTTGAGAATGCCTGCCAAACGCACCCCCGCCCATTCTTATTCTTCTGGTTATTTCAGTCTCATGATCCGGATCCGTGGTCACTACCTACCCTAAGTAGATGTATTCCCTTACCACTTCCAGTGTCTCGCTACCTATCGTAAACTGCTGTTCTCTTCCGAGACTGTTAAACATTACTTTAGTTTTCTGTAGATTAATTTTCAGACCCACCCTTCTGCTTTGCCTCTCCAGGTCAGTGAGCATGCATTGCAATTGGTCTCCTGAGTTACTAAGCAAGGCAATATCATCAGCGAATCGCAAGTTGCTAAGGTATTCTCCATCAACTTTTATCCCCAATTCTTCCCACTCCAGGTCTCTGAATACCTCCTGTAAACATGCTGTGAATAGCATTGAAGAGATCGTATCTCCCTGTCTGACGCCTTTCTTTATTGGGATTTTGTTGCTTTCTTTGTGGAGGATTACGGTGGCTGTGGAACGGCTATAGATATCTTCCAGTATCTTTACATATGGCTCATCTACACCCTGATTCCGTAGTGCCTTCATGACTGCTGAGGTTTCGACTGAATCAAATGCTTTTTCGTAATCAATGAAGGCTATATATAAGAGTTGGTTATATTCCGCACATTTCTCTATCACCTGATTGATAGTGTGAATATGGTCTATTGTTGAGTAGCCTTTACGGAATCCTGCCTGGTCCTTTGGTTGACAGAAGTCTAAGGTATTCCTGATTCTATTTGCGATTACCTTAGTAAATACTTTGTAGGCAACGGACAGTAAGCTGATCGGTCTATAATTTTTCAAGTCTTTGGCGTCCCCTTTCTTATGGATTAGGATTATGTTAGCGTTCTTCCAAGATTCCGGTACGTTCGAGGCCATGAGGCATTGTGTATATAGGGCCGCCAATCTTTCTAGGACAGTGTTCCCACCATCCTTCAACAAATCTGCCGTTACCTGATCCTCCCCAGCTGCCATCCGCCTTTGCATAGCTCCCAAGGTGTTCTTTACCTCTTCCGGCGTTACTTGTGGGATTTCAAGTTCCTCTAGACTATTCTCTCTCACATTATCGTCGTGGGTGTTACTGGTACTCTATAAATCTCTATAAAACTCTTCAGCCACTTGAACTATCTCATCCATATTAGTAACGATATTGCCGGCTTCGTCTCTTAACGCACACATCTGATTTTTGCCTATTCCTAGTTTCTTCTTCACTGCTTTTAGGCTTGCTCCGTTCCTGAGAGCCTGTTCGATTCTATCCATATTATAGTTCCTTATGTCCGCTGTATTACGCTTGTTGATTCACTTAGAAAGTTCTGCCAGTTCTATTCTAGCTGTAGGGTTAGAGGCTTTCATACATTGGCGTTTTTTGATCAGATCTTTCGTCTCCTGCGATAGCTTACTGGTTTCCTGTTTAACGGCGTTACCACCGACTTCTATTGCGCACTCCTTAATGATGCCCATAAGATTGTCCTTCATTGCTTCAACACTATGGCCCTCTTCCTGGGTTAAAGCCGAATACCTGTTCTGTAGCTTGATCCGGAATTCCTTTAGTTTCCCTCTTACCGCTAACTCATTGATTGGCTTCTTATGTACCAGTTTCTTACGTTACCTCCTCAAGTCAAGGCTAATTCGAGTTCTTGCCATCATCCTATGGTCACTGCAGCGCACCTTGCCGAGCACGTCTACATCTTGTATGATGCCAGGGTTCGCGCAGAGTATGAAGTCGATTTCATTTCTAGTCTGATGTGCCGCATCGCAGAACCTTGCTCCGATTCGTACGTGACGGTGCGGGCGGTAGGTTTCTAACGATTGCTCTTCCACGGTCCTCCGTTTAATCAAACCGTACACATTCTGCCGGTACACATCTGGCGCACAAACCGCAATTTTTGCTACCATCGTGGCGATGCTGGAATGCCGCGCGCGTTGCCCCAACGCTCAGCTGTCTTTCGAACATGTCGCAACGTATGCCACGGTTCTGCCCGAATATCGATTTGTCAGCGTTGTTATGGGGGTATCTCTACTTTGACGAACATTTGTATATGCTTTTCCTTTGCAGGAGCAGCGCCCGCAGCAATGGCTACCGAAAACTCGGTCACACCACAATCTGAAACAGCAAGATGGGAAAGGAAAAAAAGAAATCGAAGCAAAGCGTTTCCAGACAATATACAACCAAGCGAACTGCGCCTCTGGGTGTCATTCAGTTTCCTGGAGCGAATGATAAGGATACGAAACGCAAACTACGTGCCGTACATACCGGGCCTCATTGCGCAATACGTAGATGCGGAAGGTATTCAATTGAGATCCAGATACGCAGGGATCTCTCTTGGCTGGTGTAGGTCGCGGACAACAAGGTTAAGTGAGGAAGGAAGTGAAGCAGAAAGAAAATCTGGATGCCTGCGGCGTGCTGCTCAATGTTTGATAAGGCCGCGTTCAGACCCGAGTCGCTATAATGCGGTACTTTCAAGCGTCGTGCGTATGCCAATTACCAACACTGAACCAATTAACACGAGGCTTAACGTCGCTAGCTATGGAGCAGTTACGACAGATGGAATGGTACTATGACATAACACAACGGCGTCTTCTATATGGTATGGGATCGTGGGAGGTGTCCTCATATCATCTTATTTAATCTACGCTTACCCAACTCCGCGTGAGTACGAGAGCTTCAGGTTGAAATACCTTTGGAAGGCATTCGAATTAAAAATTTGCGCAATATTGCTTATTTCCGTGTTGTTTCTTGTGGGTCCTCTTTCAGCTGCTTTCGAACGCTTCTTATACCTCTTGTGTCCATATATCTACGTTTTGTCCCCAATTCCGCTCCGCCAGAGAGGGCCAGCAAACCGGGATAACTTTCCGGGATAACTTCATCTTTTCTATTCTCTCTGTCTCTTTCTCTGTTCGTTTCAAGTAGATGTAACGGTCAATCCTTTTAGTTTTATTCGGCCTCTCATTCACTCGTTTTTCCTTCATTTCACTTCACTTCACTAACAATACATTTTAAAGAAGAAGTAATGATGTCCTTGAAATCGTCTCTACACATAAACACCTGCAACTCTATTTGTTTGACGGGGTTTACCGTTCCAAAGCAACATCGGGGCTGTGGGAGACGCCGTTGTGGTGGGTTTCAATTCAGAATGAGCCACTTTGAGCCCTTTAAACGTCTGCCCAAAGCAAGGTACGCGAGCGTTCTTGCGTTCCACCAGCCTCGGATTGCGGCCGCGGTCGGGAATCGAACTCGAGACTTCGTGCTCAGTAGTACAACCTTCATCACGAGGGTTAATACTAAAGTGAAGCTAGAAAACATCCAAATAAGGAGAAAAAAATATTAAGTATCGTGTGGTGTGGGTGGCAGACCTGAAACCGCAGCACCCCGTAACGTATGCGTTAACGCCCGTAGACACCGCGTGAAGAAGGCAAGCTTTGCTTTAGTGACGTTTGTTCTAGTTTAGTGAGTTGTTGTTTGCGATGGCGGTGCAGCCATAATGAGAGGGCCGCAGACCATCTGTCAATCATCATACTGCTCCAGTTAGAGAAGACTAGGGTTACATGAGGTGCATGCGGGTGACGGAATCGAAACCGGGAAGGCTACTCGCAATAAAAGGGGATGTAATAGATTGTATGTATAGTATTTCCATAGCATTGTATCGCTCAGAAGAAAATGACGTTCCATACTACGATTCCTAGCTTAGCAGCTATTCATCAAAGCAGAAAGATAAGTCCGTTATGTCAGTACATTATTTTCCTATTCGCCAGTGTATTACTCTTACTCCCAGTGTAGGACAGCAAGCCGGACATTCGTCTGGTTAACCGCCCTGCTTTTTCTTTCCTCGTTTTCTCTTTCTCTCTGTCTAAAGTTAAGGTTCAAGGCAGGTAGATACGGCGCCTCTGCTACTCAGGTTTAGCGCAAAAGGTCACACACACACTCTCTCTCTCCCTTGCCTTTGTGGGCGTTGGCGGTGGTACTTTGCCTGTTGGCGCTTCAACTCCCTTGCCAATGTCTAAGATCATCTTTTGAAGCTTCACTTTTTCTTTCTTTTTTGCCACCTTTGTTCTCCTACCTATCCACCCATCTACTACCTAAGAACTACCTATCTCGAAACTGACTTTTTCTTTAATTATGCGGTTTTACGTGCCATAACCACGATTTGATTATGAAGCACGGAGTAGTGGGGGATTCAAGATGAATTTTTACCACGTGGGGTTCTTTCCCGTGCACCGTTAAATTGGAATTTTTTCCTAGCTTCGTTGCTTCAGAAGTTGGTTAAGTAATGTTGACTAATTATCTAATTAAGCAAAATACAAAAGATAGCGTGAAAAACTACATACGAAAGTGAGCAACATGCATTTGGTCGCGTCGTCTTAGAGTGCATCGCCATATTTTAAAACTCTGGCTAAAGTTAACTCAAACAACCTGTATAGAAGCCGACGTGCTTGACCTGCAGATGAGATTTTCGACGATCGCCGACTCTGCTACACGTCTCTCTCAAATTATTTTCCTCGATAAATTGCGAAATGAAAACACCTGTAGAGCCGCGCTCAAATTTCGCATTAGGGAGCATCGTAATCATCGGTGAGTGTTCAGGTAGATTAAACAATTCTTTCTTTTTTACTTTTTTTTCGTTCGCCGTCAAATCGGCTGATTGGCTCGCGTTTTCTGTCGTCACTTCTGGATTCTCTGCCAGTGCATGAATGGTTTCGTACGTGGGAACGCGGACGGAGGAGGCATGGTTCGCTCACTCCGAGCCTCGATCGTTCCTTGTAAGCTCCTCTTTCTCGATTACAGTCGGATACAACTTTAGAAAAAAAGGGGGCGTTTACTCCTCCGACGCGGATGCACACGAGCATCCACCAATGGGCGCGCACTCTGGACTGACGTCATGA
This sequence comes from Dermacentor andersoni, assembly GCF_023375885.2. Taxonomy (NCBI): domain Eukaryota; kingdom Metazoa; phylum Arthropoda; class Arachnida; order Ixodida; family Ixodidae; genus Dermacentor; species Dermacentor andersoni. The sequence continues at coordinate 271,543,614 of NC_092814.1, forward strand.
GCCAGACGGCCGGTGACCCCGCCGACGAAGAAGATGGCCGCCCGCGCTTCGAACTGGGCCAAGTCGCGTCAGCTGTGTGCTTCAGCGATAAATGCATTGTTTTATATAAGTACTTTTTCAATAGCAACTGATTCATTTTAAACTTGGAAAATGAGCAGTAGATACGCCATATACATGCGAACAAGCGCAGAAGCCATGCAGAGCTGCTCTTTCTACTTTTGTCACTTGCAATGAAGCTAAGGAGCAGACGACGGGCAGCGTTCTAGAAGGCACGGGGTTATTTTTCTGTCCCTATCCGGCATGTGCTGTAGCACATGAGAGCTCTACTAAACCAGTCATCAAAATACAAAAGTCTTTATTTATACCGAGGCTTGCGCGTTTCAGGAGCACGATTTTTCGAGCGGGACTATTTTAGCCGCGGAGGCAATCGGCTGTCGCGCTTCGGTCATCTGGGCGGGGCCTCCCCTTTCTTCTAAAGTTGTATCCGACTATAGTGCTGTTGTGACAGAAGACGAGAGAGATCCTCGCTGTCATATTTCAGTCCTCGTGTCTGAGCCACGTTCTGGCCGCTGGCCAGGCTAGTGACTACCTCAGCTTAGCGGCGCACGTTGCGCGTCAATTAAGCCTGCTGCTAAGACAGGTGCCCGTCTCTTTCAGACAAACCTAGCGAAGGTATGCTAATGGATGCCTTTGTAAGATCGGTTATCTATGCCGCTTCCATATTTTCACACATTGTCTTATCACAACTCATTCTCACAATTGGCGTTTTTCTTGCTTTGTTTTGTTGTTTTAATAATGGCACGCTGCCACAACATTAAGAAAAGAGCACAGCTATAAATTCACGTTTCTGAGCCGCGAGGTACTGATTCGGCATTTGCACAACAGTTGGGTCATGCGCTCATCTCTCTCTCTCTTTCTCTCATTAGTATTATTACTTTAATGACAGGACACTGCTCGAATACAGTGTGGCGAACAGACGCACGTTGCAGCGCGTTCTCTGAACGCAGCGAATGCTGATTTCAACGTGACAACCGGCATTGTTACTTGGGCTAAATAGTGCCCTTTTTTTTTCCCAATTTCTTTTTCAATGTTCAAGCTTCGCGGGACCACAGCGACGACAGAGGTTACGTTACACGTGCAGAAGACCTAGCTGCCATAAACCTCCTACTTTGCCTCTCGTAGGGAGGCGTTGCTATTGGACGAATGCAGCGCGATGTCGATTCTTGCGTCCTTTTTCTAATAACGCATACACTTATACACGCCTCCCGCGGAGGGAACGTGTTGCCAGTGTAGTGCTAAAACGCTTCGACTCACAGCGCTTTCTTTTTCCCCTTAATGGCGCGTGACTATTGGCACCACTCTCCGTCGCAAATTACTAGGAAACTGACTTTGCCGGCCTGTCAGAAACGGACGATAACACGAATGCACATAGCGTCAATAGACAAAATTCTTACCCCAAGCTCGTAAGGAAATCGCGCCTCGGGACAGTGATGCATGCGAGTCGCATGGGCCCTTCATTTTTTTTTTTTTTTTTCATCAGGGTTTGACGTCCCAAGGCCACGCACGGGCTATGATAGGCGCCGGGAATGACCCGCGACGACTTCGGGGTCAGCAGCATAGCCATATCCATGGTCACTGATCCTCTGCGGAGGGTTCTGGTCATCTTATACCCAAGTAGGGTAGTGTCGGTAGCTTTGACTCGTCAGCATCTCCCCTATACAGACCACGGTGGCAGCTATATAACGCTCCATTCCCTCCAACACAAGCGTCGGTGCCACCATTATAGGTTATAGGAACCGGCTTACGGAGTTCAGTAAAATTTTCGGCACACGAGTGCTTCGGTTGTAAAGGAGTATTGCACGAGCCACCAAGTTGAGCACAATTCGTCGAGTCGTATTTTATAAGCAGCGTACAAGAAATCGCCGGTCGATTCGGGTGATATACCTCCCAATCCGCCTTATTTGAATATACCGTCCGGCTTTTCCTTCCTTCTCTTTTCCTTCCTTTTTTCGCATTCAAGGGTATCGGTTCCTGCCTTGAAACCGCATATCACGGCCGTGTCACGTGCCACCAGCTTTATGAAAACACGACTTCCACGCGCTGCGCAAACATTTCCTCTAACTGCTTTCCCTCTTTTATACATATACTTTTTTTTTTATTCTCTCTTTCGGTTGCCATGTCTTTCCGTTGGCAACGTACGATGCCGGTTAGCACGCTAGCAGCATCGGTATAATCTCGCACGTTCTCTTCCTGCTGAAGCGGGCAGTTTAATACATACTGGCATCGGCACGCTCCGTACGTCAGAGAGCATTCCCTTCCTCGTTCTGGCCGACAACACGTGCCCAATGTCATCGCTGTTCCTGCCTTTCAGTTTTCAGCGACCTCTCGGGTATGAGCCGGAAACATTTTGTCAGAGATTTTCTCTGACGAAGGCATCGTAAAAATTACTCAAGTTCTTTGTTTATATGCATATAAGCTTAATCGAGGCGACAGCGTCTCTTCTGGACGTAAACAGGCATACACATATACAGTGGAAACACGCGAGGGCGCGCTTTAAAGTGAACACTACTTGTGCTCACCACCACACGAATCTGCGTTCTGTTACACATAAGTTGCTGTAGGAAAATTGAGGTAAATAGTAAATGGGCTGTATTTCTCCTCAGAAGCGAGTCATTTATTTTTATTGCACGCATATTGCAGGCTTAGCAAAACAAACTGTCACAAAGTTGCTAACGAGATTGAATTGGGTTGATTTCTAAATTGCCGCTAACTTCTCTATCTATCTATCTATCTATCTATCTATCTATCTATCTATCTATCTATCTATCTATCTATCTATCTATCTATCTATCTATCTATCTATCTATCTATCTATCTATCTATCTATCTATCTATCTATCTATCTATCTATCTATGTCGAAGAGGGAAATTGGGGGGAAGGCGAGGCAAGATGCGACATACTGCCTGACAACGACCAACCTCGTAGCTGTTACACGAATTGTGAGTGAGTGAATAAACTTTATTGTAGGTCCGGCGAGGACGCGAACTCGTCGCGCACCCGGCTAGTCCCACGTCGGGACCGGCAGGTCTAGCCCACCGGCCCGGTCGCGGGCACGCCGGACGGCCAGGATTTGCTTTTCTAGAGCGGGGCTAAGCAGAAGCGAGTCCCCCTCCTCCTTGATGAACTTGGGGTATGTCAACCCGCACTCCCAGAGCATGTGAGGTAGAGTGGAGGTCTGGCCACAGGACGGGCAGGCGTCGTCGCGATACACGTCGGGGTAAGCCTCGTGGAGAGCGGACAGACACGGATATGTGCTGGTCTGTAGGAGCCTAAGCGAAACAGCTTGCGCCCTATTCAACTTGGGGTGAGGGGGTGGAAAGACCCTTCTGGACATGTAGAAATATTTAATAATCTCGTTGTGAGTAGCGGGGGCGTCCCTGTGGCCGTAGAGAGGAGGGGAGTCAGTGCTCCTTATAGAGGAAGCGCGGTCGATGAGGTCACGCGCAGCTTCGTGAGCAGACTCATTCAGGTTCAGGGGAGCACCCTCGACCGGCTTGCACGAACATTTAATAACGAAAATAATAACGAATTTCAGGACGCGTTCATGCGCAGGCTAGGCGTTGTCTATGGAACATTTAAGAACGCGTTCTTAAATTTGTTATTATTTTCGTTATTAAATGTTCGTGCCAGCCGCTCCGCGTCTCACGATCTGACAAACTACAGCGCAACCCAATATAATATTACAAATAAGAACGAAAGTCCTAATAATCGAAAGGATTAATAAGCTCACAAGAGTGGCTTGTTGGGTGAGCTGATACAGTCGTAAGGTTATGCCAGTAAACGCACGAAAAACTAGAGAAAATCAGAACGCAAGATACAGAGAAAGGAACCGGAAGATTGCGGTCTTGAAGATGGTGTTTTAGTATGCATGCTTTCTGTCGGACGAAGGCGTTAGCGCAGGCAAAGGGCCTTTTCTTAAACAAGACCTTATGACTTTTAAGAGCCCTGAACTCGGTGTACCATGAACCTTCAGATTTTTGTATAGTTGACTGCGATTCCAGCCGAGACGCGTATTTGGTACGTTTCTTGGCGCATTAAAAGAACATGGTCTTCTGCTGTTATTCCGTCTCCTTTTCGTGCACCTAGAAGGTTAAAAACAAAACCAAGTTCCCAGTTTTCCTTTAAGTTCATTTTTATTCAATATGTGCCAGCGCAATTTTAGTCGGCAACGAACGCAGCTTATTGTAATTCTACTAATGATGTTCTGCAAACTTACAAAACACACCACACCATCGCGTCCAGGGATGGGATGATAGGTGCGGCCAGGGGCGAGAGTCGAAGCAAAGGCCAACGTGCCACACTGGCACAACAAATACTAGATAAGCTGAAATGAGGCATTGTAGCTTGCCTGCGGCGATGTACTTTTCCAAAAATGAGGATCTGACGTAAGAACTCGCACCTTGTCGGCGATGTCGCAGTGTAATAGCGCACGCAAGGAAGTGCATCTGTGAGAGCCCATAGAGTTCCTTGAACCGTTGCTACAGAATTGCATGGAGTCTATGAAAGGTAGACGCGACAATAATATTGCAGTACGCATTATTTCTTCTATTTTTGGCAGCGACGAAGCAAGAGACGCTTCATCTACTTCACGTAATAGGCAGTTAAAAAAAAGAAAACATAGCATCCACAAGCCGACTTGGCATACCTAAAGAAACAGACCACACTTGCGCTCTTTTGTACTCTTTCTTGCGTTCTTTTCGTGTGCTTTTTGCGCACGCCAGGCCGATAGCGCTTTCTAACTTTGGATCATCCATTTCCAGAACTCCCCAATGCTTGGTGCATACCGACACGGATGTAAGTCCTACCTACACGAAAGGGGAGGGGGGATAATTCTGGGCTTTTACGTGACAAAACCCCCATCCGATTATTTTGACCACTGGGGAAATCATTAACGTGGACCTAGATCTAAGTATACCAGTGTTTTTGCATTTCACTCACGCCGAAATGCGGCCTAAATCGAACCCTCGACCTCGCAAGCTCAACAGCGCAACGCCATAGCCACTGGGCCACTGTGGCGGGTCTACGGCGCAACTCCGTGGCCGCGTTCTATCACGACGCTGTGCTATCCCTCGTGTTCGTCCTCGTCTGTAGTCATCAGCATAAGGACGTCCACCATTTTGCAGTTGAGAACAAACGATCACTAGCATACGCGTATGTAGCATCTAAAGGAGCAAATCAGTTTTGTGGTAATCCACGAGGTGGAGGAGTTTTCGTGAAAGAATGAATTGTCGTACAACCGAAAATAGGGCGAAGCTAAAAAAAAAAAAGCACGCAGTTTCCTCAGAGAAACCTGCATTAGTTTATTTTGTAGCTCTGCGCTCCTTTTCGCGCATAGCATCTCGCAATGGTTATTTTCGAGCGCTGTTCAAACGCTAAATAGATATCCCAGAAAGCCACACGCGCTCCTTTGCAGTATTTGAAGGCAGCATATTTTAGTGCCCGACCTGTAGACACTCTGCACTTTGTCTGGTCCGGGTGATTGATCTGAACTCATTCCATTTCTCTCTTTCACTTCGCCGCCCCCTCCATAAGCCTAGGGTAGCAAACTGAGCGAAGTCTAGTTAACGTATCCTGCGTTTCCTTCCTTCGCTCTCGCTTTCTCTGTTTAGCAATACAGCTTCAATTTCATCTTACATTAACCTATTAGCACTTTGGGAGTGCTCTGAAACGACCACTCGAAGATGCCCAACAGCTCCCCACTGTTACGCAGCACGGTACTGCGGTCCGGTCACCCTCGGTGGGTAATGTGATCAGCATTAGATGGAAGCACACTCCCACCGCCGTCGGCTGAGGTGCCATGCCAGGTGTCATTTGTGCGCACGAGCTAGCTAATCGGCTCTGGATATGCGCATGTTAACCTGGCAGATGAATGGAGATCTTATGGGTCTTCGTGGAGCTATCTGAAACGTCGAGTCTACCGGAGATAAATGTACGTACCGCACTCACGCTTCTAGCCGCTGACCATCCATGAAACATATAACGAGCACTCAATCAAGCTTTGTCACTGATTACGTTAATATAGATCCTATGCAATTCCATTACCACTTATGTTATCAAGACGAAAGAAGAACACCACGGGAGTGGAGTACGCTTGGTTCATGTGGGAGATGGGCATGAGCAGTAACGACCTCGCAACGTGGTTCGGCCAGCTATCACGTTGCTAGGTCACGACTGGGAACTCCACTGTTTCTAGCAAAAAATGAGCTTCGCTCAAAAAAAATTGGCCTCGAAAGGCACATCTGAGAGTACACAGCCCTGAGAAATGCAGTCCTAGAAATCGCAGCATTAAGACTACGATCGCACAAATTGGTCCCGAAAGCGCCGTAATCTTACCGACATCTTTGAAGCAAGGCCTGCGTCTATCCGAGATTTGGTGGGAGCTCAAGCTGAAGTAGCTTAGTTCAGTTGGAAGGGGCTGGGCTGGCTGGCTTCGGTAACAGACCCGAGTGCGCGGCTGTCGGCGTGTGTTAGTCCAAGTGCAGAATAGAGCGTTGGTCAGCGTGTCCTACGCTGCGCCTCTCTCTATAGCGTGCGGACCCGGCGACGACAAGGGAACACTGCGATACGTTCGCCTTCGATACGCGTTAACATATTTGGCAGAAGAGCTTCTAATTGAGGAAAAAAAAATCTACGGAACCGACCACTACCACAACAAGTGCGCAAGCAAGCACGCGCCAAACGTGTAGCGCTCACCACATGACCTCTCCTCCCCGTCACGCCTGCCCTCCCCCCCCCTCCCTTCCCCACCCTCAGCTCATCGGCAGTTCTCGAATGCCAGCGAAGCGAATTTATTGCTACAGCTTCCTGGGCGCTAAAAGCAAGAAGGGGACTGGGGAGAGGGAGAGGCTCGAGGCAAATTGGAGAGAGTTTATCCGATGGTGAAAGGACTAAGGGAAGAAAGGGTCAGGCAGTGAGGAGGTTGAGACGGCAGACGAGCATTCAGAGGGAACAGTACAGCTGCTTCACACTAGCGTAGGGTGAATCGATCACCTCTCTAAGCCCGCGCACGCGAACATCAATGCACTGTCAATGGCGTCACGCCTTCTGAGTTCCCGGCAGCACCACCTTCCCCAGTGACATTGGCAAAGGCCGTCGGCAAGACCTGTTGACGCAGAATGCCCGCTGACGTGCATACGCTCGCCTCATCCGATGTGACATTTCCCATTCGTTTGTCCCGGCGGATGGCGAGCAGTACCTCCGCTCCGCCGTTAACTGCAAGGATAGGTCGTGCTTCATTTCGATAGTCACGTCCACCCAATAACGAGTGAAGGCCAATTACTGGTGCCATCCTGCCGTTGCTACGTCATAGAAGATTGGCAATGACCAAATGGAGCCGGGTACTATACGTGACAACGCAAATGTTTTCTGCGCAGCAGGTTTACGTCATCACGAAGCACGAGTAAAATAGTTTCGTCTCATAAATTCGTAATCCCGCCTTGTTCTCGTCTCTTTTCCCGCCTATCTCTTATCCTCCTACACATTTCTGAGACAAGCAATTTATCAGATCCACCCCATAAAGCGTCGACGATCATCGTTATCCTCTTTACAGCGAGGCGGGGGTGGATGTCGGTCGTGATATGCCGTCCGTTTATTGCAAACAACTTTCCGTGCGCATCTTTCCTATAATGGACGTCGCGCTCGCTGGCTCGCCACTAGCGATTGCAAAGGACAAGCACATCGTTGTTTGCCGATGGCCGCGGTGACTGTCGCCGTAGCGTGCACTCTACAAACATGCGATCGCGGCGCTCCGCAAAGCAGGCCCGTGGCGCTCGCTAATTAGGTATCTCGCGGCAACGACTTCTTCCGTGAATGCTGGACATTGAAGGTTACACTGTTACGTTGCTGAGGCGAGAGCGTCCCCGCGGACGAGGAAACACCGGAGGCGGTTGTCTCAGGGGCGTTTGTTTAAACGAGTCTCTATCCGAATTATTGCGCCTGAACACTATCCGTTTTCTTCGCCCTTTCGTGTACTTTCTCGTGCTAAGAGGAAAATTATCAGATTACAGTGGGATGAGGAAGCGAAAACTTCATCGTGTACCGCTCATGACGGCGTGCGTGTGACTTACGACAGAGGTAGGGAAGTGGAGAAGAAGGGCGCAGAGCTGCAGACACAGGGGGCCCGCCTCCGGGCTTCTCTCGATACGTCCGCTCTAGCCCACTTCACTACTTTTCCTCGTGTTCCCGGCCGGCTTTTCCTTTTCCGAGAGGTGTACCACCTCGCTTCGCGCCAGGGACACGCGAATGACGCGTGGCCGCGCTTGGCTCTTCTTCATCGGTGCCCGAATCAATGAGATGCGGCCTTGCTGCTGGCCGGCTTCGTACGCCGAAACAGAAGAAAAACAAAACGTGCTCGCTGGGCGCCCGGCGTGCGTGAGACGAGGGGAAGGAGCGAGCGGACACGCGAACGACGCGCGCCCGTTGTTTTTCGTTACGTTGGCACGGAGTGGCTACCGATATACGGCGCCGCAACAACAGGCCGGTCTGCTGCGGGAGCGAAATAACGGTTTGGAAAGGTTGGGCAGGCTTCTCTTTGTAGGGGGTAACGCGGTAGCGGGGCACGCGCTGAGCCCACCGTCGACTACAGGCCGCGATGGCGACTTCGGAGCGGCGCGTGCGGCCTCTCTTGCGATGGGTGCTCGGCGTGCGCCCCGAGCGGCGTCTCACTAATCAGTTAGGCGCTTATTAGCTGCGCGCTGCCAACGCGACAGACACGAATGGAGTCTGGCGGCGGCGCTGTCATTTGTGCACTAGAACTGCAAGTGAGTTCAGAACAAAGCCCACAGCAGAGAGGGTTCGATGCTGCACGCTCATAACGCAGTGAAGCCGTACACACAGTGCAAGGGCCGTATTCGAGGATATAAAGTACGTTGACTGGCTAAGCAGATGGGAAGATTACCCGTCGTTTCACCGAGGCATGGCACATGACGTCACGTAGCGCAAAAGTGAAGGTACCCTAGAAACGGATGATTAGAGAATGCGGTGGCCCCAGGTTACAGCGCGGCGATGCAGCAGAACTTGCGGTTCAGAGAGGAATGGACGCAGCCGACGCGCTTTCACCTACACGCTCTCATCGTAATGCGGAATTCGTCGGAACGTGTGGTGCACCTATGTGCGACTCGTGAGAGACCACATAAACTATTTCACACCGCCGGCGCCATTGTTTCCGTTATCGAGTTCAGTGCCGTCCTCTCCGGTCAGGAAGACTCGCGCTCCATTATCCTGAAGGAGTTCGTAGGAGCCTGAGTGAAACGGGTCTTAAACTGGCTTGACTCAAGACCATTTTCAGAAGCGAAGGTGCTTGGACCACGGCCGTGCGCGTCGCTGGTGGAAAACCCCGATGTCGTTGCAACAGCACTTCAAGTCGACAAGTATCTGCCATTCTTGTCGTTCCTTTATTCTCTTCGCCCAGTGGAGGGTAGCAAAGTGGTCGTGTACTTGCTTAACCTCTCTGTCTTACTTTGCTCCCTTACTGGAAGCATAGTGCATGGGCGAAAGGAACGTTTTACGAGATGAACTTGTCTCCGCAAAAGCCTGGTTTGCCTAGGAGTACTGACAAAATTTTTGTATCACCTATCCGTTTTTTTTTTTTCATTTTGGAATGAGAAAGCACTACATGCCCAATCACACGAAAATCCGGCGTCGTCATCGGCGATGTGACCGAGCGACGGTACCAAAAATGGTCCACGGCGCAAATAGTAAAAGCACGTCAAAAATGCTCGGATTGACATCACATTTTCAGGAAGGTTGCTTAAACAAACTAAATTAATGGATTTGAAAAGAAAATTCCGTACATTTCGGCCTCGGTGGAAATTGAACCCGGGATGCCAAGGTGAGAGACTAGCACGCTTTCCCGACGCCATGGCGGCTGCACGGTTCTGGCCGACTAAAGGTGTGGCTTAGTGCGTGCGTCGCTAGGCATGTGATGGCACAGCCAATGGGAGGGATCGAAGTGGCGCCACGTCATGAGTGCATAACATTAGCGCTCTGCCTTGCGCGTCACTTGGTCTTCGGATTTCATCAGTGTTGTCTACTGCGACGCACTCTCGACGCCACGCCACGAGCATATAAAAATTCGTCGTTCTACAGCAATATGGTGCGAATGTTTCCTGTCTGTGCCCAACGTATGGGCAAAACACACACAGCGAATCAGCATAAATAACCTTAATGCACGTCGAAAACATCGATCTGAAAAATGTCTTTAAAGCGACTATAATGCTTTCGAATTCGCACACGTAAGCAGTCTTAAGTTCTTGCCGAATTTCTTCTTTTTTTAATATGTAACTGCGGATGCATCTATCATGATATAAAGGTTCAATTTCACAAAAGTGTAATAATGAATTCGTTACATTTTAAATCAATGAAAACTGTTGTAAACGCGCCTCGAGTGGAGCGCGACTTGAGGCTTGAAGCAGTTTAGTGACATCAAGGCAGTCGGAGGTTGGGCCAGATGATGTGACAAACTACGTTGCGCGCGCCAGCGTGCCCCATGCGGTATCCGCAGGTCAAACTCCCATTTGTGTCTCCAAGCACATTGAGCACTCGATGGAGCTGAGAAGGGGAGAAGGACCCCTGGCGCTCCCAGAGAAGCAGCAGCATAGGACTTGTCGAATGGTGATTACACGCAGAGGGACGGGGAAATGCGAGGACCGATCTTAAAGCGCGCTCCCATATAGTTCCCCGACACGGTCCGGATGTGACCTGCGACCACTACGCTGTATCATTGCTCCGTGCCTCACAGGTTTGGTATACGCTCCTGAAAGTGGAGTTGATGATATTGATCATTAATTGGCAACCCATTTGAAATGGGGCAGTGACAAATAGTCACCTAGCATGCTTGAGTTATTCATTTATGCCATACATGCTTTTCTTTCTACAAAGTCTTTCTATCTCTTCCTCTCCACCTACCCCTTCCCCCAGTGTAGGGTAGCCAACCGGACTCCCTGTCTTTCTTATATCTCCTCTCTCCCTCTCTTGCCGGCGAGGGCCGCGCCGCCTGTCGCAGCAGAAGCGCAACTATGGGACGGATGGAGAATAGGCACCCTGTAAAACAGCGTAGTTCGCGGTCTAGAAGCCGATCGGGCACAGCATGGTATTGTCGAGTTAATAACAGAATTAATCTTTTGAAAAGACGTGAGCCGACGCTTACGCTTTCCGTTCCGCGTCGTGGGCCTCGTTTAGTCGGCAGTCCTCAGATCACCGGCGAACGTGTTCGCGGGCTCATAGGCTGACATTCCTAATGGCATCGCCGGACGTTTGCGTCTTTCTTTTGGCTGTCCGCAGAGACTTGATTAAGATGTCCTCGCTGTCATGTTACGGCAAGAAAATTGCTTAATAAATCTAGATTGATGTAAAATGCATGTCTTCTCTAGATGGTTGTTCCGGGCGATCTGATGCCTCGCTCTATTCCCCCGCGATCGTTCATAGGCTCCAGCAATTCTCTGCTCTCGCGCTGGCGACCAGGGCAAGCTCCTGTTCCATCAGCATCCGATAAAGGTATGCGTGTGGGAGGTGCTGGTCACATGGAGCGGTGGTGTCTGGCTAATCGGACCGATTCACTTTTAGTCGCAACTCAAGACGAGTTCATTCCATTCATACTTTTCAATTACCTTTGTTAGCGTGATGCCTGTCGCCGACTTGCGGTAGCACTGCAATGCATAATAATAATGCACCAGAACGCCACCGTGAGGCGGCCCGTATTGCAAAAATCCGGATTTATGTCTACCTTAACGCAACCATAAATCTTAATTTCCATTTCGCTTCCTACAAAGTGTGGCTGCAGTAGAAGTGATAAAGCGAAATGCGTTGACATTACAGTGACGTGAATATAATAGGTGCACTTCATCATTACCCCTGCGCATTACCTCGAGAAGAGGCTAATCACTTTGAGCGCGCTCATGTAAGCGAAAATTGAGTGCTCGCAAGAGCGTTGAAGCAGTGCCACGAAAGAGCGAGCCACTTTAATACCGAGCCGAGTCGTGGTCGCAGACTATTGAATTGTTACGTCAAAACATAACTTTCTATACCGCGCGTCGACGTCCGAAGAAACCTTTTTGTGCGTTTCCATCGCTTCCAATCTCGCTACTCCAGCACACACACATACGCAATAAAGACATTTTCTTTTTACCACGAGGACGTGTCCAGCGGCGTATAACATTTGTCGTAGGTGGAAGAGAATAATGTTGCGGTTGACTTGACTTTCACAAAGCAAGATTCGCGCCATTTCTACTGCACTGAGCAAGAGCGCGCATGAAATTTTGATGCTGGCACAACGCGGACAAAAAGGTAACTCCGTGCTAGTTTTGACTGAACTTGCCGCGCGAAGCGCTGATAGTTCTTGCTCCGACGCGGCGCCTGGGCAATGCCAGGAGCCTATAACATATGACCAGCAACTTCGTGACCACGTGATAATTTCTGTGGTTTAACTTGCAGCCAACTTCACGCCGAAGTCGCGCTTGTCACGAGTTTTAAGTTGGTATAATTAAAAGACACCATAATTATTTGCTGCGCCATCGAAGAAATGAGCCTTCATACCGTTATTACGGAGTCAATAGGTACCTAATAAATTAGATACACAATCGACAAGTAGTTCTAGCTAGCTCGTGTCAATACACGTAGAAATAATTGTGCAGTTAAGCGGCCACTAAAAGACAATTCAATAGTGCTTGTCACGAGCCTGCTATTGACGGCCACCGTGTCAGGCATACGTCTAACTCTATGCAGCCAAGTCTGAAATGCACGATAGTATACGTGCCGATTGTATAGTGCCGGCTCGGCGTGAGTTAGCCCGTAGACAATAAGTGCGTGTCATACTAAAGGAGAACGGCCTATGTGCAGCTAGTCCAAACGAACGAAGAAGCATCATGCATCAACGTGGGATAAACAAACAAATACCAAACCAAGAGCATGGGCGCAGAAACTCACAAACAATACCGAGTAATTTGTTACGCTTTGATTCTTCGTCCCACCGCCAGCTGAAGGAAACTCTAGCGCACTCTCACCGTTCGCGTGCTGTACGTTGATTGAGATCTGCGGCGCAAGGACAGAGAGGCACATGAGGATGTCGCATAACGCTGGTCGGTACACAAGGGACGGGAGTGCTTATACGAATGAAGACTCGTATGGGCAGCTTTGAACAATGGAGACACGTACTGAACGTGGCGCACACGAAAGAAAAGAAACGCAAAATTTATGGTCTTGTGGCTGGTTCTTTGCTCTCTTCCTTGATTATATATATATTCATTTATTTATTTATTCTTTCGCGCATTTTCATTTCGTGCTCAGTCCTTTGTTTCACAAACCTAGTCTAATCTCCATACAAACCCGTCGCTTGCATAGAGCTAGCCAACATTATCTCTCTTGCTGCCTCTTGGTGTTCCTAGACTGCTGCTTTCTTTATTACCCTGTTCTTTCAAGCTTTCTCAGTGGCAGAATTAAGAATTTCAATGCTTTCGAGAAATCAGCAGCTGCCAGTGATAAGACCTGTGCACCAAACCTGGGTGCACAGTGCCTTCTTTGTCATCTTGTCCGCTTTCGCGATTGACAAGCGCCATGAGAATGGTTCGAAGGAGCCAACTGCTACGACGCACGTCGGATTCGGATTCACAAAGTTATTTCTTTCGTCGTCGTTTATGCGGGAAACTTTTTGTATTCTGTATAGGCAAACGGTACATACACCCAACGTTTTATCTCTCTCTCTCTCTCTCTCTCCTTCTTTCTCTTTAGATTGAACAGATTTCTTCAAAATTCGCACGGAAAACAGCCAACATTTACCTATTCAGGTGGATTAGTGAAAGAGTGGGACATTACTTACACGACAAAACACAATGCCCTCGGGGATCATTAAAGATATTCTCACATTCGCGTTCTAATTATTATTTTGAAAGCACACATTGCTATACCGAAATTCAAGTCAAGCAGGAGTGAAATCATGTCTTGCTTAGAAGAAGTCCTAAGACTAACGCCACTTTAGAAATACTCGTCCCCAAAGTCAGCTAAAATATGCATCGGCGTACCGGTTAAAATTGCCACGAACTGCTCGATGGACGCTTTTGAAACGCTTATTTGGAACGCCAATGTCTTTCGTCACGCATGTTCGTAGCATGGGCATGCCGAGAGTTGGTCTATTCTGAGTATTTATGCTAAGCATAAAAAAAAAAAAAAGAAACACACTGTGGGAATCGACGTAAACGAAGCTTTCTGTGCTGTTTGCTTTGATTGACGATAATTAGCGGTCACGTTGACGGCGAATGTATCATTTCTTCAGCGTTTAGTGCAACATAAGAGTGGTGAGTTGATGGTAAATGTTACCTTTGGTGTACCAGTGCTGTTTCTCTACACAGAATACACAGCGAGACGTGTTTGCTTGAGGCGTTGTTGTGCTCCATTGCTCATAACCTCCGAGAAGGTTAGTATTGTCATTGCCTCACACAGCACATCGCATCGGGGCAGAAGTGTTAAACATTGCTTGAATTGACACGTTGCAAAAAAGTGAGTGCACCCTGCCGCAGGCATGATGAAGCGTTCGGCGTGCTGGGTGCCAGAGTATTTGCGTGGAAAACATTCTCCGTCATCGCCTTGTTGCTACCTGTGCCATCCGAGTTTGATCGCGTGAAATTCAGCTTGAGTTGTTTGTTTAGTCGTCTTACGTCGTGTCAAGATGATGGAGCAAGACTGCATTCCGTTTTCTTTTTTGGACACGGATGGACTTGCGACTTTTCGCAATGCTCGATGGCCAGCGACCAGGTGCGGAGCTCCCTGCACTCAACAACCGCGACCACGCTTCATGGCCATCGTGGTTGGACATCTAAAGAAGAGGGTTATGTGAGGAACGTTAGGCTCAATCTGAGCTCCAGTGACCCACAAGTGGGTCTTGTTCGGGCAGCTTGCACATGCCCCATTGGATTTGACGTCTGCAGATTAACTCTTGCTTTCCTCATCTTGTAGTGGTGTAGAAGCTGAACTATATGCACTACAATGCACATTTAGTTCTGTGCAAACTGTTGCCAGTATGTATTAAAACAAAGCTATAATGAAGCTCAAGGATGAACTGTAGTGGCTTAGGTGGACGCTAACACAACCTGTCGCGTCGTCAGCTGTCGAAGCAGGCTGCATTCAGTCAGCTAGCCTTTGCTTTATATCGCTCACTTATCTTGCACTTCGAGTGGCAGCCTAGTATAGTCGCGGACTTTGCGCCATATTTTCCAAAGAGATTGCATTCATATCATATAACTCGTCTTATCGAGTAGCCAATCTATGTGCTATTGAATGTGTAGCGACGTGCGAGACGGATAATCGTCAGCAAATACGGCCCTTGATATTTATTTCCTCTCGCAATAAAAACGCGTGAGTTAGCTGGCGCGCGCACACGTGCACGGTTTAAGCCGGTGAGATGCCCGCGAACTCAGAGTTAGAAGTGTACAGCGAGCACGACAGCGCGCTTTGAAACCACTAAACGATGTCGTCGCGTGCATGCCACAGTTAAATCCTGCTTCGCTGTCATTAACGTGCTGTCACATGCCTATTTATCCATGCAGTGGCCGTGCCGTTGCACTGCAGCCTGACCGGAAGCTCGGGTGTATGTGAAAACAGTTGGCATGTAATCAGGGTGGCTAGAAAAGTTTGAAGGCTGGCCTAAAATTGAAGAAGGGCAAACACTAATACAGATGACTCAGCAATGGCCAAAATTCATGATGTATACCTTTTATTAAATGCTCGCCGCGAATACCTGAGTGCTCCTCTGGTTACCACACTGAAGTGTCCGCATTCAACCGATTTACGGCGTTCGCCTGCTAGCTGCTGCTAGTCGTCTGCTAGCTTTCCTACGGCATAGGGGGCGCTCGCGAGCAGCGTGCTCGCGCATGCGCAGCAGCTTTTTTGCAAAGTGTCCATTATGGGACTGCACGTGCCAAAACCACAATCGGATTATAAGGCACGCCGTAGTGGCAGAAGAAGGATTAATTTTTGTCCCCTGGGGATCTTCAACGACCACCGAAACCTAAGTACATGAGCGTTCTTGTATTTCGCACCCGTCGAAATCTGGCTGCCGCTGTCGGGATCGAACCCAAGATCTCCAGCAATGCCATAGCCGCAAAGCTACCATGGCGGGCACAGAAGTGTTAAATTGAAGTGCGACGCCTAGACTATAGACGTCCGCACGCCAAGTTTCACCCTAGGGTGCCTCGATGCGCGCGCCCCCCTCTGCCGCTCCGGAGGGGGGCGGTGGGCGGCGCGCGCATCGAGGCACCCTATTTTACCCTATTATCAAGGGGCTTTATTTTACCCTTTTTACCCTAGATGACAGCGCTCGTTTCTCCCCTGGCGGAACGATTTCACCTACCACGAGTGTACGTTTCCGCCGCTTCCTTTCAAGGTCGCGCCCGCGCTTAGCTCGCGCTGCGCGCGAAATGTCTCTTGTTTGCGACGGCTTCTCTTCGTATGACTGGAAATTATTATTCCGTTGTTAACTGCAACAACAGCAATGTAAACACGAAAGCGTTGATGCCACCAGTGAAATTCCGCTGATTTACAAGAAAATGGTACGATAAAAGCAGACGGCAATCATGGATTACACTGTGGTGCGCCGAACAAAGTAACATTAACAACTGGCAAACGAAACAATCTCGTTTCTTGATCACTCGTCAATGTATGACGGTTTCTAAATGTATTCCACATCAATTTCATGATTACTGGATATACAATTCTTTTATCCAAATAAAAGCTTTCAGTTGTTAGACCAGCGCTTGTCCTGTCTTCTTTCTCGTGTTTGCTTTTTGTGTGCGCGGCCCAAGAATGGAAACTACTCCTGTTGCTTGCGCTAGCAGCGGCCGGAGTTCACGCGTGCCGAGAAACTGAATATGTGCACGATGCGTTGAATATGACCGGATTTCATTCCTGCATCACCACTGCACCGTTCGATTGAGTTACTGGACGATACACGCCCGCGTCTTGGTCGCGCCGGCATTGCCGAAGCAGAAATAATTACTAATGCTTTCAACTTCCGTCTCTTGACTACTGTTAAAACATTGCCAAGCGATTTACGCTGCTGCCTTTATTCTATATCGTAGGGGACGTACTAGTTAAAGTTGTGCGCGCAAGTCGTATTTGCGCTATGCAGCGATATATTTTGTGTATTTCTGCACAGTGTCGATGGAAGTCCATTGTTGGCAACGGAAGCAACACGAATTTGTAGCAAACAATTTGTAAGAAACTGCAAAAATGACTTAAGCCAACACGCATCGTGTGTGCCGATGATTTTTCCGGCGGCACATACGATGTCGTTTCCGATTACCTGCTCCCCGTCACTTACATGGTAAGCAGACGCTGCCCTTTCGCCGCATTGCAGCCATGAAAATAATCGTCAAGCGCGCCGATCTTCCTAAAGGCAAATAGAAGCGTGTACATCGTCCTTTGAATAAAACGACCAAACACACACACACAGGCACACACCGCGCGTACGAAACGTGCCCAAACACGCGCAGTGCAAGAGGCAATCAAGGCGATGCGAACGAGAGATGGGAGAGTGTACACCCGCTAGTGAAATTTTACCCCGCATGCGGCGCTCTCACACCGGCGCGACAGCGCCGCCCGGCGGTGCCGTTCTTGCCTATACGGGCTACGATGTCCCCTAGACGCTACGGTGCTTTTATGCGGCTTTGAGTCTGCCCGCCGTGCGTCAGTTGTCCGCGTGACAAATTTGGATGGTGTTTCTTTTTCAGAAATGGCAGAAACGTACCGCACCGTACCTTGAACTTGAATTTAGTTTCACGTCGCCTTTTCCCCCTCCTGCCCTCCCCCCTGTACGCGAATTGCGAGCGACGAGTTCCAAGAGGTTTGTGGCTGCGTCAGTAGAACCGACACAGCCACAAATTCCTACCGACGCGCAGGTGGCTGCGTCCGTGAAACCGACACAGCCACCTGCGCCGGTAGAACCGCCGTCTACCTATTCTCTGCCTCCACTCTCACCTACCCTCTACCATTCTATATAGCTCTCCTCTGGACAGCTGCATGCTAGTAGAAAGGTAAGCGCTGCAGTTACTGCAATGCTTGTGCGCGTGTTCCCGGATAATTGGAGCCGTCAAGAGGGTGACGCCCATTGAGCTCCAGAGAGCATTGGGCAGACGCGTGCAATCAGGACTCGATGTGAACCAAAGGTCAGTGGACGCCTCGCATTGGGCGCTCACGGGAAGACGACAAATGAAGCTGTGCAGGGCGATATGGGCTGGACAACCTTTGAAGTGAGAGAAGCTCACAGTAAAACTGATTATGAAGAGCGAATGAGGAATATGGAAGAAATTAAATGGGCTGAGAGAGTTTTCAGGTATTTGTACAGGAAAAAACATTGATTCACAGTGGCGGAAAAGAACTAGAAAACTTACCGGCAGGTATGCGACTTTCATGGTGAGCAACATGGCAACAGAGAACGTCGAGCGGAAAGTCAAGAGAGGCTGAGATAATCTCATGGGTGGCGGCAATGGAAAAGAAACCTGCCATGAGTAATTACTTAAGAGGAAAGAACGAGATCAGGAAAGAAACAATTTATGATAACTCAAAGGGAGGCTCATTACTTTTCGAAGCGATATCGGGATGCCTTAGAACACGCACTTTTAAGCGAGATATAAGAAGGAAGAAGCATGTGCTTGCTGCAGTAAAGCTAGGGAAACGATGAAGCATGTTTTATTAGAATGCGAAGATAGCTGCCCAGCGGTCGATTTAGGCATCTGTGGCCTACAAACGCTCTAAACCACCCCCCAACGCGGCATGCAAGGAAACAGCAGCAGCGCAAAACATGATTTCACTACTACACCATTCCATTTCACAATTGCAACATGTGGCCTAAAAGGAATAGTTAAAACATCATTAATAATTAAATATTTTTAATTAGCTACATGAACATCGCCACTTTCTAAGCAAGTAATACCCCCCCCCCCCCTCTACCCGAAATCTATCTGAAACGCCAGAACAGCGCTCACCTTGACATTTTCTAAATATCCGTACAAACTAAAAACAAAAGAGAAAAGAAACGGGCGTAGGTAAATATAGTGTGCCTACTACAGGTTTCCGAAGAACTCATGATTGCTAACTCGAAACCATAACGTAGACATGGCTTGATAGTATGATAACTATGAAAACATGTGCCTCCAATAACACTATCGTGTTGTTTGCAACAGAACGCCACTCACACAATGGCACATCGATACTTTTCTTGCGGACAGGCAGGTAATGGTAACAGAGAATTGAAAGAAGAAATTCCGCGGTGATAGGCGTGATCATCATCATGGACAAACGTAACAATGCGCAGGAAATATAATCTCCCTTATGCGATCCTCTGCAATGCACCACGCATTTCCACGCAATGCGAACTCCACGGTGACATGTAAACAGATACCAAAGAAACATTGTGCGTGTTTGTGAACGATGCATCTGAAATTGGCACCTGTCCCTTCTTTAACATTTAGACAATTAGGACAACTAGTAAAAGAAAGGCCACGAAAAAAAAAGGGGGGGGGGAATACGAAACACATAAGGAGTAATTAAATAGGTGATTTCTGACAGGATGTAACGGGAAAATAGGATTACAACTCTTGCAGTTAATTTCTGATAGTTTTCCCGCCGCTATAACCGCACTGACCGCGGCTGACCCCATCAACGTAATGTGCGTGTTTTGTGCATCAAGTGAACTTGCGATCACCAAGCTTACCCGCCGTGGTTGCTCAGTGGCTATGGTGTTGGGCTGCTGAACACGAGGTCGAGGGATCGAATCCAGACCACAGCTGCCGCATTTCGATGGGGGCGAAATGCGAAAATACCCGTGTACTTAGACTTAGATGCACGTTAAAGAACCCCAGGCGGTCGAAATTTCCGGAGTCCTCCACTACGGCGTGCCTCATAATCAGAAAGTGGTTTTGGCACGTAAAACCCCGTAATTTTTTTTAATCTCCAAGCTCAACAATTACATGGAATGGTCATGGCAGAGCTCAGCGTGAGTGCATTGACGCATACATTTGTGGTGGGTCAAGACGCTGTTGCGTCAAAGCACACGCTGAACTCTACATTGGCTAGCGGAGCAACCCGAAAAACAATAATAATAAAGGAGATAAAAAAAAGACTCCATTCATCATTTTCTAACACAAACTTAGTCTTACAGCCAGGTAGTATTCAAATTGAAAGCTGTAGCAAAGCCTAGCTTTAAAGAGAAATGGGTCAGAGAGAAAGTTCCATGTAAGCGTGATGACGAGAGCACCAGCAACAATAAAGACGAGGATAAAGTGCCGTCTCGCTACGTGACGCAGGACATGAAACATTAACGCGCACGGTGATATCACTCGCGACAATGCTGCCCGACTGGGAAACAACGCCAAGGCAGCGTACGCGAATCCCTCGCATGACGAATTGTCACCTTCCCGCCGTCTTCGTGCGATGAGCACTGGGACAGTGGTATTAATACAACAGCTCCTTCCTCGTAGAGTCGCTTGGAACGAACGGCAAAGCGAGAAGCTTTTCTCCTCACGGGAATGTCCGAGACACTTTTGTTTTATTAAGTTCAAAGGCATTCACATGACGTGGTTTATTCTCAGCGATTATTTATATTCCGCTATTCAGCATGAGGTCGCGGGTTCGATTGCTTGCAGCGGAAGCCGCATTGCGATGGGGTCGGAATGCGGGAGAGGGACAGCGAAGGGACATTGCTGGCACATTGCTTCTGCAGTTGGTGCAATAAAACAGTTGGTGGAAAAGCGCAGCTGTCTATCGCTGGGTGCGGGAAACATATTCGATCGCTCTGGCGTATAAGGAAAGAATGTGGTTAAGTCCACAGTAGCACTTCTGGCTTGAATGGGCGGATCTTAAGGTGTGTTTGCGTCAGACGGGAGCTTCAAGCACTGCTGTCTGAATATAGTTAAGCACATATCGAAAACAAAAATAGAAATTTACAGGGGACCCGCACACGTACATAAAGGACAAAGATGTCACAGGGACTATTACTGGTCACGGTAATATATCCAGGGTTAGATTGTGAAAATAACACACACACACACATACACACAAAAGGGGGGGGGGGGGGAACGAGAAAAAAACCTAATATCGTTACTACACATATAACTCTACACAGTGCAACAACGACGAAAAGTAAAAAGAAATGGAGCGCGGTAGCACCGTGAGAATGAGCCTGCATAGTTTCAAGCACGGTGTAGCCATCGAAACCTTGCTGCAATAGTAAATTGCGAACGGTTGCAGTTTCGTCCATGACGTTGGTTTGGCTACACATCCCAGGCATTCGTTTCTTTTTCTTTTCCTATATATCGCCGTACTATATATTTAAGACCGTCTTTATGACAATTATTGCTACGTTAGCTGACTAAAATTATATAAGATGATATCATGACAATAACAACAACGAGGGAGAAAATGCGGTTCTGTTTATGGGCACATAATTTTGGGTGGGAGGAACGAAACTGGAAGGTCACCTGCAGAAAAATAAAACACGAAAAAAAAAACAATTCCTTGAAGTGAAGAAAGGGCAGGCAAACCAGAAGATTCGAATAACTTCTAAAGATGACGCAAAAGCTGTACGCTTAAAAGCGTATGCTTAAAAAAAAGATAAAAAGAAAAAAATTATGCAGATCGGGAATTGATGTAAGCGAAGCTTTCTGTGCTGTTTGCTTTGATTGACGATAATTAGCGGTAATGCTGACGGCGAATGTTTGATTTCTTCAACATATTGTACAACAGAAGAGTGGTGAGTTGATGTTAAACGTTACCTTGCGTGCACCACTGCTGTTTGTCTGCGTAGTGCACAAAACACAAAGGAAGAGGTGTTTACTTGTGGCTTTGTTGTGCGCCATATTTCATAACCTCTTGCCTCACATGGCACATCGCATCGAGGCAGAAGCATTAAACTTGAATTCAATTATGGGACTCTACATGGCAAAACCACAATCGGATTATGAGGTAGGCCGCAGTGGCGCACTCCGGATTAATTTTGGAACCGTGGTATTCTTTAACGTGTCCCTAAATCAAAGTGCGCAAGCATTTTTTATTTCGCCCCCGTCGAAATGCAGCTGTAGCCATACGCAAAGCTATCGCGGCGGCCACAGAAGTGTTGCACAGAAGTAGCAATTTGTTTTTTCAAATTCACAACTGAAAAGTCGCTCGAGACTGAAAAACGCTACTAAGGCAATGCTTTAAGTATCCCGTGCTAGGCAGTGCCAAAGTGAGCGTAGGATATATGGTAAGAGGGGCCTTAAATCTTCATCATTTTCTTTTCTTTTCATTCTGCCCGATTAGAAGCGGGCACCATCGCGGCCGGTGCAAGAGAGCCGTAAAACAATGCCCGCAGAGCGAAGACAAAGAGCAGCCGGAATCGAGATTGCGGTTCTATGACCAGCTGCAATGGAACAACGGTGCCCATACTTCACCAGCGCGGCATCGCAAATTTGCGGCCGCCGGACCAGCCGTTTCCTCCTTATTCGCCGGCGCATTTTCTTCGCTCTGGCGGCTCGGATGCCCGCAGCGTGCGTTTGTTATGCCGCTGAGCGTTTATTCCAGAACCCTGTTTTTGTTTCCTCTTCGTCGAAGCGCCAAGGCCGGGTGTCCATATGGTTGTATCGAAATTGAAGAGAGCTAATAACTCCAACAAGGAAGGAACTCGACCGGTCCGGCATTGAGGAAAAAATAATATAGAAAGAACGAAGTCCTACTATTCGTGGTTGGGGGGATACCAAGGACATGACCCCTGGCTCGATAAGACACGCTGTTTGCACGCTTGTGGGTCCGCCAACAACGGAAAAGACTAGGAGCAGGCGGTGCGAGTCCCCCCCCCCCCCCCTTCCTGCCCATAGTTTTCGAGAGCTGAATCACGAATCGAGAAACTATTGCTCTCTATTGGTGAACATAGGCTGGGAGTGCGTTGCGTTCCCTTATGGCTGCATTACGATAATAACTGCATCATGCTAAAGCATCCATGCGCATTTGTCATGCGCGTATTCATAAGCGAAAAAAAAAACGAGAATAAAAACGTGCCATCATTGATGTGAACTATACTGCACTAAGGCTTGCATATAGTAGCGATTTATAGAGATATCTTTCCTGAGGGAGTTAGTGTAGCCGTAAAACTAAGCTAATTTTGTATGCCTTTCGAATACTTTTGTACGCCTTGCCGGCAGCGTATTCTAACTTTGGACCCCCTATCTGCAAGTCTCCCTAATAACCGATATGTAGTTATACTATAACGTAAGCCAAGTCTAAACTTCACTGAACTCGCCCCTCACATTGCGTTAGAGCATGATGAGGCTCCGATGCCACATATTTGAGAGTGCGGAGGAGACGCAGAGGAACTGCCATATCAATATAGCGTAATCCGCTCTCTTGTTCTTCGAGTGTCCCGTAGCAATATAACACCGCTTTCGCAATGGTAGCGGGAAGTTATAAGACGCAAATCCATACGCACTGATCCAGAGGGGAAAAAGTTCCATTGCTCATCACATGGCGAACAAGAACTCCAAAATGCGCCTTGAATAGAAAAGGCACTTCTGTCAGTCGCCTCGGTTTCCCACGGCAGCGCTCGTTTTATCGCGCTCCCCGTAGGTAAGCAGTGAAAGGCAACATAGCGTTACGAGAGCCGCGGTGAATACCATGTTAATGCGGCTACGCACAGGACATATATATGCGAGTTAGCGCATGAGAGTCGCTGGGAAAAGTGCGTACAGGCACGATTTATAAGTACGGAAGGGTTGCGCCACGTTGGTACGTGCGCGCCGCTCTCCACGCGAGCTCCACGCAAGGCGCGCCCTAAATGATACCAGACGTCCTGTTATGCAATGCGCTGCTGTCCCTCTGCTCCTCCTCCGCCCTTCTTTACCTACATTTCGCGAGCGCGGGCACCCTACACCGGCACTCTCAGCCACCAACACAGGCCCACACTTGCTGCCGCCCGAAGGAAATGACTGCTCACGCAAGCTGGTTCCTGGGAGTATCCTGCTCCCGAATATGGGTCAAGTTTAGGAAGATTACGCCTCTCTCTCTCTCTCTCTCTCTCTCTCTCTCTCTCTCTCTCTCTGTCTGTCTCTTTGCCTCTAGGCCGTTTTGGGCCGTTTCACATTCCCTTCTCTGTTGTGCGGCACCACCTAATGCGAATATTTTCAGACTGCCCCGTAGCGAACACATCACGACAGCTGTGCGCCCGGCATTCCTTCCTGAAAGGCCAACAGCAACAAAAATTTTGAACTTCCCTGAAAACTTCAAATACGAGTGCATGCGTCACGAAAAGTTCGCAAAAAACGTACGCCTTTGCATACCGAAACTCGAAAAACACACACGCCGCCACACCCCTAACTTTTGAGAGGCTCTGGCGGCGCTCGGAAGTGACCTTCGAGATCGGACGAAATCCGTTGCGCGGCGGTATCGCCGAGGCCGTGTTCTGGGATTTCCGTCACATCCACTAACGACCAGGCGCTTGTGTAGCCTGCTTAGATGCGATTGAAAGGCATAGGAAAGTAGGACAATTAGCAGCCCTGCACCTCTGCCAAGATTGCTGTGATAGTATACACTTCTCATTTGGAACCAATTAAGCCAAAGAAAAATTTCGTTGCAGTTGGCCTTTTTCTTGGAACTCATGATCGCCAACGTCGTGATTATGATCCTTTTAAACGTTTAAAGGTATTATTTCGGTTATTTGTCGGCCTTTTATTCTATTCGCGTCGACGCAAGTTCGCGTGTATATTCCTTCCCAATGCACAGAGTTCTATGTTTACGCTTCGATGTTCGCAACAGAGAAAAAAAGGAGCACCGAACGCTCTGTGCGTTTATCGTGCATTCCCTCTCTCTCTCTCTCTATCGCTCTGCCCCCCCCCCTTCCCCACGTGTACGGTGGCTAACTGGACAAAGTGTAATGAACCTCCCTACCTTTCGTTCCTTCCCTCTCTGCCTCTTCGTTGTGCTACGAAACTATTTGCGCGTATCGACGCTCGGTGGTTGCCCCAGGTCTCAACGAACATGCAGCCTGGGCCACCACCTTACCATGGACATCGAAACAGTAACATTAAAGAAAATGTTGAGAGCGTACATGCCGTGCTTCCTTTTTAAAGACTCCTAAACTGGACGTACGAAATTTGCCGTTGTACGGACTCACCTTATTTTCACAAAAATCTCGAAAATTAGATGGGAAGAAGAATTTCGGCATCGTCCACGATTTTTTTTTTGTATTTTATTTATTCCTTCAATAAACATCTGCACTCACATAAGCTGTCCGTTAGAGGATGCTCAGCTTAAAGTGGTCCTGAAGCACTTTCTGAGCATTGTAAGAAAGCGTTGCCGATCTGTTAACGAGGCTGCTGTGAACATGTCAGTCAAATATTACTGCACTGCTTGCTGCAGGGAACTTACAATCTAGGGTGCTTGGTTTGTCACATGGCTAATACCATCATCTTTTAGGTTTAGTTAGAATTGTTGATGGACAAAAATGGAAGTTCTCACTCTTGGCGGCTTCTGGCAAGTAAACATGATCATAGCTGCGACCTACGCTACAAAACTGCATGAAATGAACTCAAAAGGCACCGTTGTCAGATTTCAAACAATTCGGTGTGCCCCAAGTGTTCAGAATTGTTACACAGCGTTAAACTACAGCTTCTCTCATTGCAGGTGTAGTTTGAGCCCACTGTTGTGTACAATAACGTTTTTTTTTCTACCGTTAAGAGTAAGAGCGTTAGACATGGAGCGCCAGCGCCCATAAGGATGTAATTTTCTTTTGTGTGTGTGTTCTAGGGCATTTGGGGAAGTCTGAAAACAATTAAAAAAGAAAGAAATGGTGCGCTGCTCACTTCGTGGTCCAGCAGGTCCGTCTTGCTGAGCGACACGTACTCGGTCTGCTTGATGAGGTCCATGGCGTCGATGAGATCCAGGTCGCGCTTGCGCAGACCCGTCTTGCCATTGAGCGGCAGCATGTCGGCCGGTGTGGTAGCGGCTGTCTTCTCCATCTTCATGTCGGTGCTCATGGTGAACCTCTGAGCAACGAACATGAAAAAGAAAAAAAAAGAAAAGAAAGAAGCAGAAACGTTAGCCGGCTACCTAGAAAGAGCGGGCGGGAATCTTCACTTTGTGGTCGAATCTGGCGCGTAACTATGTCTGCGTGTCAAAGTTGCCCACAGCCCCGAAGTCAGCGGTCATGTTCACAATCAGCCATTTTCATAATCACTAGCGTGGGCTTCGACACTAAGTTGCTTACGAAATTTACTATAGGGAAATGTGGCTCTAATGTCTTTGGGAGCTGCAATCATGGTGGTTCTGCCATAAGAGGAATGATTGCCACTAAATGGATTTGCCTACATGGATTTGCTTCAAACGGCTTTGCGACTTTGCAAATCGATCATATAGAACTACATACTGATTTATAAGTGCAACAACTGGCAATAATTACGCATGGGCGCAGTCTTATTGCCACCTGCGTTTAGAAAATTAGGATCAATTGCTTCGTAATTTAGCTACATAAAGGTTACAAAGCGTAATAAATAATGCCATAGGAAAACAGGAATCCACAAGCTCGAATATCAGACAAATCTATGAATCGCCACGCCAGAGTTACCTCAAGTAACTTTCTTATGGAACAACACTATGGGCCCGAGGACATCCTGCAACTTCTTCACACACACCCCTCGTGTTACTGCCCCCCTCACACGAGATGTGCCGGTCTTGTTATCACGCGCGCTATGCTCCAGTTGCGTTACAGCGAGCACTCTGAGCAGTAAAAAGAAAGAAAAAAGAGCGCTTTGGGTGTTTCGCCGATGCCTTCCGATGGACGTTGCATACACTCGTATCCTCTGACATTGTATTGTGGGTTGTAGTACGCGCCAACGCGCACGCTATAAAGTAATTTCAGAGTCACTTGCATATATCTCTGGCTGGCACGAAGACTGATGGAAAATATCCATGGTGAACTACGCCGAGAGCGCACGACAGATAAAAACACAGCGCAGCGGTAGTAGTCGCAATCAAAAAAAGGGGGGGAGGGGGGGAGGTCAACCCTAAATTGCAGACACTATAGGAACCGAACCCGCATTTACCCTTAATTGCGACATTTAAATGCTTCCCAATATGTAATGCGAACGCCTTAGGAAGAAATACTCGAGGTGGCCTCGTACGTCAAAAGCGGCGCTGCAGTTACGTTTGTCAATGCGTTCCACCTATTGTACGCATCCTTTGGTCTAAAATCCGGACAATGGATAACACCAATTGTTGCGACATACCACACAGCCACACAGAAGGAAAAATCAGGCTAAGATACTGCCGCCCACGTATCGATGAGGTTCATGCAAGCTGCCACGTTGACACGAGCTGTCACGTTCCACCAGCGAAAAAAACTATAAAATAAAAATTCCTTTTGAATTAGGCAAAATGTATATACCCGCACGTATATGTTATCAAACCCGTAACTTGCCTCCTGCGTTACGCCATAACCCTCAAATTGGCCGGCTTTAAAATCGCAGGTAACCGACACGAGTCACTTGGCGCCGTTTCACTTGGCACAACGCTTATATAACGACGTTCCCAACAAATGTCAGAGCAAACTCTAGAAAATCAACACTTAAAAAATTCGAGGTATCTCACATTTTTGGGCACGTGGGCAGCCTGTATCCCCGAGCAACCGCAGTGAATCCCGTACGCACACGACCGCGCAGTCAGAGGCCGGCGCTGCTGCCGCTCGTGTCCATACAAAGTCTCGCTCTACGCGACCGACGCGAATCGAGGGGGGGGGGGGGGGGGGCACTACTCACAGACGGATGCGCACGCACAGTAGTACCGCGAGGACTGGGTGGGAGCCTCTTAAGACAGTGCAACAACAGCAACCTGGCAACCGCGGCGCTTGCGGAAAAGGTTGCTGGGGGTGGCTGAAGGTGTGCGTGGGAGGTGGGAGGAGGGGACGGGGGGTGGGGAGGAGAGGTAGAATAGAGGGCGCGGATTCTTGGAGCACCAGTGATGTCACTGCGCGTGGCCAAGACCTCCGCGGCGAGCACACAGCGAGCGAAAATTCGGCGATCGCCCTTGACGCGCCGGACTGCTTCCCATGCGGGGCCTCCGCCGGGCAAAATAATTGGAGTCGCTCATGCGGACCGTGCCCTGCGGTGGTTCCTCGCAGACACGCGCTCTGCTTTTTGCTTCGTCTTCTTTTTGTTTCTCATGTGCCTCATCGAAGGAATAGATAAAAAAAAAAATTAAAGAACGAAGAGCACGAGGCGCTGCTTCACTGGCTAATTCCTGCTCGTCGTCCGCGAGTGCACGGTTGTCGAGACGTATGCGCGTGGCGTGCGTGGTTTCCTGAGTGCGTGGCTTCTGCCGGCACAGTCGTGCCGGCGAAACAAGCGGTAGTGGGGGTCGCGGCTCATTCCGCTGCTAGCGAAAGTCGCGACCCGGCGAGCGAATACCTGGTCTGCGTCTCTTTTTCTTCCTCTGCTCGTTATTTATTTATGGGCCCTTCTCGACAGTCTTATATTCATTCCAAGCGCTACTAACCGAGTCTTACAGCCTGTTTGTTGCCTTTGCAGGTGTGAGCGAGAACTCTTGCACCGAGCTGGCATGCTACCTTCGTGGCCTGGTTATGAGATCCGGTGTTCGTTTAATGGTCCCCGAAGCAATTTTAGCCGTTTCCAGGATTAGCGTTAGGAGATAGAGAGTACCTTTCACGCAATGCAAAAAGAGTGATTAAAAAATTACCCTGCTCTCAGTCCGCGACGATTTCTCTCAACTGGTATGTCCATGCGCACAGCACCGTCCGATGACGCGAGTGCCGTCTATGGTTCCGATCGGTTCTAACCGATGGATGGATGGATGGATGTTATGAGCGTCCCCTTTGGAACGGGGCGGTGGGTTGCGCCCCTAAGCTCTTGCTACTATGCTGCCTAATATCCTACCTAGGTTAACCAATGAAAAAAGAAAAAAAAAAAAACACTATGAACTACCACGTCCAAATTTTCTTATCCCCTATTGCGAACTGTGCTTTTGTACGTCTCCGTCCTTTGTCGTTTCCCTACTTTTCCTCCACCAATCCTCCAATCGCCTCTTACTAATGTCTATTGCGGACCTGTTTGCTTTACCACTGCTCCCGCTGAACCCAAGGGCTTCAAGGAGGCCAGTGGTGCCTAAATCGACCGCTGGGTAGACGTTTTCACATTCCAATAAAATATGCTCCGTCGTTTCCCTAGCTTTACTGCAGCAAGCACATGCTTCTTCTTCCTTCTTATATATCGCTTTATAGGTGCGTGTTCTAAGGCATCCCGATCTCGCTTCGAAAAGTAATGAGCTTCCCTTAGAGTTATCATAAATGGTTTCTTTCCTGATTTCGTTTTTTCCTCTTAAGTAGTTACTCATGGCAGGTTTCTTTACCATTGCCGCCACCCATGAGATTAATCCAGCCTCTCTGACTTTCCGCTTGACCTTCTTTGTTGCTGTGTTGCCCACCCCACAGGCCGCATACTTGATGGTATGCTTCATAGTTCTTTTCCTCCACTGTGAATCAATGTTTTGCCTGTACAGATACCTGAACACTCTCCCAGCCCATTCACTTTCTTCCATATTCCTCAGCCGTTCTTCATACTCAATTTTACTGCGAACTTCCCTCACCTCAAAACTAGTCCAGCCCATACCCACCTGCACAGCTTCATTTGTAGTCTTCCCGTGAGCGCCCAATGCGAGGCGACCCACTGAGTCACGAGGAGCGTGCGCCTCCTGGCGACACATTCCTTCTTTATTTGGTGAGAGTGGTCTCTAGGCGACGCTCAAGTGTGGTGCGCGCGCCTTCCACGCCGTGAATTCGCCGCAGTGCACTCAATCGCTGGACACGCCCTTTAGCGCACAAAGACGAGGGCGGGATGAGAGTACCGCGCTCTGGCAGGCGGCAGCATGTCAAGCGCACGCCAGCGCCAGACCTGCTTCCTCGTTCCGCCTGAACTCATGGCCGCACTTAATTCTGTTCAAAAAGACGAGAGCTCAAGTTCATTACGAGGAATCCACTCGGCGTCCGATCCACGGCCGTTCACCACTGCAGGATTGTTGACGGCGTTTCTGGCATTCTTTCCCGCCCTCCCACCTCCGCTCTTCACTTCTACCCAACAAAGAGGTCTTTCAGAGAGCCCAGTGTTTTCGGAAGAAACTTGATTCCTCTCCAGCCCAGCCACTCGCGTACAACTATAAAGATAGTAGCTACAGCAGGCCCAACTTGCCCAAAAACAGTATTTTCTTCTTTTTTTTTTTTTGTTAAACAGACAATCCGCATTCTCTGGGAGTAGTTCGCATATTCCGTTGTCTACATGTAGTGCTAGACATAAGAGTGGTGCAACTGTATGTCTAAATTATTCCGGATGTCATCTTATGTGAAGTCGATGAAATCGCTAGCCCGAGTCACGTCACTCACCCATTCTACGTAGCATGCAGTGGCACGAAAAACATCGCTTTCATCGATAGTTAAGTGAAATCTTTAAAATCCGCACATATATTACAACGTTTACGCATCATAAGAGGCCAACAAACAAAGACACCAAGGACAACACAAGGGAAATTACTTGTACATACTCATTGAAAAGAAAGAAATTATAAATTTATGGAAATGAAAGTGGATGAAAAAACAACTTGCCACAGGTGGGGAACGATCCCACGACTTCGCATTACGCGTGCCGTGCTCTACCAATTGAGCTACCGCCAGCGCCGTCTTCCCATCCACTTTCTAGGGTATTTATGTGTTACTACTAGAACTAACCCTGGGAATGTTAGCCAGTGCCACCACTCACAAACCTTGGCGACGAATGTACAATATCCTTTTCTGCCGCAGGCATCACGAGTACTTGATCTTTTTGGATGAAGGCAACTGGTCAATAAACCCACTCCTGCTACCTGAAGGCATCAATACCGCATCATTAACTAGAGCGAAAAAGAGAACGGACGACAGCAAGAAGCACACAAGACAGCTGTCATCCGTTGTCCTTTTTTTTTTTTCGCGCTGGTTAATGTTGTCTGAAGTCTGTAATAAGCACCAATTAGCCCAACTGTCTTCTTTAGAAGTTATAAAAGCACATCCACGTGTCCGTCCATTTGTTTCGCTGGCTGTCTTTTTTTGCGCGGCTGTTTGATTATTTGTACCAACTTGTTCCTTCGTTCGCGTGCAGTGATGACTCACATCAGCATAGAATGAGCCCGTGGGCAAAGGGCGGCTTCTGAGGGGACATCAGCTGTCGCTCGCGACTAAATAATGAGGAGTTGCAAAGTAGGTCTGTTTATGTGGACGCTATGTTTCCCCGGTTACAGGTTTCCAAACCGAGTTCCCCTCCTTGCAAAGTGAACAAAACCGCCGGTCAGGGGCTAGCATATATACAAGGTGTTCCAGCGAACACTTTCAAAAATCTTTAAAAGTTGCCTGTGGCCGATATCACAATTCTAGTTCATGAGCTGATCTACTTGAAGCGGTGGACAATATTTTAAAAAAATGAGACGCAAAATCGACTGATTGATAAAAATTCACTAATTAAATTTTTAACTAATTACATTATGGCCCATATTGCAATTTACAAATTATAGCCGTGGAGCAGCACTGAGGAACCTCGGAGCGCGTGTATGCGTACGACCGACCTTTTCGTGTATCAATGTGGGTTGCCAACTGGCACCCGCGCGCCGAGATTACGACGCGACCAGCAGCTGCCGGCCACGGTGGCCCGGCCGTTGCCGCGTCCCCCGCTTGCTTGAATGCCCACCTCGGAGTTTAGGGCGCGGCTCAGTAACCCCAATTGCGAAGTCGAGAGTGCGCGGTGACATCGTGAACGGGACGCCATCGTCGCCCGCGCTCGCGTCGCGCGTGCGCCGAGAGGCGAAGTCGCGCACTAATCTCCCAGCTCGCCCGTGTGCCGCTGTGAAAACGCGCACACAACGGTCGTCTCCGCTTTGTGCGGTTGTATGATGGGTCGGGGCCTCTCGGAGCAGGTTGTTTCCGGGGAAAACGGCCGAGGAGAAGGAGCGCATGCCCTGGTCGGTCGGTGCGACTGCCCTCTAGGCGCTACTCGTAGATTCTTCTCGCACGTCTCCGACATCGCGATGGCCGATCTGCGCGGGAAGCCGGCATGAATGCCTGAACAGGGGAGAAGATCAGCGCTTGCGTCGTTGGTGCCTGTCCTGGCCTCTGACCCGAAAAGGAATCGAGTGGTGACGAGGTACCCAAAGGGCAACCTCGAAATTAGTCGCAGTTACGCTCCTCGGCGCTTTCGATAAATCTAGAGCAGTGCACGAGATTGCGGTTGAAAACATGCCAGCGTCGATATTCGTTTCACGCCTCTCCCACTTGCCTCCGTTAAATCAAAGGGACAGTTGCAATTCGATTGATCATAACTACTTCTTGTACGAACCGAAATTGACGTGTTCGCCACGGTGCAGTGAGCACAGTGTGCGCGAAGACTTAACTCACGTTCTATGCGTCCGCGCTCACTGTGTGGCCTCAAGGGCTACTCTAATATCTGCTACAACTTTACGTGGCAGCTGCCTTGGAGCAACGCCGGTGGTGAATTGCGCACAACAAAGGCGCTCTCAGCTTGCCTAAGAGACACCGGCCTGGACCAGATGCTCCAATCGCTCGTTATTTGTATGTTTGTGCACGTTGCATGCGTGTGCATGTACCTTAGCATGGTGGGTCGTTGGACGAGTTGAAACATATTTAGCGAGCGAAAACGATCGAGCCCGAAAATCACATGAACAAGGGAGGACGCTGGACTGTATACCTGAGCAGTGTCCACCCTCGTTCCCGTGAATTTTGGGCTCCCACCCACTAAAGTGTGTAGGTATGAATGCGTCATATCATACGTCACCCTCGTCACCTGGAGTGGCATACTAGGCAGTCTTCCATAGCATATATTAAAGAATGTCTCTCTCTCTCTCTCAGATTGCGACGTTCTATAGAAATGGCATTACCGCGGTCACTTCCTTTAGGACATGGCCGTCAACGCTTTTCCGCCAGACTCGCCTTTCGTTTTTCCTGTATGCGGCATTGAGACGCTATAGGCGCAGAGCTTTATGAGCAACGAATGCAGAGGTCACATGCAAAACCAGCCTCGAATGGTTAATACTTTCCGGGTAAGGAAAGCCTTCACCTGTGACTGGTCAGGCGTGCGCAAAACAGAGAAACGAAAAAGAAATATCGCAGGAAAATTGACCCACCTCAGTAAATGTTAGGACACGGCGTTTACGCACAATCATCGTTAATATAGTACAAATAAATCAAAATATACAATTCGCTGGTCACGTAACTTAGTAAGAAGAGACGAATTTCGTCGTGGCTGCTGAAAAAATTCAACCCAACGAAAAATGGTTATTATATTTCGTGCCAGAAATAAGCAGCACGCATCGCATCACTTTGTCTTGGTTGTCACAATGCGCAATGCATCGGCTTTCGCATCACAATTGATCATGTGCGATAAACGCATAATTATCGCACAGGATCAATCGTGTTGCGAAAGCCGATTGTGCTCGCAATAAGCATTAGGGGGTCGACTATGCTTGCACAAAATGACACTCCGCTCTCTCTGCTCATGCGCCTACTCGCACTACTTCGTGCACTGGATGACAGGCGGCTGAATATATATGTATATTCAAAGCAGCGCCACCAGCTAAAGTATTGCCGTCACTGTCCCGGCTACAGAAGCAGCGATCTGCTGCAGTGGCATTGTATTTATGCCAGCGCGTCAGACAGATTTACCGGAGATCGGATAACTCGACCACGTAAGACAAAAAAAAAATGTGGAAGAGAGGGACTGAGTTCAAGACGGTGGCTCCCATTCATGCAGAAGGGCGTCATTTCTGACAACATACGTGGGAGACGCATAGCGATCGTGTGGCATTCTAAAGAAACGGGCTGACCGACCACCACCGCGTCTGTAATTTTTGCAATAAGTACGCAATGTATGAGAACGTTTTCCTCACCTGAGCATTTGGTCGCAATAATCTATAGGGTGCGCCTTGCTGTAGCGGATAATCACACGTCTCATCTGCTATGAAGCTATTCACAACGGACCACTCTTTAACTTGACGGGAAGTCTCCTCCAGAGGGACCCGGTTTCCAGAGCAGCATGTAGGTATATCATATACTGGCCCACGCTACGAGAAAACTCGCTATCCGCCGGGCGAAGCTTGAACTCAGAAGGATGACTGAGCCACTCGCAAGTGATTTCCTCACTTTTATACCGCGAACTTCGACACACATTCGAGCGTGGCCTTTTTCGTGCGCCCACGGGGCTCTCGACGGAAGCGCCATACACGAAAGCTGAAAAAGCGCCGACCGTTTGGTCGCATTCACACCACCTCTTCGTCGTGCCCCGTTTGCGTTTTGAGAGTCAACGGTCCGATGTCGCCGTGGCCACGCTATGCTGCTATTGCGAGATCTCGCGCGCGCGCGCGCTGTATGGGTGCCGATCGACGCGTGACCCATTGTCGCCGCTGTGGGACCCAGCACGGCAGCCGCCCATCGCGGGCACGCGTTGCCGTAGCTGGTGCGCGCGCGACTGGCTCGACAGCCGTGACCGGCCGAAGTCGCCAGGTCCGCGGCGTGCCCATTGCCGTCGTGTACAACGGGTCCCCCTCCGTCGGGACGTCGCGGCCCGCGGGTCAGCCTCCTTGTCAAAACGGGATACGAGGGGTGCACCGTTCTTTATTTTACTTTCGTGAGTTGTACTTTGTTTCGTGTCCGTTCGTGCCTCGATGACTGCCGTTTATTGGGCCGCGTCATCGCGTGAGATCTTTGTGGACAAAGAGTCGGCCGCGCCGCGTTGAAAACTCGCTCCGCGTGCGTAAGCTGGAAAGCGCATGACGCGTGCATGCATGCATGCGCGCCGTGAAAGGTGGCAGGAAGCCTAGCTCGCGCTGAAGTTACGGCATGAATTTGCGTGTATTCACGAGCCGAAAAGCTTGACATGGATGGGGACCCGGCGAGGGGAGTAAATGTGACGAACGTCGTGGCGTGCGTTAAGTGAAACACGGCGACGTGCTTCCGTTTTCCTTTTTTTTCTCTCTCTCCCGTCACCTCAGTTGCTCACCGTGCAGGTTTACATGCACCTAGTATAGCCGGATTTGGTTCTCTGGGTTTTCCTTCTTTGTTTTTCTCCCACATCGAGCGAAACATCTTCTACGCATATAGCTATAAAGAAGCAACCTGCGCACGTGGAATAAGCTGCCTCTGGTATCTCCGAAGGATATGAGTTCTCCGCCCATTTCCTATCAACGACCGAGAGCTGATGTAACACTGAAGAAATACTGTAGCTCGAAATGTTATAGCGACCCCGTTTGAATCATCCCTCCAAACCCCACATGTACGCGCTCTTGACTCACGGCACACTGTCACAACAAAACCGAAGGAAGGATACCACCCGAAAGTTGTTGCTAGAGCGACAAGAATAACAATAGATGAGCAGCGAAGCCCCATGAGATGTTACCTCAGGAGAGGGGTGGATGATGGCATTATTTTCGACAGCTATTGGCATTATTCAATCAGTTAAAGTATGCTGTCAGGCAGTAACCTTTACGATATCTCACTCTCAGCGTGCGCTGAAATAATGCTATATCAATAGCATTGCACAGATATCAAAGGTGTCGCGTTTTCTAATTTTTTCAGCTCTGCACGTAGTGCATGTCGGCCATATCATTTTTTAAAACTTCTTTTGTCGCTGTGATGCTGCATTCATCTTCGCTTCTTCATTGCTGTTTCTAGCTGAACTATTTTATAGGATGCATATGCATAATGCAATTCGTTAACTTCTGTTTCCACTAACAGACTCCCTAATCGCATAACTGCTTCAAGTGTACATCCGTTAAACTGCATGAGGCTGCCGCCACTTTGTAACGAATACAACATAAATGATCTTGAAAATCTGCACCGCGAAGTAGCATCTGCACTGTGGCCAGCTGCAAGAAAACGAGTCCCCAAGGTGTACGAAGCGCACGCGTTTTCTTGCCGTTGCTTCGCGATTACGAACCGACAGACGGGCTCGAGCGCTTGATTGAACTTCCGTTATTTATCGACCATCACCTAAAATACCTTTATCGAACCAGTCACGTTTTTCAAGTCAGGTGAGGATGGAGGTGGGGAACGGCACACCGTAATGCGGTCATAAAGATGCAGCGCGCACAAAGGCACATTCGTCTCAAGTCCATAGTCAGCTACCGATGATTGCTCAGAACAGAAGAAATCATGCTCCGCGTCATCTACAATAAATCCACCTTTCAGTTTTCTTTTTCATGTTTTCTGTGCTCTCCGAGGTGCACGCCCACTGCCAGCACCGTACAAAAATGCATGTATAAAAGTAAAAAAAATAAATATAGCGTAGATAATATACCTACTGCGGTCGATGCGAGTGTTCGACCCTGTTCTCATTCTTGCCGCTCCATCTAAGCACACTCCCCTCCCCTATTGCCGTCTTCAGTCTCCACCAAAGAGCCAACGGTATAAGAACAAAAAATGTGCCACCGAGCACCAGGTCGTGCCGGAATTGAGTGTGGCGCCCGCACAACCCAACCGCCGACAATGACAACACGTTAGGCATCCGAGGGCGCGTCGGCAACACTATATATATATATATGCCCAAAAATCCCAGGAATTGTCGGATGCATTAGCATTCTTTGACTCGGCTGCTACTTCGCTTTTGCTTACTTATTTACCTAGCTTACGCATGATTACCAATCGCTACCCATCCTCTACTATTGCACTACTATATATGTTGACTTGAACAATTATGCATTTATTTTGCAGATATAAGGCGTCACGGGACGGACAGATTTTGCTGCGGTACTCACCAAACAATGCTGATGCATTAAAAGTAGGTAGGCGGGCAACCAAATGAGAACAACGCGTCTGGTGCAACACGTCCAAAGCACTGACGCGACAGAACGGGGATGATGGGGCGCTATATGTATACGCATATAAGCGAGGCAGCCGGCACGTGCTTGACACCGACGGAGCGCTGTCTTGATTGCTGCGTCCTTTACCCAGCGATCAGCGCTGGCTGCCCGGTTTGCGACGCAGTGCTATGGCAGTGCCTCCCCCCCCCCATGACAAGACCGCCCATCACCATTCGCGTCTCCGTCAGGCGACGGCGCAACATAGATCCTCTTCCTCGTTTTTTTTTTTTTTTTTTCTTGTTCTTCCGGCGGCGCTGGCGGCGGCGATGACTTCAACCGGTTCAACGCTCGTCGCCGTCTATAATTGCGCGCGACCCTCGGGCGGTGCGAACAAGCCGCGCGAACGTCATCCATATCTGGCAGGTCAGTCCGTCTCCCATGGGAGGATTTTCGAGCGCAACGCAGGTCGAGCTGGCGGCTTGCTGTTGAAAGGCTCTTCGCGTAGTGTATTACACGAGCTTGGAGCGTTGAACTGTAATGATGCGTCAATGTGTACGTGTATTGCGCGCTGCGACGCGAAACCGTGGAACAAACTGTAGGGAACAACAAGAAAGGCGTCCACCGAAGAGGCCGACGTTTACCACAGGTGTTACGTCGTTCCTCGCGGTCCTCACCATTTTAACTTGTCGCAGTTTACTCTACGCAATGGCATCCAACAAACTGGATCTGCAGCCAGTTTACGTTATTCTTTAGACAAATTATTTTGCTGCCCCACTTGTGTTCTTTCCAGAAAGAGAGAGGTAAAGAGGGAAGGAAAGGCAGGAAGGTTAGCTAAACTTTGTTCAGTCTGCTAGCCTACCTGAGAGGAGGGGGAGTGGAAGAGAGAGCGAGAAAGAGCGAAAACAGCAGTTAGATCAATGACGCGCACTGTACAAGGTGCAACCACTGCTAGCCTGTTTCTTCTCTTCCCCCCCTCTCTCCCTATCTATCTATCTATCTATCTATCTATCTATCTATCTATCTATCTATCTATCTATCTATCTATCTATCTATCTATCTATCTATCTATCTATCTATCTATCTATCTATCTATCTATCTATCTATCTATCTATCTATCTATCTATCTATCTATCTATCTATCTATCTATCTATCTATCTATCTATCTATCTATCTATCTATCTATCTATCTATCTATCTATCTATCTATCTATCTATCTTTCTCTCTCTCTCTCTTTGTGTTTGTGTGTATGAGGTGTTCATATATGTTTACATCATTAATGAGAATAATAATGAAAATCTGTTGCCGCTAATGGGTTATTGCTGTTTGTTACGGGTTATTTCGTTCCCCGAAAATGCACAATAAGGGAGAAGCAACAACAGCGGCTTCTTTTTCAGAACTCTAAGAATGTAATCCGCAATCACTTTAGGGCGATCTACCATGCTCCGCACCAAGCCTGTGTGATCCATGGACTTACTCGGGAAGAAGCAACGCTGTTGTACCGCATCCGAACCAACCCCGCGTACACCCCACCCCGGCTTGGTTATTCAAGACTGGACGATGCGCTTCCCCGTTCTGTGCCCTCTGTGGTGATATCGCCAACATCGAACATTTCATTTGGATATGCCCGAAGTTCGACACAGAAAGGAAAGCGATGGTCGACAGCCTGCAAAAGAATGGTATTCCGCACAGGATCTTTGAAGACGTCGTTCTCCCCGGAGGGCCCGTGGCAATCAGGAAGAGAACGCAATGACTGTTGATTGCCTTCATGCGAGACACGGGACTCTGACACCTGGGAACACACCCCAGATCTCGAATCACAGGAGGCTCAGGCGGAACGATTGCCGGCTATGTATACCAGGCTAACCCCGTCTGCTGCAACACCACCGCCACCACAACCAGCGGCTTCTTTATTTGGGCACAGAATAAAGCTCAAAACAAAAAGGAATTATCCCGTGAAATGCACTTGTGCGAGATACGGGAATGCTGCAGTGACGCAGAACGGTAAGCACGTAAACAGAAATAAAATACGTCTTCGCAGATGCTCTCGTACGCGAACGCGTATCAAGGCGAACCGAATTTAGGCCACTTCTCACAGGCCTCCGGCGGGGGGAGCACCTGTGTAATGTGGGTTGTCTCGGTATCTGCGGCCTCTTATTTATTTTGGTTCTTCGATATACTGCTTCCAGCTCGTTGAAATGCTATCACGACCGTTGGCGATCACCGTTCCAATTTTGCACCCTCCACGCGTACTCACCGGTGGCGAACGAGTTCAAACTGGCAGCCGCCGAATAAAGAGCAAGAATCATCGCCCGACCTTCCAGTTCGAGGCCCTAAGCATAACACGTTAGCGCCCAGAGAAATGCGCGGAAGCCGCCAAGTTCTCGGTCACTCCCGTGCGTGGGCTGATTTCGCCAAGGTTATACTGCAGCCGCGATAATATCGCTATACAAAGGTGAACTGCATTGCGTTGCTTATGGCCGCGTTAAAGGTAAGAAAAAAAAAAGACGAAAACCCCTCATCGTTCCCGGTCCTTCTCTCCCTTAATTGCTTACAGGCACGTTATTCCGCTACTTGGTCGACTGAATGGACACCAACGAGGTATCCAAAGGGTCCATGCGCTTATTAGCGGCACAGCGTAATGAGGACGCGCCTCTTGCGTGCCGCTTCATTTAACCCCGCGCCCTATTTTTGTTCTCGGCCCATGCCTTGTGCAGCGCGTTTTATTTTTTTCCGAGACCTCTCTCCCTGTTGTTGTAGAAGTAGAAGAAGGAACAACAACGACGTCATTTTTTGCCGAAAGAAGTGTACATCAACGGCAGACGTCCTTACATGTAACCATTCTAGGTTTCTAATCCCGCTTACCTGCACTACCTAAACCCCACTGTTGCGATTAACTCATATGAAACGTAAATTAGTAAGCTTTTATTGATATTTACCTCGGGATAAACATGGTAATAGGCAGTCGTAGCAGTTGCAGTGCGCAACGCAAGCAGAACGGAAGATTTATTAAGTTCCCGCTTTTATGTTCCCCGATCGATGGCTGGAAATCGTCGATCGGCGCAACATGATATACACGTGACACGCACGCAGAACGCGTAGCGCACTTTGGTGCCGCGGCTGTGTAGAGTGCTGGCGGAAAAGGGCGAATTTTCTCCCCGATAGCTGCAGTATCGGAGTCACTGTCGCTGTAGCCGCAGTGATGCCCCGGTGACTCCTTGACGTCATTCTCCGTAAGCGAGTACAAAGGAACGCTTGATAGTTTGCGTATTAGCCTAAGTGAGCCACAACACAAATACGCAGAGGATGTTTCATGCATCGTCAACGCGGTAAATCGGGCACGTTTCTCCCACTTGGTGAAGAAATTGCTTCGACAAAAAAAAAAAAAAAGAAAACTTGAGCAGCAACTGTGCTCGTACAATACATCATTTGGTTCAACGCATATGCTCAGACTGTGCACAAGAGCCGTGCGCCCTCTCCTACATGACATGCTCACCTCGAGATGTCCGTAGACGCTTCCACCAGATCGCATACGGACCACGCGGCTCTAGGGAGCTTTAGCATACCGCTACGGGGCACTATCGTTACATCAGCCTACCCGCTACGGTGGGTCGATGGTTCAGTGGCTATGATGTTCTGCTGCCGAAACCAAGGTCACTGGTTCCGTTCCCGGACTCATTCCGATTGAGGCAGTACGCAAAAATGTCGTGTACCTAGGTTAGGCGAGAGAGAGAGAGAGATAAATGATGTATAGAAAGACAGCGATGCCAATCAGAGGTAGTTCTGGTTGGTTTTCCATCAAGGGGTAAGGGGCAAGAATATAGCAAGACAGAACAGAGAAGCACGAAGGAACGGAAAGTGTGCGCGTAGTTCAGGGATAGCACACTGCATTATCAAAGTCTATCATGTACGCCGGTGGACTTCAGGAACTGGAGCAGCGTCGACATAGCCTCGTACGCGGAAGTCAATTGGAAGAATGTCACTTAGACCTTTGTTCTAATAGTGAACGATTGGAAACATGTTAACAAAACCACGTCTGGCTTGGTCCATCACGGCAACTATTATTATTTACTCGGGGAATTCGTACATACTGTGGCACATCGGTATGCAGTCCATGACGATTGTCAACGTTAATACTTCAGAACGACGAAACGTGTAATAAATTTATCCACCACATCATCACAGATGCATAAATATGGCAATAAGTATACGTGTTTTTTGATCAACCAATTGAGTGTTTGCTAAACAGGCTTTAGAAAGTCGTAGGAAAGAGTGCGTTGCAATTGCATCGCAGTACACGTTAAATCTGACGTGTTACCATATCAAAAACTTTTTTTCGCTAGAAGGAACCCCGTAGGCGACTATGAAAATATACAGCTAACTTCCTGCGTGCGGAGCTATACTGCTATACCGGATTTGTTTACTGGCACATGACCTTCTCTACTTTGGTCAGAAGGGATTATTTGCTGCTTGCGTGGCATATTTGATCCAGCAAAGCAAAATGCCTACAAAACAAACAAACAAACTTACACGTATTGCCAAACGGTTTCCGACTACTTTGGGGACAGAGGCACGCGCCGCTAGGGAGAGCGTATATGCCCCCCCCCCCCCCCCGTTCCGTATTTGGCGCTTTGGCAGCCTTGCGCGTGCTTTCGTGCATGATCAAGATAGTGAAGGCTAGACCTTACTTAGCTTATGGCATTGACAAGTGAGGAAGCACGACAGCGAAAACGACAAGAGAAAACAAAGTTCACCAGGAAACCAAAACCACGAACATGTTTTCTTCGAGCAACCAACAACAAGCCGCATATGCCTTTTACATCTTGGAACACTTGCCAAATGCTCGTGCAACCAAGCATCTTGCACGCACGCTAAGCGCGCGTTACGTCGAAAGTATGCACTTGGCAGAAGGACGGAGTTGCTGGGCGAGGGCTGGTACGCGCCTGCTGGCTCGACACCATATATCTGTCCGGCTAGATTGCTATAGTGTAGGTGAACTGACGGAAAATCCGAGGACACCTAAGCACTTCTTATGCGTTGTGAATGCGATTGAACACCGCTGAGCGGTCCTTCGAGTCATGAACTCCTCGCGGGCAAGCGAGCGTGTTGAGACGATTGGCGCGTTTTGATTTGAGTCGCAGTCAGAACGCAGGCGAAAGATTGCGCGGACAAGGAACGCGCGGATAACACAGGCTTCCGTGAGCGAATGTGATTTGGCGTTGAGCAGATGCCCTAGCTCTCCCCTCACACAACACCTGGCGCGCTACTGGGGCAGTATAGGTCTTCCCTTTCGCCCGCTGTGCTCTGTCGAG
Source organism: Dermacentor andersoni (assembly GCF_023375885.2). NCBI lineage: Eukaryota > Metazoa > Arthropoda > Arachnida > Ixodida > Ixodidae > Dermacentor > Dermacentor andersoni. The sequence goes on from NC_092814.1 coordinate 271,585,830, forward strand.
GCGCGCTGGTGCCGTGGTGTCTCCGCCAATGGGAACTCCGTCGAGGCGCGTTCGTGACGTGGCGTCGCAGTCAATGGGAATATAGATGCCGGTTTGCTACTACAGTCGCCGCACGCCAGCTTTTTCGCTCAATTAACCATTTGGCGCATTCGCATAAAAAAAAAAAGAAAGGGGGGGGGGATTAAGTGGAGGAAAATTCCTCTGCTTCAGTTCACGAGAATTTCTCGAAGCAATCAGCATGATCAACGCTACGTGCCTTAACGGCTGCGTTCTTATTCATTGGGCTTGCGGAATCCGAAATTACGATGATAACAATAAACGAATACGAGAAGGAAGAGAGGCTCCGTTCTATGTGTACGTCTGTGCGTATATACGTCTTTGCGTGCGTGCGTTAAGCTCGCTTTACCATGTCTGGGGAGTGTGGAGGAAAAAAAAAATGTTCTCGGTGTAACTTCGGACTTTCGCACTCTTTCGTGCCGCCCGCTCCGTGCAAGCAACAGTTTCTCTTCGTGCGATTTCTGACAAATGACAGTGGCATTGTCTCTTGCATTATTATTTTCTAATGAAGCGCATTAGTTTCCAGCGATGAACGCAGATTCAGAGCAATGAAGCGCGACTACGCTGTTTATACACCATGATATATGACGGAGATCGCTGAAGCGGCCGCTGAATACCATTAAGGACAAAAAAAAAAATGCAGGGGGAAAACTTCCGCTCGCGACTCGAACCGTCACGCCAGGTAATTGATATTCCGACGAGCATCACATCGGGCGCTGGCAAGAGGAAGGCGCACGTTCCTTGCGTCGCAAACCATTTCCTCCCTGACCGCCCCCCCCCCCCCCCGCCCCCTTCTCTGTCGGTGTGTTCACATTCACACCTCTTAGCGGGAACGCACAACGCGTCGTTGCGGAGAGGAAAGCACAAGAACCTGCACACCACGAGGAAAATAAACTGCGCAATGACATATATCGGCGTCCAGACTAAACGTTTCTCCGCCGCGGGGCGAGGCAAAGCCCGTCGCTTCGCATTCGGCGAAAGCGGACGAGCGAGTACGTCGGCGGCCGCTACTCGATAATGTGAGAACAAATTTTCGATGATGTCCTGTAGAATGGCGAACACGCTTACAAAGGGCATGCGAGGCGCAATTCATGAACGGCAAGCGCAATCAGTTTATATGTTTAGCTAAAAGAAACATAGCAGAAATCGGAGAAGCAAGAAAAAAAAAATCGCAGCGCACAATTTGCTTGCTGCCACCGCCTCCACCCCCACCAACAAAAAAAAAAAAGAAGAGGAAAACTATTCACCACATAATGTTTCGTAGAACGTTATATAGCCTCAAAGTACGGATAGTGTGCATGAGCTTGAACTTTATTTTTACCCTAGCGTTTAAGTGCGACATTGCGTCATCCACCATTTGTTTCTCTTTCAGTATTCCTTTCTTCATGTAATTCAGCATTTTTTCGAGCAGTTATTATCACTAATAGCTCCTTAACGCATATGGAAGTGAAATGATCGAAGTAGCAGACAGAACATGCTTCCGACCTCTCCGGCTGACTCTAGCTAAATCTGTCGATCTGTGTGCTTGCTGTTCCTGCAGAGGGGCACGGTCAGGCACTCAGCTACACAGAGTTCTATTATACTGTATGCGACAGTTTTTTATGCCTGCCAAATATATTCATGGCTCCAACATCTCTGGACAATGAAAAGGTCTCAGTGAGTTCATGAGAACGTTCCAAACCGGGAAGCAAGAACAAACTTATAAGAGTGAATTCGTGTCCAAGGACAATATACTCGTATCACGATGAGCTAAAGCAAGAGAGGGAAAAATTATTCAAACACTTTGTGCTCACTGCGGGTGAAACAAGACGGGACGCAAAATCAAACGAGAACGCTGGCGTTACATTAAGGTGCCCGATATGCTCCTTCCGTTCCTGGCAAACGTGTACGTGTAATTTTGTTTTTCAGTACTAAGCAACAGCCTTTCGCACGCCAACTTCCAGGTTGCAAGAGCTTTCAAATACAATGCACACACAGCAAGCTCTCGCGAAACCACAGTGTATATAGCAGCAACCACATGCGGGATGCATTTGCAGCGTATCTTCAGGGCCGAACTTTAGCGCGTCTGGCGCGGGATGCTTCCATGACGCGTTCCATGTCGTTTCCGCTATAAGTGAAAACCCCAGTAAATGCAAGCCAGCCCTTGTTTATAAATACTGTAGGAACTGCGCGGCGTCGAAACTGATGCACGCTAATGTCACACCAAAACTACATGATACCTAAATGCAAGGGCCACGCGATTTCCACTCCGACACCGAACAGATAAAGCAATAAAGAGACCAAATTGTGATTGATGGGAAAGCCTTTCCGACACTGGTGCAGGTCTGGAGGAAGGTCCCTCTGAGCGCCCTTCTAAATGTGAAAGTGTGCGCCGGGACGCAACAAGGGGCGAAGCACACCTGCATAACGTCGGCTTGTCTCTGAGGTGGTGGCGGCGTTTCGTTAGAACCCGACCACGTGACGACGTCCATAAGAGTGCGCGTTTCCAGCAGCGCATGCTGCATAAAATAGGACGTGCGCTGCAGCCTTTCCATCGCCACCGGGTCGCGTTACGAGCGAGTAAAAACGGTACGCCGCAGCGGCGGCGGCCAGCCCTTATCGAGGTCGAGTTCAGGGGTAGGCATTCCCCCGCCGCCTCGTTTTCCTGCTCCGGAACAACGCTTCGCGCGGTGGTTCGCGAGTGTCACGTGGTTGCGGCGACAGCCGACTGTAGTACACTGCGCACCTCACCGCGGGAAAAGAGCGCATGCGCGCTTCAACTGTATTACGTACTCGGGACGCGCCCCAGAATCGTCATGATTCGCGCACGGGCGTTTAACTGGACAACGCTGTACAATAAGATCTGGGCTGGTCTTCGCAAAAAAAAATTTATCGCACGGAAGTGCGCTTTGATAAGTTTGCCAGCTGGTGAATGTACGCTGTGCAGCGTGATGGCGGTCAATTAAGGAAAATAGCCATGCGAGAGCAGATGCACCAGCAGTATTAGACAGAGCCCTGGACCTCTATTCGCGAAAATCACTGACGCTGGAATTGTCCGAGAGAGGAAATTCTAGCCAATCTCGATGCGGGATGTAGCAGTGGAGGCGGTCGATCAGTGGCAAAGAACACTTACGAATGAAAACCTTTGTCAATTGAGCCCTTGATTCACACGGTATAGAACACAGCGACGAGATGATAAAGCTTGGCTATGAATGAGGGGAACAAAAAAAGAGAAGACGGAACATGGAAGTTTACCAGAGGGATATGCATGGCCACAATTCACAAAGCTTGTCCGTTCATGTATATAGTTCTCTACTATTGGGCAGTCACCTTCGCTGATTTGTCCAGCATCAAGATTGGCAATAATTTTCTCCCACTAAACATTCTAGTGCTAGAGCTTCTTGTGAATACGGACCGTGGATTGCAGCAGCAGCATTTGTGAATACGGGCCTTATACTGCTATGAACGAAAATTTGTTATGAAAGCTGCGAACAGTGATATAATTTTGTGCGAGTGAATCTACAAAAAGCGGGTGCAGCACAGAGAAGTAACCAAATGAAGTTCGGGGAAAGATATTTTGCCAGTGTCAATCCACCATATATACTCTGTCAGTACAGTGTCTTTTTTTCCCAGTCAAGCTATTAGACATGACTGTAGCATAAGAGCAGGGCTCCGTCAGCAAAGTCGTCTGGACAATTTGGCCAATTGTTGAACATTTCGAGATGTCGTCATACGCCCTAAATATTACTCCCTGTTTGTGGATTACGTGTAGGCGGTTTCACGCAGTACTGAACTAAACACAAAACAAAACAGACTGTGTATTTTTTCAGGGAATCTTGGCTCGTATTCACAAAGCTGCTTGTATCCTATAGCAGTTTGTAAGGCTCGGAAGAAGACCGTCAATATCGATGTAGAATGTAACATTAGCCGAGGCGGCCAGCCAACGACGGAAAGTTGTTTAGAATGACTTCGTGAATTTGGCGCCTTCTTCTCAAAGAAAACTGATCGTATAATATGTTGTCCTCCAAGGGAAGCAACCACCGAATGAACAACGAAATCAAATCACCAAGGAAGGAACAAGGAGACTGTTCTGCGCTGCGACAATTTCCCCCTGTTGCTAGGTTCTCCCGATGCGAGGCCGGCACGCGTGACTAACGACCACACTTTGCGATGCGTTGAAGCAAATCCCTCTTTGCGGGCCAACTTTCACTCGTACTTTGCTAGGGGACCATGAACGTTACTGGCTTCATAATGAAGCACAATGAACGTCATCCTCAATGGAATCGCATCGTTAATGATCGATGGGAGGAGTTGGCAGGTTTGTAGGCCAAATAGCTCGTGTGGTGCCTGTAACGGCCGGAATTGAGCGCTGGATTGTGCCTGCATTCTCTTGTTGTTTCCTTAATACGTGCAATTGAGTCTTGAAATTTCGCAATTTCATTCAGTTAGGCAATTTCCAAACAAAGATTCACGTTAACGCAGTGCTTTGTGACCTACGTGAAATGCAAGTTTCTGCTGATGCAAGAACGAACAGTGCAACGAATAAGAACGTTGGCAAGGACAATAAGTTTCTTTTTGCAGTCAAAACATATAGTGACGAGTGAACTTCAGCTGAGAATCGAACCTTGAACTTCAAAGAAGGACTCTAATAAGAATGACGATTATGAGGTTGCGTGCTCTCCAAGCTTTCATTGTAAGCGCAATGCAGCAGTCGGATACCTTTGGGACACTCATGCTGGAACATGAGGGCATCAGATACTAATTCGAACAAGTATACTATGTCAAGGGAAATAGTCTTTGATGTAATAATGCTAGGTTCGCCAAAAATATTTATCAAGTTATCTGAAAACTTTCCCCACAATTTAACCTTCTAACGCTTTATTAATTTATTATGATCGTCTTGCTACTGATCTTCAACTATAATGCAGCAAAAATGTGACAGTGTGAGAGGGGCATTGTGAGGTTCCTCTGCCACAAATTTTTTAGACACGTGGACGACCACCTTGATTGTTGGAACTATAGCGTGACATTTTTCAGCAAAAGCATATTGCTCCAGTCATAATAAACTTACTCACACTTAGCCTGTAATAGCCTAAAATTCATGTTTAGGTTCCTCTAATTGTCGAAATCGGGCAGTTGTGCGTTTTGTACGTGAATGGCCGGGGCGCGAAAGGTGTTGACCGTGCACGTGGTCCTGTCGGCGCGCGTACACGCTTTCAACGCCTCTTCCGTTCCTGTTCCTTCCTTCTCTCTGCCATCTATCTATTTCATTGTTCCCCTGCACCAACGAATCGCAGCCAACCAGATGCTTTTCTAATTAACACCCCGGCCTTATCACTTTTTTTTGCTCTATTTCTCCCTCTCAGATACAAGGACTCATTATGCGCGTGCCTAAACACATTACTCATTTGCGAACGTATGCTGCATATTGCGACTCTTCCTACGTGACAAGGAATAGCCGGCTTCATCCTCTGGTGCCGACATCTATGTATATACTACCGAAAAAAAAAAGAATGAAGAAAATAAGACCGAAGACGTTACGTAATATTTCTTTTTGTGCGCGCGACAGCGATTGCGAAGTTTCAAGAGGCCGCCTGATGTTCCGTTAATGGCTTCGAAAGGGCGGGCACGCAACGCGTGAGAGTGTGTTTTATGACACCAAAACATCTCCTTCTTTTTTCCTCTTTCTCTCCCACTTTTTTTTTTCCTTTTTCACGAGGCTGCGATATCGGAAAGTGTTAACGCGGAAACCAGGAACACGTAGGCGCTGTGGGGTGGCCCTTTATGGCGACTTCTAAGCGTGATTTACGTTGTCAGTTTGACAACCATACTGGCAGTTTCCACGGCTATAAAAAAAAAAAAAAAGAAAGACTGCGTGCCTGTGGGCTGCGGTTTAATATCTGGGTTTCATGCCTGTGTCACGCTTCATATCTCACAACCTTGCCACAGTACGCGAGAAAGGTCATAACGGCTCGGTTATTGTTTATGTCGCCCTCCTTGTGAGATACAATTACTGCAAACTATCCCAGAAATTTGAACGTGGCAGCACATTGGGTATGCCGAATCCATGTGCATGTATACAGACAGAAACAATCAAGGAAACAAGAAAGGCTGCCTGCGTAGAAAGTGCGCTGCGTTGGCGTATAAGGAAAATGCGTTCGCTCGTTCGGAGATCACTCAAGATTAGCTTAGTGACTCCGCGCAGCTTATTCATTTTTTTCTGTCAGTATGGGCCCGAATCGTATAATATCGCACGCTTGCCTTATGCCGACTATTCAAGCTGGCATACTTAATGATCCCTGCAGCTCTTCCTTTACCCGAAAGTCTGAATCGCGTGCGTGGCGCTGTCCTGTGTTGAGTTAGTAGTGACGCGCTTTCTCAAAACCTGCGGCGACATTTGCTCTTGTTTATTGTCATGGGTCTACCCAATTCACCAGTAGCTAAATTGTGTAACACGGTGACTGAAGTGGCCGAAGAAGCAGCTTCTTCGGCCGCTTCAGTCACCCCCTCGAAGAAGGGACCGAGCCGATCTCGAAACGTCGGGACCATCTTAAGCAGTTCTCGTTTGTAATACTTCCTACGCAGCCAGACATCTTTGACGAAAATGTTTACCTTTAAGATGTATGTATGTATGTATGTATGTATGTATGTATGTATGTATGTATGTATGTATGTATGTATGTATGTATGTATGTATGTATGAATGAATGAATGAATGAATGAATGAATGAATGAATGAATGAATGAATGAATGAATGAATGAGATAGAAAGATAGAGAGCGAGAGATAAACAGGGTGGGAAAAGCAGGGAGGTTAACCGGAGAATATTCTGGTTTTATACGCTGCAATGGGGGAAGGGGAATGAAAGAGGGAAAGAATAGGCGGGGGAAAGCAGAGGTAAGAAAAAATAAATAGAGGAGGTTGAGAATGTCCGTGAGGACGACTCTCTCTAATAGACCACTCGCACGCAAAAGTTTCAAGTGCCTTGACTGTCTTGTGGTGCGACGACTGTATACTTCGGCGTTCCAGGACTGTCTGCTTCGAAAGCGGCCGGTTGTCAAAACGTGCCAGCGAGGACGAATTAATTAATAAATTAATTTCTTTGTGCGTCAGGCACGGCAGAAGTCACTTATAAAAATGTATTCCTTCCGATGTCTCGCGTGCGACATTTGTATCGGCACTATAGTTGGCAACTATAAGGTTATAAAACGCAAATAGGTATCACATTTTATTATATATATATATATATATATATATATATATATATATATATATATATATATATATATATATATATATATATATATATATATATATATATATATATATATATACATATATATATATATATATATATATATACACACAGCATCACATGCTTCCCGAGATAGAACAGATGAGCTTTTGCGAGACATAAGAGCTTTCCATGTGGCAAGTTACTTGAACGATCCTTTAAAAATACCACGCTTTTGTTGCTGGTATTATTTATAGGATCACTTAAAGTAACTAACCATGCAGTATTGCTTTACCACAATGCATTATAGCTTGCACTAGACAAGAGCATCCAGCGACATCTACATATAAAAACGTTGCTTAGACCTTGACCGGATCCGATGAAGTCGCGTTTCATTGGAAAGTATTAACGGCAAGCTCTCGCTCAAACGAAGAGCCCTATAAAGAGGGCCATAATAACTTGCGTAACAAGAGCGTTTAATTTCTGACAATCGACGACATTATTGTGAAATGCGGGTGACCTGCACTTTACGGGAGCCAAAATCCATCGGCATGAAGCTAGCAGGCTTCACTTACGCATGAGTGACTGTTCGACAAATGTATCACACACTCAAACGTCGAACGGCCACTTTACACTCGCGACTATTCCCATAGGCTACAAATTCTTCGGCAGCGAGAGTACGGCGGTTTCGACGCCGAAACAACGCACGAGCTTTGATGCGCAGGCGAGCGTCAGAAGCGTGCAGCTCACCTGTTTTGGTATCCGATTTTCTGGAAGAAGCGGATGGATTACGTGAGAGCGACGATGCCTGTAGTTACGTTATTCCAAAATCAGACGATTCCTCTGGCTTTTTTCCTCTAAAGCCTTCGGTGAATGGACTGCGCGCACAATGATGTTATAAACTCGGCTCTGTCTCTCCTCCCTGGTTGATGCGTGCGCGTGCGCTCGAGTGGGACCGATATGCTGTGGGCGGCGAAATTTCTCGTTCTGGCGGTGACTGGAGATGGGCGGCTGTTTAAATATATACGATTTTTAAGAGGAAACGAGATGCGCTCGCGCAGGCGCGCGCGTATGACACCGAATCTGCGCGTTGCGGCGCCCACAGATTTCTCATTTTCTCCCTTTCCTTCTCCTTTTCTTTATTTGGCTGTTCTTTTTTCTTTTCTTTCGATCACGAAGCTTGCGGTGTTGTGCTCTTCGGACACCAGCCGTGGGAACAAGTACCGCTAGGCGCGATCGCCGCCTTGGAGGAGGTACCGAGAACCTCTCCCTCTCCAGCGGCTGCTATCGCGTCAGGCACTTTTCCTCTCCCCTGTGTCTCTCGTCCTTCGCCGCATATCTTCCCTCTCCCAACACAGTAACGCCTTCATTAACGCCTCCGGTGCGCGTCCGTATCTTGCATGCGTTCAATTCTCGCTGGTCAACGGCACGGAAGCTTTGTCGTTCGTGCGAATTGCGTGTACTCGCGCGTATCGCGGGTCTCCCCTTCATTCTTTTCTACTTCTATACTTCTTTCCTCGCTGGCGCACGGTAAAGCTCACGGAGTTTCTGTGAATCACACGTCTATTACAGTTATCTGCGGCATATACTCTGCGCAGACGGCCAAGAGCACATCCACCAGAGTTGCTGAGTGGGGCCGCATACAGTCCAACTGCACGCCGCAGAGCGGACATCTCAGTAATTCCACGTCTTTTAACTCATCCGAGTGGTGAGAGTTGGACCATATTTCCCCTATTGAAGTAACCGAGTCGATCCATTCCGCTCCTCCAATTCCAACAGATTTACCCTTCCCCCTTTCAATAAAGTTTATCACCACCACCACCACCAACAGATGAAACGGCTTCTCTATAATTGTTCGCCCTTGTGTGCCTAGTAACTATGCGAACACATTTTTGAAGTCTTGACACCATTACAAATAACGTTACATACTATTTTTATGTTCGCGTATGGGCTGCTATTTTGTCACATTGTTGACTAAAACAAAAGCGAAACGCATTGACATGTCTTGCGGGACGATCTTTGTTTCACGTTTACTGGCATATCAACGAGCACCATTATTTATCCAGCACGTCTTTTTGATCGCCTGTTATCACGCCTTCTGGGTAATTGACAGTGTTAGGAAAAAAAAAATAAAACACGGGGCGCGTTCCCTACTCGTCCGTAGACTCGTACACAGGGCGACTGTTTGCGAAGTACTTTTAGGCCTCTATCCTTTTGTGATAGGTAAAGTATACTCTTGCTAAATCGATTCATGCTTGTGGGCTAAAAGTTGCTGCTTTTAAATGCACTTAAACTATACCTTGTAACGCAGAAAAGTTTCCGGGTCTTTAGAATTTGTATAGGACACCATGTTGTAATACCACGGTGGAGAAAATCGCCTATACGTAGATACTGAAAGAGCCGGTATTGAGTAAAAATTTAGAAATCGTATAATTGGCCAGGTCCAGCTCAGTCAAATGGACAAATATACCGGTTTTATACTCTCGCTTAAAATCAACATTAAGCACTCCAGGACTAGGTGCCCATTCCATTCCAACTCCTTTCCGGAATCTCGGGCCCCCTTTCCATTCGCATTCCATTCCGGGTGTTTGAACATGTGGAATCAATTCCGGAATAATCGCGACTCTGGACTTGCCACTCCGCAACTCTGACGTACACTCGCACGTGCGTGTCTGAAAAGTGCGCGGCAAAATCTTGGCTCCCTGAGAACACAAAGAAGTGAATAAGCAAGTATACGTAGCCATCGTCGCACTCTGTACGTATACCGACAGTGAAGTTGTCTTTACTTGTTGCTGTAGACTGGCTTCACGTCCGAAGCCACGACTGGGCTACGAGAGCCGTCAATCTATAATCGAGAAACGGAGGCGCCGTGGATTAAATAAAACTTTGCCGGGCTTCCTCAGCGTGCGCCAAAACGGCAAGCGATAATTTTCGCACCCATGCCTCATTCGGAACGTGCTCGCTGCGCCGCGACCCGTAAATCAAAACACAGATCGAATTAGCATGCAGTAGAACGCCAAGACACGTTGGGCCACCGCGGGGAATCGACAACTAGCTCGGTAGTTCTGAAAATGAGAAATAGCCACGCAAAAAATAATGCAGGAAGATGTAGGCGCCGCCGCTCAGTGAATACTTCTCCCTATATAAGCCACAGCGAACAAGCGCGGATTTCCCCTCCGCACTCTGGAATGAAGGCTAAAAGGAACAGTTTTATATAATGATTACGCAACATCACGCTAATCCTCATTAACTCCTACAGCTCGATAGCAAACGTTTACTCCCGATATCTCGAGCCACGCGTTCACTAGCAATTCTGCAAGTTTCGCTTAAGTCAAGGTCACCTTAAACTCCGCAAATACAAAAGGTAGTGAGCTCGAATGTTAATAAATATGTGGGCGATGATAGCGGCCTTTTGAGCGTAAAACATAGAGGTTGGGTTAACTAGACCAAACATTCAAGCTATTTTTTTATTATTTGCATAAATGCATATAGTAGCTTACTTTCTGGATAAAAATGTTGAAAACCTTCTTGTGTATTTAATAACCTGCCATGACAACATGTAATAACAATAAAATTTGATTCCGATTCTGAACTTCGAATGCCTTGTGCAGCAGGTATACGGCTACTTTCGAGATCTGGGGCCGGACTCCCCAAAGCTTTTTGTACGTGAAGTGCTGCTTGCCATTGGCTGGCCGCCTTCACTGATGATATATCCAGCACAGGGTTTGGTTGGAATGTGCCCTTAGGAGCAATTTTAGCTCCCGAATACGGGACCGATTCGCCACGGCGCCATTTATTCGAGCTGCACAGCGAAGGCACCGGCTAACACAAATGTCCTCCTGCCTGCCAGCCTCTTTGTTCCACTCCGCAAGCCAAGACTCTTGGTTGTAAGTGGTACAGGTTATACGCTTGAATTGCTCAGTTGCGAACATGCGCCGGAATCGCGATCAACGCGCATGACGGAAAAGACAGCGTGAATCTGTGGCCGACTGAAGACGTGGCGCGCGCTTTCGCTCGCGTCACGTGACGCGACGCACGCGCGAGTCGTTTCAAAGAGCGACTTCGCGTTGGCACGAGATCGACATGCGTGCGACCGTGGCCTAACGGCTGAAGTGCCCGGCGCTGCTGCCCTGGGAGTCAAGAGTTTCGATCTCACCATCGGGGTCTCGAATTTTCTTCTTTAATCGAAGAGGCCAGAAACTAGGCGAGGCAGCAGCCTGCCGCAGAGTGCCTGGGATTGAGGCAAAGAACGGTGCGCAATTTTCGATTCTCCGTCGCCTACGAACCCGCGACAACTTTGCGCTGCATGCGCAAGGCTGGAGCCGGACGCGAACGAGCGCGGCGCGACGACCTGCGCGATTATCTGCCCCTCGACAAGGCGCGCGGCCCAGTTCGCGTATCCGCGATGTCCTCATCTCGCGCACGCTGACTGCTTTCTCCTTCGACATTGCCCGGCCGCTCCGATATGTTATTCGCTTCATCTCTCGCCTTCCCCGAAGTCGCGAAACCTCGGCCGTGCTTTGCCAACGCCAAAAAGATTGTCCCCCTTGTGAAATGCGGCACATTAACCCACTGAGTTCATGCCTTGCCGCGCAGCTGCGCCGTCTCGAGGGATTTCTGAGGCGAAAAATTTCGAGCGTGTTGAGGTATGCGCGCACTCATGGCTGGCGGGCTTAGCGCGCATCGCGCTGCTACGCCGGTGGAGTTTTCTTTTACTTTCTTCATTATAGTTTCGAAATCGTCGAAAGTTGGACAAGATTGGAACGCATTCGTACAGCTGGTATGCTAGAGGTAGCGCGACGCGCAGGGAAGGGCAGATGAAAGAAGAAGACTAATTCATTTGTGTAGCGGACTTATTTGGTTAGGAGAGAAAGAGGAAAGAAATGTCAATTATAGATTTTGCGCACTTGGTAGTGCACTTTGCAGTTTGACTTGTTCGTTAATTCGCTTATATCTGTACACATGCACAACGCAGCATGTTAAAGGAGGTCCCGTAGCGCACTACTGTAAGTGTGAATGCTCCTACCTGTTAGTGAACACAAAAATTCATTGAAACATCATGGTTCAACAGTACGTCATAGTCGTGCAGCTGAAGTTGCGACAAAGGAGAATACAGGGAAAAGTACCAGTATAAAGGAACATCCTATTATACTAGTAACAAAGGGCGCTCAATTGGGTCCCGTATACACTTCCATTGTAAAATATTTGTAACATAACTTTTTAAAGTTAGTTTAAACATAATTTAACTTATTACAGGCATTGAATAAAACTTCCATTTTATCCTCTACTTGCTACTGTTTGAGAAAGAGCTACTCAGCTAACAGCAAGCTTGTGCAAAATACAATACTTTGCAGGGGAGCCAAACGACGCAAGTGTTATTGCCGTTTGGTAAGCGTATCACGTTATATTTTTTTAATTTTCTCTCTCTCTCTCTTCTTAATCTATACGCACAACGTGACCTACAGAAGGCACTCAACATGTCGAGGGTATAAGGGTACAACAAAGCAATGACGGACGTCTCTCGCTTGAAGCAATCAGCCCGCGGAATATGACAGATGTGATTCGAGACAATTGGACAGGCGCGGCCGGCATATTCAAGGATTGGAAAGACAGCGTGAGTATAAACTAACCTGCATATACTGTGGCACGGGATATGGCAGCTACAGATGCGGCGAGAATCGTAGGCATACAGGCGAGGCTCATGCTTACGTGTCGTATGAAAACGGAGCGTTTGTAAACTTTCGAGCACTGTACGCAAGGCATTCTCCCGGACGAAATCTGACAGACCTGAAATGCCTGACAAAGCTCCGTGTTACAGGGAACGTGACTGACAGCGCAGCTGTTGTTCCCGCAACTGAACAAACAAACAAACAAACAAACAAACAAACAAACAAACAAACAAACAAACAAACAAACAAACAAACAAACAAACAAACAAACAAGAGAAACCATTTTTTCAGTCAGTAAATGAATAATTCAGACGTTTGTTTCCAACAAAACGTTTCGGGCACACTTTGGCGAAAAGAGGCTTACGGAAGTTTGAAGGTACCGGGCCTTCGCCCATGGGTCGATGCAGCGTAATTTATTCACATTTCTTAATAATTTAATTTTTTTTATTTTTTGACTCGCAGCTAGAAATGCATACTGTACTGACGTTTTATCTGTGAATACCGTACTTTGTTACGCGGCTAGATACGGGACGCTCGTTTTTCAAGAAATTGAACGCAATGATTTTTCTTTATTGCAGAAATTTAAGGAGGCCGAAAGGTGACATAAGCAGCCAGCCTTTTAATCGACAGTCACCATTACAATTTTATCGGACCAGATACGCCAAGTAAGTGCTGAGAGTACTAACCACTGGCCACTTTTGCTTCACGCCATAAGCTTCTTAAGCCTTTCGTTGAAGTCCACGTATAATCTGCTGCATGGGGCAGACAATGTTTCTATCTTAGATTTTCGTTATTATTTATTTATTTATTCATCTAGTTATTTATTTAATTAGGTACCCTAAAGGCCCTGAATGGCATTACATAGGGGGGGGGGGGGGTGCAATACAAGATCATTGTGTCAAATATAGAAACACCTGAACAAACAAGAAGAAAAAGAAAGGTATGAGTTGGGTAAAAGAAAAACAATGGTATAAAGAAAGTTTAACTACACCTTCTGGATGCTATTCATATTTAAATCAGGCACAACGAGAGAAATATTACACAATTTCGAATGCGCATAACTAACAGGAACACTGAAATGAATCTCGAAATTGGTAAGCGCTGTAGCATAATATAAAGGTTGAGTGACACATCTATATGTGCACGAGTAAACAAAAAAAAATTTACATATTATAATTCTAAGAGACGCATACACACAAAGATAGCCGTTATTCCTGGAGATGCCCAGAAGTTCCCTTTGAAAACTAGCTGCATCAGTGCAAGCGACAGTGTTTTCTGGTAAGGCGTTCCATTCGTTTATGGATTGCACTAGAAGTGAACATGGTACTTAAGTGTACGAGCAAATAAGGGTTGCACTTTGTGTTCATGATCCCGCCTGGATGAAATATGATGTGCCGGTTTAATGCGATTGGCTGCAAACGTTGACTCGCCGTAATATAAAGGCTTGCTTCAATGCTTAAAACGTTTGCGGTGCTCTCTCTCGTGCTTGTCTGAGCATTTTCAGTCTTCCTTTCCGATTTCTTGTTGTTTTACTTTTTTCCGCGCTCAGCTTTGAATTCATTTATCTCTTCCACCAGTACCGAGCAGCCAACTACAGACCCTACTATGGGTCATCCGCCGTGGAAATAACTTTAATTTTTCTCCTCTACTCTCGATATGCGCCGAGCGACAGCCGCTGCGTGCTGCTGCAAGCGTATAATTAGGCGCCTAGGCCGGAGTGTTGCGTCATACTGTCATATATCAAACACCTCAAAGTATGACATTCAGAGTATAAGGGACGACGGGAGGTAAAAGCCCGGCTGTTGACGAGAGCGCGCACTTCAGCTCGTGGCTCGCGAGGCGAGATTCGTGATGCTGACTTATGACACGTGATGAGGATGATGATGACGCTACACGGAGTAATATAGTAAGCGCTAAGGCTAGCCTGACGCCCTTCAGTGTGAAGTTTGTGCGCGAGTGAGTGAGTGAGTGAGTGAGTGAGTGAGTGAGTGAGTGAGTGAGTGAGTGAGTGAGTGAGTGAGTGAGTGAGTGAGTGAGTGAGTGAGTGAGTGAGTGAGTGAGCGAGCGAGCGAGCGAACGAACGAACGAACGAACGAACGAGCCAGCGAATTATTGGGCGTTATTTTGTGTACCGTTAATGTAAACGGTTCATACATTTTCGAAATATCCGCACACGTAGAAGAGTGTTACGTCATAAGTGTCCCGCAGTCCCACGGTCTCTTACATTTCGCACCAGGTTTAGATGATTTCACTCACGCGATAACAGCAGCGAGAGTGCGGCCCCAAGAAACTTCCGATCCCGGGCCTTATCAGTCTACTGCGCAGTAACCCAAAGCGCGTGTTTTAAGTGGTTTTGCTGTGCGGAAAGTCTATTTTTAAGTTTTGAGATAAAAGACATGCGCCTTACGCCTCAAGACTAATACATAAAATTTTCGTAAAACTTATGGCAACATTCACTTGTAAAATTGTGGTTATGTACAGAGGAAAAGTGTTGAAAATGTGTAGGCTTAGATTTTAACGCACTCCTGCTACTCGATATTGCAGCCGACGCCTTTCTTGCTCGCTAAATTTAGCGGGCTACGTCAATGAGCAAAAGCGGAAGCCATCCAGGGCCTATGTTAGTAATCAGCGAAAGCGTCCATTGACTTGCGTTTTTGCTTTGAGCTCGTTAAGGTTAGGCTTCTTATAATTGTTGTGCAGAATTTGTGCTTTTCTTGTTTGTTTTTCTTCTCTCTGTCGTTAAGAAACGCACTGAGGACTACGGGCTGCATATGACTTCATGCTGTTTCAGCCAAGTAGTATGACTTCAAACTCTGTATCAACAAAAAAAAAAGGAAGAAAGAGTTGCATTTTCTAAACGTTTTCTTGGACCATTCGTGCCTAAAAAAATTAAAACAAAAACATGTAACTTGTTTTGGACGTATACGAAAGCCTGATTCACTTTAAATATCAGATACGCCATGGTTTGTGGTATCGGTGGGTGATCTTTCTTCAAGACTGGCGAGTGTATAATTACGCCGTGTGTGCCTATTTCAGATAAAGACGACCTTCGAGATGGTCTTCAAGATAGCCGCGTCACAAGGGTCATAAAAGTGATCGCCTCCAACGAAATGGCATAAGTAGGTAAACTATGATTTAGAGGTGCCAAGAATCCGAAAAACAAGCAGCGATGAAAGAAACGTGCTCTACATGTACATTTCGCCAGGCAGAAAATCTGTGACCAGAAGACGATGCGCACGAAGCCAGTCATTCGCTGCTGTCGGAAGCAAGTTCCTGAATATGGTAAACTATGCCATAGAACCGTAAAGCTATCCCCAATATTCTACGCAGGCAAAAGGATGAAATTAAGTTTTGGAGTTTTATGCGCCAAATCCGCGATCTCATTATGAGGCAGGCCGAGTAGTCGGAGACCCCTGATTAATTTTGACGACCTGGGGTTCCTTAATGAGCACTTAAATCTCAGTACTCGAGCAGTTTTGCATTTCACTCCCATTTAATTTGCGGAGGCTATAAAAATGTGCTATACAGTGAGCTCCAGTTAAACGAAACTCGCTTAAACGAAGCTTCCGGATAACTCGAATGTAGGCGTAGAATTTAGTTATTCCGTCATCCCGTAGGCGTAATAATTGGATGCTTCGTATAATCAGCGTCCCTCTCGCGGCAAAGACGGTAAATAACATTGATAAACGAGATAAGCATACGGACCTCATCAGCTGTCACGCTACATACCAATCTGCAGGGGTACGACAATCATGTGTCAAGACAATGCTGAAGATCCAAGGAAATTCCTTCTGTCCAAGCATCTGCCGCATTACGATATCAACAATTTCTCGACCCTTTCCCCCACCCCCAGTGTAGGGTAGCAAACCGGATGCTTTTCTGGTTGACCTCCCTGCCTTTCCTACCCTTGTTTTCTCTCTCTCTCTCTCTCGACGCCTTTTACTGTGCTGAGCTTATTAGTGCGAACCATCTGTTGGGGGCGTGTCGAGTCAGGATTTTAAAAAAGAACATTGAAATTACGTCTGTAAATGGCGATTATGCTTGCTAAAGTAACGAATATAGCCAATGCCATTAATATAGCAGCAAAGAGACAAACGAGATCGCGAAGGGCAAGTTTTTCGCGACGAAACCACTTTTGAGGAAAGAAGCCGCGTCTGGTGTCTACTGTCGAGTGGTGTTCACAGCGTTCTGTTGGGTGCGATGCGAACCTTTCATACGGACCCCCTTACGAGACTCACCCAACTCGCGGTTTAAACATGCCGCGACGGCTGAGTGTACAAGACCAAGTATGCCTTCACCGCAAAGCTCAACGGGGCATACACGAACTACTTGAAGTGAAAACTCCGGTAATTAGACTCGCCGCGATTTGCTCAGCTTGCAATGTTCCTGAGGACTTTCATCATCTTTTATGTGACTGCAGTCTATATTCATCAGACATGCAGGCAGCCTCTGAAGGCTGCGTCGAAATTGTGACGCGACTCTATAGTGTAAACCTGGGGGCATTCTCGGCTCGCGGTGAAACACTGCTTACGCACTGCGTAAAACGAAAACGCTTGTGACATTTTTTTATAGTTCTACAGGCCTTATGATCAGTGTGAATGTGCGTGCGTCTATAGGTGTATGTATAGTTTGTGTGCTTGGCTGACCACTGTGTACATCACATCTTTCACGCGACACTTGGGGTAGTATGCGAGGACGTCAACAAATCTAACTCCAGCTTTCATTAAATGCAGTCTCTCTCTCTCTCTCTCTCGTGACGATAAACTGGACGGTTCAAGCGCGTGCGCAATACGCTTGTTCTTTGCGCAAACATGGTAATAGTGCATTTCTTGTCGAGATAATAATTTAACTGCGCAATGTTTGGATACCGAGGCACATCATAGGCAACCGCAGCTACGTCTCCGACCTAAACAAGGCAACTAATAATGGCGACATGGTTAATTGAGCGAGTACCTGCGGCCGTTATCGCTTAACCCATCCACAGAAGGAGCTGTAAATAAATTATCCGCGCAGGGACCGTTGCGTGAAAAAACAGTAGAAGTGAGGAATAGGAGAAAAAAAAACACAGCACGATACCGTATGCGCGCATGTATTCGTTGACATTGATTGCAGCGTCGTATCGGGAAAGAAAAAAATAACAACTATATCATGCTTGTATGCGGCAGCGCTGCTCGCCGATTCGTTCACATTTGTGCGATACGCAAGCTAGCCCCGTTTCCCAGCATGCACTTCCTTCAGCACCGTTACATCCGCGAGCCTTCTAACGGGTGGTGCGAAGCACGGAATACAGTTGGCTCACCCACTCTTGCCGGCATCACAACTTTAGGAGGCAGCGATGATAATTATCGCAGAGAAAGAAAAGACGAAGAATAAAAGCTGCTCGCGAGCCTCATTTCTGGGTCGTTTGCTGCGTACGAGTATAGATTCCTTTTGGCGAGAAAACAAGAACAGTATATATACATACTGCGCGGCTTGCCAAGGAGTTTTCACACCCCGTACCTTGGCGATTTTAGCCTGACTCAAATCAGCGAGGTTTGTCTGCAGCGTTCCGCGTCATTTTATACACGTGCAATTCGTCTACCGAACGTGGCACAGCCTGGTTAGCGCAAGTGTCTCGCTCTCTTCTTCCAATCACGGGAATGCCGCTGTGGGCTGTTCGTTAATACGCGTCGTGTGTGTGTGTGTGTTTTAGCCGTATTGGA
The DNA here is from genome assembly GCF_023375885.2 of Dermacentor andersoni. Lineage (NCBI taxonomy): Eukaryota > Metazoa > Arthropoda > Arachnida > Ixodida > Ixodidae > Dermacentor > Dermacentor andersoni. Next base: position 271,604,471 of record NC_092814.1, read on the forward strand.
GCAGATGTCGGCGCCTATTTTTAGACGGCAGCGGCTACTCCTCTTAATACACAAATGCTCTCGAAAAAGTAATAAACAAAACGTACAAAAATAAACTATAGTGACAGCAGTTCTAATACAACAAAACCAATAGATTTTGGGAAGTTCATAAATATTTTACTGTTCATGCTGACGTTTGTTCATTGTGTTCCTCATTTTTGTTTTGCGATCTATTCTAAAACCTAGCCTCGATATATATTTTTTAATTGTATTATTTGTTTATTGAGTGCCTGTGTGTTGCAACAAATAAATAAATAAATACGAGGAACGAGTGCTCAGTGGTAGTTAACCCGCCACGGTGGATCCGTAGCTATGACGTTATAGCGCTCAGCACGAGGTCGCGGGTTCGACTCCCGCTGCGACGGTGGCATTCCGATGGGAGCGGAATGCATACGCGCTAGTCTACCGCGCTTTGCGTGCACGCTAAGAAATACCAGGTGGACAGAATTATTCCGGTGCTTCTCCCTATACTGCGTCCCTCGTAGCCCAGTGTGCGGTTTCGCGACGTCAAACCCCACAATAAAACGAAGGCGGAGTCCCCGAACTCTGCGTTAGCAAGACGACCAGGTGAAATTTTCAGAAATATACTAGGCTGCAAACGACGATAGAATGGTCAACACGCGGGATGGTGGCGAGCCATATTAGGTTAGCTGCGAAGAGCTTGTTTTGTGAATTCGATCATTGAGCCCACGCGTGACTCGCTGACGAGCTTGGTGTCATTGAGTTCGAGTAGAGAAATGTACAGGTGTCAAGATTGTTGTTTTTAGATCGCAACTCCTAGGCGTCCGTCCCTGGGTTCAGCGTCGGCGACCCTCGGCGTAACCGCCCGAACGCGCTCGTGCCACTGCTCGCGCGTTCGTCGTCGTCTTCCACAGCTGGCTTCGATGCCGCTCATCATGCCAGCGTTCATGCCATACTGCCTCCCCCCCCCCGCCCCCCTGCGAAGATGCTGACGGCACTGGCCCAATGCCAGTCGGTGTGGTGATTTCAAACTCAAATGATTCGCCTCGATATATCGCAAAATGAAAACGCATAACGAGCTGCGCTCTCAAATTTCACACTAGAGAGTTTCGCAATTGTCGGACACTTTTTCTCGTTTTTTTTTTTTTGTCCATACAGAGCCGTCGTTACTCATTCAAATGCTAGAGCCCGTCCTTCAGCCGTAGGCAACGTATACAATGTATCCACGCACAGCGCTTCAATGACAGCGGAAAAAAGGAGCGCGGCTGCCGGCTCTCTCTTGCTTTGTTTTGTTTTCTTCCAGAGTAGGCATATACGGCGTAACCGGCATCGCTTTTTCATCAGCGCTGCTTACGAAATTACGCTCGCGGCAATACGTTGCGCAAGTTTCTTGCGAGACTTGAAAGACCACGCGCCTCCTGGGTGTTCGCACGCAAGAATCGCAAGATAAACATTCCAAATACCAAGAGCAAAGGCGAAACATTGACCCCCAATCACGTTGAGTATGTAACATGGCAATCATTCAAGCCCATCACAGCAACATGCTTCTCATGAGATTATGCTCTAATGGGCTTCCCCATCAAGATGACAATTGGACGATATCGTAGAGTAGATTTAATAGTAGATTTAATGTCGCAGCGACGGTTCTTGTTGATAAATAAATGAGGGAAGGGTGAGGGGTGCGGGGGTCTTCGAGAGAAGGAAGACCACGAGGCACACATAATTACGCCTTACTAGACAGAGTGCTCGAACATGACGTTATGAATCACATCCAGGGTCTTCACGTGTACGCTCACGGTGGTTCTTTAGTCGACATGAAATCACTTGGTAAATTACGTAGCATTACTGAGATGCCGCAAGTGAATTCGCAAGTAATTTCGCTGTTTATTTCATTATATGTCGGTTCCCCGTAGAACAAGAAGTTCATGGCAGCGCCTTACACGCGCTGTTAATCTCATCGTTTCACTAGGCGGCTTGATTTTGCACAAAATTAATGCAAAGGTTAGCGCTGTTAAAGAGGCTAGTCACTATGTAATATTATAAGCGGTCCCAAATGTAATGTGATGATTGATATGAATTATAAAAAAAAGACCCAGCTTTCGCTCACGTTTTATTGCTATCAGTGGGTAATTACAAAGCAAACAGTTATCCTGCACTGTAATTCGACTTTATCGATGGTCGGTTCCGCCATCGACCGATAGCGCCATGCCTCAATTTATTAGTTAAATAAAGGCGGTCTGCAATGTTTAAACAGAGAGAGAGAGAGAGAGAGCATTATAACCTCCATTATGTAACACTCGCTCTGTAAGGCCTGGAAATATATTGGATTCGAATGTAACGCGAGAAGCAAGTGTTCCATGTGTGGTTCTGAACAACTGTTTGCGTTATGTACGGGTTTTTATGGTAAAGCTCTCACAAGCTACTTTAGCGCTAATAAGGTGTAGCGTACGAGCAAACTAACGCGTTCTAATTATTGGTACTGCTGAGTTTTGGTTCGGCTTTCATCAGTGTACGATTATCCGCTTATTTTCTGTTTCATTAAACATACGATGAAGTATACTGCGCTGGGCATTTACAAGTCTTCCCCGAAGTAAATAACTATAGTATTTTGCTGCTTACGCCTGGGCGTTGGATTCAGTGTAGTGTACTCAGTCTTGATATGAATGACCGACAACGCCGATTGCAACGCCAGTGGTTGCTAAGAATCTGTACAACTGAGATACTGCGTATCGTTCGAAAATTAAAGGCTCGCCTCGCGAACTGCTCTTGAACAAGATCTTCTGACCATAGTTTCGCATATGACAGCCGCAGAAGGCTACAGAGTCAATGTCGCGATTACTGAAGGCAACCAGACTGAGCGACTGTCTGTGACGCAACGCTGAAAACTCCATCACGTCGGCGGTCCCACGTGCATGGCAATTCTTCACTTTCTCTCCTTCTTTCCTCCTTCCCTTTTCACTTTCACAAACGCAGGGTAGCCAACCGCACTCGGTGCTCGACTCGTCGATTTCGTTTCTCTGTGTGTGTGCCTTTTCATATTTTACACTGCGGATATACGAATACAAGAACCAACCAGCCCGTCTTGTCGCTTCAACAGCTGGTTAACCTTTCTGACCTATTTGTGCTCTCTCTTTCTCTCTCTCACTCACTCACTACAAGTTGATCACATACAATTCCTACCAGTCGTATTCAATGAACACAACGTTGTGAAACCAGAACTTTGACTAGTCTGCTGCCGATGTCGAGATCTTTTGGGTCAGTTCCCAACCATATGAAGGTTAAACCTTCGCTACGAGGTCTCGCAGTGAAGGTTAAGCGTGAAAACGCAGATCCCTGGAGATTATCGATCGCGTACTGTCAAGGGCAACGGGTGTCGTAAATAAATGAGCAGCAGCTCCCCTAGAGGGTCTTTCATAGCCTGTATATTTTTTCAAAGACAGCGAAAAGTAACATATGTATATATTTACACAGACGCGCGGAGCTATACTGTTAGCGTGGCTTCTTTCACTTTCCAATTCCGAAACTGCAGACATTCGTCTCACGAATGAGGCGCGACGATAACACGCCTGTCACTTCTTGGGCCATATTTAGCTCCGAGCTCGACATAGCCCGTTGCTACTGGCAAGCAGCCTGATGCCATGTTGGCGGTGGGCAACGCCTTACAGGTTGCGTACATGATGCCGTGATATAGGCAGGTTAACGGGTTGCAGGTGCCCATTTTGTAGTTAGCGGTGGCGCGCTTCTGATTCTGCACGCTCTATATCGCTGCATATTCGATGTGGTACAGTGTTGAATCAGATGTGTTGGAGTGTGTTACAAACAAGGGTGCAACGCAGATAAACTGTGCGACGCCTTTTTATTTTCGAGTTCCCATGAATTCATGGATTCTAATACTAAGGAGGTCATTTCCAGACGCTACAGGCACCAACAAATTTCCCACATTGGAACCGAGATTTCGAGCTTGCGACAAGTCCACCCTTCCGCGGCCGGGACGATTACGCGATCCGCCGTGACAGTTGCCGGGGGAGGGCTTGGACTATATGCACTGCGTGCGCATATTTACATGTTGGTCTGCTCGTAGAACGGCGGGGCGATATCGCAAAAGAGGTCGTATTGCAACGGTGCGAGACACACGCTGCATGGCTAATGCCTCAAAGTTCTCTCGCATCGGGCAAAAGTAGCCGTTCATTTCGAGCACGTACTTGTCCAATGCGGCGTCGCAAAGCGAAACATGCGCGCGTTTCCCCCTGAAAATATGCACCGGCTCCTCTGCCAGCCTCTTCACGTCATCTAAAACACGTCACCTGGAGTGCCAAGCTCTGTATATAGAAGGGCTGACATCTTCAGTTTCCTATAAACTCTTTCTCTCTCACTCAGCTGCGCGCACTCGGTTCTCAATGACGGTGCGGTAAGTCTCATACACCGGTGTGAAAAATGCGCGTCGCTCGGCAAGCCATTTTCGTGAGGACGCGAGCCGCCTTTTCGCTCTTGCCGAGATGATGACCCCCGCTGCACGCACGAGAGTTCTCTGGCCACCCGCGCGGCGCTTGACCGGGCGCCGCGGTCTCCTCATCCCGTTATGTAACCCGTTCGAAGAGGAGGTCAGTGTGGGGAGCGCAAAGCCGCAATCGGCCCTTTGTTTCCGCGGCGCAGAGTTCGAGGTCAGCCGCTCCTGGCGACGGTGCCTGGCCTGCATGCAGGCGACAGCTGCAGGGGTTGCCGCTTTGGAAACGGGCCTCCGCGGGCGCGTCGCGAGACGTGTTGTGCAACTTTCCTATTTGGCGGTGGGGGTGCAAGAGGAGGAGACACATTACACACGCACGTGCGTTTTTGTGCGTTTGCCGTCGTCCGCTTCAATGGACCGTTCATAGAATTATTGAAGTTTCAGATCCCTCACACTGCGTCCTTTCTTGTTCATTTGTTTCACAAGTTTTGGACAAAACTTCACCCGTAGTGCGTTTGCTAACGTACCAAGTGAACGGTGACACTGACCAATACGCAGCATTACCAGTGATTTTGTCAGGCTGGTAGCAAAGTGTGATAACACGCAAGGAAACGACATATTGATTGATTCATTCGTGAGGTATAACATCTCGAAGCAAAACTTCTGCTATGAAAGATTCCATATTGGACAGCTCCGGATTATTTTTGACCTGGGTTTTCATTAACGCACACCCCGATCGAAGTACACAAGTTCTTTTGCACTTCTCCAGTGTAAAAGTGAGGTCGTCGCGACCGGAAATCGAACTGCTGACCTCGTGCTCAGTAGCAAAATGCCATAGCCACTGATCCACTGCGACAGATGGCGTATAGGCACGGCGCTCGTTCTATGGGTGAACCACAGTCTCCATTATACGGTGTTTCATGCAACACCTGCGTGTCTTAAAAAATGAGAAGGATGAAGTGCAGCGCCATTGCAAGCATAAAATGGGCGCCGGGCTCGCTATGAGATGTTGCATGATATTTTAACCGCTTACAATAGCCGACTCACAAACGTGTGCTGTACAAACGGGAACGCATGCAACATTTTGGGGACTTCTACGTCCTTGTACGTCCGAACAATGCAGCATGCAAACAGCTACTGCCGAACGCCTCTGTACCGAAGCGCTTGGGACCTCAAAAATCCTTCGTTACACAGGTCCCTTTGTTGTGAAGACCTAGAGCAGGCTAAGCACGTCCAGCTAACTAAAACCTTTATTGAACATATATAAATCCAACACATACTTATTGAAAGAACTCATAAATCTCCTTCTGCACGCATCCTCCGGCGCGATTTAACAATGCGTCCGATCTTATGTCATCGAGGTTCACGCAACCTACACGGCAAATCTCGGCTGCTATTGCCGCCATTGTTGCTAAAATTTGTTCTACCGCCTTTAGGCTCTTCATCACTACTGCCTCGTTGGCTTCGACTACATCGTTGGTCGTCAGTTGCGAGCGACTCGCGTCGACCTCAACCTCAACGCATTCGTCAGCCGTTACAGCTGTTGCTGTACTGCAGCAAGTGACGTATGAGTTTAGTTGAGCGATTCAAATGCTCGCTGTGATCGTCACGCTCGTCAAGCACGTCACTTTTAGTTTTAGCACTGATCGCAGCTCAATGGCGGCTGCGGAGAGCATTGGCGGAACCCCCGAGTGCATTCCTTGTAAAGCAACATATTAGCCATCGGGGACGCCTAAAATCCTTCGTTGTACAGGCAAATTCGTTGCGGTGTTCTTCGCTGAAGAGGTATTCGCAATACAGATGAAAGATAGGAATTCGGCCGGGACACACGGAATCTTTCGTTGTACAGGCAGTTTCGATGTAGAGGCGATTGACTGTATTAGCTCTCTTACCTAGGGATATCCTTCATTACTGTCTAACGTTAAAACGAATTTAGAGGCTTGCGCCGCCATTCAAAATTCCGGACGTTGCGCTTCAAATATTTCCAGGGCCGTTCACAAATGAAGCACTTCGCATGGATAGGCATATATCGAAGCGCCAAAGGGAAGCACGAGTAGAGAGCGAATTTACTGTCGTGCTCAGTACGAGCTGCGACGGAAGGCGCGTCGCAAAGCGTGCACGCGTTGTAGCTCATACTGAGCGCGACAGTACATTTATCGTTCCATTGAGATTGAAAGCTGTTAATATCATCGCATCACCGCTATCGCCTCGTATACCACGAGGCGACAGAAACAATGTCCACTTCAAAAGAAAGGCGCGATCCTTTCCAGGTTTATAAAATTAAAGAAAAATTAGGCGCGCACGTTGAGCTTTCAATCGTCGTGCTTTGCATTAGCGATGAACTCATTGGAGATAAAATAAATCACAATATTTTTTTTATCTCCGGTGAGTCGTAGTTACTTTAACAGATTCAACGTGGCTTTTTCATTGTCGGACATACAGACATAATAGGACGGTGAAAATAAAATATAAATAAAAGCAAGCCATTGGTGCACGAGGTAGCTATACTTCGAAATGCATGACGCAAATACCACAAGAAAAGATTCTGTGTGGGTGAGGGGGTGAGGAAGAGGAAAAGAAGCCTTGCATGAGGATATGAAGAATGTAGTGCTCTGATGAAAGCGAAACACGGGTGCAACGGTTAGACTGCTTGAAGACGACTGGCAGAAAAAAAATTAAGGAATGAGCAGAAGACACCAACCCCGTATGCGCTACAAGTACGCTTGACTTCGGTTTCCTGCTTCTCCACTGCTCCCTCGTGGTTCCTCGTACTGCGTTAATTGCAACAAAGTACGAAGTGCGTCAAGTCGCATGTGGTCCCCCTGAGGTGTTAGTGTCGTTGAGCATTTGTGTCGCAAGAATGAAACTCAAGCCAGCTGCCGCTCACCTGTGTGACTCGTAGGTCGTCTATAGTCCTCTCGTAAAAGCGTTGCCCAGCGGAGCTGTCTCCACCCGAGAAAAGCGCACGGTGTCAGGCTCGCCAACGGGAAGTCGCCACGGCGAGTCAAAAAGAATACCGGAAGGTAATCTCAGAAGGGAAACTGTCAAGAACTCGAGCCAAACGAGAAGGAAGGCGTGGATGTTGTGTTAGGTCACTCAGATCCGCCGGTGATGGCACATGGGCGAATTCGCGGCGCAGTGCCGGGCCACTGACTGGCTTCCCCGCGAACGCAGTCACGTTCTTCTCGGCGGTCCTCTGCAGCGTTTTTGGCCAGGACCGGCTGATGCTATGACCTAACAACGGGTGGCTTCTTCTCTCCCTCAGCCTCGTCCGAGCGATGGGGGAGAGGCTACAGAGCCGTGCTCCCCGGTGAACGGAACGCGAAGATTACGTGAGAGTGGGGGAGAGAGAGGCGAGTAGAGGGAAAGGTAAGAAAGGGAGGGTAGGGTGCAGTGATGTGGGAGGCGGCGATGCGTGGCCCCGTAGCCCCGGCGCGGAAGATGCCGGCCGCGGGGCGGAGGAGGGGAAGTGAATGCAGGAAGAGCGAGGGGAGGCGGAGGTGAGGAGGGGGTGGCGGCAGCGGCGCGGATGCAAACACAAAATAACTGGGTCTGGGTCGCTCAACGGTCCGCTTCCTCGCCCTCTCCGCATGCCGCCGCCAGTTTTCCGCACTCCTTGCGATAGTTCGTTGCCTTCTTTCGACGAGTATGAAGGCGAAGCGGCTGCTCCGGAGCGGCGCGGAGCGCTGCCCGACTTTCGGTCATTTGTGCGTCCGCGCGGCGGCGATCTTGTTCGCCTGCCCGCCCGGCTGATATGCCTTATGAGCGGGCAGGCGCTGTTCCCGTATGATGCCCCGGCTGCAAAGTGACTGAGAGGAATGCGCGTCCTAGCTGCCTCGCCTCCCTTCTCTCTGTCGCGAGCATCTGGCTGCCGTGACCCAGTAAGCTGCTACCCCTCCCTCCACCCTCCCCCCCCTTTTTCCTCCAAGGCGACTCACGGCACATGTCGTCTTATGCCGAGTCCATATACGCCGGTCACTGCGTGTATTAGTGACGTCGTCTTCTTTTGCGAGTAGGGTGGACCACATGACCTTGGAGGAAAACTCCCCTGGCGGTGGGCTCCTGCATATGGGGTGGTTCATTTCCAATCCCACTTGCCACCGACCGTACTACTCGGCTCACGTGCTGGTCGCGTGAGAGAGAAGGGCGAAGTGAGGGCGCGGCTCCTTTTTTTCTCTACTCTGTACGTTTTGTGACTCTGTTACGGCCATTTAGAACGAGTTTCGCGGGTCCACGCCTCTCTTCGCGACCAGCTCACCCACAAAACGGAGCCCGGCTTTCGTTCGGTTGCCTGTACTTGACTTTTAGACTTGATGTTATTCACACGTTCACGAAGATCTTTATTACGTGCCGCCGAATAACCGACTCGGGAAGTGGAGACTGTCTGAGGATGTATACCATACAAGCTCGTGGCACTGGGTGCATTTGAAAGTTCTTTTTTTCTGTGTGCGTGTGCGTGCGTGTGTTGTTGCAATTTATAGTTCTGGAGCGTGCAGGCAGTCCTGTAGATTCTGAATATAGGAATGTGTAAGCTTCGAACTCAAATTAAATTATTGCGGCAGGAAGGAAGGAGTGCTTTGCCGGCGCGTAGGCGCATTAACAGAGACTAACACGGGCGCCGAAAGTATCAAAATGGCTTAAGTACGGACTATAGTCAGCATGAACGAAATGAAGACTATGCAACTGTGATTTATTATCAAAAAAAAAAAAAAACGAACGTGGCTGCGTAGAGACTATTTGGCCGCATGCAGTGATGTTTCTTATTTTTTTCTTATTTTCTAAACTTGTACGTCGCCCATGTTTTACTTTTTGACGCTATGCAAATAAACAGGTTCCTATTTTGATAGAACACTTTACTTATCACGCCTATGTGTGACTCTTGCGGAAGCCGATACAATAAGGAAAATTGCACCCTTAAGGGCGTTTTTCCGCGTCTATAACTCACCCACTTACATCCATAGCAAAGGCTGTTTTGGGCGATCGAATACACCAATATGAAAGGGTGATTTTCTGGAATTACCACCTTTCCCGCGAATGTGTTTTTCAGAAATGCATGCATTCATTTTTACCCGTGACATCTTTCATGCATTCATTTTTACCCGTGACATCTTTCATTCTGTCACTATCCTAGTCTTTCGGGCATGCGCGGAAGTAATACCGAAGTGTTTTTCGAAACAAATAGGGTGTTTCAGCGAACACTTTCAAATTTTTTTAAAGGTTGCGTGTGGCAGATAGCTCAATTCTAGTTGATGAGCCGGTCTACTCGAAGCGGCGGACACAACTTGCACAAAAAGTTGATATGCAAAATGAACTAATTAACAAGATTTCCCCAATAAACTTTTTTAGCTAATTATTTTATGACCCATATTGCAATTTACAAATTCTAGCAGTGGACTTCGCAAGGCGGATCCACTTGGAACGAATTCTCAAGACGACCCCAGTTTCAAGATATAAATTCCCGAACTTTGCGGAGAAATGCATTGGCGTTCCAGTTACTTGTGTGCTTCAGTGCATGGAACAACGTTTTGTTAACAAATTGGGGGTCCCGGTGCGCACCTGTGCGATTTGGCGAATTCGCCATAAGGGGTGCGTTATGACTCACTGACGATTGGCAGCTAAAACATCACCGAGCTGAAACAGCCTGAACGGAGCCGGTGGAAAAAGCGAAAGTCAGGGCAAGAAATAAAAGAAAAAAAAGTCGCAGTTTCGCTCTAAAGGCGAAGCATCGATTGCGATAGCGAATTAGTAGATAGCTATATGAAGTAAGGATAGTAGTTTTATCGGCCGCATAAGCTTGTAAACATTCGCTTACTAACTAAATTAACGAGCACGGTCTCACGCGCGCACAAGTAAATAGACACCTCTCGCTCGATGAGTGCGGAAACTCGCTGTGAAAACGCTGTAGTGAGGAATCGCAGCAGCAGCAGCGATCGAATTAGTGTATTCAACGCTTCAACCCGAACGAAACGTCAAAAGCACAGCGAATGCGAAGCTACCAACATTACGCGCACTCTGCAAACATCGCAGATCGCTTTGAAGATGAGACCCGCGCGGCCGCGCACTTAGGCCACGTTGCAGATCACTTTCGCACGGCCGCGCCGTGAGCAGCAGCTGCCATAGAAGAACGCCCCCCCCCCCCCCCCCCCCCCCCTGTCCTCACCCCCCGTGCCTCGCGCGTGACAGAAGAAGGCGCGCTTACACCCCGCCTTCCTCACTTGCGCACGCGAGATCGAGCCGCGTTCGCCGGCTCACCCTCGCAAGCTTTCATTTGCACATGCAGCATACGGCGCGCAGCGACGATTTTATCGCCCATGGGCTTTATACGGAACCTCACGGCGACGGCGACACCGAGGGGGACAGTGAACGGCAGAAATACGCCTGGACTGTCCATATATTTGCTATCACAATAAATGTTATGTATTTCCACTTCACTACCGGAGACATGACATAGCAGACTGACATCCGTATATAGCCTGCTGTGACAATATCACGTGCTTGAACAATGACTTGGCAGAAACCGCTGGGAAACAAACACGTATGGCTTTTTTACTTGCTTGAACTGCTGAAGTAACCTTAAATTCTTCAAGGTGTATAGTTCACACAAAACACTGTTTTAGCACCCCGAAATAAATTAAACGGTGTACTAAAGGTGTTTTGCTAACGAACGCACCCATGCTTCAAAATTTCGGAGAAGTAAGGGTCGAAAAAGGGTGTTTCGACATACAATCTACCCTCGATGGTGTGTTTTTCCTGAGTGTGCAGTAACTACTGAGCACATTTTGTGTCTTTGTCCGCGGTACGACGTCGAGCGCGAACCTCTCCAGAAAGCATTAAACCAGCGGGGCTGAAGACTGTTGTCAGAAGCCAAGAGTCTTGGGCCATGGCCGTGCGCGTCGATGATACAGAAAGCAACGAAATTGCTATTGCAGTATCTCAAGTCGACCGGTCTCTGCGACAGTTTGTAGACTTGGTGTGCTCCTTCAAGTGTGCGTGCTACTGGCGCTCTCTCTCTCTTTTGATCCCTTTCTGCCCGCTCTCCCAGTGCAGGGTAGCAAACCGGACGTGCTCTTGGTTAAACTTCCTGCCTTTGCTCTCTTCTTTCTGTTTCTATCTCTCTTTTCTTTGTTCATCATTAACGACACTAAACGCTAGCGGCCCTCCACAAATTTCTGGGAGTAACACTGTTGGAAATTATTGATTGCAGATCCAATTCCTTTCTCTATCTAAATTGATGTGAATTTATGTGATCTGTTTTGTGAGTTGGCTCTTCCACATTTATGCCAGATGACTATGTTCCAGTGTGTTTACGCGATTTATGTACTTACGTGACCTAACTGTGACTTTTTTTTGTTCTTGTTACCTTTTTTTTCAGTGCCGGCTTTTTATTTCATACTTCATATGTATTTGTTTAACATGAGATGGAGTAGTCGGCGCCTAAATATCTTATATAATCTGCTAAATATCTTATATTAAAGAAAAAAAGACACGTGACCGACTGTTTGAATATAGCCGGGGGCCGGTTTCTACTGAGTACAATGTTAACAGTGTTGACAACGTTATCGCGGCAAGCCAGTGCACATTTTCGACAAACAAGGTTACCAAATGAAAATTAATTTCTGGGGTGTAACACGCTAAAACTGTTATCTGATTTTGAGGCGCGCCGTATAGGGATGGGGGGGGGGGGGGGGGGGGGGGGGGCTCTGGATTAATTTTGACCACCTGGAGTTCTTTAACGTGCACCTATGCACGGCACCAGGAGTGTTCCTTTTTTTAATTATTATTCCGCCTCCCTTCTCTGCAGCACAGCGCCATAGCCAATTGGGCCACAACGGCGGGTAAAAACAGAACTTTACTTATAATAAATTATTTTTGAGATATTAAGGGTACAAAATTTCTAATAGCGCGACTGTAAGTGCTGCGTGAAGCAAACGTCACGCGGTAAGTTAGAGGAAAACGAGCGAAAATGTTAAAACAGAAAGACAGAAACAGGAACGGAAAGAAAAAAAAATAGAAACTAGTGTCGACCGGTGTAACAAACGAGCAAGTAAAAAAGTTACTTCTAGAGTGCAGATGAGAGCGCGCTTCGTTCGCAGACGCATCCAAGGATGACGGTGGCAGAGAAGGAAGGGATTGGTGAACGGCGCTGCCCGAGTTGCTCTTCCTGGAGTGGAATAAGTAATCGTACCCTTGAGCCCAGAGCGTTACATATGCGACACGAAAAATAGAAGGAAAGAAGCATCTCGGAACATCCGGCAGCCCCGTCGAACCTTGGTATAATGGATAGCGGCTTTGCAAACATTCGAAAGTTTTCAATAACGAATCGAATATATTTCTATTCGGTTCGTTGAGCTAATCTAATAGCACGATATTCGAAACACCGAATATTTATGGAATTGTATTCGAATAATCAGCACCGACAAATAAGCACTCGAAAGGGAAAAAAAAAACTAGAACAATGAAGGGTTCATCTTTAAAAATGTTTGGTTTCCGGCTTTCTACATAGCCAAATCTAGCTCGTAGCGCAGGACCTCTTACCACTGTGGGCTCAGTATTGGTCTCAGAACGCTGATGTTACTTAATGGTGATGTGAACCCGATGCTCATGCGCTACCAATCTAACATTATCATCATGTGGTTGAGGGCTTGGTTTATCTAACGCATTCTATCACGGGGCTTTCTGGGACCCATGCTTTCAGTGGTACTCAGGTACTCTCATCAAGCTGCCATTTTGCTAATTTACCTTTAAACGGACACTAAAGAAAAATTTTAAAACGAGCTAGATCATTGGAGTGTTCCTCAAGAAGTCTATCATCGTTTTCCATGTGCATCAATTTGCTGCGTAGAAAAGTGCCGCCGAAGGTCCCGCTGCTGCTTCTCAGTTTGAACCGCCCGCGTCAGGACAGAGGACCTGACGTCATCTCCACCGGTCCTCCCTCTATTCCGCGGTTAAGACTTTTAGAAACTATTTATTTAGCTCTATATACGAAACGTACTGCTTGACGGCTGCAGGTGTTCTGCTTCCGTGGGCGAACGAGGGAAGTGGCCACACCAGTGGTTGTAAGTAGGGAAAGCGACGCCGCTCCCAGTGATGGTACCTATAGCAGCCGCTCTCTGTGAATTTCCGGTGCTGACGTCACATATAAGTACCATAGTGCACAACAGGTAGTGCCACTTCGATTTTTCACTTTCGTTATTTTCTCGCTTGCATATGCTCTGTTTTCGTTACGAATGACGAATTCGTCATTACAGCAGCCTAATCTATAAATCTTGCTCCACTTGATGCAATGCCTTTAATACCTGACCTTCAATTTGGAGGTGTTGACAAACTGGCCCCTTGAATACTATAGCCACTGCTTTATATGAACTTATTTCGATGCACAGTGACAAAATAACACCTTGGACACACTGTGTTCACGGCAGTATAGGAACATATCTGAGTTCATAGCATTCTAGTATGCATTTGTTGTTGGTTGAAACTTCTGAATGTTTCCTGTAAGATTTTGCAGAACTCGAGTACTGTGTTGAAAGAAGTCTTATCATTCGAAAACTATTGGAAATATCCTCGATTCGATGTCATCGCTTTTCCATTCATATTCGACTTGATTTTAATAATCCCTAATTGCGCACCCCTTTTAATCAACATCAAGCAAAAGACATTCGTCAAAGACAAGTTTTGAGTACAGAGCACGGCCTTTAGGTGTATGCTGAGACTGAACTGCATTTCGAGTGATCGCTTCCTTATTGGACATGAACGATGGGAAGTTTGGACGCAGACAGGGCCGGGTATCCTATAATCTTAGCTGAAGAAACAACAACAAGAAAAACTACAACAAAGGTAACGAAAATACAAAGCGCTGTCGACAGTCTACAACGAAATAACAAAACGCTAAAAGAGTAAGTCCGTGGATCACGGAGAAAAACAGAGAAAAAGAAAATCTAGCGATTGCGACAGTTGCGTACTACAGACATGAACAGTCCAAGGCAGTGAGTGGAATTGGCATTAGAGGACGGTTCTTATCCGTGGATTGCTTATCCGCGGCGCTTTGTTCGTTACGTCGGGCCCCCGCAGATTCGCTGGCGAGATGTTAAGACACGGTCTCTTGATTTATGATCGAGATGAATCGTGTGAAGCGAGAGCGATGCCAAAAACTAGCCGACACGATATAATTCGTATTGCCATGTGGTTCCAAGCTAGTGAAAAACAGTTTTGTCCAACCGTTATAAATGTCTCGTAGAGCGACGTATGAGCAAGATCATTCTTGAGTTGCAGAAAAAGAAGGAAAAGACAAGAAAGAAAGAAAAGGAAGCTAGCAAAATGAACCAAAGCGGCGTTTTTTTTTTTTTTTTTGTTTAATGGAAGACCATATTGGAAGCCTGCATGACGCAGTCGCAAGCTGCGCATGGCACAGGTGCACACGTTACGGAACAATTTTATTCGATCGCCAGACTTCCCAATATTTACCTGCCAGAGCAATCACCATAAACTATGGGTGTTTTCGCGGTGTGTCCGAATGAGCTAGTTACCTTCTAAGGTGCATGCTTCTCATTGAGAATTCCATCGCAGGGCCG
This sequence comes from Dermacentor andersoni, assembly GCF_023375885.2. NCBI lineage: Eukaryota > Metazoa > Arthropoda > Arachnida > Ixodida > Ixodidae > Dermacentor > Dermacentor andersoni. Next base: position 271,619,483 of record NC_092814.1, read on the forward strand.
GTTAAATTGAGTCACGTTATACCATAGACTATAAGGCAGAGCATCAATAGGCGCAGAGGAATTTGCCCTCGCTTAGGTTTCTAAATGTTTAGCTACGACAAGATCAACGGTCACAAGGTCACTGCTGTGTGAAATCTGCACCAATATTGCATAAATTACTTGTTCCAATTTCTTTCGTGAAATGCGAATGCGACTGCTCGACGCAGTCGCAAGCTGCGCACAGGTGCACACGTTACTGAACAGTTTTGCCCGATCGCCAGACTTCCTTTCCCAATATTTACCTGCCAGAGCAATCACCATAAATTATAACGAACGCAGAAAAGCGTGCAGGAAGCAGGCATTAGTGAAGGTCTCGCCAATAAGGTGCTCGAAACCTTAGAGAACAACGAGAGCAACCACTGCATAGGGAAATTGTGAGTTCACAGATCCCCGCTTTGTCGATGAGAATTCGATGAGAAGCCGATGAGAAGTCAAGTCAATAAGGTAGACGTCGTTCAGAAAAAAGGCACGGCCGTAATGCTACCGGCTTTCATGGTTTCTCTGTTTTTAGTGCAGGACGAAAATATTTGAAAATGTTTTGTTATGCCACACCGCGAAAGATCTGCGAAAAAAATTATTGCCTATACGTGGAGGCTACTTAACTGACTGCGAGCGCTCGCTCTTGTGTGGGTGTGTGACCTGCCAACGCAGGCCACACAAACAAGGGGTCGACACCAGCACAAGGGGACCCGTGATGCGCTTACACCAGCGCCTGGTGACGGAAGCGCAGGTGCAGCCAATTCTCAGCGTTCTCTCGTCGTGCTCCAGTTCTTCAGCTCTTTGAAGCTCTTTGAAGACGGCGCGATAAGAGGTTCGCTTCCTTCGCGATAAGAGCGAGCCGGTGTAGCCTTGACGCTCGGCCACCCGAGCTGTTTGCGTTACGTAAAGGAGAAGACTTCGTTCGCCGGAGATGTTCGGCGTAGGTAAACACCAGGTTCTTGGTGCACGCGTGCTTCACGGAAATTGGATGCTCCATACCAGCCTCTTTATAATAAATAAACGCCCGTTGCGACGTCGCTCTTATAGAAGCACCACAGTCGCAGATTATGTGTTGCGTAAGACGTATGACACGGCCGCGCGACGCCATCGCAGATGTATGAGCACGACATAGTCGTCAAGCTAGAATTTTTCCGGAAAATATACAGAGCCTGCGCGAAAAGGACGAATCGAACGTAGTAGAAGGATATTTGATTCAGCGCTCTTTATGTACATTTCTTTTTTTCTTTGTTTTTTTTTTATCTCTCTAGACAAAGCGCTGGAAGCATTCAGGACAGGAGACGATACTTCGAAGCTATACGTCCGTTCGAACGTCCGTCCAGTGAGAGTTTCAACATCGTGGGAGTGTTGGTGCTCGTTCGCTTACGCTTTAAATGTTTACTTTGCTTTGAAAGACCTCGTTGGGCTGTTCACCCTGTGTCATAATTGTGGCGTGTTTTCTTTTTCCTCTTCTTCAGTCTGCAGATAAACCAATGTACCTTCGACCTACCACCCTCTCCTGTATGTTTTACAGTATGAAACTCATCCTTTAGACCACTTACCAAGGTTACAGGTGAGCGAAGGCTGTAAATGTCAGACATTAATGAAACCCCAATTTTAAAAGTGAAATGTAACGACGTTATCGAAAATCGGAAGCGAGCCGAGTTCTCACCGTATACGTAAATAAGTCGAGGTCGTTTGAAGGTACCTAGAAAAGAATGGGAAAACTTCAGTCAAATGTTTGAGAGTCATTATACAAGAGCTTTGCGCAAACCTGGCGTATAAGAAAAAATATACAACGGAACAAGTTGTACCTGTTGCAGAACACGGAAGCAACCATACCGTGTTCTTTAAAACGAATGTGGTATATCTGGTGTCTGTAAATATGGCTTTGCACGGAGGAAGCAGAGACTTAATGGCTACAATAATATATATATATATATATATATATATATATATATATATATAGACAAAGAGAATCGATATATCGGTTTTACTGAACTAAATCCACACCCCTACAACTGCACTACAGCCGCTATTCTCACTTTTTATTTTATTGCATGGGAATACTATTAACACAAATGAGTTGCTAGAAAACTTGAAAAAGGGGTAACCTGCGTAAGGAGGCATAGTCAAACGCTCAACACGAATAACAAAATTAGAGCATACACAACCATACGCACTGTTCTCGCGGCACAAGCCCATCGAATAGTGATGCGGCGAAGAGGTACACAACGAAATGAGCAAATGGGGACATTAAATGTTCGGCAAACACATACATGAGTTCAAATGATGCTGACAACCACCATGTGGCCTATATAAACGTAACAAGTAAACACTGATAGCCTATTTATTATTTTTCTTGTCTTTCCTTCTTCTAATCTATATTTCTCCCTTTGTCCTTCCATAAGCCTAGGGGCTTTGGTTGACCTCCCTGCCCCTTCACCTTCGTCTCTCTTTCTCTCGCCCTCTGTCTCTCACTGGGAGTATGAGCAGCTTTTTCTTCAAAGGTTCGCCTTCTGCAAAGGCTGAACACTTCTGTCTGTCATGCGAAGCTTCCACAAGGAGTTTAGGCAGAGTGGAATCAATCACTTGCAGGGGCGCTATAGCTTGGTTTTTTGAAAGGCAAGTATAATTCGTCCGAAGTTCGCGTTGTGAGAGGGGAGAATCAAGTGAGATAGTGTATTCTCATTTAAAAGAGTCACTTTGCGGCTAAAACGTGGCGTAAATCAACTGTTGACAGCATAGAGCGATAGGGAAATATGCGTGCATGTTTCGGCAGGGAACGTTGGAAGAGGCAGGAGACAAAGTAAATTGCAGGTTAATTTCTCCTGTAAGTCACCGCACCATGTCGGCAGCGACTGCACACGATATCGTTCGCGAAGAGCGCAGTAAGCTTCAGGTAAAGGCTTATCCTCTCGCGAGTGGAACAGCAACTGTGATGTCAGCAAACCAACATCTGATAAAACGCCATGTTACATGACGTCAAACATGGCATCAAAGTATATCAGGATTTACGTACCCCTGAACCTCCAGCACAACATTCCGAAAACAGTGGACTAGACGGCAGCCAAGTTATGACTGTGTATCGCGTAACGCCAAGATGAAGGGTTCTTTAATGTAGACATATGCAAACATACGGTGGCGGATGGTTCAGGAACAGTATGGCAAACTGGTGTCAATGTATATGACAGGAGCAATGGATATTAACACTGGAGCTGCAAAGGGGGTTTATTCGCGTCGTAGAGCAGCATCGACAAACGAAGCACCAGCAGGTAGGGTGCAGCCAGAGAGCGAACTGGGTACGAGCCACGCGATGGGCAACGGGGCTTTTCGGCCTGCCGATCTTCTTCGTCACAATCACCCCCGGAATTAAAGAGTAGCCATCCTGGCGACCTAGGAAAAGGTAAGCAAATCGTAATACGGCTTCAGCCGGTCAATGTGCACAGTCTCTCGCCCCCGACGACGCAGACCGGGAAATAGCGATATGGGTTCGACCACGTAATTAACTGGTGAAAGTTGCGCAACCACCCGGTTGGGCCCGTGGTACTTTGGGAGGAGCTTGGACGAAAGGCCAGGAGCAGCAACAGGCGGGACTCAAAGCCACACGAGTGAGTCTATGGGCAAGGGGGGAGGCTGAGGTAATGACGCTCTTTTTTGGCGGCACTGTTGAGCAGACGTCAAAGAACGGGTCAGTTGTCGGCATTTCTCGGCGTATTGAGCAACCGTAGAAACAGGTGAGCATTCAGCAGGGTCCGGCTGGTACGGGAGAACCATATCAATGGAGCTGGAGGGATGTCGGCAGTAAAGCAGAAAGAATGGTGAAAAACCGGTAGTGGGGCTTGAGAGGCAGTGTTATATGCGTATGTGACGAATGGAAGTACAAGATACCAGTTGGAGTGGTCAGACGCAACATACATTGATAGCATGTCACCAAGAGTTCTGTTGAATCGTTCTGTTAAGCCATTGGTCTGTGGATGATAAGTAGTAGTAGTGCGGTGAATAATTTGGCATTCAGATAGGAGTGACTGCAGGACGTCCGAGAGGAAGACGCGACCGCGATCGTTCAGCAGTTCACGAGGTGCGCCATGGCGAAGAACAAAGTTGTTTAGAATGAACGACGCGACGTCTTTTGCTGATGCGGCAGGCAAGGCGGCGGTTTCAGCATATCGTGTCAAATGATCTACGGCGACAACAACGATCGGTTGCCAGCCCCAGTAGAATGGAAGAGGCCCGTATACATCAATGCCGACACGGTCAAATGGCTGAGCTGGGCAGGGAAGTGGTTGGAGAGGTTCGGTGGAGAGATGCGGGACAGATTTGCGTCGTTGGTAGGCAATGCAGGAGCGTACGTATTTGTGGACGAAGCTGTACATCCTTCGCCAATAATATCGTAGGCGAAGCCGTGTGTAGGTTTTGGACACTCCGCCGTGACCACACTGCGGGTCAGAGTGAAAAGCGAGCCATAAATCTTTTCGAAGGTGGCGGGGCACTACTAAGAGCTATGTGCGGCCGTCATTGTGGTAGTTGCGGCGGTGTAAAAGTCCGTCGTGGATGGTGAAATGCTGCCCCTCTAAGCGTAACGCTCGAGGTGCCGAAGCTGCCGGAGGAGCGATAGACGACACGGATATCATATTCCTGGATACGGAGGGCCCACCAAGTGAGGCGGCCCGACGGGTCTTTGAGGCTAGACAACCAGCGAAGAGCGTGGTGACCCGTCACCACGTCAAAAGATCGACCGTAGAGATACAGGCGAAATTTCTGAAGAGCCCATACGATAGCCAGGCACCCTTTTTCTGTTACTGAGTAATTGGCCTCCGGTTTTGTGAGGGCACGACTGGCATAAGCGACCACGCATTCGGCACCAGTGTTCTTACGTTGTGCGAGCACGGCGCCAAGGCCGACACCACTGGCGTCAGTGTGAAGTTCTGTAGGTGCGCTTGGATCAAAATGGCGCAAGATTGGCGGAGACGGGAGTACGCGACGAAGAATTGTAAAAGCATCATCAGAGGCTTCCGACCAAGTAGAAAGTTCATTGTCGCCTTGGAGAAGTTGGTTTAGTGGCGCGATCACAGTAGCGAAATTGAGAACGAAACGTCGAAAATAGGAGTATAGGCCAATGAAGCTGCGTAGTGCTTTCAAGTTAGTGGGCTTCGGGAATTCGGACATGGCGCGAAGTTTGGCAGGATCAGGAAGAATGCCTTCTTTGGAAACAATGTGGCCCAATATATTCAGTTTTCGAGCTGCAAATATACACGTTTTTTTTAAATTAAGCTGGAGACCAGTATTCCGGAGACAGGCCAAAACTTGATGTAAACGGCGAAGATGGGTCGAAAAATCAGGGGAAAAGACAACGTCGTCGAGGTAGCAGAGACAAGTATGCCACTTCAGGCCGCGCAGGATGCCGTCCATCATGCGTTCAAAGATGGCGGGCGCGTTGCACAGACCGAACGGCATTACAGTGAATTACTACAAGCCGTCTGGTGTTACAAACGCGGTTTTAGAACTGTCAGCGTCAGCCATGGGCACCTGCCAGCATAGCCAGAGTGGAGGTCTAAGGAGGAAAAAAACTCCGCTACTTGTAAACAGTCAAGTGCGTCGTCGATACGTGGCAACGGGTATACATCCTTTCGGGTAATCTTGTTAAGCCTTCTATAATCAACGCAGAAGCGTATGGTGCCATCTTTTTTTTAACTAAAACGACTGGTGATGCCCAGGGACTACTAGAAGGCTGGATGACACCGCTTTCGAGCATATGGTTCACCTGGTCATTGATGACGCGTCTTTCAGTCGCCGATACTCGGTAAGGACGCTGTCGAATGGGTGCATGGCTCCCAGTGTCGATAGTGTGCGAAATAGTCGTAGTGCGGACGAGTGATGTTGCTTGGCAGTCAAAAGAGGAAGAGAAGCCGTGGAGCAAGTGAAGAAGTTCGTCGCTCTGCGTCGTCGTAAGGTCACTGGCAATAGCTGACGTAAAAGAACGCGGCAGTGACTGAGGGGGCGATGCCTCCAGAGTAGCAAGATAAGTGGAGTCGTCCATCCTGTCAAATATTGAAGATGAGACCTGTGGCTCGGCTCTGCCAAGGCTTTCACGGAGGCGTGTAGTAATTGGTTTGGCCGATTGGTTTGACACGCACATGAGAGAGGCGCCAGTATTGAACTCGAGGACGGCAACGGCAGTGGTAGTGAACGCCGGCGAACTAACAGTTGAGATGGAACGAAGAGTACTGTGCCATCTTCTGCAGAGTCACAAGAGATACTGACAAGAGCGGAAGACCAGGCAGGTATAACGGTGTCTTTTGAAACGGCAATTTTGCGACAAGGGTCCTTGTGGTCAGTGATAATATCGGTCGAAAAATGAAACAGCTTGATTTCGGCGCGAGCGCAGTCAATGATCGCATGATGTGTGGAGAGAAAGTCCCAACGTAATATGACGTCGTGTGAACATGATGGCAACACGATGAATTCTATGAGATAAAGCACCCTCTGAATGACGACACGAGCGGTGCAGGCGCCGGATGGCTCGACCTGCTGCGCGTTGGCAGTCCAAAGGGACAGTCCAGAAAGCTGCGTCGTAACTTTTCCTATCTTGCGGCAAATACGGGCATCTATCGCTGAAAGTGCAGTGCCGGTATCGACAAGTGCTAGCGTCAATGTTCCTTCTATTGCGACTTCAATAACGTTTGTCAGGGAAGTGTGAGGCCTTATACATTTCGCTGACGCCGCAGTTCTCGCGTCCTGAACTGCGATTTTTAGTTTTCCTGGCGCAGAGGGCTCCGCGGACGGTGCATGGGGGAAAGGGAGCGGCGGAGAGGAGAAGGTGAACGGCGAGCTGAGAATGCGGTTTCGGCGGCAGGAGGAGATTCAAAGGTGTCTGATAGTTGCGGCGTTGTTGGAAACGTGGCGCATATGGACGCACATTGTTGGGGACGTTCGTTGTAAGTAGGCGACGGTGACGTGCCACGTGTCCAGCACGGCCACAATAAAAACAAATCGGACGATTGTCTTCCGTGCGCCAATGGTCTTCAGGTCGTGCATACTGCATCACTGGCCGGGCTGGAGGGGATACGGGCGGGTGCCAAGGCAGGCGAAGGGGACCGTAAATCTGTTGCGCAGGCCTCGTAGCGACTTCGGCATACGTCAGGAAAGCGGCAGTCGGAGCCTGCTGGAGAGAAGGCGAAATGTGGTCGGCTACCTGCTCCTTCATGACATATTGGAGAGCGGGCGCCAACGGAGAACTCGACTGGTCGTGTGTAAGTGGAATCATAGAAAGCTGACGAGCCACCTCGTCACGGACAAACTCCTTATTCTGTAGCAGTAGCGCAGTGTTATCCGGGGCAACAGCCAAGCTCGACAATGAGGTGGCCTGAGGAGGAGATTGGCGGGTGGCTATGCGTTTTTTGCGTAGTTCGTCGAAGCTTTGACATAGACTGACCAGTTCAGAGACTGTCGTCAGATTTTTCGCCAACGGCATCTGGAAGGCGTCGTCTTCAATGCTTTTAAGATATGGCGGATCTTCTCGGCATCAGCCATTGTGACGTCAACGTGGTTACAGAGGTCGACAACATCTTCTATATAACTAGTAAATGACTCCCCGCACTGTTACCCAGCCACAGGACAACCTTCACGTCATCCCATTCTGTGCCATCTAGATTCTCTCTGTTGTGCAGCGATCGAAAGAGAATGGATGATACCTCTGCGGCTGCCTGCCTGTCCTTTAGGAGACGTGGATTTAGGCGCCACGGTCTCTTCAATTGGAAGACAATGTTTGAATCGGCAAACCGCAGCATTAGGAAGCTGTGGTCGCTAAGAGCAGAAGGAATCGACCAAGAACGATGCATACTGGAAGCTAGTGACGATAAGATGTAAAAACGATTGATGCGGCTCTGCTTGCCCCTTACTGTCCAAGTCATTCGTGATTGTCCAGGGCGAAGCACGCGCTAAGCATCGAGCCGTCCCAGCACATCGACGAACTCTCGCAGTACAGCATTTCCCCGCGTATATTTAACTTTTGGAGTCCCTCTACGGGAGACGCAATCAACCTGTTCTAACACAGTTGATATCGCTACAAGACTAAGCCGAGAGGGACCTACCAAGTGAGGGTCTGAGGCAGCGAAGAAATCTCTCTGATTTCTAAACTTTGGAGCATAAGTAGTAACAATTCGAATGCCCCAATCAAGATCCACCGACAAGATACGGCCCTCGGCATCATTGACATGACGAAAAACAAGGCCGTCAAAATTCATTATCAAAACGATGGCCGTACCTCAGCTGCCCGCGTCGCCATAACTCCAGAAAGACCTGGTGCGAAAAATCCTGTCAAAGTGGCTGATCTGGCCTAACCTGTGGACATAAGTATCTTGGAGTACGAGAATATCTACCTTTTTGGATTTAGCTAAGGTGACAACCTCTAACTGTAGTGGAGTTTCCTTGCCTTCTCACGTCACCGCCCTCACCTTTCTTATATGGAAACTGCCTCTTCTCCCCTCCCTCTCCTTCTCCTATTCTTCTCTCTACACTTCTATCTGCGCCTCTCTGGCCTCGCACGTTAGTAACAAGGGAAGCGCTGCAGTTTCTGCAATGCTTTTGAGGGTCGTTACGAATAATTACAGCTGTCAAGCGGCTAACGTGGCTACGGCCAGGCAGCTCCAGAAGGCATTGGGTACATTCAACGCGGGAGGTGAAAACGAATTTCTCCTGTCGCCTTTCTTCTCTGACTCGCGCCTGTCATACCCCCCGATGCGGTGTGCGCGACAGCAGCAGCCACAGCAACAGCCACAGCAGCAGCCACAGCAGCAGCCAAAGCAGCAGCCACAGCAGCAGCCACAGCAGCAGCCACAGCAGCAGCCACAGCAGCAGCCCACAGCAGCAGGAGCAGCAGCAGCAGCAGTAGGGTGGCTTATTCTAGCCACCCAAGCAGCAGCAGCAGCAGCAGCAGCGGTGGGAAAGTCGAAAGAAAAGGCAAAGAAAGCTTCATTTCAAAAGACTCAGCTTTGGGCGCTTGTTGAAAGAAGGAAGCGGCGCCCCAGGGGGTTGCAGGCAAACCACGGCACTAGTTATAGCGGAGAGCGAGGGAGACAACACTGTATGTTCAGCCTTAGCTTTGAAGACGCAAAATCCATCGACAAATAAAACAACGGAAGAGGGCGACGAAAAGTCAGCAAGACAAAGATTATATCGAAGTCGAGGGAAGTGAGGTGAAGTTTATTTTTCTGTTCTTGAAAAAAAAAAAGAGCGTGATTCCTTGTGCTCGAATACTTATGGTAAGTTCTTAAAAAAAAATACGTACCTGCATTGTGCTTTCCCCCCTTTTTTGAAAGCTAGCGCGAATGTTTGTAGAAGGTAGGTCAACATTCACGGCTAGACATGCAACTGTAGCTCTGTATGATTTTTGTGCATCGCAATACTTACGGGTGAATATAACCCAGAGAAATAATCGATTAGTTCAGTGGGGTATTCAACGCTCTACTTACAGTCATTCATAGTCACGCGCAATCTTAGTCTCTCTAAAGTAGTCTTTCCTCTATTTAAAAAAAAAATTTCGTGTCAGTGATGGGGACTCATTGAGAAACGACGCAGCAGCGCAGGGTGTTGCGCTGCACGTTTAATGAAAAACATGTGGTCCCCCATTACTTAACAGATGACATCAACGGAACGCTTTCCGTTATCGATAAAAGTTGAATCGTTCGGACAAGGGATTGTATACGCACGGCTTTCGGAGAGACAACATTCCATCCACCGCGATACACGTGTAATGGGGCGGACCTTTCCGATTTTGTCGAGCTGTGCGGGGCCGAGAAAACGCCGTCCTTGTCCCTGAATATATTTAGCTTCGTGCTACCAGACATTTTGTGTCATCAATCACCCAAGCGTCCACGGAGTGTGCGACACCGAGTAAGCGTGATAAAATGCCAGGAATAATGTTTGCAATTCGACCAAGGCTTCTGTGACCGTTGGCCCACTGACTTTGAGAACCACGTGATAACGGGCATTCCTGAATGGCGCCGTATCGCATCTCGAGTAAGTAAGGCGAAAAGAAAGGTCGCGTCCTTCATTACAACGCTGTCGGTACATAAATTACACACACACAAAAAAAAGAAAAAGACGAGCGTAAGCTTTTTCAATAGCTTACAGCACGGAAAGGTGCCCTTATTGCTCCTGCGTGACGCGAATGAGTACGTGGCACACTGACAAGAATACCTGAACACCTTAAAGCTCGCAGAACGGGAGACCTCCGCAAACTGTAAAGGTAACTTGGATCAATTGGACCTTTGTCGACGCATTCGCGTTCTTTTTTTAATGCGACGCATTCTTCGCCGAGTCAACCCAGTTATTGGTGTGTATCTCGGCGTTCTCGTGGGCCGATCCCGAAGAGAGTGCAGTCTCAAATAAAGCAGCCAGCCAAATAGGGAGAGAGAGAGAGAGAGAGAGAGAGAGAGAAATGATACCTCAGTTTATATAGTCATCGTACATGACTTGTTCCCTAATTCACCAAAAGAAAGTGCGTAAAGCTGCATAATTAATCATGACATGACTACGCCTCTTGAGGAACTGTTTTGCAACAAAGGCCATGCACCCCTTACCCTAGAGATGAGGTCGCGCTTGTCATAGCCCGAGGTGCCGCTCGACTACCAGTCCAGGTTGATTCAAATGAATCCCAAAGCTTTAGTCGATAAGTGGTCCAGAACTAGCAAGCAAGGGTGGCTGTAGGAGCAGCAACTGAAGAGTGGCTCTAGGTGAGGCTGGAAGAAACACTGTTAAAAGAAATGTTCATTTTTTATGCGAAGCATATTAACGTAGGTTTCGGGCCTTCGCGCGACGCCCGGCGGTGGCCACCATTGACCCTGAAGTGGGGTCACGTGACATGACGTCACGTGATGACATCACACAGGCTGCAGATGGGGCCTCATATCGCGCCGTCGGTCGCCTCCCGGCGGTGACCACCATTGACCTTCAAGTGACCTTCAAGTAGGTCACGTGACATGACGTCACGTGATGACGTCACACCGGCTGCAGATGGGGCCTCATATCGCGCCGTCGGTCGCCTCCCGGCGGTGGCCACCATTGACCCTGAAGTGAGATCACATGATGTAACGTCACGTGATGACGTCACACCGGCTGCAGATGGGGCCTCATATCGCGCCGTCGGACGTCGCCCGGCGGAGGCCTCCACGCTTCGGTTCGCGCCGTCGCGCGCGACGCGGCGGCGGCGCCACCATCGCTGCATCACGTGATATGTGACGTCTCGCCAGGGATGAAGCGGCGCGCGCCCGCCGTCGCGTCAGTCTCTGTGCCCGCAACCGCGCCAGCGTCTTTGCGCCGGGCGTGTATGCGGTCAAGATGCCTCCAAACGCTAAGGATACGCTAAGGTTAAGCCCAGTGGATGCTTCGTATCCACTGGGCTTAACCTTGATAAGCCTCCAATTTTTTTCCAGACTAGAGCACAATTCGATTTCATTCAACTAAAATAACATTCCTTATCGATTTTATATATACACGTAGCAAGAAAACTAATATATATATATATATATATATATATTATGACAAAGAAGTCCGACACGGCTGTGGACGACACGAAGGACGCGGACAAGAAGACGCAACAGCGTAGGCTTAGCCAGTCACACCAGGACCAGTGTCTAGCCCGAGCCCCACTTCAGTAGCGCTGGCGATCCGGCTGCGGAGCTCGGCACGGCGCACTTCTTCCTTACAACTTCCCCCCTTCGCTGAAAACGGAGCCGCACAGGAGGCCTAAGGCGTCGTGAGGACGAAGGGCTCGTGATACGGCTTGAGCCGATCTACGTGCACAATTTCGCGGCCTCGGCGACGCAAGTCCGTAGGGGTCGTCAGAGGTTCGATAACGTAGCTCACCGGAGAAGTTTGGCGTAGAACCCGGTAAGGTCTATGGTATCGGGATACAAACTTGGAGGAGACACCTTGTGCCGAAGTAGGAGGCACCCACAACCAAACAAGAGCGTCAGGCGAAAACTGGTGGTGGGGGCGCCCGTCGTCTTGACGAAATTTCTGTAGCGCTTGTTCTTGCGTTGTAAGGGAGCGAGCTAGTTGCCGACATTCTTCTGCATACCGGGCGGCTTCGGAAATCTAGCTAAACCAAACCCACACACACAACATACATACACACACACACACACACATATATATATATATATATATATATATATATATATATATATATATATATATATATATATATATATATATATATATATATATATATGTTGTGTGTGTGGGTTTGGTTTAGCTAGATCATTAATAAATACCACTATTTCAGCGTACGCAAAAAAAAGGGGGGGGGGCGGCGTTCACGCCGCTATCAAATGCGACGCAATGCAGCTCTTGTAGTGTGCTGAAAGGCACGCTCGTAAGTTCAACAGCTACTATGCTTTCCTCCCCTCACATGTTGCGTTGTTTTCTTACCAGCGTTTGTCTAAAATCGGGAGGCGTTGTGTTTGCGAGGTGTATTTCATCGTAGGGCAACGTACTCAGTCAGAAATTTGGAGTTACCACGGCCAGACAATTGTTCATCTCTCAGCTGCCTTTGCTCGGATGCGCTGGTCGACGGGCTTGACGTTTAACAATGTCACCAGCACTCAACACCCACAGATTACTTCGGCTCTCAAAACACAACAAAACAAAAAAAAAAAAGAAAGAAAAAGAAATACGATGTTCTACGCGTGGTTGTGATTGCGACACCGGTACAACTGGCATTTCGGTGCATCGTTTTCCGTGCTAAATGTTCCAAACAACCTTCGGGTCAAATGACGAGGCAGTTGGCGGGCCTGCTCTAAAGGCAGGCCACCAAAAGAAACTTCGCGCATTTCTCAGCAAAAATGACGTCACTTCCTATTTTTTGTACGCAATTTACAGACCTCCCGATGCATCACCTGAATATCTAGTCAAGCTACAAGAAAACATGTCCCAATTCCAGTCAAACAAATTGTTACTTGTGGGTGACCTGAACTTACCTGACGTCATTTGGGAGCGTTTGCAAGCACTTTCACGGAACAATAAACATTTAAACAGCATGCTTAGCATACTGCTAACGCATGACCTAATTCAAGTCGTTCAGGAGCCAACACGTGTGCAAGGACCTTGCCAATCTTTGCTTGATCTGGTATTTTTGCCCAGAATCTTAACTGATTACACCGTTGCAGTTGTAGAAGGTATATCTGATCATCTGCTTGTCAGTATCGATATATCTGTAGTCTCTTCCACCCCATCTGAAAAACCTGTCAAGCGTTCTTTCAAGGACTACTCACGCGCAAATGATGCAGCCATAATAGAACATATGGAAACATGTCTCACCGACTTTAATGACAGTGATGTGACAGCACTCTGGCACCGTTTTAAAAACATGTGTAAGTTCTGTATTGATAAATTTGTGCCTGATAAATACAAACTAGTCCGCAAACAAACACCGTGGATGACACGTGATATTATCCATATGACCCGCAAGATAAAAAGGTTAAAGAAAACACGATTACAACCTGATCGAGTTAAAGAAATGAAAGAAAACCTTGCGCGTGCAGTATGCACCTCGAAGGAACACTATTTCAATGTAGTACTACTAAACTTTATTGTTGAACAGCCCGAAAAGTTCTGGAATTACTTGAGCGAAAAAAAGAAGCCAGTAGCACAAATCTGCATCGATGGTTCAATCATTACCGATCACAGGGAAATTGCGAGTCACTTCAATTATTATTTTCATAGTGTATTTTCTAACTCTGGCATTAGTTCATCTAGAGACAAAACGTTTCACCCATCCGAAGCTAATTTTATTTCATACCCTGGCTTAGTTTCGATGCTAGTTAACTTAAAAACTAAATCTTCTTGCGGTCCTGACAACCTTCCGAACATTTTTTTGAAACGTTATGCTGAAACTATTGCAAGGTTCCTTCTTATTATATTTCATGCTTCGTTGCTTGCTGGAAAATTACCGGATGACTGGAGGGTAGCCAGAGTTGTAGCCGTATTCAAGAAGGGCGACTGTTCATTGTTAGACAATTACCGGCCAATATCATTGACATCCTCATGTTGCAAACTAATTGAACATATCGTTGCCAATCAGATTAACGAATTTCTAGATAAACATTCAATACTGTCTAATTTTCAACACGGATTTAGAAAAGGCTATTCAACAGTTACACAACTTGTCACCGTAATTCATTCACTCGCCTCATGCCTCGATAAACATGGTCAAATTGACGCCGTATTTCTTGATTTTAGCAAAGCCTTTGATACAGTTCCACATGACAAATTAATACTAAAACTTAGACATCTTGAGCTCCCTGAAATATTAATCGCATGGATAACTAACTACCTAACAAATCGCCGCCAGTTCGTGGAAATTAATAAGCAACAGTCTGGCTGTCTTCCGGTCACCTCGGGAGTTCCTCAAGGAAGTGTGCTAGGGCCACTGCTCTTTTTACTCTATATAAATGATATTACTACTTCAATCCATCCCAACGTGCAAATTAGGTTGTTTGCTGACGACTGTGTGCTTTTTAGGGAAATCACTTCAACCAATGATCAAACTGATTTAAATGCTTCTCTAGCTGGCATTACTGATTGGTGCAAAACATGGGGAATGCGGCTTAACGCTGAAAAGACGGTCTTTCTTCGCTTGACTCGTCAGAAAGCTCCACTAACCTTTAGTTACACGTTAGGTTCGTTGCCTTTGCAGGAAGTAACAAAATATAAGTATTTGGGCGTCACAATTACTAACAACTTATCATGGAATTTACACATTGATAATATCTGTTCTTCAGCCTTGCGTAAATTGTATTTTTTGCGACATAAACTTAGAAATTCCCCATCTATCGTAAAACTTCTTGCTTATTATTCATTAATTAGACCTAAACTTGAATATGCATGTGTTGCTTGGGACCCGTTTACTAAACGAAATGTTAAATGTCTCGAAAGGGTACAGAAAAAAGCCGTACGATTCATATATTCTAAATTCTCTCGCTATGATTCCCCCTCACAAATAATGCGTGATAATGGCATCGAAGTCCTTGAGCAGCGAAGGCAACACTTAAGAATTCGATTTCTTACCATGCTCATTAATGGAGACTTATCAATTAATCCTGCATCGTATCTGTTCAGTACAACGTCTAGGCTTACTCGACACCATCATCCGAATTCACTAACACCTTATTTTGCACGGACGGATGCATTCAAGTATTCTTTTTTTCCCCGAACTATAACAGACTGGAATAACTCGTTGTTGCCCGTTTCCATTGATTGACTCATTGTGTTACTATTGTGTCTTACCACCGTATTTGTTTGAATAATCCATTGTAATATTGTTGTATTTAACCACCCTGCTTGGACCTGTTTTGGGTCTGCAGTATGAAATAAATAAATAAAAAATAAAATAATGGATATGACGTCACTATTTTTTGTCCCACCAGAAGTTTCTCTCGTCACGCAGATCGCTAAGACCCATGAGCGGTCGATAAACCGCCATGTTTTCAACGTATATATTGACACGTTTACTTATCTTTATCGGGCGACCACGTTTGGCCGCCTAACAAATGTTATCGCGCAGCGCAGGACGCGCCTGCATGTAAAAGAAGTTTCTGGAATGTTATCGATGGTTCCGTACACTGTCTTTCACCGCAACTTGTGTAATCTGATTGCATGTATGCGCGACGCGAATAGTGTAGAACTTTGTGGAAGACACGCGGGTCCCATCGGTTAATCTGGAACATTCGACGACTGATCTATAAAAGCCGACGCGCTTGACCCGCTGATCAGATTTTTCGACGATCGCCGACTGTGTTCGCCGCTTTCGTTGTGCTATAAGTGTAGCCTGTTTTGTGGGCACAGGTACGCCCAATAAAATCTAGTTTTGCCTTTCACAGTATTGCTACTGTGTTCTTAACGTCACCACCACGTGACATCTGGTGGAGGTGCTTCACGTTCATGTACCGGACGCCCCCGACAAGCCGTAATCCAAGCCCGGACCGCAAAGACAACACCAGCGCCGTCCCGGAACATCGAGCAAGCCGCCGTCTTCAACAGCTGCCCCCGGAGCACGGACTTCTACCTGAGAAGACCAAGAAGATTGTGGCCAAGGAAACCCCAATGGCAGCCCCAGCGTCCCCCATCGTGCTGCAGCAGCCCAGGGAGCCTCCGACGTTCCGCGGTTCAACATTCGAGGACCCGGAAACCTGGCTCGAGACGTATGAGAGGGTCGCTGGAACAGCGACGACAAACTGCGTCGTGTATCAATGACTGCGTCATGCGTCAATCGAGGTGCAGTCGCTCGATTGTTTAACAGTACCGCGCGAGCTTCGAATGGCAAAACGGCCCGTGAACGCCTTCTAAAGGCGCGAGCAAGAGAGATCAGCAAGAAATCAACAAGTACTGGTGATCTGGTAACACCGCTAGAAGGCGCTCACCGGCCGGCGAGTCGACACTCGCGCGGTCCTGTTGAGAGCTTCAGAATAGGGGGCCCCAAACGCTTTAAGGCACCGCAGAAATAGCGTCGAAGCCACTGCATGCGCGAGACGCAAACTGTGTTTGGGTTTGGTGTCGGGCCCGCTATTTCACTGATTTAGCGGAAGCCCCAATAGCTTTACGCCAACAAACATGGCGGCATCCATCGAAGCGACGGCTCTAACCTAGCACCAAACTGGGCTCGATTCGTGGTAGCGCGTGAAGTTCATAAGCTATATAAGAGAAGTGACATCAGTTGTCGCTGTCACTCAACTAACGTATGAAGATTGATTCATTACACACCGCTGATTCAGAATTCGATTGTCAATTTCCTGGCTCGTAGGCCTATCACGGCTTAACTTGGCTGGTGAAGGCACGTAAAGTCGGTCGCTCAAAACTAAGCGCAACTAATTGCTTGCTGCTAATAGAATGACTTCTAAATTGTAATTAAGCACGAAAACACAAACGTCAAAGGTACTATTCCTATCATAAAATGGTACATTTTATTGAATTATTGACAATAGCTTTTGTTTTATGCCGTAGTGGCGCTGCAAGCGCAAGACGCTATCCGCAAACGCAAAGCCCTATTCTAAAATATCTTCACTCCTGCGTGACCTAACGCTAACACCCGCAAAGGTGTTTATATATATATATATATATATATATATATATATAGATATATATCAACAGCTACACACGGACAGCATAGTAGAATAACAGTAACCATTCGCTGCCGGACACTAATGTTATTCGTAAAACCTTTCGCTACGAAAATAAGCATGTCTCGCATTACGTAGATGTCGACAAGAGTTGTATCTGCTTAATTTTTTTTTGTATTTCCTTCTTTCATGAAACGTGTCCATGCAGGTGACGGTGTCTGTAGGAGGTGCCGGATAATGCTCTTCTCTGAGACGTGCGAGAAATACAAAAAATTGCTTCGATTTTTCCCAAAGCTGAAGAAAGAAAAGAAAAGAGATAATAAAAAGAAGGTGATAATAAAACGACCATCGTTAAGGGTGTAAAAACTGAATAACATTACTAATCCTTGAATAATTAGTTGAGCGGTACGGTGATGTTGGAACGAGTCACTTACGGCGAGATTAGAATGTTCCATGCATGTACGCGTATTTGGGATGTTTGCTAATGCAGGAAATGATGCGCATCGCATGTTCAATGATATTCTTTCGAAAGGACTCCAGTAGGTTGTGCAGGTGGGCTAGTTGGTTTGAGATGTTTCAGAAAGGCGTACAGAGAGAAGAAAAAAAGCAAGAGGAAACAGATATTAACCGGACGAGCGTCAGGTTTGCTACCCTACACTGTGCACAAGTGAAAAGGAGAATAGAAAGATGAAAAGAGTGAAACTGTGAAGATATGTTTTTTTATTCAGATATATCACAGGTTTCTGCATGGAGCATGGAGCGAATGTTTCTGAGTTTTGGAATACAAGTAATCAGTACATTATCAACACAAACATCAAAACTATGAAATGCACTGGTCATGTTGGGTTAGTATTGATTAGGGCAGCAATGCAGATACGAAAATTTTGTTCAATACGAGTGCTAAAGTAAGACCAGCAAAAGCGAGACCTTTAGTACCAATCAAACATCGTTACACAATGACTAAATAGTTCATTAAAAAAAAACGAGCTAAGCCATGAAAACAGGACGTGCAATTCCTCCTTGAATGCATCAGGGTTTCGCATATCGACCACTCTATCTGGAAGATCGTTCCAATACGACACAGCACGTGGTAAATCCGATAAATTAAAGGCGTTTCAAGCTTCGCTGATCACGGAGACGACGAGGAGTACGATGGGCATGAGCAAGCGGTAGCGTAGAAGTTTGATGGCCGTAAATTATTTTATGGAGGCGGCAGATGAGTGAAATGTTTCGACGCGACTCGAAAGACGGAAGTGGCCGTTTCGACTTCATTTCGGCCATGCTTGAGTTTCGTTTGTAATCGCCAACGATGAAACATATGTTCGCACGATGGTCGCACGGTATTGCATTGCTTCAAGAGACTGGATTAGGTATGCTTGGTGAGGTGACCACATGGATGATGCAAATTCAAATTGAGGACGAGCGAATACTAGGTAGGCTAGCCTTCCTCTAGTTGACGGCGCACCCCGAAGATTTAGTTTTGAGTAACCAAGCGTACGTGATGCTTTTGCGGCAATTTTTTCGATATGGTTGAACCATGCAAGATAAATCTGGTGTGAGATTGATACCTAGACATTCGTACAAAGATGTTTCATTTATAGAATTATTGTTAAATGAATAGTTAAATGGGGGGTTGGTGCAATTAAAGCTGAAGATAAGTAATTTACATTTATCCGTGTTAAGGGTCATCTTGAAAAATAAGCAACAATTAGTGAACCTCTCAAGGTAGTTTTGTAGGTTGATGTGGCCATTATCCGAGCAAATTTTACGATAAACTACACAGTCATCCGTGAATAATCTTATTTTTTATGTGATTCCTTCTGGTAGGTCGTTGATGAAGATTGAAAACAATAAAGGGCCTATAGCACTTCCCTGCAAAACTCCAGATGTGACGTCGCTTAACGCGTATGAATGGTTACCCACGACTGTGAACTGCTATCGAGATGATAGGAAATTTCGAATCCACGACGTTGTCAAGGAATTTAGATGAAGACATGATGAATTAGATATTAGACGGCTATGGGCTATGCGATCGAATGCTTTTGAAAAGTCTAGGAATATGTAGTCAATCTGGAAACCTTCGTCCATGTTCTGAAAGAGTTCGTCAGTGAACTCGATGAGCAGTGTCTCGCAAGAAAGGCCTTTCCTAAAATCATGCTGCTTTGTAAAAAAGAAGCCATTATTTTCTAGAAACTGAGGGATGTTTGAGGCGATAATGTGTTCGAGCATTTTTCATGGAACACTTGTTAGTGATATGGGTCTGTAGTTAGTGACAGAGTGCTTATCCCCGTTTTTAAATATAGGGATTGCTTTTCCTACCTTCCAATCACCTGCCATATCTCACCAGTTGATAAGGACTGTTCGAAAATGTTGCACGACATGAGGCTGGAAATGCTGCCAGTGTTTTTCAGAATTTTCTTGTTAATACCGTCAAAGCGGGAAGTAGTCGATATCTTAAGTTTGTTAATTATTCATAAGACTACTTGAGATCTAATGAGTATCAGTGCCATGTATTGGCAGTTTACCTCGGGAGGCTGTGGCATATTGGAATGGTCTTTGTTAGTAAAAACAGCAGTAAACTATTTATTCAGCATGCTTGAACAGTCCTCAGGTGCGACCGGGTTCCCACTGTCGCCTAGCAATGCTGTCATCACGGGTGTTCGGAGGAGCAATCGTCTGCCAAAACTTCCTGGGGTTGTTATTAACAAGAGGAGGCAAATCATGCGAATAGAATCTATTTTTAGCATTACGAATGGCGTTACAGTACTGTCTACGTGTCTTTTTTTTTTTTCATGATACTTCGGTGCGGGCACGCTTCTAAATTTTAAAAAGGCGCTTCTTCATGTTCCCTAGCGTTACAAGTGTCCTGTGGAACCGTGTCTTTCATATGTTAATGCGCAGCGAAATGCTCGGTATATGAGTGCGAGTTAGTTACAACAATTTTTCTTTGTACATAGTCCAGTTGTCATTTAGCGCCCCAAGTGAAATGTCTTTCTTTTTTTTAGAAAGGATTCGGAAAATGTTCGCAGGCCGTGATTTATGGGGTCAAAGTTAGCCTTATTATAGTTAAATGTATATTTTGTAATCACATCGCGTTCGTATGGTAGATATGTTGATTGCTAAAAAAGAAAAAAAAAAAACATTGTAATCTAATCGTTTTCTTTTAAGTTGGCAGGAGGAGTTCAAGCCAGGACCAAGTCGAAGAGCTATCCGAAGAGGATTTAGAAAAACGCAAGAGCCGCCAAGAAGAAGGCGAATACGTCTCACATCCAACTTGGGAAGAAACCTTGTTCGTCAAGACATATAATAGAACCCTTGTATAGTTATATCCTAAAAATAAATCCCACTGATCACGCCATTTCTCGTGGCTGGTGTGGCACTAGATAGTAGATTTCTATTTTATTATTTTCGCTTCATTTTTTTTTACTTTCTTTCAACAAAATTTTTAATTTGGCACAAGCCTCAATATTTTATTTTTGATTGATTTAAGCCTGTTATACTTCGATGGCAGCTTTTCTTTTACATTCTTTTAATAGCCTCAAAATAATTTTTGTTAATTGGAGCAGGCGCTAATCACTAAATCCGTCTATGCTGTTTATACGACTGACAGTTTCCGGAGCAGATGACAGAACTAAATTTGATACGTTTAAATCTCGAGTGGGCGGGTCCACCGACTGAACCAATGAAAAAGTAAGCGTGAGGTTAGTGAAATGACGACAGTTTCGTGAACATGAACGCAAGTTTAGCCAGTCAATTTCGGGGTTGTTGAAGGCACTGAAGAGGTGCATATGGGCTTTTGGAAACTTGTTTCTGATTTCTAAAATATTATTATGCACGTTAGTGACGGGTGTATCTTGGCTGTCGGGCGGTCGGTAGCAGACGCCAAATACGGTTTTTGTCGTTTTATACGTAACGCACACCCATAGTATTTCCATTGAAGTAGGGATGTGTATGATGAAGGATTCAATATGTTTCCTTAGAGCAATAAGAAAGCTCCCTCTCTGCTGATCGTTCCTGTCTTTACTGAAGATACTAAAGTTGTCGTAGTCGGGCAGGATCTTTTCAGCAGCAATTTCGAATTGTAACCAGGTTTCGGTTAGTAACAGGATATCGCAGTCGCTGTTTTCAACATATGAGGTATCTTGTGAAATACGCTACGTATGTTTCTGAATGACAAGTGCAAGTTCTCAGTCAGTCCTGTTCTTATTTAAGTAGGAACGATTAGTGTGCACACCACTCGGTTTTTTTACGCGCTAGCTATTGTGGGCACTGAGTGATAGTGTCGTTTGTCGCATCGTACGTATAGATACAATTATCTAACAGCGTGCTTCTTGTTTTCGCAAAACAATTTTTTCCGTGCAAGAATGGTTTGAATCGAAAAATCCTCCCGTACTGCGAACTGGGTGCCTTTTAATTTGTGGCCCTTGTCTAGAATGTGTCGTTTGTCTTTAAAAAAACGTAAATTTGACAATGATTGGTCGACGTTTCTCTATCCGGTATTTTCCTAAGTAGTGGGCTCGTCCTATTTTGACAGGATCAATTGCTATGTCGAGGTGTTCCGAGCACATTTCATTGGCGTAAAGGGGCAAATACATCAGAGGAAGAACGAAGGATGAACAATGTGCTAGTGAAATGTAAATTCAACATCTAATAAATGAGTGTCGCAGTTTCAGTGTCAAAGACACATTAAAGAGCCATGATAGGTTAGGCTCTCTCAGTCAACCACAGCTCTGCAATAGGAGAAGGGCCACTGCGAGAGCAAGTTTGGCAAGCAGAATGGACGCAGAAGCCAAAGACGAGTGGCTACGACACTTCTAAAGTCCTAAAACCTAACCCAGAATGTGACAAAATTTTCTCCGTCCAAAACGGGCCAAATACGAACAATAATTTGAAATCCGTGACGTCACATTGACGTACCCGCGCTACAAGATTTTGGGGCAGGTTTGCGAAAGAAAGGGAAGCTTCTTCGTTTTCTCTAACGACGACCAACATCTTCCCTCAAAATGAAGGTCGAAAAAGTGACTGATGTAGTGCTGCTGTTTAGTGTCCATTTATCTCGTAAACCTTCCCGCGCAAGACGTTTAGCGCTTTCTCCTTGCTCATTCAAGTGCAATCAGGGAGGAAGAGGAAAGAGAAAAGTAGAAGGCAGGGAGGTTAACCAGAATAACGTCTGGTTGGCTACCCTACACCGGGGGAATGGGAAAGGGGAAAACAAAGATCACAGGGAGAGAGAGGAAGGAAGGAAATAAGGAAATTGCGGCGAGTTCGCTGACGCGTGTGGTCTTACAGAAATCGCGTTAATAGTCACAGATGGTCGCACGGCAATCACGGCAGCAGCATGGCTACGTGGTGGTTTCGAATGTGCCGAGGACGGTAAAAAGCTAAAAAGTATAGGTTAACTTATAGGCAACGCTGCCATATGGTTTTCTCGCAGAAGTAAGCTGTGGGCACCAAAAAACACATTAGGAAGGAGGGAAAGAGATAAGTAGAAGGCAGGGAGGTTAACCAGAATTAAGATTAGTATACCAACAAAGAAGCGCCTATTGAGCGCCAGTTTAAACTGGCAAGCTTCGCCTCATTGATTTTCACTTTGGTGGTGTGGTTCGACACAGAAGATCGCGTCATTCGGAACAGACAGCAGTGACCAGCGGTGACGAAAACCACTCGAAATGATTATTAGTACTTGGAAACGTCACTAACTTTGCTCTCTTAATTGATGATTAAATAAACGGTAATGATGAATTAATGTACGATTATTTGTTTGATTAGTCGATTCGATGGCAGTAGAAGTTTTGGAAACTTGTATCATTCGCTTTCGAACAACATATGATTTTCAAATGAACATAAAGAGATGACATATGACACAGAAAGAGAGAGAAACAGGGCAATCATTAACGCTGCCTCGTTTTGCGTTTGCATCAGAGGAATAGTTGCCATAAAACAGTGGCTGTTTCTAGTTGAGAACCCACAAGGTGTTCTTTGTCTCCGATATTCTGTAGATAGAAAGAGAGAGAGAGAGAAAGTGCAAAGAACGGTATAGGGAAGGCAACCAGACGCACGTCCAGATTGCTACCTTATGCAGTGGGAAAGTGGCTAAGGGATGAAGAGAAGGGAAAGAGAAAAAACACAGAGGGTGTCGCGTCGGCCAAAGGTACACATCGAAGTTTTAGCAGTCGCTCATTGAGGTCTGTAGACTTCAGGAACGAGAGTGACCAGATTATTATCTGACTCCAAAAATACAACACCAGAAACTTCGTTTTGTGCGGCATTTTTGCTTACATTACAGTGCTTCGAAGGAGTTGAGCCAAACGAAGTCAGCTCGACGAATTAACTCTCTGTGTAGCGTGTCCTGTAGCTTGTGTCACGTGTCAATAAACATTGTTTTACGACTCTGGAGCTGAAAATTACGCCGAGTTGTGGCCGTGTGATACGGGCCTCACATATACAGACACAGCAGGGCGTGCGACATGTATCCTGCTCCGCGTGTATGTACTTGATCTTTTAACACCACTGTCTAACACGATAAGAGGTTAGGATCATCTGGCCGAGGAACAACTGGACAAACTGAATTTTCGAACCAGTCGATGGCATAAATGATTAACATTTTGGTCTTTTCATTATACATCTTTTAAGGCTAATTCGTATACTAATATACTTAGGAATGGCTCGTTTACCAGCGCTAGGTTTGCCTCCTGCTTTCTTTGTCGCTCGGCGCTGTCCTGATGTTGGCGCAGATAAGAGGAAGGTCGCATATGCGTTGAGTCGACTGAATTATGCATCTGACAGCCAGCCGGTAAAACGAACCGGAATAGGAAGCAAGAAATAGAAATACTGGATTCCGCTGTCAAACGACGAAAACTTAATACTCCCGTTTCTTATAAACTTTCATTTCCTATTCTTGATTTATTTAGCTACATTAGTCTTCAACGGGGTTCCTTTGTGCTTATCCGTCACATCTTGCCATTCTTCCGTTAGTGGGTGTAAGTGCCATAGTTGTCAAGGCAAGAACGTCAACAACAACAGCAACAACTCCTGTACTGACTGGTTTTTCTAGTTTCATGAAGCCACCCCCTTTCTTGCACTAGCGAAGCTAGCGTCCGTGTTTCATTTCATCTGAGAGTGGAAAGTATGGGTCGAAAGCAGTTAGCCTTGAAGTGCTTTAAGGCTGAATGAAAGCGTGAAAAGATGCAATATGCTTAGGCGCACTTTTTTGTTTTTAAATTACAGATAAGTCGTGCCAGCTTGGATTCGACGCCGTGAACACTTTGCGCTGTACACAGCAGATCACGTAAATGCAAAGTATAAAATGCGCGAAAGGAAAGAAAAAGAAAATCTTCGTTATGCGCCTCGAATCATAGTGGGGACGCAACGAGCTGTCCGTGTACAAACAAACACAAGAGGAGGCGTGCAGTTCGAGACAGCAAAGTTATGCATCTCAGGTAGTCGAAAATAAAACCAGAGGATGTTTGATCTCGGCGACGAGTGCTGTAGCCCAGTAGTCTATACACACCTTAGTCTAGTAGTCTATACATTTGATGGGGTGCAACACTTCAAAAGTCACACACTAAACCACCAACATGTGGTGATGTCGGTGCACTATAGAAGCACATCACCCGCAATAAAGTGACCACAGTCTATACCACTTGTGTATACGAGAATATGTGAACCTGCTTTTCTTTCAGCGTTTTCTTTTTCTTTTTTTATTTACCTAATTGCAAAACAAATACCTTCATTTCGTTTTGCTAGCCTATTTTCTTCCGTGCTGATTGATTAGTGATAATTCTGGGTTGACCCGCTCTCTGGTAGCAATGTGCATGTAGCCATGTTCACTTTTCGATATACAACAACATAAATGACGCTTGGCGCCTGTATTGTGGCGCATGCCGGATAAGTGAGCCGCCAGTGAGTCGGAAGATCCGGCACTGCGTGAAAAGTTGCGACACACTGTCTGCCTGATAACTGTGCCAGTAATACAAAAAGTGGTAACACGGCGACTGCGTACCTGCAAGTTTTAATTCCTACAGCATTTTAGATATGAAACTGCTGTGATACGAAACTGCTATACAAGCGAAGCGGTTCCGCGAAAGGAGAATAATGAGCTTATCTCAGCAACCATCCCATAATTGTTCATCAGTTACTATTATTATTCATTTACTTTTCTTTTGGCGTACACGACAATTGGGCAATCGAAGTGACATTTCAATTAGTATAAGTGCTTTGCCGAATCCGTGTGGTCGCGATCAATAAAAGTATACATTTTTCGGTGCTTTAATCCTAATGTTCTTGAAAGAATCATGCCCCAAGCATTCAAAGTGAACTCACTCTATGTGTCTTCCCTCGCGCATGGCATGGTAGACGCAGGCACTCTATGCGCACAACGTGAGATCGCAGGTTCGATATCTCGTTGCAGAGGCTGTGCTGTGGCATGCTTTAAACGCACAACCAAAAATCATGGGTTAAGATTTCGCTTTACATTGAGAGGGCCCGTAGGGAACATAAATTAGCCCACAGCCCATCACTGTTACGTCTCTCATGTCCGGGGACGCGGAAGCCACTCATATGTAGACATCTAGTCCAAGTGCAGATCGAGGCCTTGACTGATTGCGGCATAAGCTCACAATATGGAGCGCTGCCAGTGGTCTAGGCCCTGGAGCTAGCACTGACTCAACAATCGCTCACAGTGGCCTATGTGGAGGAACTCACTGGAATCGCTTTCAAGTCGCGAGTGAAATCAGGTCACACAGCGACCCTCCACGCGAAGGCCGTCCGACTACTTTCCTAGCCAACGCGACGCCATTCAATCTTGTCATCTCTGCGTGCAGGCAGAAATCTGCTCGCGCATCGCTTGAGCCAAAGAGCTACATACTGTTGGATACGGCGTTCACTGGACGTTCGCGAGCACCAGTATATGCCTCACGCTGAATGGGCGCAATTGAATACATGCATCAATATTGCTAATTATTGAATATCGCTCATTTGTGTAGACAGTTCTATTCTTGTTCCGGGAGATGGAAATCTGTGTGCCGTCAAACATGGCTTCGCTGACGGCCATCCAAAATGGCCCACTTGCATTTTATTAATGTGGTGGCATTGGGGATGGTGATCTCGGGATTGAATATCTAGAAGTGGCCACAAGGCTGATGAAACGTGTGGAGCTAATTACACTCGTCCGTATATAGAGAGCCATGTACGTGTCCTGTCCTAAATTCGTCCCCCATTTAACAGTGAACATTGTCAAGTGGAACGTGTTCCTTCCACGCTATTCGTTGAACAGTTGTGGTCACCACGACCGCAGGAACATATTGCCCAAAGCTGATCATCATCATCCACGCTTCTACGTATCAGCTTAAGGCTAACGAAGAAAATAAAAACAAAACAATACTCTGCGCTAATGGGCAAGGGCCGAAGGCGACATTTTTTTTTCTAACTTGACAGCGTGACGAATATCTAAGTAAATCAAGAATTATTTAGAGCCTATGCCGAAATATATGCACCTTTAGACAGTCAGAGATTCAATGGTATAAACGTGGCCGTTACACTGTGTCTCAGAAGCCTTTAGGCAGCTTTGTAAGCTCAAGTCCAGCCTCCCTTGCAATTTAGGCAATCTCGTGAAATTCTTTCCTGGGGCATTAGAGATCGTTCTCTCTTCTTATGTAACGGTACATTGCATTGCCTCACTGGCGGTAACAACCATGATCGACTAGATGCAGCGTCGTTGAAAATGCGGCGGCATAAAAGTGGATAATGATGATGACTCTAGCACGAAAGTAAAGGCGCTAACGAGTCAAAGAGAAGAAAAAAGAAAGGGACAGGTGGTTAAATTAATATTTTCAGGAGACAAACATGATCCTTCATTGGGCTGTGTAATTCCTGTTGTACGCAAGCGTTCGTGCGCCTCGATGGAAAGCAAAGTTAATCCCGAAGGCTTAGTAGACTGCCGGATCCTCGGTACTCATTTGCTGCTTGCGCTCGGCTGCACGAGCCTGTTCTTGTGCCCGGGCTGCAGCATCGGCACGGCGTAGACGAGCTCGTTTCCGGTTCTGGTCGCGGGGCTGCTAATCGAAAGCTGCCTGCTCCCCAGGAGTACGTATGACAGGTGGCCTACTAATTTCGGAGCCGGAGAGAAACTGCTGCGCGCACGCTCGGTTGCGACGAAGAGCAACGACGTCACTACTGACGCACCCCAATCACGCGCCTTTCTTTCTTTTTTTTTTCGCTCAGGCGCATGGGGTTGCGCTGGAGGAGTTTTCGGCGTACAGGCGACAGACGGACAGACGAATCGCCTAGCCATATACAGCTTCGCTGCAAAAAATATTGTGATGCACTATTTTTATTTCATGTTTCAATTTTTGCCTTTCGCCATACGAATTCGTTATTTGTTGTTGGCATGGTATGCGGGGAGACGTAGCCCCTCCGATATTGGCTGGCTACTCACTGCTTCGTAAGGAATATGTACAACGCATTGCATTTTTACGGTATATGTACCTCATTGAAATAAATGCACGCACAACGACACCATCACGAGCTGCGAAAAGATGTAAAACAAAACAATGTGTGGATGCAACATGTGCAGAGTATCCACATTTCTGGCTAAAACATGGAGTTACGCGCACCTCTACTTACGGCATAAATTTAAGCGCGAACAATTCGAAAACGAGTGAAATATTGATGCGCTCTCGGGTTCTTGCGATTTTGTAACCGTGACTTAATTTGAGTTCGAGAACGTACGTCTGGGACTGTGCCACGCTTATAGAAACTAGATACGGAGTGATTGCCTGCCGGACTTCGATTTATAACTGTGTGTACCTCTAACAGTTGTTTCTATCGTTTTGCTCGCGTTCGCGCCTCAATCCACGCTGATGGCAAACGTGAAATATGCACTCGTTGACCATTCGCAGTTATTATTCATTCATGATGTTCGGATATCAAGTACTTTGGTCGCCTATTTCCCGGACTGAACCGAAACAGTAGCAACGAGTGAAATTACTCGTTGCCGATGCAACGCAGTTAGCCCCTTACACTTCGTGTGTTACCTCTCCTTGCTGTTCCGCTTCGAGATACAGTGACCGCATCGATGTATTGGTCGGAGGTGGCGACTGAGAAAGCTCGCAAGTGAAAATAAAAGAGGGAAAGAAATACGCTACAGGTGTGCCGCTTGACCCGATAGTCCCAATGGACCGGGGGAAAAATAATAGTATGTGCGAAAAACGCGCCGTTCATTGGCCGGCAGTGCTCTTTATTTCCTCCGTGGCCGGTTGTTTGCGCTTCTCCCTCTTCATTTCCCAGAAGCTCGGCTGCTGCGCTACGCGCCAACCGCTTCGACCTCCTCGCTGAAGCGGGAGCACAGCGACACGACGCCGCGCTTGCGAAAAACCCTTGCGTGGCGATGAATAAATTTGATGCGTTGCGACAAAGCCTTTCTCACGGCGCTCATCGCGCAGTGTCTTTATAGAAGAGCGTAAATTACAGTTCAGTGGACTTTTCTTATTTTCCTCATTCTTTCTCCTTCGGCATGCCCGTTGCACTACGCAGCTTTCCCTTTCGAAATTCATGTATCATAATAATATACGCCTCCTCGCATTTTTTTTTTTACTTCGGACAAATTAGGTAAGACTGTCCCGTGGAAAATATATAGCGCAAGTCAGCGACTGAAGCTGGGTTGCTTGAAGTGAAGAACACTATTTACTCGCGCAAAAAAAAAAGTTACTATGCTCAATTGGGATATATGAGCCTAGTGTCCAAATTATCTCGCCACTTCATTAAGTTGTATTTGAGTTAAAAATATTTAAACTGCGTGTTTGAAACCACGGTAAGTGCTGAAGTCATGCTCATTCACACACACAAAAAAAATTGAGATCACGCACCAGTTCAAATACATTGAGATTTTGGTTAATATTCCCCCCAAAACCGACCCAGGACACAGCTAAGTGCATGGGACACGCCGCGGTAACTCATTGGCTGTGGTGCTCTGGCTTCCATAGGTGGGCTAAGTGATTATTATTATTATTATTATTATTATTATTATTAATTTTGAAAACAATTATCGATTTGCCAGTAAAGGGAAAGCGAGGAGGAGTGAAATGCGAAATGCGAAAACACCCGTGTACTTAGATTTAGGTGCACGTTAAAGAACCCCAGGTGGTCGAAATTTCCGGAGTCCTCCACTACGGCGTGCCTCATAATCAGAAAGTGGTTTTGGCACGTAAAACCCCATAATTTAATTTTAAGGGAAATCGAGGAGCAGGCTGGCAGCTGCCATCAGTAGGGGCACAACTCCAGCCTACTCTTCAGAAGCGAGGTGACACCAACACAGAAATGCAAGGTAGGAAGCAGGGAAGGAAAGAAAGCAGCAGCAGGCAAATCTAAGAGAATAAAGTAGAACACAAAGTACAGGTCACACACAGTAGCGCCGGTTACGGAAGGTCACACTACTACAGAATGTTAAATAGAAGAAATAGTGACTGAGCTACAAACGAGAACCAAAGTTAGTTAGTTCTAGAAAAGTAAGTAGAGCGCGATGAGCCTCACCGGCGGCGAGATGCACAACAACTGGGGTACAAGCATTCGTCGAGTGTCGTACACCGCAGGCCAAGGGGATGATAGCCCCTCACTAACGACATGCGCTGCGCACTGAAAGCGGGACACTCCAACATCAGGTGCTGAAGTGTCTCGCAGCAATAGCAAGACGTACACAATGGAGTGACCACACGTCCATGTCTGTATAAACGTTCGCACACGTTCGCACAGCCAACCCTCAGCTTGAGTAGTTGCGACCTATAGCGCGACGAGGCAAGCCTCGACCGCGAACACGGGGCGGGAACGTTCCATTTCCGACGCGCTGGTCTGGATGCTGCTTGAGTAGGTGGCGACGAATCAGCAAACGAGCGTCATCAAGCTTGCACAAAATTTCAGATCAGGCACAGTTGTTATGAGCCCGAGTTGAAGTCAGCCGATCAGCCTCTTCATTTCCGGCGATTATTGCGTGTGAAGGTATCCATTGAGCAATAAAAGATACCCCACGTGATGAAATTTTGTTTGCAGAGTCAGTAATGCTGCGCACAACTGGGCAATCAATCTTATTGCACTGTAACCGGCTAAGGGCACTGCGGGAGTCCGTAAAGATGGCAATCTTCGATGCGGTTAACTCCTCTTGCACGTATTTCAGTCCAACATTAATCGCTGCTAGCTCCGCAGTTGGTGAAGATCGCTGGATGGGGTATATGAAAGATGCGTCCTACCTGAATCGAAGGGTAGAAAAAAGCTGCAGAGGGGCCTTGACCGTCGCTGTGTACAGATGCATCTGTGAATACTTGAAGATAATCTGGAAATCTTTCGAACATGTGAGACTGAGCCAATTGGAATATTGCCGAAACAGGCATATATCAGACTTTTGTGTATGTCAGGGATTGTGAGGTAAATGGGGAATACGTGTTTCGTGATATCTTTTGGAAGCGGAGGCGTAACTTAAGCAGCATGTTCAGAAATGTCAGTGATATTCATAAATAATGCCACCATTTTTCCCATCCGAGATAACGGGCAGTGAATGTGAGATGAGTGTAGAACGAGTATGATTCAGTGTACTCATGTGCTGAGTATGCGAAGTAACGTCTGCTTCCGAGCACGAGTTCATCTACCGGCCGCAGTGGCCACAGTGACCGCACTTCGATATAGTTTCGAAATGCGAAAACGCTCGTGCACCGCGCTCAGAGAGCACGTTGAGAAACTGCGAAGTGTCACAATATTAATACTAACCACCTGCACTACACACACACACACACACACACACACACACACACACACACACATATATATATATATATATATATATATATATATATATATATATATATACGGCATGTTTCACAGCCCCTGTGCTACCTCGGAGGGTTAGACCCCACCAGTGAAAACCTAAGTAGGACGACAAAGTATTTGGACCATAACAATGAATTATCTTTAAAAAGGTGAATATATGGGACTACTTGAGCTGAACGATTATTTCAACAGTTCGATTCAGCTTTAGCTGGGACAATATCACTTCTTCTGCCTGTCACATTGCTCACGCGTCCAAGCTGTAAGTTGTGAAAGCATTCGTGCAACCGCATTGTTCCTATTATGAAAAGCACGCGTCAAAACTCAACAAGAAAAGACACGGGACTCTATACATTTATTCGCAATAGAAGCGATGTAATATACTGGAATCAGCACGGATACACTGATAGATTTCCGCTCAGTGATCAGTGATCAAGCTCTGTAGACGTGACTACGGTTATCGCACGGACGTCGGTCGATATACGCACCGTCGGAGGGCACAATCGGCATAGCTGCGACCGAGATTGCTCCTCTTTCTGTTTTCACTCTCTCTCTTTCTCTCCAGGCTCTCAGTCCATATTGTAGCAACTATCAATCCCCCTGTGAAGTGGTTTCCGCCGCGCTGTCTGTCAGGGCGTCTACATTCATCTGACAAAAGCGGGTTTAGTATATTATTCCAGCTGAGATTTGCTTGTCGCGTTAAAGAAACACTAAAGAGCACCACCGAACCTGTTTAGACTGCGAAAAACATTTTAAAAAGCCTATCTTAACTAATTTTGTGAGAGAAATGCTCATTGAGAATGCAGAAGGTCAAGGCTACACACGTATCTTTCTTTTTAATTTTGGGCGGTAACCTGAGTACATCTGTGTGCAGTCACGGATTGTAAAGTATGTTCCCGCATTTTGGTCGTTCTGGCGCAGGAAATGTTATAGAAACTTACTATGGTGGCGAGTCTTCTGGTTAATTTGGGTTGTGTACAGTCGTTCACTGATAAACAACCGGAGAGATCCTGACTTGATATTACTGTATGCTAGGCTATATGAATCATATTGTACAGATATGAGCACTATAGTACCAAGGTACCAACAAGGTTTATTGACCGGTTGCCTTCACCAAAAAGATCACGTTCTCGTGACGCCTGCGGCAACAAGGACGTTCCACGTCCGCCGCCAAGGTCTGTGAGTGGTGGCGCTGGCTAACACTCCCAGGGTTCTACCAGTACACATAAATACTCAAGAAAGTGGATGGGGAAACAGCGCCGCGGTAGCTCAATTGGTAGAGCATCGCACGCGAAATGCGAAGGTTGTGGGTTCGGTTCCCACCTGCGACAAGTTGTTTTTTCATCCACTTTAATTTCCATTAATTTATCGTTTCTTCATTCCATTTATTAAGCACAAGTAATTTCCCCTATGTTGTCCTTGGTGTCAGTGTTTGTTGGCTTCTCATGATATGACTAATAAAAATCGGGCCCCTCGGTTAACCCCCTCTCTTCAAGGTACCAACAAGTAAGATAGAAGAAAAGCTCACTTCTAGATATTTTATCTTCATGTCTCGCATCTATTTTTATACATTTGTCAAGCAAAAAAAGCAATTAATTTCGTTAAGGTTAAGGGAAGCGAAAAATTCGAAACGTATTCCGTCATCACATTTTGGATCGGTTTGTATAGCGTGCAAAAATGGCTGTACGAATCCGACTGGCAGATGCGTACGAGCAAGGCAACACGAATTATGTTTAAACAATAGCAGTAACGGGGTGCACCCATCCATGCAGTGCGAAAATTGCGCTTGTCACTCATTCCTCCGACATATTAAGAATTAGGATTGAAGGCAAGAGTACACAGACAAAAGCGCTTTGTGAAATCGTGGAATCGTTCCACATGTAACGCTCAGAAAGCACATGCAGGATTGCGCGAGTCGGACGACGATATGTTTGCGTGGCAATAAGACAATGTGCCACTTTATCTGAATGAATTTTTAAAAATTTTCTTTTACACAATTGTATAAAAGTTGATGCGAAACTACAACATAAAATAGTCAGGACCGAGCGCTTGATTTGTCTACTTGCGTCAGCTTGGTCCTCGCCTTCAGTTCGCGTTGACTATTCTTTTTCACCCTTCTATGCGATTGCGCCTGTTACCTGATCTCCACCGATGTGAGGAAACAGTGCTGTGTCGCTTACGCATGGGCGTTGCATTCACTAATGCGTGCTCCCACATGATTGAGTGATTCGACCTCCACGCGGTAACCACCCGTCTTTCACATTATAATTCGTTTTCGGGCTTACCACTGCCTCCTCTCATGATAAGAGTGGCTGTTTCGCTATCAGGAGCGTAAGTTACTAATGCCGCTTGAGTTATTCTTTTTAAGCGTCAAGCTGATTTGCGGAAAGATCGCCGAGCCGGGCTCAGCAAGCCCTAATGCGCCAGGAAGTTTTACTTAGTCCGACCAACTTGCGAGGTATAATATACGAACGTGGTCTGGTTTCGTCGGTGCTTCTCCGGTGACGACAAAGAATCGGACACATTGTTACCGCGCTTGGTTGTCCCGTGTAGACGCAGACTCTCGGCGCAATTTGGTCACGACGGGAAAACAAGTTCACATAAACGTATTGCGTCCAGACTTGTACACGTTACAGGTGGCAACGAAACATTGAACGAATCCAGACGAAAACCGTGGGAAACGGTGACGGATGTGTCTTGCACCTTGAAAAGTGCGTGCGACCGAAGGCCGGTAAGCGAGCCAAGTGTCGTCGCAATGTCAGAGTCACTGGGGTGAAAGGAGATCGTTCGGCGCGGTGACGTTTTTCGCGCACGCGAGTCATACATGATTACGTGCGTGAAATCAACAAATTATGTGCTTGAGCGTTGTGGAGAAAACCATACGTGAGGCCGATGACCAACAGCGAGCAAATTAGAAATCAATGGAATACTCCTCAGAAAACGAACACTGAAAAATTCCACAATGAGTTTTCTTCTCCTTTATTCCCTGTTTTTCTTTTCCCTCTCTCTTCAAACCGACAGCAGTTCTCGCCATTTGAACGAGAACAGTTGCTCTATATAAAGCGTTGTACTCAAAGCTTGGATACATGTCATGATTGACGACAAGGGGACAGCATTACGAGCATTAAGCCGGTCCTCTCATTTCGCCTGCTGAGCGTGCTTCCCTGTTGCTACGAAAACTGTTCCTTTGAAGTCGGATTGTTCTAGAAAAACTGGCCACCCTGTATACACAATGCCTCATGACCTCGAGCGTACCGGAATCTTGGAAGAACGCTAACATAATCCTAATCCATAAGAAAGGGGACGCCAAAGACTTGAAAAATTATAGACCGATCAGCTTACTGTCCGTTGCGTACAAAGTATTTACTAAGGTAATTGCAAATAGAATCAGGAACACCTTAGACTTCCGTCAACCAAAGGACCAGGCAGGATTCCGTAAAGGCTACTCAACAATAGATCATATTCACACTATCAATCAGGTGATAGAGAAATGTGCGGAATATAACCAACCATTATATATAGCTTTCACTGATTATGAGAAAGCTTTTGATTCAGTCGAAACCTCAGCAGTCATGGAGGCATTGCGGAATCAGGGTGTAGACGAGCCGTACGTAAAAATACTGAAAGATATCTATAGCGGCTCCACAGCCACTGTAGTCCTCCATAAAGAAAGCAACAAAATCCCTATAAAGAAAGGCGTCAGGCAGGGAGATACGATCTCTCCAATGCTATTCACAGCATGTTTACAGGAGGTATTCAGAGACCTGGATTGGGAAGAATTGGGGATAAGAGTAAATGGAGAATACCTTAGTAACTTGCGCTTCGCTGATGATATTGCCTTGCTTAGTAACTCAGGGGACCAACTGCAATGCATGCTCACTGACCTGGAGAGGCAGAGCAGAAGGGTGGGACTAAAAATTAATCTGCAGAAAACTAAAGTAATGTTTAACAGTCTCGGAAGGGAACAGCAGTTTACGATAGGTAGCGAGGCACTGGAAGTGGTAAGGGAATACATCTACTTAGGACAGGTAGTGACTGCTGATCCGGATCATGAGAGTGAAATAATCAGAAGAATAAGAATGGGCTGGGGTGCGTTTGGCAGGCATTCTGAGATCATGAACAGCAGGTTGCCATTATCCCTCAAGAGAAAAGTTTATAACAGCTGTGTCTTACCAGTACTCACTTACGGGGCAGAAACCTGGAGGCTTACGAAAAGGGTTCTACTTAAATTGAGGACGACGCAACGAGCTATGGAAAGAAGAATGATAGGTGTAACATTAAGGGATAAGAAAAGAGCAGATTGGGTGAGGGAACAAACGCGCGTAAATGACATCTTAGTTGAAATCAAGAAAAAGAAATGGGCATGGGCAGGACATGTAATGAGGAGGGAAGATAACCGATGGTCATTAAGGGTTACGGACTGGATTCCGAGGGAAGGGAAGCGTAGCAGGGGGCGACAGAAAGTTAGGTGGGCAGATGAGATTAGGAAGTTTGGAGGGTCAACATGGCCGCAATTAGTACATGACCGGGGCAGTTGGAGAAGTATGGGAGAGGCCTTTGCCCTGCAGTGGGCGTAGCCAGGCTGATGATGATGATGAAGTCGTATGTTGTACTTTTTGGTTGGTGCCAGTTCTCTCGCGTCATTTATGGCGTTTTCAAATTTTAAATGTCTTGTTTTCGCCCCCAAGTCACGCATTTATGAATCTACCAACAACGTTACGAGTGATGTTTGGGGTCGCGGAAAAATACTATTCAGCTCCTTCGGTGTGACTCTCCTCAATACAGCATGCAGAGAGAGAAAAAGAGGAAGAGATGAAAGAACGGAAAGACCGGGAAGCTTAACCAGAACAGAGAGAGAGAGGAAAGGGGAAAGGCAGGGAGGTTAACCAAAGAAAAAGATCCGGTTTGCTACCCTACGCTGGGGAGAAAAAATGCGGTTTGCTCTATATGTACATCACACTAAACAGAAATAATTCCAGATAGGAGTGAATGCCTCCTCGCCTAGTACATTCGCGAATGAGAGTAT
Source organism: Dermacentor andersoni (assembly GCF_023375885.2). Lineage (NCBI taxonomy): Eukaryota > Metazoa > Arthropoda > Arachnida > Ixodida > Ixodidae > Dermacentor > Dermacentor andersoni. The sequence continues at coordinate 271,655,453 of NC_092814.1, forward strand.
AATATAATACATTCATATAGAGTTTTACTTAATTTCACCTCTCATAGGACATCGTATAGCATTTAAATTGGAGTAAATATTACTTCATTTCCTGCAGGAGATTTTTAGGTATCCAAATTTGATTGAATATTACTTAATTTCTTGAGCAAAACGAGAACAAGGTGATCGCGGAGCCAACGTTTCGACAAGTCCACTTGTCGAAACGTGGCTCCGGCTTTCACCGTGTTCTCGATTTGCTTATCGTCTTGAATTTCCATCTTCCGCCTTCACCCTGTTTCCCCTGGATTCATTTCTTGATGTAGTTTCAAAGTCTTTAAACCGGAATGAATATTACTTCACTACTTACAAGCGTATTTAGGGGTTTCATATGGAGCAAATATTAATTGATTTCTTGAAAAGGTTTCAGAGGTGTTACAAGGGGAGTAAATACTATTCCCTTTCTGAAAAGAATTTCTCAAGACGCGGGTACATTATTTATACAATTTTCCTGCAATGAAATGAAGGCGTCACTTTCGTCCCAGTGGCTGGAGGACACTTATTATTGACAGGTGCAATCTCTTGTACCGGTAACAACTTTTACAGTAGCCTATATTATTTCCAACGTTTCTAGTTATATTTTCTAGATGTTGGTTTTAGTCATAAAAAGAACTAAATCATGGGGTTTTGCGTGCCAAAATCACTTTCTGATTATGAGGAGCGCCGTATAGTGGGGTACTTGGGAAATTTGGACCTCCTGGGGTTCGTTAACGTGCACCTAAATCTAAGTACACCGGCGTTTTCGCATTTCGCCCCCATCGAAATGCGGCCGCCGAGACCGGGATTCGATCCCGCGACCTCGCGCTTAGCAGCCCAATACCATAACCATTAAGCAACCACGGCGGATGGTTTTAGTTATAATACTGACACTGAAATCAATATAGAATTGAATTAGGAGAACTTATGTTTGAAGTTCATTTGTCCTGCCTGCCTATAGGAACAGGAGCAGAGGCTAAAGGCTACATAGCCTGACAAAAGGCTTCTACTCCTATTACAGTTCGGCCCGCAGGCGGATATACATGACAATATTGCACCTCTAAGCATTTAATTCTACCTACGCTGTTACGTTGGACCGACGGGGAGGAGAATTAATAGGGAGTTTTAGTACTGCGCACGTAGCGCACGCAATGGCGTTGCGTACGTAACGTCGCTACTTTCTGCAACGTGCGCATTTGCAGAACGCAACACAAACGGTACGTTATGCGTATGCGGCCGCCGCGTGCGCACGCATCCGATTGTTGCGCGCGTACGTGGGGAGGCTCGCGTGCTGCTTTCGCGGTTCTCGTTTGTTCGTGAGAGCGCGAGACAAAAGAGTTTCGCAAGATGGTGGCGTCAAAGGCGACCAGCGGAAGGCTGTACTTTTCAATGGCCTACGATTTGGCTTTGCCGCGTGAAGTGAACGCGCAGAACCCATTTCAGGATCCTGCACGGTGGGAATCCATAGCAAAATATATGAACTTTGTCTTTGAGGAAGTGTTCAGTGTGCGCTGTTTGTGCAAAAAGCTCGACATCCTGTTGGCGCAGTTCGGCGCAAATGACCGTGCCAGCCTCGGAAAGTGAGTACTCAGTTTTTTTTCTCTCGATGTGATTCGTTTATTGCATCCGTATTAAATGTAGCAAATTTTAAAGGCCTAAATATAGTTCGACGTAGCGCGCACGCGCGCACACGTTATGTCACGCTGGCGAGAACAACAGCGTCTATAAGTTCGACCGATGCTTCGACGAACTGGCGGAGGCGGCCAACGCGCTCCGAAGCGCCCGGCGGACAGCGACGCTCGCCCGCTTACGTCCGTAGCCATTTCGCAGTACCAAAAGCCCTGACGTGAAACGCGTTGCTACGTTCCGCAAAGCGCTTGCGTGCTGCGTACGTATCGTCATGGCCCACTACTAAAACTGTGTATTGAAAGGCTGAGGGTGCACCGTGTGCAGCCGCAGACGTCAGATGTACTCTACGCTGAAGTTTGACAACACTTGGGCACAAGAAAAATGTAACAAAAAAGTAGATTATTGGTACTAATCCACCTCCCCCCCCCCAAAAAAAAAAGAAAAGGCAGTAACTTATATCGCATTCCGTGAAAAGGAATTCGATTATCTGAATCAGAGACTGGGAGTGGCGCATTTGCTTGATGAGTACTGACGAATGAAGTACGTGTTCTACATTGAGTATTTTTGCGAATGTTTTGCCGAGTGTTTGTGCCTTCTCACGCTTATTGTGAACCATTTTGAGTAAAATCAGGTGATGTCCAGCGTCCGTCTTATTTACTCGCGTTTCTTCGTCCATTAATTTAGCGCTAGTAATGCATGCGATCCACCATTCCTGTAGCCAAGTCTTCTAGCTTTTATCGATAACCTTGGGTTGAGCCTAAAGATTGCAGAAGCGTTTGTCCTACGGTTCTCCCTTCGGTCATCCGTGCTTTGTCTATACATAACCTAACAGCCTAGCTGTTAATCTGGCTTAGTTTACAGCGTACTACTTTACAAAGTCAACAAGACACACAAGGCTGGTACATGCGCTGCCTGGGGCATTGCAACGCAACTCAGTTTATTAGCCACAGCTTCAACTATAGGGTGAGGTGCGTTTCTGCAATTATTTTATTTTCCCTGCGACCGCACTTAGAAGCTCGAAAGTTGGCTTACTGCGTCCGTCTTTCCGGTCTTTCCGTTATTACGGAGTCGACGACGGCCGTCATCGTCATGATTATCGCATGATCTTCACCAGGCCACCTCCTCATCCTCAGCCTTGCCAGAGAAGGGGGGAAAATTGCTAATTCAACACGTATACTTATGCGACGCGAAACTTTCGTGAAGCGTCTAGTTAAATGCCATACAACGAAACGTCATGCGTCCAAATGTCGTTATTTTGATTCTACGGAACCTGTAATATCCTGCAACGATTATGCCCCGCAGGTTAAGACTTTATTTCTATGCACTCTTTATGTTTGTGCACTACACGCTCACAAGCTACGCCGATAGGAAAACACCAAATTATATATATGGGTGAAAAGTGTGAGACGTCTAATAATAATAATAATAATAATAATAATAATACGCAGCAATGTAACGAGGACGAAGACAATGTGTGATGTTTGTCGAGGGAAGAACGGTGGGGAGTCTGAGAACAGGTACACGTACAGGTAAGTACTACATTTGTCTAGGTGTCAGTAAAGGTTCTGCAAGCTTGGACATGTAATCATTATGAAGAATTGGCCAAGTATGCATGGGCACATACCCAGCAGAACATGCCCAATGTGCCAGGAATTTGTAACCCAAGTAGAGGAAATTTAAGAAATTCAAGGAAGCTGATGAACATAATTCGCTATTTCGTTAAGAGGATGTGTGTTTTGAAGGACCTATTAGCGGTCATTACATGCACTGGTTTTATGTCGTGCATTACCATTTTATTACGCATGCAGAGCACAAGTGCGCTCATTGGCACTACTTTATTTGTGGTCAATTCCGTGCAGTGCAAGCCGGTTTGCTGTGCCCTGCTCAACAAGATAGTACCGAAGGACACAAGACAGAAACAGTACAGGCAAATAAAGCTTCACTTTAGAGAGCCATTAGGATTTGAGCTTTGTCCCTGCAGAGAACGTAGTTGATTCTACCAGCCATTACACTTTCGCGCAGGCGTCTTTTTGCTTTGTTCCAGGAAAAGGCAAACACGAAACACTTAAATATAAAATAATTCGATAAATAAGAAAATTTTAACACAAACGAAAAGCGAGAAAACAATCAAGGGTATCGCTAAGTCTTTGTACATCCCTCGCATGTAAATTATCTGTTTCTGGAAGAGCCTCTTCGTTGCTCACGGTGTTTCGTCGTTTATATCAGTCATTATTACCCACTAGAGACTACATAAGCAAACGAGAACAAAAAAGATCGTACAGCAAAATTTTGTCTTTGGTTACGGTCAATTTTTCTGATACTGACAGGGTTAATTTCGAAGTTTTTTTGCAATGTTTGCTATAGAAAATGAAAAAAAAAATTGTCCCAGGAATTTTTAAAGGTAGGCTGAATAATCTGGCTGAACCTACATCAACCCTATCCCAGCCTTGAATAGCTGGAGGGCCGTGCTGCAGAACAGAAACCCGCAGGTTGAGCAAGCGCTGATCCGATGGAACCACGAAATCACCGCGGCCTTTAAAGCCTAGGGGCCCCACCCTCCAAACTCATGACCACAACACAGTTTATTCCCTTCTCTCTCAATCAGCAGGCTTTCAATATATTATTTTAATTCTTCAGCTCAAGTCACAAGGTATTGCTCAAAGATGTTATTGATGTATGTTAATCGCCCAACTTCCTGATATTTTCCATCGCATCAAGAAAATTTGTATAAAAAGCGCTGTCTCGCTGCTTTGAGAGTGATGGCGTCTACACGTGCATGTTGGAAGGCCACAAAAGGCCATACCGTAACTTACGAGGACAACGTCATATATCGAAGGGAAGTTGTTGAGAAGATAGCGGTGGCAGTTATATGGAAGCATGCGGCTGTCGCAGAATTTAGTTCACAGTCAAAGGAGATGTTGAAGTCTGTTTTTTTTTTCGTTTTATTAGGCTGTTACTTTATTATCATACCCAGCACCGAGTATCACAGCCTGCTTATTACGCACGTTGCCAGGCGCTGCATGAAGAAATTAAGTCTGAAGGCCACGAGGGCATTTATTCACGAAAAGCACTTACGGTTGAATTGTACGCAGGAGCAATATACTCCAGCCAATCCTGATGTTCGACATATTATAAGCGATGGCGCGCCGACCGCTGGCAATGAACCCTTACGAACGAAAAGCTTTGTCAAGTCGGCCCAAGATTCCCAATACAATAGTTCAAATGTGTTGTCGTATAGCCGTTGTATTATTCTGACCTTAGGAAATATTCGCACGACTGCTTCTAGTGAAGCAATCTGACAGTCACGGGCGTTGACCTTATCACAAAGGTGAGTGTGGCCCAAAGAAGCGGGATGCTCGGGACTCATGGCACAGCAGCGAGGAGCGTTTGGCATCTCGGAAGGACGATCCCCTCGTTACCCTGCGAAGGTGAATGATGAGTAAATTTATCAAGATTACGCAGCCGCATACGACACAGACGGCCGAGATAGCGCACCTATATAGTTCCTTTTTGGCACCCGAGCGGATGCATGCCCTTATCACCTGGCGCGCAGCCTGCCTTGAAAATTGCCACACGTGGAAGAGAGGGGAGGGGTCGAAGACGACCTTCGGGGTGCCTGTTTGGTCCAGATGAGAACGGAGCTGGCAACAGCCGAGACGCTATTTTCGGTTGGCGCATTTCCTCCGCTGCACCATCCGGAGGTCTTGGATGCGGCATTAGTATGGTGCGCGTGGCGATGAGGTGTGCGAGGTTGCGGACGCGAGTACATGCGTGGAGGTGTAGCGGGGATGGCTACACTTGCCAAGTCATTCATGTCAGCGGATGGGCGTCGCGCGCGGAGTAAAAAACAGGAAAGTCAGGCGGGAAACGGAGAGCAAGCCGCGGCAACCATACCCTGCGAGAAGGAGAGTGTGACGCCAGATGTTGGCGTTTGGAAGAGGTGATGAAATAAATGTGATGGATATCGGCTACACTACCACCTGATAGTGGAGGTTGGGGAGGGGAGGATTTGTGATTGCGAAAGAATTGATATCCCCTTACTGCATTCGCTGGCGCCTTGCCACACCGCGGCGCTGCGTTGTGCAGCCAATTTTAGAACCTGCGACGAAAAAACGCTTCGCGCTGTGGTTATTTATCTCCGCAGTGATCGCTGCCGGCTTAGATGAAATTGTACCGCATTTGAAGGTTTTTCGCTGGTGTAGCTTACCGTTAATCGAAAAGTGCGTGGTGCATCCCTACGAACGTGAAGCGTCAGCGCTTGTTTCTGGTAGATCTCTCGCGGTTGGTCATAGCGAGGAAAACTAAGAGAAAACGGGTGAATAAAACCAAGAGAACGCATAGACCTGTTTTTAAAATGTTGCTTCTAAATTTTGCACGACAAGCGAATTTGGCAGGGGAAAATCCAGCTCACACACTCGTATAATGTGCGGTATTTTGTGATATTTTATTTTTAGTCCTCGAAGAAACATTCGGACACTACAGGAACACGAGATAAAAGTTATTTCATCATTTCTTTGCGAATATCTTGAAAAGCTTTAGTTATATTTACCTTGTGCCGCCGTGTTTACTGCGACACCAAACTCTTAAAAAAAAGGAAGAAAAGGTCTGCAATGGACTAACAGGGTCCTGTAACCTGTTAACCTTCCAGGTTACAGGTTCACAGGTTAGCTATGAGGTTACTTGTCACAAAAAGCAATATCTAAAGTAATATCTATAAAGTAAGCGAAGTAACGTAAAGTGGTAGTTCCCAAGACTCACTACCTACTGAAGCTTGTCAACACCACTAACTAAATGACTCACGCCGAGCTAATAGTAAGGCCTGGATATTAGTAAATGCCTGCATATTTACTAGCTGTTGACTATTTTCACTTCTAAGAATACTTTCAGCTACCTGGTGAAACTTTTGAAAAATTTCCATATCTGACTACATAAGACATACCGAAAGTCTGGATACATCCGATCATCTAACTTTGCAAATGTCTTGCTCCATCACAGAAACTGAACATGCTCCGTCGGAACCCTGCGCTACTTTCAGGTGATTGCATGACCAGTGAAAGTTCCTGAACTTCCTGAACTTCCTGAAGTGAACCTCTGTAGTTAGCACATGTCTGCCTCCAAACACCTCAAGTTTGGTTTGGTGGTCTCTTACGCCATCGCAAGATAACGTGCACGCATATCGATGGCTCTTTTGCACAGCCTGATCTCAAGCTCATGCGGGTGCAAAAAAAAAAAAGAAGTCTAGAATAACTAATGGGTGCTACATGTCAAGCATTGTGATATGCTGGCTTTCCGCATGCGGCAAGGAGCAAGAGAGGGCTCAGGACATGTGACATTGGAGTGCTACAAGTTCAGGCTTGAATGGGCACTGGTTACGTAACGCTATAGTCTGCGCCCCTTTTGAGTGACATAGTGAACTACTAGCACCATGGAAAGGCACATACATGCTTTGTAGTGACATATTTTTCTTCAAAGATAAGACGCTATTGGAGTAAATGAGCCACAGAGGGCAAATTCATTGAAATCAATGAACTTAATGTGAAATTTAGATCTTTTAATACGCTCGGCCACGTTTTCTTTTTACGGTGAACTCAAAAAAAAAAAAAACAGCAAGAACTTTTCGAATGCTTGTTTGGTCGACTGTTCATTAGATACTCTATTAAACAGGAGAGGCAGCATAGTGGGAGTAAAAAGAGTTGTGTTCGCTCACGCTGTAACTGGGCTTGCTGCTTTGCGGGCACTTGAATTATTCGGCTGGCAAAAAGAACAGAAATAAATTGTTAACTCATGGGAAAGCGGGGCGAGGGGAGGGAGAAGAGGTCGATTATTAAATGAATGTGCACTGAAGAGAGATCGGGAAACAACGCATTATATAAAAGTAATGGAGAGTGAACGGCTTACGCTTCTACCTCCCTACTTATGATGGGCTCTTATGCCTTGGGCTGGAGTAAACACGTCACAGTTATCGCGCTCTCGTTGCGGCTTGTTTTGGCTAATTCTTAGAACGCGCGAACTTGAAAGCACAACGCGAATAAGAGAGACAGACACGCAGGCCTACAGGCAAAGCGCGACTAACCTTGTCCGGCAAAACTGTGCGCCTATTTCCGTTCTTTGTGTTCCACTTTCTAGTCGTCGCGTTCTCGAAATTAACATGAATCAACTAGCCCCTTTTATCGCCCTGCTGGACTTGTATAGGCGAGTCAGGAGGCCTCATGATACGAACCTCAGTCACGAACCATGATAAAGTAGGATCGACTCGGCTTGTGGGCCGGAAACCGGCCGTCGGTTTCATGAAAACGCTAGCGAGTCGCACCAAGCGAGCGCGAAGAAGCGTTGAAGTTTGCATGCATCCTGCCAAACCCGCTTGTCAAGATGCATGTAAACGCGGTCAGGTCAGGGGACACCTCTGACTTGGCGCTCCCGTGTCGAGTTCACCTAAACAAAGCTTTTTAAAGCGAATTTGTTAAAACGAAGCTTCCTTTTGTCTCTCCTTCAACTTTTCTTCTGCTACTGCTGTTGTCTAGCAAACCTCGTCGGGGGCGGCTCAGAGCGTGTTATATCTGGCCGGGGAGCGGGAGAGAGGACAGGCGGCATGAGAAACTCATTTGAACCTTTCGATCGCGTGTATGTGTTCATGTGTGTGTGTTCGCGTGTGTGTGGTCGCGTTTATGCATGTGTTAGCGTGTATGTGTTCCTGTCGTCTTCGTCTTTAGGGCGTTTTATAAACACTGTCAGAAAGGACATGGAAGCACAATCAATAGGCGGGACTCACGTTTCTTCTTGTTGGTTGTGCAGTGTATCGGCATGTTCCTGGACTGCGGTGGGATGCATGGTACGCCCTTCTTTAGCGCCAGTGTCACAACTGCGCATGCGCCCCAAGACCACCGGTGGAGCACAGCTGACACCTACGGCTATCAACGGATGCACTACTGCCGGCAGTGGCGCTCCGTATACTGCTTCCTTGGGCAGCACAGGGCAGCTGCAGTGACATCGTCAGACTTCACAGCGGAGCAGTTAAAAGCCAGCTTCCTGGCCCATCCCTTCAGTGGGCATGAAAGCACACTCAAGATGCGGGACTCACGTTTCTTGTTCGTTGTGCAGGTTGGCCACTTTTTCGTACTGCCCAGAAAAGGTTACAAATCAGATAACCCTTTTGCAATTGTGATTCCATGCCCAGAAGCCTTGCTTGAACCTTTTTGTGCATTATTCATAACAATGTGCGGTGACGTTGGACAAAATCCAGGCCCTGCTATGGATGAGATACATCGCCTGGTGAAGGGAACTAATGAACGATGTATACGCATAGAAGCCAATCAAACTAGCATGGCGCAGGCAATCGCTGAGCTTAAGACAGCTCAGGGGTGCTATGCAGGATGCGCCGAGTTTGGCGAAACTCGGGATCTTCACGAGCTCTGGCGACACCCCAAGATGAAAGCACAAATGGTACCGAGACACAGTTTATCTTTCGAGAAGCCTCCAGTTTCATTGGTTTATCTAGATTCACTCTGGGTGGCTATCATTCCTTGGGTGTTGCCTTCTGGGCGGTCGACAAACTGGGGCTCGCGTGATCATACCGTCGGTGCATGGTCGCGCCTTCTTTCACTTGTTTGTCGTTCCACCGAGTGCATTACACGCACAAGTGAGTTATAAAACAAATGCATTTAATACAATATTATTAGTTAGTTTAACGTGGTTTAAAAGCATTTTAAAGCTTACAAGATGTACACTGAATGTGTATTCGACTAATTTGTAATTTAGTACGCTTCACATTATACCACGAGGGAACGCTGTGGTGGCGTCATCACATACATTCATCGGGCGAGCATGGCGGCTAAACATCGAAGAGGCCCAGTGTAAACAAACTCGTACAACGAGCTTGCAGTGCGCGACGTAGTGACCAGGCTCGACGATGACCACTATTTCTTGGATAGTTCTGTTCCTCCGTGAGCAATCTTTCCGTGCACCCCGAAAGACTGCGAATAGCTTAGGCGATTTTACAGATCGCAACGCGTACTTACTGTTCACGGCACAATCCTGAACAAACAACTTATCCGGTGCTGCTTCTGTGAGTGCGCTGAGTTCCTCCACTCTGCGTGACTGCGAGTGTCACGAATATTGCATAGTGTGTGCAAAAGGAAGACAGCCGATATAGCTACGATGCGACAAGGAGGTGGTGCCGACGATGGATCTCGCAACCAACACAGTGACGGAGGCATCGACAAACTGCAGATAAGTATATTTGTTTCATATTTAGCATAATAATAGTGCACGGATTAAGTCACTTTCGTAGTAACGAACTGAATGTCCTGCAGTTTAAAAAAGGCATTGAGAGCCAATGAGTGTTCGTGCTTTTACATGTACGTGGGCCCGCGAAAATATGGAAAAGATAAAGGTAACCTTCACTAACTTAGTGATATAACAGAAGTTCACCAGTGACATTCAGCCCGCAGAATCTATGGAAGAGTATCTTTATCCAGGTGAAATATCAATAGCAGGTACTGATATAAAGCAGGAAACTTATACAAAAATTTCATGGGAGGCATTACCGAATCGTGATCGCCACGTTACCGATATCCTTGAAAAATGTTTAGAATCGTTGCATTCTACCGGTTATACAATATGGGACATAAACCTGGAGGTTAACAAGGAAACTTGAGAAGTCGAGGACTGTGCAGAAAGCGAAGTAACAAAAATTGTTGGAGATAGCATTAAGGCAGGAAGACAGTGGCGTAGTAAACCGTAGCAACTGATATGCTAGTTGAGATTAAGAAAAAAAAATGGAATCGGTGGGCAGGCCATGCACATCTTCAATCACTTGTTGCCAATTTATAACAGGTGATTACACAAGCGTGACAGAATGGATGTCAAGGAGAGAGAACTGCAGCCGAGGATGGTAGAAAATTGCGTAATGGGACAAAAATATGATGTTTGTAGGCATAGGATGCAATCAGCTCCCATAAGACGGGATTGTAGGGAGCGCCATTGATTTTGCAGTGAACAAAAATAGGTTTGTGGTGCTGACAGTAGAGACTCGTGAAGGTTCGAGGACACGTCACCTGTTGGCACACTAATAAACATTACAGTTGGCTCTGAAAAATACAACCAGTTATGAAAAATAAAGCAATGTTGTCCCGACAACTTGTTTTATGCGTACACTTAAGGCTTCCACAGTCAAGGGCAGTTAGTACCAATAGTGCAATGAGCATTTTTATTTGTAAATAATGGTTTATATGCGGTTGATTCATTCCAACAATCCACTTTTTTTGCAGCAAAACATTCTGCTGCTGGAGGCACTCAACCGCCTGGTGGCAGTAGGCAAGCGCCAGGCACATGCTCTTGAGAGTGTGGCAAGGTCCAGAGGGCTGCTCTGCAACAGTAGGATCAGTGCCCTCACTGCTTTCCAGTCGAGCCCCCAGAACACACCTTATAAAGGAGCTTTCACTTTATTATTTTGTTTATTATTCAAGAGCATGAATAAAATTATTGCAGTAAACATTGTGCTGTGCATATTGGGACACTTGTAACATGCACTTGATGTCTCTTCAAAATGGGCAAACACATAAGACAACCTGGACCGTGTAAATGAAAAAGACACTAATGCAGCATATACGTCATTGTGCTGTTTGTTCTTTCTATGTGCAAGAATACAGTGGGTATGATTAGCCACAAGATGAACGGTGTGTGTATTTCACAATGAGAAGACAGGAAACGGCATGACCTTAATAATGCTATCACCTATAGACTGTGCACATGAATGCAACACTCCCCGATTTAAACGTGCCATTACATGCACGTTCGATACCACATATTCTTTAACAATGTCATATATTTGCATGTACTAATTTTCACACAGCTTAAGCGCATGCATAGCTCACTTGTGATGTATCCATTTCATAGGCCAAAGAATTGTACACTTTGTCCTTTTGTGTCGTATGAAAAGCGGCATCCTCTAGTCGGATACAACTTCACAAGACAGGAGAGGCCCCGCCCAGATGACCAAAGCGCAGCAGCCGATTGCCTCCACGTCTAAAGAAATAGTCCCTCTCCAATGAGCGGGTATTAGTGCGTCCAGCGGCACGACGTCAGTGTAGAGTGTGTGCCCATTGGTGCAGGCTTGTGTTCACCTGCCGTAGAAGTGCAGATTCTGCGGCCTCCTAAAGTTGTATCCGACTATAGAATCACGTAATGCCTTGCACTGGTTGCATAGACTTTAGCAACTTGATAGAACACAATGATCAGGTGCAGAAATCTATAAAGGCACCCAAGCAAAGCTGGCTGGCCACACTTCCATTATGAGGGGCTGTAAACAGTTCTCACCAAATATTCCCATGACATCCTTGAAAAAGAGGTGGTGTTTGGCACTTTAGAATCAAAAACAGATTACAGTGAATGTTGTGTACCTCGTTAAAACAAACTGAGCTTGGTTATCTGCACAGCATGTAATGAAAGCTTGTGCTTCACGTAGGAAACAAAGTGCTCTGTCCGGTACAACTGTCGAGTTTGCTGTGGCACCTATTATGTCATTAGTGTCAACATACAAATTTTCAAAGGCCATTCATTTCACCATTATTTTTCTATGATGGTTCTTTCAATCAGTGCTTGTATTACATGAGCAGGTGGATTTGAAAGCAAAGCTTTGTTTGCAAACCTTCAGACTTCCATAATTGTGTGGCAAGGCACTGGCATGGTGTCGAATAGCTCACACTTCCTCGGTCCTGCACCAAAGAGGCCCAATGCTCTACTTGAACATGGATCGCACAACAATTCGACAGCACACAAAGAAGAGTAACACACACAGCAGTGCGTTCTGCTGTGTGTATTTCTCTTCCTCAGTCCTGCAACAAAGAGGCCCAATGCTCTACTTGAAGTTGGACCGCGCAACAATTTGACGGCACACAAAGAAGAGTAACACACACAGCAGAGCGTTCGGCTGTGTATTTCTCTTCTTTGTGTCCCGTCGAATTGTGGTGCAATTCAGCTTCAAGCTTCTATACCGATACAACGAGTCTTCAACCTCACCAATGATCTAGTTATTAAGCCACAATGGCGCACATCTTTGAAATGTCCCAACACGAATTAGCTCTCCAACAAATCACCGCAAGCATAAAATTTTGCTGCACAGGTGTATGCACGTGCCATATTCTGTACCACTCAACTCGCAGGAATCAAAGGGGCAAGCATTAACAAGCCTTACTGCTGCCGTTACCATCATCATCATGACACCAATAGAAAGACAGTGCTGCGTTTCAGTAAAGGGAGTGCCGGAGGGAAAGGCGTGACAGCGAGGCTTGAGGCTTACAATAAAAATAGCATTTACAAGACATGTTCAATGCCAAAATATGCTGCATATTGCTCATCCTACTTTCGCATTGCGGCAAGCTTTTACACGTTTGAGCATGTCACAGTTTGTGTAATCATTGCTCTAAAGCTGTACAAATGGTCTATTCGCTCTGCAATCTTTATTTTTATCATGGCGGGTTAAAGACCCACTTTTCATTGGCATCTGCACCACATTTCTCCCGATATGTAATTTTGCCTTGGTGGTTCACAACATCTTCACGCACACCGAGTTCTGCAGAGCATTGGATCTGCATTGTTCTACTGCTGAAGAATTATAGCCCTATTATGAGACGAAAATATACGATTTGTCCATACAGAATAACGCTGCCCCCCCCCCCCCCCCAAAATAAATACACTGAACCACTGGCACATGCACCAACAGTGAACACAGCAAACACTCTGAAGTATTTTCTTCATGCAAGCCAGCACACTAAGATTCTCAATGCATTTTCATTTTGCCATAAATGCATAGGCACAACCGGCTTGGCGCGACATCTGCATCTCGCACTGCAACAAATTGTGCAATGCCATGCTGTTTCATAGTGTGGCCAATAGATGACGCATGACCAAAATTCAGCATTATGCATACTAAGTAACTTGTACTAAGTACTAAGTAATCTCATAAAAAAAACCAAGTTCTTTATGAGATTAGCATTCACAGGGTACTTCACACAATTTGTGATATCCATTTATCTATTTATACTTCATTAGCCTCTTTCCCCAAAAAAGTGAGCCATTTGGCGCGCCCTGATAGACAAGTAGAACAATCGGTAAAAAATAAGCAACCAGCGAAAAAGTCAGTATCATAGGCTGCCGCATGTGTGACGTCGGAAACACAAACGTTAAGTCGGCTACAGAGAAGTGACAAATTTGGCAATATGGTGCGTCTAGACATTGCTTCAATGCTAATCACAGTAACGCTGACATCGAAGGCACCTTAATTCCTACGTACGTTGCGTCGACACACCCGACTACGTTCGTAATGTTTCTGCGAAGAAGCGTTTTTTTTATAAATGCCCGCTCAGCCGCAGTCTTCGGGAAAGCCCGCCACCGCTTCCGCACGACCGCATCAATAAGCGCATCAGACATCTCTGACACAGAGGCTCACAATAGTTTGATGACGTCCAATGTAACGCTCGGCGCCGACGCTTCCCTGAAAACTCCCAGTCCCGTAGAAACGGAGGGCGCAGAGGACTTGCTCTTCAACGGTGAGCGAATGAAGCCCACCAGGCTGTCTCCACAGACGAGAGTCTTCGCCTAGCTTGTCACACAGCCAGCGCACTGATGTCTTCGACAGGCCAAAATGACGCTGAAACTCCACGGCGGTCATGTACGCGAACGGGTCCAGACGGTCATACTGACGCTTGCTGCCGCTGGCTGCAATAACACAGGCTGCTGCTGCCGCCGCCATGTTCCCGAGTTGAACTCGGAGGGGGTTTCGCGATGTACGAGTTTAGCACGAGTTCGCCTGTCAATCAAAGCCAGAGGTCACGCCCCGCGCGAGGCATGTAACTCTTGTGCGCGCACCCACCACGGTTGGGCCACGCCCAACTTATCTTTCGGCAACAGCGACGCGGTGCCGAGCTGAGAGGCATCAACAATATTCACCACCGACATAAAACACACACAACACACTGTCATCGGTGATGTACTGCGCACTACTATCAAAAACAAAGCGTTGACTGTCGCTGGCTTCTCGGGCTGAGATGGCCCCACAGCACGGTTTCATTGCCTGCATTGTGGCGACGTAGCGCACAGTAAATAATTATCGGCACGTCACTGTAGCTGCTTGCAAAGCGTCGATGCGCCGAGTGTGACGACGATGCTGAGGAGTGCGTATCGCAGCAGTCGTTTGAGATGGCTGCTCTGTCATCGGTGATATATCGGAGCCACAACGTCGTAAACACGATCAGCGTCCGAGAATCGCTCGCTCTTCTAGACCCAGTGCAATGGCATTTCTTCATCACAAGCACTGCGCACTCAACAGTTCCACCACCTTCCTCAGTTCGAAGTCTCATTTCATAACCGCACACAAGAGCCCTCACCTGCCAAAATGCGATTGCTGCGGTGTCGTTACGATATCCTTCTGCGATCGCTGCTGGCTACAGCATAAGTAATCCGCAAGCACCTTGGTGCGCACAAAACACTCTAATACTGCGTACATGCGCTCAGAGGCACTTTCACTGGGCAAGCGATGAATTGTGTCGATGGGAAGCACGCACTTCTTCGCAATGTATCGCCGAGGCTTCACGCACAAAGACAAACTGGTACATTTTCACTAAACTGCGTCACTACGGGCACTACAGACCACCATTTTGCATCGACAGCCGTTGCTCCCGTATTTATGACTAGTGTATCGTTTTTAGTTGGTAAAGCGGGGACCCTAAGGCGCCTGCGATGAACAGCCGTATCACGGCGCTGCGTTTCTATTCCCCTAATACAGAAAGAATGGTGATCACTGACATTATTGAGAATAGCACTGTAGCGCCCCTAGGCGACTTCTCACCGTATGAACTGCCTCGTGCGTGCGACCCGCTTCAATGTATCCGCTTCTAAGCTTTCGCCTCACTGTCACCACTCGCGGCAAGAAGTGCAAAATTTAATAATTGGTAGTGACTACAGTGACGGGGCCCGTTACTTTAACATGTGCACTACAGCGACGGGGCCCGGCACTTTAATATGTACACTACAGTGACGGGGCCCGGCACTTTAACATCTGCACTACAGTGACGGGGCCCGGCACTTTAACATCTACACTACAGAGGCGCGGTCCAGTTCTTTAACCACATTGACATATGACAAAAATACGAACATATATATGGACATGTTGATATAAGAACGGTAATCGAGGTCCCATTACCATGATCGTATATGACAAAACGTGGAGAATAGCGTTTTTGCGATTTCGCTAAGTTCCACGTTTGGGGCCCTCCTAGATACAGGATACATTTTTGTTGCACATGAATATTTTCTCAGCGATCAGTGGTCAAATCTCGATACATCTTGCGTGACGGTTGGGCTGAAAAGTGGCGCCTTCGTAGCGCGTAGCTCGTGGAGAAATGTTTAGGATTTCTTCCCAGAATAAGAAGACAACAAAAGAAATAGTGTTTGAAACAAACAAGTTGCTAGGCCTACATGAGAAAAAACTCAAGCATGACAAAAAAAAATTGTGCATGCAGGAGGGCCCCAGACTTAGAAAATTGCGAAATCGCAAAAATATCATGCTCCATTTCTTGTCATATAAAACGCTTTCCCAAGAAAACTAGAGCATCTCCAGCTAAGGGTTATTCCTTTGTGTCAACATATTCGCCCATCACATATAAAATTCCATAGAAAACAAGAAAATGCTAATGGGGCTTTGATTAGCGTAATCTGAACACGCCCATATTGAGAAAACTTTGCATAATTTCGAAAATTTCACACAATTCCGACAAAACCACACCTTGCTTTTTGGCGCAGATGTGACAAACACACATTTAATGTGCAGCCACTTCAGGCACGCGTCACACCCAATGGCGTTAACATGAACCCTTTGCCGACATGCACTAAATGTCCACAAACTATGATTACGCTTCTGAGCAATTGTTGCAGTGAGCGCGACCCACCCATCATCGGTGAAATAGTTTCGAATTTCACTTATCTCAACTCTGTCGTCCAGAACTGCTCAAGGAACTTTCCCAGGGGCGTTCAATTCCTTTTTCACCAATCTTGTGTCCCCTGATAGCCTTTGGAGACATGGAACAACGTAGCCTCCAAAAAAAAGAAGCACAAAATTTCGGCAAAGCACTACAATCATATTTATTAGCTATAAACCATTGATTTTGTGCCTGTATTCCTGCTTGGCGTTCTCTTCTTTGCGGTTTGATAATTTATGTAACTGGGGGTAATTTTTATGCATGCTGTAAAAAAAATTTTTTTTTTTCTGTTTTTAATGTGCTAAAGCGTTGCATTCATCCTCTGCATTGATCCCCCTGTGCTTGTACCGAATGTGTATTATATTTCGCATCCGGACCCATCCACTAGCGTGCGCCTATTGAGTCCAACAGTTTTTTGCGTATGTACTGTAACACCTATGATGATTATAATAAAGAAAGAAAGAAAGTTTACTAGAATGAAAAGGGAACGGTACAAAGCGCATTAAAAGAAAGGCATGACATATGTTGATGCTTGTGTAGCACCAGACAATGAATACCGCACTGGATTAAGAAAAAGAAGCAGCGGGTAATTGCTCGCTTAGAAGACCGATAAGCATCCAGTGCGATGCAACTTGAGAAATAATGGTATTGAAGCTTCGGAGACTTTAGAAGAAAAGAAAAAGAAAACACTGAATCATCGCGACGGCACAGCACAAGTCGCCGTATAGACGTCGAAGTCCCTAGCTATAACGAAATTATTTTTGAACAGCCCTGAAAGTGTACATGCAACAATGGTTGTTTGCGTACGGTCAAACGCTCATATACTGCGGCATAAAGCTCATGGCACGGTGCGAAAACGCTCTAGCAGCGAAAGCGAAACATTGTGCGCGGACATGCATGCAGACGCGCAGTCAGTCACCGCGAACCCGTGCGATCGCTGCATTGAAGCTTCATTTTGTGATGCTCTATTTGGTTACACAGACGGCCCACTATAAGAACTTATTTCACATAGTTTTCTCTCAGCGATTGCTACCTTTAACGCAAGAAACTGGTTCGGGGGGATCGACCGCGGCGACCGCGCGCAGTGTCCCAGCTTACCGTACGTAGTAGGTAACGACATAGCGTCTGTAAACCATTCTGTGCCTTCTGTTTGTCCAAGATTATTATTTTAAAGGTAAGATGCTTCTGCCATTTCGAGAGTACTTGCAAAAATATCCAGGGGAGCTCCCGCGTAGTATGTTTATTTAGCGCCGATAGCCAAACCTAGCTATGCGGAGCGCGCCGCGTTATCCCTCAGACTATGCAAGTGAGGCGCTTCCGTCAGATGGCGACTCCGTAAGCACTCGCCCCCCATTAGAGTTTTTGTAGGAAACTATAGTGCCTGGAATATACTATAAGGAAACTCTATGCTCGCCCCAATACCGACATCGTTATAGTGACGGCCCCGTCGCTACAGTGTTGTTGTTAAAGTGACGGGCCCCGTCACTGTAGTGCTGTTGTTAAAGTGCCGGGCCCCGTCACTGTAGTGCAGATGTTAAAGTACCGGGCCCCGTCACTGTAGTCACTACCTTAATAATTTGCTCGATCTCCGTTTGTCATCAGAAATTTCTAGCATTCAAAACTAAAAACAGACACTTAAAGAAATAAAAATGTTCGTTACTTTATTTGTTGTATTTTAACGTATTCGTTTGAGCGAAAGCGTAGGTGCAAGAATGCGCCGCATGTACCCTGTTCGCATTCGATCGAGGATATAAAGATAGTTGCCGAAAGAGGAGGCACGCCCTTGACGCGCCCGGGAAAGGCGTGGCAAGCGGCTCACGGCAAGTCTGCAGACAGACAGCGGGACAGTCACGGTATTGCTAAGTTGCGATAATCCGTTGATAACAATACGCGGCGCTGGCGAGTTTCGTTGTGCAGCCGTCTGCGCTTGAAACGTGGAAGCAGCGTGCCGCGCAGGGTGCGCTCATGTTGTCATACGCGGCTTTTTGTCTACATATTTTTTTGCCTGCAGCCTTTGCGCGTTTTACGCTATCTCCGTTCACTGACTGCCGTCGAGCAAACTCGGGTAAAACTCGGGTGAACGAGAAACTCGGCGCATCCTGCATAGCACCCCAGGAGTCGTTTTCTGGTGCGATTGTGGAAATAAAGGAGCGCCTAGAGACAGTCGAACAGCAAACTGCTGTGTTTGAAAACTGGGAGCAAGAAATGACAGCCACAGGCGCCGGGAACTTAGGCGCATGCAGGATGACTCCTTCGCGGTCCATTCGCGATTAGACGACGCAGAAGATGGTGGCGACGCGATAATTGATTATTCTTTGGAATAGCCGATGACGCGTCAGAGACATGGCGCCAGTCAGACGAAAAGATTGCCCCGTTTGCTTCTGACAAACAGGAGATGCGCTTATCAGCAGACCAAATAGCGCGTGTCCATCGAATCGGTCGTTTTACATCGGAAAAAAATAGGCCAATAATTGCCACGTTTTGCGCGCCCAAAACCAAAGAGATCGTTTATTTCTAAACGAACCTTGCTCAAACATGACGAGGTTAGCATAAGTGAAGATTTTTCACCTGCGACGCGATTGGCTCGTAAAAAAACTACTGGATTCGGCAAGGCACTTAACACGAAGTACAAACTGCACCACAACGAGCTTCTCATTGATAATAAATATTACATCTATAACTCTGCCGAAGACAAGGTTCGAAAACAGAGTTCTAGTCCTAACGCACCCAGGACTGAAAACTCGTCCTTAAAATCAACTCGGTCGGGTGAGGTGTACTCTGGCAATAGCTAGGACAGGATGAGCGCAGGTGACTTGACATTTGGTGCGTCCGTACTATTCACTAATATACGTATAACTAATTCACTAATATTCACTAGTATACGTCGTTTCTACGCCAAAAAAGATAACTTATATGCGTTAATTAATGACTGTAATGCTGATCTTGTACTAACCGAAGCCTGGCTTTCTAGCCGTATATCTAATTCGGAGTTATTTCAGTGTAAACCGGACGATGTTTGTGTGCTGTGCTATGTGCTCTCTCTCTCTCTCTCTCCCCCTTCCCCATCTTTCATCGCCCCCATCCCTCTCCCATGTGTTAGGACCGAAGCCTGGCTTTCTAGCCGTATATCTAATTCGGAGTTATTTCAGTGTAAACCGGACGATGTTTGTGTGCTGTGCTATGTGCTCTCTCTCTCTCTCTCTCCCCCTTCCCCATCTTTCATCGCCCCCATCCCTCTCCCATGTGTAGGGTAGCAAGCCGGTTACGCTAAACTGGTTAACCTCCCTGCCTTTCCTTCTCTACTTTTTCCTTCCTTCCTATTTCAGTGTAACAAAAAAGTTGATGTGTATCGTCGTGACCGCACTGATAGAATGTGTGGAGGCATTCTAATTGTCAATAATGCCATTATTGAATCTGATCCTATTTATATTAGTAGCAATATAGAAATATTGTGGTACCCGCCGTGGTTGCTTAGTGGCTATGGTGTTGGGCTGCTAAGCACGAGGTCGCGGGATCGAATCCCGGCCACGGCGGCCGCATTTCGATGGGGGCGAAATGCGAAAACACCCGTGTACTTAGATTTAGGTGCACGTTAAAGAACCCCAGGTGGTCCAAATTTCCGGAGTCCCCCACTACGGCGTGCCTCATAATCAGAAAGTGGTTTTGGCACGTAAAACCCTATAAAAAATATTGTGGTGTTATCTTACCGTTAATTAAAAAAAAATACTGATCTTCGCTACTTGCTACCGTCCCCCTACCTCGGGTCACAGTTTTTGCGCAGATTTTCATGATTGTTTGAATCAGATTGTTGGGCGCTTCCCTGGTGTACCACCTTTTATTCTAGGCGACGAACTTTCCCACGATCAGATGGTCCCAGTTGTGTCGCTTGTCAGAACCAACATGCATGAATGCGGTCACATTTCTTAACGCATGCTCCGATTTTCACAGATCGTTCACCTACCGACGCGTGTAGCACCCACTACTCCGTCCTTACTCGATCTCGTCCTTACATCTGCTCCTGACATGACGTCACTCGTTACTCATGTGCCTGGATTAAGTGACCATGACGTGCTCCATTTTACATTCTATTCCATCTACACGTGCACAAGAGAGAGAGAAAGGAATATAGGAAGGCAGGGATGTTAACCAGGCAAGAGTCTGGTTTGTTACTCTACGCTGGGGAAGGGAGAAGGGGAAGAGAGAGAAGGTGTAGGTACGTGTAGGGACAGTACTTGAGTTAAAGCCGCTCGCGCAAACCAGAAGTTCTGAGAAAGCACAAAAGTGCCTTCACTGCCTTCTGAGCCGATGATCGGTGGGGACGGTGCACTAGTACTGTCTGTTCACTCAGAGGACGATCATCTAAGTTCCTCAATGTGTTGGACAAGGATTGTCTTTGTGCTTGAACTTGAGGACAATGGCGCAATAAGTGGTCAATGTTCTCCTCGCATCCGCAAACATCACATGTAGGGCTATCAGTCATTCCAATTAGTGCTGAGTAGGCATTCGTGAAGGCAACTCCAAGCCACAACCGACACCGAGGAGACGCTTCACGTCGGTACCGTCCGGCTGGAGGTCTGAGTTGCAGTGACAGGTTTAGTCTGTGCAGTCTTGATGCGCCTTGTATGTGCGGTATTCCACTCTGCTAATGAGATCGTGCGTGCAAGAATGCCAAGTTGTCTCGCGGCGTCGGTCCTTGAAAGCGGAATGGGGACGCAGCGGTCTTCTTTGTTTGACGTCCGAGGCGCCTTATCTGCGTCATCATTTCCTATGATACCACAGTGACCTGGTATCCACTGAAAAGAGATATGGCTCAAACAAATAAGGGACTACAACGGTGGCAATTACGATGCTATTAACATTGAACCTTCATCCTTCCTTGATAACTTCATTTCAGCCTACAATGAGCAGTCCGTCGAAAAACTGCAATTCTTTTAGAACAAAAGTAGTTGATCTAAAAAATTTATTCCTTTAAGAGCTGTGTACGACAACTCTAACGCTCCCTGGTACAACAGACATCTCAAGCAGTTATAGAACAAAAAAGGCAGGCTGTTTCGTAGTGCGAAAAATTCACCGAACCCGGAGAGATGGGCTGTTTACAAAGGCGCTTTTACGCCATATTCAGAGGCACTGAAAACGGCGAAATTTCCCTCAGAATGTAGTTCTCTCTGCAGACAGCAAGACTACGCTGCAACTGTTACTACGTGGGTTTACCCTTGAGAACTGCAGTAAGCGTGCATTATATGATGTTAAAGATTTGCAGAAAGTTGGATTTGACATCGTGACCCCCTTACCATATCGGCGTAGCAGGCAACGAGGCCGCTGACAGTCTCGCGCACGAAGCGCTGCAATTCAAACCAAGCAATAAGGCTCCCCAAGACCCAAAATGAGACATGAAGAAGGTCATCTTAAGCTACTTCCGTCCATTGTGGTCTCCTCCACATCAACTATGTGTGATTAGAGGACTTAACAGAACTGATGCCGCTCTCCTTTATCGCTTCCGCACAGGGTCCGCGCAAACTCCAGCTTGGCGGAGCAAGAAAGGACTTGGCCTATCATCGTCGTGTGTGTATTCTCAAGCGCTTGGTGACATTGAACATTATGTACTAAAGTGTCCTGAATTTGAAGCAGAACGCAAGAAACTAATAGGTGGGCTCAAGCGCAAGGTGACACCACACTCAAATGCAAGCGACATTTTGTTCTTGTGAGGACATTAGATATTTAGGAGGGAGGTGCTTCGGCTCGTCCTAAAGTTCCTGCGTGATAAAGAGTTGGGAAGGGAATGGTGAACCGAATGGGTCGTCGTGGTTCGGAAAACGCACAGCGTATTGGGCTTCGAGTCAGCTTCTTTGTGGAACCTGGTGTGGTTAGGTATACTGCGAAGTATGGTATGGTATCAAGAACTTTATTTAGGTCCTGAGGGATCAGTCTGGGACTGATGCGGGCCGCTCCCACGTCGGTAAAGAGAGGCCGAGCCCCTCTGCCATCACACGGGCCCTGTGGAAATCCCTGAGTTGGTCCGCCAGCACTTCACTGTACAGCATCCGCTGCCACCACTGTTCAAAGTGTTTCAGACTATATTGCGGTTGAGAGGTGTCGTTCAGGCGGAGCAATCAGCCTTTTGCATGCACCGAGTGCGCATGCGCTGTACCCTATAGCGGTGAACGCCGGAAACGTTTTGATCGGCATCGGTGGTTCGTGGAGCAGACGACGCGCGCGTATGGAATAGCGCGGAAGCCTGCATCTTTGCCGACGTCGTCAGTGCAGTGCCGACGACGTGGCATTGGCACTGTGTTTCGGTTAGAAACTTGAGCTGTACACATTCGGTTAACGCGCGGTACGCCACACTATTGGCCGACACGACACTGATGCCGGCAAGTCGACCTCACGCCGGCGCGAACATTCAGCCGACTAGTTGACAGAATGTGTCAATGGGAGACGTATATTTTCATAGCAGTATGACGACGACGCGACCGACAACATGACCGACGTAGTGTGACAGGCTTTTGTGCTGACGACACCGGGAAAACCAGTCCGCCGATCGCCGTGTGAGCGGCCGCCGAGTGGGAACATCGCACCGACAACGCGAAGTCGCAGAAACTGCGCTTATGCGTGAATTTATTCACCCTCCACTTCAATCGAAACGTTCTTACTAAATTGAAATAGACGATTTCCAGCTGTTGACATCATGTCAATCGCGTTCAACGTAGCTTCATTAGGCCTAACACAGCCGACGCGTTCGTCCATTACCGGCGGATTTGAACTATAGGATAAGCAAGTAGGACGAAGAAAACTCTTTTTATAGTTCCGTCTCCTGGCCACACCGACTTGAACTGAACCACTTCGAGCACAGTGCCATGCACACGCAAATGTGGGAAGCGGCGACGCGGCGCGGTGACAACACCGGTACATCACCGTTCTTGATCAAAGGCAGTCGGTCGCACTCGCTGGCGCTTCCATGAACTAAGTGCGACTACGCAGAATGGTAGGTCTGTGCGTATTGTTACGCTGGCAAATTTATTACTTACCGAGAAGCACAGTTTGCCTCTTATGCCAAACAGGCAACGAGCGACGGCCCTTTCAATACTGCAGCGTAAGCAACAACCTCGCTCAGTTGCTACGCGAGCACGGCAGGAATCGCCGTTTTCGCTTGAAAGGTACGCGTTCTCTAAATGAGCGCTTATGAGCGCAGAGTTTATTCTGTAGCAATACGCTATCGAACGCACAAACTATATGCCTGATGAAGAGAACGAAAAGTGAGGACCCCCTTTCAAAATCAGCAGTAACCGCCCTCCCCATACTATATATACGACCACTTAAGCATTCAGTTTTTGAAGCGGTACACAGTTTCCACTAAACTTTAAGCGAACAGCAAGCGGTGGCCGTACACTGGCCGATGGAAACAAATTCGCAGTTCTAGTGTTGTACAAGTACTCTTCGCACATTATCACCCATTTACGAAGCTGTGGTAACTATGTTCAAAACAAGTATAAAAGTAGTCTTTATCGTCCTATTGTGTATGTTCAGTGCAGGTCTAACAGTGGCAAATGCATGAACTATAGATGGCGCGCAAGACGACTAATTATCAGAATACACTCAGGATTCGATGGCAACCGAAGGTCAGTGGGACGCCTCGCATTAGGCGCTCACGGGAATACTACAAATGGAGCTGTGCAAGGTGATATGGGCTGGACAAGTTTTGAAGTGAGGGAAGCTCAGAGTAAAATTCATTATGAAGAACGACTGAGGAATATGGAAGAAAGTGAATAGGCTGGGAGAGTGTTCATATATTTGTTCAGGAAAAACATTAATAAAGGGAAAATCAGACATCCACCTGTTCGTAGCAATTGCTGCAAAGGAAACCCATACGGGTCCCTCGAAAGAAAGGCCTCAGAGTTGAAGAAAAATTCGTCCTGGTCCGGGACTCGAACCCGCGACCACCGCCTTTCCGGGGCAGCCGCTCTACCATCTGAGCTAACCAGGAGGCTAGCAGATGGCAGGGCGAAGTCGCATTTGTCGACAACACACGAAGCGAAGGCGAGTGTTTGACGTAGTAGTTCTGCGGAAACCCGCAAGGTGGAGAGAAGTAATTAATAAAGGGAAAATCAGACATCCACCCATTCGTAGCAGTTGCTACAAAGGAAACCCATACGGGTTCCTCAAAAACATTGATTCACACTGGAGGAGAGGAGAGGAGAGGAGACAAAGGAGAGGAAAGACAGGGAGGTTAGCCAGTGTAAGTACCGGCTGGCTACCCTGTGCTGGGGAAAGGGGTAAAGCGAATAAAAGGAGAAAGAAGAAGAAGAGGAAAAAAATTGAAAAAAAAAATTCACACAGTAACGCGAAACTACGCGCTACAACGTTCAGAGGCGGTCGCACAATTCGCATGTCCTTAAAAACTTCAACAAAGCCCTTAAGGCCTTGAGTGCCGAAGCCCGTCTGGACCAGTGTCCTAGAGCTTTTTCCTCTGTAAAGGGGCGATTGTCCAGTTTTGCGAGAGCGGTCACGAGCACTTTTCTTCGCACTGCGTAACGGGGACAGTCACAAAGGAGGTGTTCAATCGTCTCCTCGCAGCCGCAGGTGTCACAAGTAGGGCTGTCGGCCATTCCAATGCGGAATGAATAGGAGTTTGTGAATGCCACGCCGAGCCACACGCGGCACAGAAGTGTCGCTTCCGCTCGTGGCAACCCTGGTGGTAGGCGGAGTTGCAGACGTGGATCCAATTTGTGGAGACGCGCGTTCGTGAATTCACTGGTGTTCCACAGATTCTGTGTAAGCTCGCGGGCGAGGGAGCGAAGACTTGTGGCTGCATCTGTTCTTGACAGCGGTATGGGTGTAATCTGGGCACCATCATGAGCCGACCGGGCAGTGTCATCCGCACTGTCATTTCCTGAAATTCCACAGTGACCCGGTATCCACTGGTAGATGATGTTGTGTCCCTTGTTGATTGCGTGATGGTGGAGTAGTCGGATGTCTGCGACTAGTTGCTCATTTGGTCCATGGTTGAAAGGGGACATCAGACACTGAAGAGCTGCCTTTGAGTCACATAAGATGGGCCATGAATGTGATGATTTGTGAACAATAAACTCCAGAGCAGCACGGATAGCTGCGAGTTCTGCAGCTGTCGATGATGTAATGTGAGATGTCTTGAACTTGAGGGTGACGCACTCTGCGGGAATCACCACTGCTCCAGCTGAACTATTAGAGGATACAGAACTGTCTGTGTAAACGTGGATGCGTCCTCTGTGCTGTTCATGTAGCACTGAAAGCACGGTTTGTTTGAGGGCGAAAGTTGACATCTCCGTTTTCCTTTTGATACCGGGAATAACAAGAAGAGCCTGGAGTGGATGGAGGCACCACAGCGGTTGAGATGGTCGTGCTGCAGGCGTGAAGTTCGACGGTAAAGTTCCATGGTTGGCGGCAATAATCTTGCTAAACGCTGAACGAGGTCGAGCGGCAGGAAGGGAGGCGAGATGATGCGATGGAAGTCGGGCGAAGTGCCTGATATGCATCCTTAAGGTGTCGACTTGAAGATAAAGAACTAGGAATCCTAAGCAAGTATGCGACCTGTATGGTGAGCAACATGGCAACAGAGAACGTCAAGCGGAAAGTCAGAGAGGCTTACATAATATCATGGGTGGCGGCAATGGAAAAAAAACCTGCATGAGTAGCTGCTTAAGAGGAAAAAACGAAATCGGGAAGGAAACAATTTATGGTAACTCAAAGGGAAGCTCATTACTTTTCGAAGCGAGATCAGGATGCCTTATAGCACGCTCTTATAAACCGAGATACAACAAGGAAGAAGAAGCATGTACTCCCTGCGGTAAAGCTAGGGAAACGATGGAGCACGTTTTATTAGAATGTGAACATATCTGCCCAGCGGTCGATTTAGGCACCTTTGGCCTCCTTGAAGCCCTTGGGTTCAGCGAGAGCAGCGGGAAAGTAAACAAGTCTGCAATAGGGGGGGGGGGAGATTCGTAACAGGCGATTGAAAGATTGGTGGAAGTTGGCAAACGACAAACAACGGAAGCGTACAAAAACAAAGTTCCGAATAGGGGTTCAGAAAGTTTGGTGATAGGAATTCTTCGTGTTTTTTTTTTCTTTTCTTTAACCTAGGTAGAACATTCCCTTACAAAAATGACTTTAGACTGTCTATAGAAGGTCTATAGACTTTTCATAGACGACCTTTCCTTTCTATAGATTTGTACTTTTGTTGATACAAAGTCTATAGACTGTCTATAGACGAAAGTCGATAAAGTTTCTATTTCTTTTTGTCTATTCGCAGTCTATAGACGGTCTATAGAAAAAAGTTGATAAGGTGTTTGTTTCCTTTTTGTCTACTTCCCCTCTATAGAATACCTACAGACGAAAGTCGACACAGTCTCTATCGATTTTTGTCCATAGTTTGTCTATAGCCTTTTTATAGACGAAAGTCGATAGGGTTTCTATTTCTTTTTGTCTACTCGCAGTCTATAGATGGTCTATAGAAAAAAGTCGATCAGGTGTTTGTTTCTTTTTTGTCTACTTCCCCTCTATGGACTACCTATAGACGAAAGTCGATACAGTTTCTATCCATTTTGTCCATACATTGTCTATAGACTTTCTATAGACGAAAGTCGATAAGGTTTCTATTTCTTTTTGTCTACTCGCAGTCTATAGACGGTCTATAGAAAAAAGTCGATAAGGTGTTTGTTTCTTTTTTGCCTGCTTCCCCTCTATGGACTACCTATAGACGAAAGTCGATACAGTTTCTATCCATTTTGTCCATACTTTGTCTATAGACTTTCTATAGACGAAAGTCAATAAGGTTTCTATTTCTTTTTGTCTACTCGCAGCCTATAGACGGTCTATAGAAAAAAGTCGATAAGGTGTTTGTTTTTTGCCTACTTCCCCTCTATGGACTACCTATAGACGAAAGTGGATACAGTCTCTATTTTTGTCCATACTTTGTCTAAAGACTTTCTATAGACGAAAGTCGATAAGGTTTCTATTTCTTTTTGTCTACTCGCTGTCTATAGACGGTCTATAGAAAAAAGTCGATAAGGTGTTTGTTTCTTCTTTGTCTACTTCCCCTCTATATGGACTACCTGTAGACGAAAGCCGATACAGTTTCTATTTATTTTTGTCCATACTTTTTCTATAGACTCTCTATAATATGGACAATAGTTGACAAGGTTTCTATTTCTTTTTCTCTATTCCCGGTGTATTGAATGTCTATAGAAGAAAGTCGATAATATGTAATTCCGAGTTCTCATACCCCTCGCCCTGTGCGAACGCGATGATATGGCACTGGTTCATGCACGACGGCACCGCAGCCCCGGCGCGACGGGCAAACCGTGCAGACTGCTAGTCTGCGTTCGGTGCAGCTGCCCCGAACGAGGATCGCGGCGGAGCAGGCACCGTCCGAGTCACCAAGGTCTTCCAGGCACCCGAAGGCCCTAAACCTGGCTGCTTCCCGGACGTACACTTCGCGAAGACCAGGTGGTGAAGGTCAGATGGTGATGATGTGGCAAAGGTGGTGAATAAGTGGCGAAAGCCGGCAGACCAGGTGGTGAATTCACCACCTGGTCTGCCTCTGAGTTGTCGTGGTCTTGCATGTCTATAGATTAACAATAGACAAACATCGTTAATCTGGGCCCAACCCGTGTACGCTGTAACCAAGCGCAGGTACCGGTGGATAATACGTAGCTGCGTTTGATGTAAGCCACTGAAGTTGTATACGGCTGAGATTGCTGTAGAGCCTATTTGTAGACTTTAGTATACACATAGTGTATACCTCCGCATTTGTTGACCACATGATATGATCTACGTAGTCGCCCTCGGCAATCCCAAAACAGTCTTCACAGTTGTCGCATCACTTTTGCGGCAGTAGAATAAAGAAAGAAAAACGCCGATCTAATTGTTATAATAGATGTTATGAACGCCAGCTTCAGCTACAAGTGGATTCCAAACAGGCATCAAGCTAACAGCAAAGACACTCGTAATGTTTGTAGCTGACAACGCGGACTTTGTGAATGTGCAACGAACCGATGTCGCGCATGTGGTGTTCGCGTTGTGTGTCGTCCGATTCTCGGATACTTTTCACATTGTCTTCATATCTCGGCTGCGTCACTAACATCGGGCGGTTTTTTGTTGACTGATATCCTGCACTATAAACCCATCAATGTTTCTCATTCACTTAAAATAGGTGCCAAATTCTCTGAGCCGACCCAGAATTTCGCCGGCGGTATGCCTGTGCAGCCACGCATATGAGTACCTCAATGCTGTACTGATTGCTTTGACCTATCATCGGAACAGAAAATTAGCACTAACATACGTGTGGGCATCACATTTGGCGGTACGCTGGAAAATATGCTACAAATACGCTGTATTACTCATCGACGCTGGCAATAATGCGTCTGAAACGTCTGAAGGGCCCTGTAACGGCTTTTACAAACAGCGCATTCATGTTAGCGTTCCAGTCTCATACGATAGCCCACAGCGTTTGTCATACAACCTGCCAGCGCATTTCCTTCGTCCATGAAAAAAGATGAATAATGGAAAAGAAAAGCCACCCGTTCCGGCGCGCATGGTGCGCAGAGAGAGAGAGAAAGAGACAAAAGAAAATGAAGGAGGAAAAGGCGCTCACACTCCTCCGAGCGCGCACGCCCTCGCGCGCGGAGCTCCTGCGCATGCTCGGAGCTCTTGCGCATGCGCGGTGGTGCGCCGTCTCAACGAGTCCGCCAGGCGCGTAAACGGTTGTACCTGTGTGCGGTGTCTGCCTGAACGTTGGTGTCTGTGTATACGTGTCATCTTTGTGGCATCACACGTCAACTACACTGAACGGTAAGCTTTAGCAAAGATGTTTTGCGTCAATAGCTCATGATTATGTGAGCGCATTTCGTAGCTCGAAGCGGCTGCATGTAGCGCAGGCGACTCGGGTATAGTGTCGGTTTGTCGTTGACATGGTTTGATAACGCGCTCTTGTTCTCGCTTCTACGATACGGAATGTTTTACGGCGAGCGATCGCTCGGGCTTGTTGATTTTAGCATTATAGTTTAGGTGCGTAAAGAAGGAAGTACACCATATTTTAACTTCATACTGAGCTACCACTAAGCGGATTGTGTATGTTGAGCAGCCAGTGTGGTAGATCTCATTTCGTGGCGCTTGAACCGGCCGCGATGAATGCTGCGCCGCATGTGTAGTGAAATTCTCGTGACACGCATTACGTATATATCTCGAAATTGTGTTAGCATCAAGAATGTTCAGACAGACACGTATTGTTGAATAACTGCTAGCGTACTCGGATGAAAGGCCGTGTTTGCGGGGCATGCATCAGCAGTGTGTGCGCTGCCGTTTTCGCATTGTTTAAAAGTAGCAGTATTTTTAAGGTTCCTGGCAACCACTCTAAATAATTTTGGGAAGTTACCGTAAGCAAAACACGAGTCTTGAAGTAATATCTAGCAGAAATCTCTAGATTCACCCAATCTATTTATATGCAACCACAAACGCTTTTGGAGCATGATACCTGCGATAAGCTCAGTCACTCGCAGCTTCGCAACTTAGCAGAAAAAATTGGAGAACAATAAATTAGTCGCTCCTGGAAGCACCTTTATACGTTTTAAACTCAAGGCATTGCGTTTGACGGTAGTTGGAAGATTTGTTTTTTGTCTCTTTTTTAAACAGTTTAGCAGCAGAAGTTATCTTTCGAGCTATATGAAAAGCGTTAAGCGCCTTTCGATGCTTCGGTTATGCAGTTTACGTGCTCTTAATCACTAGGTAGCTGCTGGCGCAGATGCGCATTGTGCCAGTCGTGCATGGTATGAAGCCCTTGTCGTGTGTAATAAGTGTTCCGGTTTTCATTACTGTTGCATGTAGTGCCGTCGTCTTGGACAGACTGCATACTATATGCGCTGTACAAAAGAAAAAAGAGCCAAATTATCAGTTTGGTGGTCTTTTCTTAGTAGATAACGCGCAGATTATTCAAATAATTCAGTGGACATTGCATTTGTTCTACCCTTATCAACGCACCTAAGAGATCGTAACATGTTTTAGTTGATAAGTAACCTGATCAGCACGCCCCCATTCATGTGCATTCTACTGAAAGTGTGGCAAATGAATTCATCTTGAAGTATGAGAAAAGAGACATTGCAGACTGTTCTAAGCGGAAATAAATTGCAAATGTAAACGTGATTGTTCAAAAGTGCAGTCAGTATGCTGAGCATGTTCGTTCGGCACGGGCATATTGCATTAACACCTGAAAAATGTGCACAGTCCAGCCGGGTATCTTTGTTTCAACAATTATTATTATAGGAATCGTTTGGGATTCTCGCATTTCTTTTATTTTTATAAGTACACTGTGTGTCACATGAACCTGTCTTGAAACGAAACGTATCGTTGCTGGCACCGGCGACCATTACGGTTGTCTAACTGATTATCATACTGTAATATAACGAAACATCATAATGGCACTGATTAATATTGCCATGTAGTCTTTAGTCAGAGGTAAACAAAGTTAACTAGAGGCATAAGTGATGAGAGCAAATTATATAGAAAACTACTATTGAACCGTAAAAATAACTCATTGTATAGTTTTCCCTCACATTGTTGCATTTGTTTTACGTGTGTCTTTGTGTCTTCCGTGCTGTACTCGTGTGGCCATCAATTAGGAACTTGCCGAAGCCCTTGTCAGCTTTATTAAACAAGGGATTCAAGTCAGTTGCATCTAATACTGCATGTCAAGTGACTGACGTGTTATTCGTTTTATCTAAATATTATGGACTGGCAGTACTTGGCAAGCATTAAACCACAATATTTTTTTATTGCACTTAAGCTGCAGGCGTCATAGATTGCCAGAAAATTTTCATGAGAACAGCCAGGGAAGGCTTAGAAAAAGATCGGGAAATTTTAAAATGGCCACATAGGTATGCTTTGTTATATGTCATACAAAGTTTCCAGAGAATCTCTGTGTTAAATATATTTTTAAAACGTTTCACTTCATAAAAATTGAGGGAAATTGGTTCCATTTATTGAAAAAAAAAGAAAGTCAAGCATACTGACAAGGCATTTCTTACTCAATATGTTTTTTTTTTTGCGTTAGCTAAACGTCCTGAACCTCGATAGCCTAGAAAAAATTTTCATCTTTCAAAGCACCTTAAATAATTTACTGTGATACAATTCATTCGAACTATACTATCAGTTCTGTTTCCTAGGAGGTGCATATCTGTCGTGCCATGACACAAAGTGCTCGTGTGGTATACCTAATTTGGAAACCTGTTAGCATGCCCAAGAGGCCTCATTACCTGTAAGAAATTAAGTGACCATATCAATACAATCAACCCATCTGCCTTCTGTTGAAGTTATGGCCAATGACCCATTCATTTAAAAGTATGAGAAAGACATTTAAATGTGTATTAAGCAACATAAATTACAATCTTACGCATGATACTGTGAATATTCCAGCCACGTCTTCTGAAAATATCCCTCTGCACGGGCATACTTAACTATCAGCCAAAAAAAATGTGCAGGCAGCCCAACTGGGTAACGTTTCAGCAATAAGTATAGAGACCATTTGGAATAAGTACATTAATGCATCATATATGAACTTGTCATAAAAGGGAACATACTGTTGCTGGCACGAGCAGCAGTTGTGACTGTTTAATTGTTCACCATACCATGCAATAAAACATTGTATAAAGGTACTGATTTGTATTGACAAGCAGCCATTAGTCATAGTTAAACCGCATTAAGTATTGACTTAGATGGTTTGAGCAAATATATTAAGCTGCATAATGAACATACAAAGAATACACACTTGTTATTTTTGCCTCATATTGCTGCATCTACTTATTTGCAGCATACACCTGCAGCACCTTTGGGACTAATGACACAAAGGTCAAGGCCAGCCTGGCGACCATGCGTGCCAAGGAGTAGTGTAAATATTTAATCTGTTTCCATAATAGCATAAGACATGAATTTAAGGAATTCATCTATTATATCGAGGAATAAAAACGGTTAATGCATTGCCGGTGCATTTATTTTATTTTTTGCACTGCATGATTCAGCACTATATAAATTCTTTCTGTTGATGCAACATATATGAAAGTACAGCTGGTTCAAGAGCATTATTAATCTACTAACGGTAATGCATAAGTGCAGATGAAAAGGAACAGGTGCACATGCCTAAATACATTCAAAACTTTTTGCTACCGCATGTAAAGAAAAATTTAAACTAACTTGTAGATAGCCGCTATGGAGTTATGACCTTATACACTCTTTGTAGACTTATCTATAAAATGTCTGTGTCTATAGAGTGTCTATAGATTAATGAAAATTCATGTTTGTTGACAATGTCTGCAGAATGTCATAGAAAAAAGTGTATCGGATTATAAAGTTCTGTTTTTGTAGACTGAAGTCTATAGAATGTCTATAGACTATCTATATACATTTGTCTATAGACATTCCATAGAGTTCAGTCTACAAAAGTAGAACTGTAAGCCTATACACTTGTCCATAGACATTCTGCAGACATCTGTCTACAAATATGAATTTTAATTAATCCATAGACACTCTATAGACTCAGACTTTTTATAGACTAGTCCATAAAAAGTGTATGGCCATAAGTCTATAGACCGTCTATTATAGTCTCAGACTTCTTATAGACTAGTCTATAAAAAGTGTATGGCCATAAGTCTATAGACAGTCTATAGACTCAGACTTCTTATAGACTAGTCTATAAAAAGTGTATGGCCATAATTCTATAGACAGTCTATAGAGAATCTATAGACTCAGACCTTTTATAGACTAGTCTATAAAATGTATGACCATAAGTCTATAGACTGTCTATAGACAGTGTATAGACAGTCTATAGACTCAGACTTTTTATAGACTAGTCTATAAAACGTGTATGGCCATAAGTCTATTGACTGTCTATAGACTAGTCTAAAGAAATGTCTATAGACAGTCTATAGACTTCATAGACAAATGTCTATAGACTGTCTATGGACTTTCTATAAAAATTTTTGTAAAGGTTAGGCAATATATTGACAAGAGCTTGATGGTGCAACCCACTACCCTGTTCCAAAGGGATGCCCATAGCATCCATTCATCCATCAATCCATCCATCCATGGCACCCACAAAGAGTATAGGACCCCTGAGAACATGCGCGTCTTTCACGTCAGCTGATATTTCGCTTAGTGCTTGAAAATGGCTCTACATTTTTCACAATCACTGTCGCTAAATGTGTAAAATAATGCGCCACATAGACGCCCCAGAAACGCTGATACGTTTCCTCAATGAAGAGGACGAGGTCATGAACGTATTTGCTTGTCTTTATCTTTTTCTTCGTGCAAATCGGTGACGGCCCGCAAAGCCTGCCTTGTGAGCACTGCCGTTTCGCGACAAAGAGTAATGTTACTGTTTTGTTATGTTCCCGCGCTCCTTTCACGTATTGAGTTATGAGCAGATATTTATCTTCGATAATTAAAGGAAGGATATCACCAAGGTTATAGCACTACGATTTTTCAGACTTCTTTTTTGTACGTCTCTATGCTAGCGCATGCAGACGTACGGAAAGCCAAGCCGGTTGTTTTATTTTTCGCTGGTGCAGTTGTATTATGCCCCAACCACTGGCACGCGCCGAAAGCTTCGGCGCGCGCTGGCAAGCGAACGCGTCGCTTCGCTTCGGCTGGAGGGAAAGGGCGCGCAACCACTGGAAAAAAGCTCCGACGCGCGCCGAAGCTCGCTTCTCGGCTGCGGCGCACTGTTGCTGGACTATTCCGTCTTCATCCGTCAAAGTCCGGCCTAAAACAGCCTGCTGTAAACTAAGCTTGAAACAATAAGTTAGTGATCTGTATGTGCTTTTAGATATAAAAAACACGTTTGAATAATGAATTTACACCTACCGCAACAGTTTGTTTTTATTTTTGAAGTAACAATAGTGTACAAAATATCGACATCAGCGCTCGCGCGTCGTCTGTCTGCAAGATCGCTTTGCAAACACCTGCACGACGATGCCATATACCAAAAACTGTTGTACCATTTCATTCTTTGGTAGCTTATTGCACAGCCAACTATCTAAGAATTAGGCGTGCAATGTATAACTGAAAAAATCTGTGTTGGAAATATTGCCACGTAGTAGTGACGGTAAATAAATAGTGCCGGCTCAATCGCAACGATAGCGGCGAGCAATGTCGGCAATCGTAGAAAATCTCATCTGCGGGTCAAGCGCGTCGGTTTGCATACGTCGGTCGTCGAAAGTTACAGCCTATTCGCTGGTGCCCGCGCGCCTTCCAGAAACTACAACACAATTCGTGTCGCGTATGCAATCAGATTAGCAAGGTTCGTCGACAACAGACAGAACCATCGATAACATTCGCGAAACTTCCGATACGTTCAGGCGCATCCTGCACCGAGCGATAACGTTTAACATTTTTTAGCCGGTGAAATACGGTAACCGGATACAGATAAAGCATCCGTGTCAATATAATTATGCTTGTTGGTGCATGAGAGAAACGTGAAAAAGTGGGTTCTGAGAAATCAGCACAACAGATTTGAAACACCTGTAGCACTCACAAAAAAAAAAAAAAAAACTAGAATAGCTAAAATGTATGTAATTCGTATCTTGTCTGCCCCCAATTCTTGATTCTGCCAAATTTAGCCCATGGAGCATCTCTATTATTCTAGGTTGTTTTGATGCATCAACACCGTATCCGGAGGCCTTCACATCGAGTGTATTGCTACAAAACATTTTCACAGTGTAAGGGCCATGTTCTATTGTAACTGGTTTCCACATATCAAGTTTGCCTTTCTTTACATTAATGAAATGGCATACCATCAGATAATACAAGCTTGAGAATTAAAGGGCTTTAATAGGAGTCTTTCGTTGCCCTTTGCCAAGTCGTACTATTGAAGCACTTATTCGAATGTATGGGAGCAGCTCATTTGCATAGTATAAGAAATATATAAACAGGTTATTTTCACAATTTATACACTTCGTCACCACAAAAAGAAAAATTGCAGTTTATTGTTTTCAGCCTGCTATGATGTTTTGACTGAGAAAGATATAGTCAATTTTTTCTGCGAGGCACGGAATAATTGCTGTGGCATATTATTTTATTGCACAACACTGCATACAGTAGCCAGCCATTATTAAAACTCAGAAGAAGTCAATAGCACAATGCATGTGATCAGGCACATAGCATATTATTGCACTTTCTTAATTCATGCCAGAACGACGACCACAGGCGTCCTTCTCCAACAAGGTCAGCATCCATCGTGCCTCCTTACCATCGGGCTTCACACCCTCAGCACGTTCAACCTCAGCTTTGTGGTGTTTAAAGCAACCTCAAGTGCGTCTTACGGTTCCAGGGATAAGAAAGAAGACCGTCCTGCCTACCTTGGCCTTGAAGCAAGCAGCTCTGGATTGTTTGCACACTTTCTACTTTGATCGAGTCCACATATATACGGATGGTTCTTCCACTCAGACCAGCTCCACCAGCGCAGTGGTTATACCATCATGATCACTAAGCATCCAATACAAGATTTCTCACTTGACAACATCGACCGGTTCGGAGCTTGTTGCCCTCCGAGGTGCCGTTGATTATATTAATAACCAACCGGCTAATCGGTGGGCAATATTCTGCGATTCAAAGGCGGCCTTACAATGTCTTCTGTCATCTCTTCGTCGCGAATCATGGGAACAACTCGTGTCGGAGATACGAGAAATGCACCGTCACGTGATCAAGAAAGGACACGACGTCGTGTTTCAGTGGCTGCCTGGTCATTGCGGTATCTCCGGCAATGACCTCGCTGACGAAGCTGCTAGGAAAGCCCACGAAGGAGCAACCCTTGTTTCTATACCTTTATCGCGGACCGACGCAGCCCAACACTTAGGCAAGCTAGCGCACTCTTTTGACATTGGAAAAGTGGCACACACGTGAATTCACTCAACATCGATTGCATTCCCTCGATCCCTCTATGCAACTGCGGCTGTTACCAGGTCTTCTGCGAAATGAGGAAACAGTGCTGTGCCGCTTACGTTTGGGCGTCGCATTCACCAGTGCATATGCATTTTTGATTGGAATGGCTGATAGCGCCGAGTGCAATGTCTGCGGTGTCGAGGAAACCATAGAACACCTAATGTGCTACTGCCCATCTTTTGAAGATGAAAGGCAAGACCTCTGCAGAGCTCTCAATCAGCAGATGGAAAGCCGTTCACCTTGAACAAGATCGCAGCTACAAAAGGCCACAAAAGCGCTGCTGCGATATTTGAAAGATACCGGATTGAGTCAGCGTCTGTGATACAGACTGAGTGACCGACTGATATCCCCAGTGGACTTTCTCTTCGTTTAATCTTTCCGTCTCCCTTTCCCCAGTGTAGGGTAGCCAACCGGGCTCAGTCCTGGTTAACCTCCCTATCTTTCATTTATCATTTTCTCTCTCTCTTCTTAATTCATGCCCTTTTTTTAATTGCACGAAAGCTACTGCACTAAAATAGTATACTAGTACATACTTAAAAAGCACAATTTTATACTACGATAATAATCAATCATTCAAATTTTTATTGTAGTGCCCAGGAACAGCTAGAGAGCCTTCGTACTGGTGCACTTAACGAGCACTATGTGTGACAAAATGTAGAGAAAACATGAATGTAGTAGACAAAAAAATGGAAGATAGAGAAACAAATAGGGAAAAAAGGAAACGTGGAAAAGTAAAAGGGAGTTAATCCTACGTGATTATCTACAGATACACAAAACACAGGAAATGAACTCTGAAGTATGTTTTGGAGTCGAGTCTTATTAGCACAAACTTGTAACAAGCCCAGGCAACGAATGTGGAATGCTACCTGGTATACTGTTGCGGCACAAACAAATGCATATGATCAAGAAGCTTTAAGGAATGTATAATGTGATGGACCACCTTATACAGGAACAAAAGGTGCAATTAAGACTTGAATCTAGAGGTGCGAGTTGAAGTATATTTGAGAAGGCTCAACTGTGGTCACCAGAATGGCAAAAGTGGTGCTTGAAGAAAGACATCAATTTATTCTGGATGCGTTCAATGAGGTCAGAATTAGATTTGCTCATTGCACCCCTCTCCTACAGAGGCATACTCTAGTAGTTGGAGGCACACAGCAGAATTTCAGAAACACAACAGGTGAGTGGAAATCATGCAATATACGGCATGCGATTCCAAGAGCGTGAAGGGCATCTTGTGTAATTATCTATGTGAAGAGAAGCTTAGCATTTTGTCGAAGTACACACAAAGATCTTTCATTTCATCCACCCTAAGGAGTGGAGCATCACGTAGGGTGTATCAAAATTTCACATGGTGCGTTTTGTGCATATAACTTAATGCCATAGTGTTGGAAGCATTTAAGAGTACTTATTGCTTCTGCACCAGTTTGAGAGTGAAAAAATGTCTTTTTGGAAGTCGATGCAGTGGTGAACACTGTTGACAGTCTGAAATAGTTTTAAGTTGTCGGCACACGAAGTCATGCTGTTCATTTATTAAAATGCTCTTAGCACTAACAGAAAGCGAGGAATCCCATATCGATTCAAACACCTCACGCACTGAAGAGGATAGATATAGGTCGGCAGTTAGTAACTGCACATCTAGCACCTGATTTGTGCATGGGCAATGTTCATGCTACCTTCCGAGTGCTACAAAAGGTACTAGACTTTAGGGAACTATTGAAGATGCTTGTGAGAACGAGGAACAAGTATGCTACCATACGTCTTAACCCTTTCAGACACCACTTTATCCCGTTGATTGAAAAGTTGCTTTCACCACATCTCTTGCATCCTCAAAATCGTAGAAAGTGTACAGCTGCAGCAAATATTAAGAATTTTCAATTGTTTAGCGAGATTTGTCAAGTTTACAAAATTTCGACTCCATGCGAAAACTCACTACAGGAACACAAAATATGAAAACATGTACTATTTCGTGTTTTGAAAAGCATGAAAAGCACTTATCCAGCCACTTGACAATTATGCCTGGTGCATGACATCGTAAAAAATAATGAAAGAAGTGAACCCGCTACATACAACATACTAACACAGAGTAACAACACCCAGCCGTCTACCTTCCCACTCATTTTGTTAAAACATTCTGCACATTATTCAAAATTGCAGCACAGTTCCAATAATAAGTGTTTCAAGATGTATGAAACACATTTTAAATACCATTACTTTCATCAGTGCTTTTGCTATTGATGCATGCTCCTGCTGTGCCCAATTGTGTAGACAGCGTCTCAAAGGGTTAAGCTCTGTGGAGGAAATACCATCAACACCACAAGAAAGGGAAAGTTTAAGGCAAAGTTTAAGGCACTTCATATACATGGAAACGAGGTTTTCATTGACTGTTAGCATACACTGCGCCAGACTGAGAAGGAAGGTTACTTGAAGCATATTTCACACCATATAGCAAACAGAAATGTTCTGCAAAGGCATCAGCAGTGTTCGAGACAACACCACTATTTTCATGAAGAAGACGTACATCTTTGGCAGTCCTTTTAGAAGAGAGTGCCCACAAAGCTCCAGAAATTATGTGTCACACTGGCTTCAACACAATGTGGTCAAAGTGATGATTGTAATAATAATAATAATAATAATAATAATAATAATAATAATCTTAGTGGTAACTTGGCACACTAGACTAAAAAGAAGGCTGATGCCTGTATGTTAGAGCATCTGATAACCAGCCATCTAAAGCAGGAATTTGCAGGATACAGAAGACACTTCCTTCCCCTCCACGTGCACACACACTTGCTCAATAACACAGCACGGCACACACGCACACATTCGACAGGTGCACAACACACAAGAGTGCCAATGAAGTCTGGTTTCAAGGAAGGAGAATCCAAATCGCCAGGGGGGTGGAGAGAAAGCTCTGCATGCCAGATATAATCATGGAGCTGTGGTGTCGGGCCATAGAGACATGATGAGGGCTCAGGCTGTGCTGACCACTTGTTCAGACGAACTGAAGAAAGATTAGTGCTGTCCAGAGAGACGTCAAAAACCCTGCAGGATAGACTAGTGCAATGTTGCGTTGGTATTGCAGGGTGTGCTACTTGAGGGGTTTGAGGCAACCCTCGAAGGCTGGCATGAGCTTGTGTCAACCGAAAAGACGGGAGTAAAGGGTGCGTATTGTCCGGCGCTGAACAAGCTTAAGTTTGTTAGCGTCGCGAGTTTGGTACAGGAACTATACTGATGAGCAGTACTCAAGTCGTGACAGAATGATAGAAGTGTACAGTGCTCGGAAAACCTTAGGTCATCAGGGAAGGGAGACACAGGACACAAACCCAAGAAAGGGCTGGTGCTTACATACAGTGCTGGTGACATATGCGGAAAAGTTGAGAGAACAGCTAAATGCTACACCCAGAATGGGAAGGGCCCGAACAGTCTTTATAGAAGTGCCTCCAAGGAAGAAGGTTGGACGTGCAGCAGTTTCGTTGTGGCTGATACGCATGGCAGCACTTTTTACGGTGCTACTACAAAGTTTGATATTGTAGGCCCAGTCGTTCACCTTTACGGAATGTATTTATTGTAAGCACATATGCTGTGGATCGGCATATTGTTGTTGTGGAAGCGTTAACTTGTTAATCAAACACATTCTGCGCAGATGCATTAGTAACTTGGTTTTGAGTAGATCTTTGTCCTGACTACAATTTATAGTATCGCAGCAAGAAACATTTTAGTAGAGGCTGAAGGGATTCCAGCAGTTTAAGCATACTGACTGCACAAAACACTGATGACACCTTTTCACCTTCCCCACAATGCACTCACACCATCTACACTTTCCATAAGCAAAAAGTGAGATAAAAAATCA
Source organism: Dermacentor andersoni (assembly GCF_023375885.2). Taxonomy (NCBI): domain Eukaryota; kingdom Metazoa; phylum Arthropoda; class Arachnida; order Ixodida; family Ixodidae; genus Dermacentor; species Dermacentor andersoni. The sequence continues at coordinate 271,695,872 of NC_092814.1, forward strand.
ATTACGGTTTCATTGACTCAGTACTTGCTGCTTCTGAAGCGGGCATCGAAGCAATCGTGGTATACGCTGCTACATGCATAGGTCTTGCATGATGCAGGTTCTGCTATGCACTGCACACAGGGCACACGTTGCAAACAGATAGTTTATTTTTGCAGTGCTCAACTATAACGACACACTTACTCAAATATGACTGCGTTGCCACGTATGCTTCAGTGCGTCAGTGTTCTTGATTGCTACACGAGCGATTTATCCCCAACTAGCCCAAAAGACGGTCGCACTTGAAAGAAGTGAGTGAATGAGTACGGTGAACTTGTACTGAACTGGATTCACATGCCGAATAAAAGAGCGCAATGTCATCTGAAACAGGCGGCACGGCTGATTATGTAAGTACTTCCAATAGTTCGGCTACTAGTGTAGTTCGCTTTCGGGAGTTATCTTTACCACTGGAAACAGCGCAGAGCTTGCCCGTTAAACTTGAGTCAACCGACACCACACGAAACACGCCGCGGTTGACCAACCCAACTTCCACACGGTTCATTAACCACATCACAGGTCACACGAAGTCAAGAGTGCCATATTTTAAATCACTGCAGCACCAAACGGACCTGAAAATTCATTTCCTTCGACAGATTTCTCAGGTGAGTTCGTTCACTCGCCAGTTACGAACTCGATGGACGCGCTAGGCCTACGCGTAACGTAAACAACATCGGCGATAGGCGAGTGTTGATTATCCAGACTTCGGAGCTCGTAAACGTGTTTCCATTCGTTTTGAGCACAACAAAATGCACATACAACAAGCACAGACGTTGCGGCAATCGTGATTCGGTTGGCTGTTTTAGCAGACGATCGTACCGAGCCCGGCGGAACCCAGTGGGCAGGTTGGATTAGTCGGCGTCGTTCGAAGTCGCTTCGGATCCACGTCGCACTGCCACAACCTACGGTCGTCGGTCGGTTGATCGTGTCGTTGTCGGCCTACTTTTACAACACTGTCTTTCAGGAACACTGTCGCGCGCGTCGTGCGTCCAAAACACTCGGACGATCGCTGGTGCCGGCGTCTCCGCACGGTCGGCCATTACAGTCCTAGCAGCCGGAGGCTCCGCAGCCTCCGATTGGTTGACGCCTGCGAGGCGTCGCAGCCTCCCATTGGTGCACGCCGGCGCAGCTTCGCCGCGCGCCGGCAAACTTCTAGCATCGGCAGTAGACGTAATCGCTGCGCGACGTTCCGCTTCAGCGAGTTCCCGACCGACGCTTTGACGCATTTGACCCTTCGGCGCGCGCCGAAGCTTTCCAGCGCGTGCCAGTGGTTGGGGCATTATCGTTGGCATGACGAGGAGTCACGACAGAAGCTTGTTGCGCTCACGTCACGAATTCCATGCCTGTGTTTTATGTTCTACTAATCTTGTTTTCAGGACTGTAGCTGCAAAGGTTGGCCGCGCGTTGACGCACGGGGTGCATCCCAGAGCGTAACCACATGTCTTTCTGGCGGAACAAGACAACGGTGACCACACTGCGGGCTGCTGCCGGTGAAACACTGTCAAATACTTACTACGCCCACCTACGTAGACCTACTGTAGCATTTCTCTAGAGATGCGACAAAGTGCTACAAAACTGTCAGTTTTTATCTTAAATGCTAGGGTGTTCTCGTTGCGCTGGCCACTAGTGCGCAGCTCGAGCTTGGCCGCGCGGCGGAGCGCGGGGTGCAGCGAGAACGAAAACGCTCGCGTCTGGCGAAACGAGACACCGCGGCAACCGTACACTACGAGTTGAGGCAGGCGAAAGCTGAGCAAATACTTCCGACCCCCCCCCCCCCCTCCCACGTACTACATATACTCTATATCAGAGCCACGCCGTTCTTCGCGCTGCTGTAATACACTGTCGCAAGCTATATTTCTTCGAACTCATCGATTCTCCGTAGCAAAACAAATAAAAGAATGCACATGAGCAAATAGCTTTCGTTTTCTTACCTATACGTGGCTCCAGAAGAAGTCACTGCAACGAAATGCGCACTGCACACTTTCACCCATTCCACCTCCTTTGCCGCATCTTTGGGGAACGAGTGGATTTCACTTGCCACAGCTCCGTTGGTACATTGTGGCACGCAGCACGTGCGATCGCTTTTGAATTTCATCTTGCACAAACGATGCGTGAAAAGAGATAATCAAACATTCTGGCCGCCACGACGAAAGCAACCAAATGTGCTACAGCCGCGCCACCTGCGGTCACTCCGATACTCCTTGAAAAACAATTCGTCGATAGCCGCGGGATGGTGTTACAATATAAGGAACTTGCAAGTACGGCTAGTTTCCGCTGAGCGGAATCGACCCCGGTTTGAACTCAATGTGGGCGGCTGTCGAGTATTCAAGTTTATGCATTTCAACTTCCGAAGCATGCTTGGGTTCATATTCGGCAGGACTAAATAGGAATAACGGGAATACAAACGAAAGCACTGCCGTAATCTCGTTACGGTGGGATGTATTCGTCTAGAGGCCCATTGCACGGTAAACGGTTTTATCGCGAAGGTGCCCGAAAGGCCATCATCACATTTCGACGACTTGAGGGTGCCAGTCGCGCCTGAGTCGTTGTTGGCATCGGTGTCCTGGCCAGGAAGCGTACAGTTACACGAAACGACAATCACGACTGAGAAACGCAGAAAAAAAAAAAAAGCATTTCGGCTCGCTTCATGCAGCGTGCCTCGCTGCGTTCCGCCCCAACGCCCCAACGAGAGATATAAGGGTTGGACAAAAACGTTTAAAATTACGAAAAAAAAAAACGGGATTTTTTTTTTCAACCAGGATGAAATTGAAAGAAAAAAACAAAAACTAGGTGCTTCCCCGCAGAAATCTGTTGCGATGCGGCTCCTTCCGACGTATTTAAAGCTTTGGTCAAAAGAAGGAGTTTGGGAGTCTGCTAAGCACTTGTTTCCATCCACTTGGTGGCAATGACTTTTCTTCAACCAACCCTGTCGCGTACTGCAGATTCCCCCTTCTTCTGTGGCATGTGAAAGAAACTGGTCCAAGATGGGAACTGTGCACATCAAGCTGTGCAACAGGCTCGCAGGGGATCGCGTGCAAAAACTTGTGTACGTGCACTAACGTTGGCGCGTCAAGCGGAAATAAATCGGACACAGATTGATACAAATGTCGGTCTTGACGTTTTGATGTGAAATCAATTCCTTGATGTGAAATGGTGACTATATTTTGAACCCGGAAGTTCTGCTGGGACTTTTGGGATGCAATAATGTAACGATTATATTATTTTCAGTGTTACAGAAATAAGTGTGTCGGCTTTTTCATTGCTCTGTGCGCAATCGTCTTTATTTGTTCAGTTTTTCGTATTTTTCTAAAAAAAATACATGAAAGTTTTTTTTTTCAAGGCCCTCGAAATTTCATGAAATTTTACATCTCTAGCCTCAACGCTGTGCATTTTGTTTGTCGTGGAGCCCGCTAAGGTGGGGCCAAAACGAAATGCAAAGTGGGGATTGCCGGCGCCTTTTGCAAGGCTAGGTCCGCTTGCAGCAAGCAACGCCCCTCCTCCTTCTTCTTCTTTTTCTTCGTGATTTGGGAGAGGGAAAATACGCTCAATTCTGCAGCCCATATGGGAGCACGGCGCAGCGTACTGGGGATGGGGGCGGGGAATGAAAGATGAGAGGATAGAGGGGGAAAGGGAGAGTAGGTTTCAGGCAGCAGACGTCCTCTCCTTGTTAATCTGTCTCGCTCACTCCATCCACTTTCTCTTGCTGTGTTCGCTTTCTACCCCACTACATGCTCATCCCACTGCTGGCCTTTGTTCAGCTTAGTACACTGTAGTTCAGCCGTAGGCTAGACAGGTGCGGCATGACGATATTACAGCGCACCTTGCTCATCCTTCGACTTGTCCACTGCTGCACCTGGTGTCTTGCACCCCGTGTTGGAGGGCGCGGGGTGGGGGGGGGGGGGGGCGGCGAGGTTCGTTGTTCGTTGAAAACGTGTGTAATGTACATGGTAGGAGCGGCGGCAGACATTTCCAATGAACTTCGGGGGCGTAGCAACAATGCCCTCTGGAATTCCCTGGCCATCGACACAATGCCCTCTGGAATGGGTGTAATTACGCGTGAGCCCCCTCCCCGCAAAAACTTCGCAGAAGCTGTAACGCTTACCCTTGCACACACGTGCAGCAGCCCAGCAGGGAGATAGAATGGTAGACAGATGAGACAGAGAATGCGCAAAGCCAACGCCGTGGCGAAGCGGGTGAATAACGAACGACCTTTCGTTCGTGGCAGCTTGCATAGATGGAAATATCACGCGTGAAGGGAAAGGCGCTGTCAAAAAGCACGCTTTGTTTCGGTTTTCTTCAATAAAAGAAACGCTACCAGTAGAGATGGCGACAGTTGCGGACAAACGGTAAATAACAATCAATCAATCAACCAATCAATCAATCAATCAATCAATCAATCAATCAATATTTGGTTTAGCGTGCCGAGGAACAACCATGACGTCTAAGTGCTGGCGCGCGCATACATAAAAAAAAAACAGCAGAGGAGCGTAAGGAAGAAAAACGAACGCATATAGAAGAACAATATTGACAAGAACAGTGTACATAGAACAAGGCGCCACGTGAATTAAAAAAAAGAAGGAGAAGGGCAGTTGAACAATACGTGAAATTATGACGCAACAACGCAAAGCTCGGAAAAGAACGACAATGAGTTATACATAATATCGACATCCTGAAAACACGCGTTGACCCTGTATTCTGTGGACGGTTGAGTGTTGGTGCTGACAGGCAGCGAAATGGAAAGATAGGTGTTCTCTGGTTATCTTGCGCGGCATACATACCATGATGGAGTTCGGTGGAAGTGAGGATGCCATGAAGGAGTTTGCAGAGAAACAGGTCAGGGTGATTACGTCGGCAGCGAAGTGCTGTGGCAGTAATCCACCAGTGCTAATAATAATAATAACAATAATAATAATAATAATAATAATAATAATAATAATAATAATAATAATGGTACGGCACGTTCTTGCTATTTCTGAAAAGTATACACCGTGCAAGTTTGTCCGTGCCGACAACAGACGCAGGGCGTGCAGACGCAAAGGCGCAATAAGCCACCGCTGTGTCTAAACGGAAACACTCCCCAAGTGGTGGTTCAGCCTAATCCTGCAACATGGGAGGCCGTGTTGTGTTACGAAAGTCCGGGTGGCCAGCGGGCGCCGGTCCGTCGGACGCGGCAGCAGCTATTTCTCCTAAGGTTTCAATAAAAGGGTTTGTCTATCTCACTCACCATGCGAAGCGCCGCGCGATGCAATACTAACGTTCTCGCAGGCTACGGACAATGGTAGCAAACACGTTCGGTGCATCGAACAATAATAGCTTCCACGACGAGGCGCGCGCGTCCCGCGAAAGGAACGACGGTGACTATGGAAACACCACCGGGCTCCAACGCGATCTACGGAATACCCGTACTATGGGGTCCCTAAAAATACCCATACCGAGCGGCGGCTGTCCCTAACAAAATTCCAGAGATGTGTTGATGGTTTTCGGGAAAAGGACTAGGGACTTCGAGAAAGCAGGAGTATTGGGGGCGAGGGCTCACGGAGTCGCCTTCTGTCGGTAGCGCCTAGCTTGCGTAGTATGAGGAATAACGCGGCGTGCTCCTCATAGCTTTGGTTGTGGGCGCTCAATAATATCACCACGCGGGAGCCCTCCGGGACATTTCTGTAAGTATTCTCTAACTAGGATAGTTTTTTTTTACTATCAAAATAATCTTAGGCAGCGAGAAAGCACAGAATGGTTGCAGACGCTCCTCTTACGGAATACGTACCGTGAACGCCCACAGCGCGCGGTGGCCGCGATTTAGTCCCCCGAACTGCTAGATTATTGCATGGCAAGTCGGCACTCGCTGAGAACAAACCATGCAAAATATGTTCTTACAGTGGGTTGTCTGTATAACCAGATGGGACATGAACAAGGAAGCCTCACTGCAGTGATCGCACGGGTTCGCAGCGACCAACTGCGCATCTGCATGCATGCCCACGCACAATGTTTCGCTTCGTGCCGTGAGCTTCAGGCCGTAGTTATCAGCATTTGACAATACACAAGCAACCATTGCTGCATGGACCATCAGAGCTGTTCAAAAATCGTTATAACTAAGGACTTCAACGCTTACGGCGCCTTGTAATGTGCCGCCGCAACGATTCAATCTTTTTTTCTTCTAAATTCTTGGATGTTTCAATATCATTTCTCAATTTCCTTCGCACTGTATGTTTGTCGGTCTTCTGAGAGAGCAGTTTCCCGCAGGTTATTTTTCTTAATCCAGTACATTCATTGTTTGGTGCTAACACAAACATGAGCACATAGGTCATGCCTTTTTTTTTTAATGTGCTTCTTAGCGTTCCCTTTCCATTCCAATGAACTTGTCAGTGTCTAGCATCAACAAGTTCATAGACCAAAGCTTCATGACATTAGCCGGGCAGTGTGCAAGGGCGACCCTTCTCCTCTCCTTGCTAATCTGTCTCTCTCACTCCATCCACGGTCTCTTGCTGTGTCCGCTTTCTACCCCACTACATGCTCATCCCACTGCTGGCCTTTGTTCAGCTTAGTACACTGCAGTGCAGCCGTAAACTTGACAGGTGCGGCATGACGATATTACAGTGAAGCTTGCTCATCCTTCGACTTGCCCACTGCTGCACCTGGTGTCTTGCACCCCGTGTTGGAGGGCGCGGGAGGGGGGGGGGGGCAACGAGGTTCGTTGTTCGTTGAAAACGTGTGTAATGTACATGGTAGGAGCGGCGGCAGACATTTCCAATGAACTTCGGGGGTGTAGCAACAATGCCCTCTGGAATTCTTTGGGCATCGACACAATGCCCTCTGGAATGGGTGTAATTACGCGCGAGCCCCCTTCCCGCAACAACTTCGCAGAATCTGTAGCGCTTACCCTTGCACACACGTGCAGCAGCCCAGCAGGGAGATAGAATGGTAGACAGATGAGACAGAGAATGCGCAAAGCCAACGCCGTGACGAAGCGGGTGAATAACGACCTTTCGTTCGTGGCAGCTTGCATACATGGAAATATCGCGCGAGAAGGGAAAGGCGCCGTCAGAAAGCACGCTTTGTTTCGGTTTTCTTCAATAAAAGAAACGCTACCTGTAGAGATGGCGACAGTTGCGGACAAACGGTAAATATCAATCAATCAATCAATCAATCAATCAATCAATCAATCAATCAATCAATCAATCAATCAATCAATCAATCAATCAATCAATCAATCAATCAATCAATCAATATTTGATTTAGCGTGCCGAGGAACAACCATGAGGTCTAAGTGCTGGCGCACGCATACATGAAAAAAAAAAGAACAGCAGAGGAGCGTAAGGAAGAAAAACGTACGCATATAGAAGAACAATCTTGAAAATAACAGTGTACATAGAACAAGGCGCCACGTGAATTAAAAAAAAGAAGGAGAAGGGCAGTTGAACAATACGTGAAATTATGACGCAACAACGCAAAGCTCGGAAAAGAACGACAACGATAATAATAATATATGGGGTTTTACGTGCCAAAACCACTTTCTGATTATGAGGCACGCCGTAGTGGAGGACTCCGGAAATTTCGACCACCTGGGGTTCTTTAACGTGCACCTAAATATAAGTACACGGGTGTTTTCGCATTTCGCCCCCATCGAAATGCGGCCGCCGTGGCCGGGATTCGATCCCGCGACCTCGTGCTCAGCAGCCCAACACCATAGCCACTGAGCAACCGCGGCGGGTAACGACAACGAGCTATACATAATATCAACATCCTGAAAACACGCGTTGACCCTGTATTCTGTGGACGGTTGAGTGTTGGTGCTGACAGGCAGCGAAATGGAAAGATAGGTGTTCTCTGGTTATCTTGCGCGGCATACATACCATGATGGAGTTCGGTGGAAGTGAGGATGCCATGAAGGAGTTTGCAGAGAAACAGGTCAGGGCGATTACGTCGGCAGCGAAGTGCTGTGACAGTAATCCAACAGTGCTAATAATAATAATAACAATAATAATAATAATAATAATAATAATAATAATAATAATAATAATAATAATAATAATAATAATAATAATAATAATGGTACGGCACGTTCTTGCTATTTCTGAAAAGTATACACCGTGCAAGTTTGTCCGTGCCGACAACAGACGCAGGGCGTGCAGACGCAAAGGCGCAATAAGCCACCGCTGTGTCTAAACGGAAACACTCCCCATGTGGTGGTTCAGCCTAATCCTGCAACATGGGAGGCCGTGTTGTGTTACGAAAGTCCGGGTGGCCAGCGGGCGCCGGTCCGTCGGACGCGGCAGCAGCTATTTCTCCTAAGGTTTCAATAAAAGGGTTTGTCTATCTCACTCACCATGCGAAGCGCCGCGCGATGCAATACTAACGTTCTCGCAGGCTACGGACAATGGTAGCAAACACGTTCGGTGCATCGAACAATAATAGCTTCCACGACGAGGCGCGCGCGTCCCGCGAAAGGAACGACGGTGACTACGGAAACACCACCGGGCTCCAACGCGCTCTACGGAATACCCGTACTATGGGGTCCCTAAAAATACCCATACCGAGCGGCGGCTGTCCCTAACAAAATTCCAGAGATGTGTTGATGGTTTTCGGGAAAATGACTAGGGACTTCGAGAAAGCAGGAGTATTGGGGGCGAGGGCTCACGGAGTCGCCTTCTGTCGGTAGCGCCTAGTTTGCGTAGTATGAGGAATACCGCGGCGTGCTCCTCATAGCTTTGGTTGTGGGCGCTCAATAATATCACCACGCGGGAGCCCTCCGGGACATTTCTGTAAGTATTCTCTAACTAGGATAGTTTTTTTTTTTTACTATCAAAATAATCTTAGGCAGCGAGAAAGCACAGAATGGTTTGCAGACGCTCCTCTTACGGAATACGTACCGTGAACGCCCACAGCGCGCGGTGGCCGCGATTTAGTCCCCCGAACTGCTAGATTATTGCATGGCAAGTCGGCACTTGCTGAGAACAAACCATGTAAAATATGTTCTTACAGTGGGTTGTCTGTATAACCAGATGGGACATGAACAAGGAAGCCTCACTGCAGTGATCGCACGGGTTCGCAGCGACCAACTGCGCATCTGCATGCATGTCCACGCACGATGTTTCGCTTCGTGCCGTGAGCTTCAGGCTGCAGTTATCAGCATTTGACAATACACAAGCAACCATCGTTGCATGGACCATCAGAGCTGTTCAAAAATCGTTATAACTAAGGACTTCAACGCTTACGGCGCCTTGTGATGTGTCGTCGCAACGATTCAATCTTTTTTTCTTCTAAATTCTTGGATGTTTCAATATCCTTTCTCAAGTCCCGTCGCACTGTATGTTTATCGGTCTTCTGAGCGAGCAATTTCCCGCATCTTATTTTTCTTAATCCAGTACATTCATTGTTTGGTGTTAACACAAACATGAGCACATAGGTCATGCCTTTTTTTTTTTAAATGTGCTTCTTAGCGTTCCCTTTCCATTCCAATGAACTTGTCAGCGTCTAGCATCAAGAAGTTCATAGACCAAAGCTTCATGACATTAGCCGGGCAGTGTGCGCCGGCGAAAGTCTCAGTGCGCGCTTTCTGCTACCCACCGCGAACATTGCAGCCCCGACGTCAAAGCAGAAATCTTCCTCGCGGTAGCGCTTACTGCACACCTGATGGTAGCCGATGGCTGCTTGCCGGTTGTAAGTTTTGTGATACAAGCTTCGCGTAGCTTCTTGTTCTTCAGGTACACGTGAACGCTGGCACCGCGCTCCGATTGATACGTCCGGCACTGCGGCATTAGCCTACGATGCTGGACGACTTAAAAGGCAGCCACTACCTATTATATTGCTTTCAAGTGTTGTTAAGCAGACACCCGAAGCGGGAAAACTTATCCACTTAATCAGAACCGCAGCGCAGGTGGGACTTTAAGCTTTCGTTTTCAGCTTGCTTGGGCGCTTTCGAAGCAGACGACGCGGCCGCTGTGTCCACGTGATCCATCAGGCCGCGTCACGCCGACTGCGGCACCAGCTTTTGCAATGGTGGAGCTCGCCTCCAATATTTAAGTGCCGCGCAAAACTGAGAGAGATAGTCGCGTATCTACTACTCCTAGTGAGTGTAAATGCTGCTCATTTTTCAGCAGCCCTTGGTTAATGTTTGCTACAACGCCTAAATCAGTGTGGCACGTTTGACATGCAACTGGACCAGATTCGCGCCAAGAGCGTAGACCGGCAAGTTCCGCATGTCACATACGGTTCTCTTCCGATCGAGGTACGGCAACGGCAGTCTTTCAGTTTGCTATGGTTGACATTTGAACTCGTGAGTATAGAAATAAAGGTTTCAGAATTATAGGGCACTAAAGAGAAACACTAAATTTGTTTAGACTAATCAAGAACTCTTTAAAAACTGTATTTTTGTTAATTTCGCGTGGTAGGTCATTTTTCCATTTCTTGAATTCCGCGCGAGAAACCCCAACGCCGGCCTGTCAGTGGGACTTCGCGGATGTCAAAATATTTATTTTCGCATCTGGGCCTTTGCTTTTCACGAAATGCTAAACAAATGCGAAACGTTTTTTAGATGCGCTACGCGATGACAGCATACAATATTGAGTTCCAAGAACGCCTACGTGATGCAAAATTTACTCGCAGTATTAGCGACATTGGACCAAATTTAGCGACTTCTTTGTCTTTGTTTAGCTACACGCTCGAATAAACGCTGGTAACACTGCTTAGCGCGGCAGGTTGCAAAATTGTTCAATATGGGAGACGAGTGGATGAGGAAAGCGGGCGGGGGATGAGAAACCAGAATGAGCGTTGAAGTTACACGTGGGACGGTCCCCATAAGTTCGAAACCTGCATGGAAGCAAAGCACTTCATCACTAAACGTCAGAGTCAAAATGCAGACTATGGGAAGGTCCCACTCTCACATCAATTCGTAAGTTTTCGCACTTCTTTGAATATACTTCACAAACAAACGACGACACCTAGCGTTCGCAGACGCGTACACATGACGAGAGAAAAAGACAACCACGCACGCTATCTATCTATCTATCTATCTATCTATCTATCTATCTATCTATCTATCTATCTATCTATATATATATATATATATATATATATATATATATATATATATATATATGACTAGCAACAGAGTTCAATGAAACACTTGGTTCGGAAAGAAAACAAAATCAACACGCGCATGCGCCATACAAAACCAAGGCAGTCGTTAAAAGAGCATGAAAACCTTAAAGAATATCGCTGAATTACACATTCTAACGGCGGCATATTTAAAAAAAAAAAAAGCCAGTTCTTTGCAGGATAATGATACGGAGGGTGAATGATGGAGGGTGATACGGAGGGCGCGCACTGATTGTAACCGTTGAAGCTTACGAAATCCAAAAACACGGTTACAATCAGTGCGTGAGCCTATCCGTATTGCCTGTCTTGCAAAGAACTGGCTTTTCTTTTTTTTAAAAAAATGCCGCCGTTAGAATGTGTCATTCACCGATATTCTTTAAGGTTTTCATGCTTTTTTAGCGAGTGCCTTGGTTTTGTACGGCGCATACGCGTGTTGATTTTCTTTTCTTTCCGAACCAAGTGCATCATTGAACTCTGTTGCTAGTCCCAGCGTGTGTGGATGTCTTTTTCTCTCATCTTGTGTTTGCGTCTTCGAAGGCTGGGTTTTGTCGTTTGTTTATCAAGCTATGTACCAACAGGCCCAGCTCCAGATTCTTCTGCGTTTTGAAAATATGTTCTATCAGAAAATAATTCCCGGTTGCACCTTTCGCCTTCTAGTGAAAAAGCATGAAAGTGGCTTCCTTTCGTTTTTTTTGTTTTCGCAATATATAATTTGTTCTGGCATGCATTTCAAGGAAAAAACTTCTCTCGGCACTACTAGGCTAGGGAGGGTGGGGCTCGTACCATTGACCTCTAAATGACCCTTTTTAGAATGACACACGCCATCAGGGTCAGCGCCTTGAGCGTCGCACTCTTGGCACCGCAGACAGGGCTCACAGGAAAAGGGAGAGGGTCCCCAAGAAACAGCCGAAACCTTGAAAGCTGAGCTAGCCACGCCCGTGATCAGACGAACGAAGGAAAGTTCAGGGAACTGCCCTCGCTATCTTCTGTAGGACCGGCGGCGGGTTTTGATAAGACAAGAACTTATACGCCATGACCCTGTCACACGGACACCCGCAAACTCCTTTTAGCTCCGTCGTCTTTAGCTCGAGGGAGATACACTCGGTGTCACATGGCCGCCCTTCCGCTAAGAGAGATTAACGGAGCTTTTGGTCAATGTAGCTCGGCGATCTCCCTCGGCGGCTGAAGGGAGTACTCTCGTGCCCATACTGGTTGTTGTACAACTGGGAATTGAATGACTATTTGCAATAAAATAATGTTGCCTATAATAAGAACATCTATATTAAATTAAATAAAAGTTCAAGCACAATTCAGCAACAGGCATGCTTGTTGCTGCACAATACTATCGACGTAGGCCGCTTATCCCCTTGTTTTTCACGTATTTCAAGGCGTTTACATGAACCCGACAGAAGCGGGCCTAGTCGGCTTGTCGGGCTGGAATAAATCTGTCGAGTTCGTGTAAACGCTAGCGGTTTGAGCTGAACAAGCATCGAGTCGGGCTAAGTCAGCCCGACTGCATAGGGTAGGTTAACCCAGCCCGAGCCGTTTGCAGCACACATGTAAACGCGAACGCCTTGGGCCTGTTAGCGCCGAGACTTAAGCGGGACGACTGCAACGTCGCGATTCAGGCGCCGGCAGCGGGAATAGTAGAGTTTTAGTTTAGGGAGCTCAAGGCGTAGGGGCCCCTAGCGCTAGGGTGCGTTTGCGTTGGCCTACGCAAGCAGAAACACGTTATATGTTAGCGACCCCAAACGCAAGCCGCAGTGAGGTCGCATGCGCTCTCAACGCCATCAACGTCTGATATTTGCTGCGGTATTATTTTTTAAAACATGAAATCAAGCATATGCAGTAAAGCACATGAGACTATTCTTATTAAAAGCAGTTAATAGAGAGGTTTAGAGTGTCCAGTATTCGGGTAAACGCAGGCGGACGGGGCGTTGGGGCGGAGCCATAAACGGGAGTGTCCTGCATGGTGCAGCCACCTGGTATTTTACCTTGCTGCGGGTGTAAATTTTTGGCAGCAACACGGTTACGCCAGTGCCAAAAATTTACACCAGCAGCGACGTAGAATAGACTTGGTTACGCCTGCGTTTATCCGAATACCGGACACGCTAAACCTCTCTAATATATATAAAAACGACGTCTGTCGACACTTGGCGAAATATTTATAAGAGTATCTGCCCGCCTATGTCACGACTGAGGCCGAGCCGAAGCAATCCAAACATACGTTTGGTAAATTGTAGTTAGACGTCTCGTGCAGCATAATACGTTGTGCTCTGTGTTTTGTTTATTTAGAGCGTCCTGCAGATTTTGACATGCCGCCGTTGCGGCGACAGCGTGCCATCTTCCTTACCACGTCGGCCGTGAATTGCACACGGCGCAGCCATGTTCTCCGCTGTGTGACGGGATGGGCGGCTTGTCTCGGCTGGTCTCGCTTCTCGTAAGTTCTGATACACCGCGAGAGTCACGTCGGTAACGTGACCGCTTAGGGGCAGCGATGTTTTCGGCCGCCCCAACAACCCAAGGACGCAAGTAGACTTAGCGGTCTGCGCATGCGAAGTACCCTCGCCCCTAGTTCTTGCGTACGCAAGCCGCTTGCGTCCCCTAAACTAAAGCTCTCTACTAGTACCAGGACAAGGCCAAGACAAGCACTATGTAGTGCAACCTCAACGTAGTGATAAGAGCAACGAAGACGGCAGCGGGAACCGGAAGCCCAGTTCAAAGGCGTTTACGTCTCGGCTCAACGCTGTGTGCCGACGTTGACCAGACTCGTCAGAAGTGAGTAGATGTAAAAGTGGTCACGTCGGGCTCGGTCAGCCAGATTTTTTATTCGACCCGCTCGCGTCGGGTTCATGTAAAGGTAGCCCTTTGTCGTACCATAGTCGTGCAGTGGTCGGCGGGGTCACTCATGACTGATATCGGCACAGTACAGAAAATAAAATGGAAGCTCACGAGGTAGCCGTGCACGAATTGTTGCGCTTTCAGCATTCGCAATGCACACGGGCGATAGGTGGCGCGCGAAGTGATCCATGATGGCCGGCGCAGAGATTACAAGAATCGCCGAACTTATTTTCATCGGCTGCGGCAAAAGGCAGCGATGACGCTGCCTTTTTGCAAAGGCAGGTGTATTTAGCAAACGTAATAGATCAGCTTCAAAGCTATATATATCTATATGTAGCTTTGAACTATATCTCATTTACCGCAGTGTCGGTCAAGGCATGCAGCGCTGAAGCTGTTTCTATTCAAGGAGTGCTTGTGCCGACGTTGTACGTTCAAAGCAAGCCTCATGGTAATTCGACTTTATTTTTGACGAAGGCAGTCGTATCAATATGCATGAGCTTTTTGTTGTATTTTTCAGTCATGCTGCCCACACGCATTGTACGCACCACGTAAAGGCATAAATGTCATTCTTTGTTAACACTCCCAGGGTTAGTTCTAGTAGTAAAACATAAATACCGCAGAAAGTGGATGGGAAACGGCGCCGCGGTAGCTCAGTTGGTAAGAACATCGCACGCGCAATGTGTTTTTTTCATCCATCTTGATTTCCATTAATTTATGATTTCTTTAGTTCAATTACTCAGTACAAGTAATTTCCCCTATGCTGTCATTGGTGTCTGTTTCTTGGCTTCTTATGACATTCTTGGCTTCTTCTTTCTTGGCTTCTTATGAATTCCCGCCCCGCGTAAGTTTAAATGACTATCGTGTTCATCCAGCATGGCGTGCTTGTTTGTCGCACGCTACACGGGCGTTTTTGCATTTCACCTCCATCGAAATGCGGCCGTCCTGGCCGGGATGAACAAAATGAGATTGGTTGCTTCTTTTGCTCAACAAGGAGTGGTACTGCGTAGTTCTTCAAGCGCAATAAATTAGAGTGTTAAAAACCCGCCATAGAACTACTTCGCTAAAAAGTAAGACCGGAACAATCCTTCAAAACGCAGCCGCGTGAACGTACGCAGCGTCGCATATGGCCTGTTAAAACTATCGACCGCCTCTAAAACGCAATGCGCTCTTCCTTTTTCGCTGGCACTCGAAAACCAGACACATCTGCCTAACTGGTCTACAAATAATCAACTGTTGCGGTCGCGTTCCGACAACCTTATAACGTCGTAGGGCATGGGGGCGGACTCGTTAGCTTGTCTTTAGTGCCCCCTTGAACGTCCCGTTCATGTAAGCCAAAGCCACAACGTCTGAAAAGCTCAATGCTTATGCTTTTGCGATCGATCTCGCCAATTAGCATTTTGCTTACCGATGCCGTGCCGGAAGAGGTATTTGGCCTCAACAAAGTGCACGATGCAAACCTTCATTGGCGCCGTCCCATGCTTGACGATCGGGAGCTTCCCCGCCCACTACGTTATGGACACGCGTCCGTCGGAAAGGAATGAAGACTTACCTCATCCTTCGCCGCTCGATTGTTGCACTAAGGCATGTAACATATCCTGTTGATTTCAAATTGTTTTATATGCCGTAAATATACAAGCTCTCAACACATCAGAAACGCGCCCGCATAAACATAGTCATACGGAGACATTGTGCGGATAATCGTTGAAGCATCTTTCTCTTTGGCTACTCCACGGCGCGACCGTCTACGTGCATTGAGAATAGTTTGCAGCAGTTCGGCTCATAGAACGCAGGGACTACTTTCCACGCCGCAAAGAAACACTATGGCGCACAGATAAGTGCAGGGTGGCTAGCGTCGCTGTCAGCGCGGCTAGGTTTAGCGAGCGAACTTCGATCTTTAGCGAGTTGTATGTTTTTGCGGGAAGTATATTGAATAATATATGTTCTATGGAAGGAGCGCTAATTATAATAGCTACAACCGTAATTAGAAGTTAGATTTTTGTGCTTGTACAAAGGCCAAACATCGCTAAACGCGCCTCTGGTGCCTTCTTTCACCAACTCGTTTTTGGCCGTGGGACATGGGTATTAGCTAATGCATATGTGATGACATGAAAAAACAATCTGCTCTGCCTTAAAAGGCGGGGTCTCTTTACGATGACCGCTGTAACGTTCGCCGCTAGAGTGAGCAGACACGCCCTCGTAAGAAATGCGTGTTGTTGAGGCACGAGGCATCCACGCGCTGACGCAGTACCAAGCTGCTGCTTTATCGACAGCATTTAGATATTCCAGCTTCTATAGTTCAGATTTTGTGAAACGGTCCTTCACTTTTCAGCAAGCTTGTCCTGCTGGCTTGCTGCGGGATTGTCAACTTTGAGTAGCATCGCGCATGCTCAGGTCTTTGGGGACATTCCTTCGTGTATTATGTAATAATATCTAGTTGAAAACGAACTGTAATCACTTGTTCATTATGGCACCTTCTTCATGGCAACATACTTCCTTAGGTCTGGACGAACACTCACTTCAGCATTTTGATGGGTCTGATGATAGTACATCATCATGTCATCATCATCATCATCATCATCATCATCATCATCATCTATTATTCCCTTGAAGGCCCCTTGCTATGGGTGTCACATTACAATGTGGGGGGCGGAGTGCAATTAGAGAGCACACTTATGTTGCTCACTTACGCAAAGAACAACGTGAGAAGTTTGCAATTGAATTAAAACAGTTGAAGAAATCCGGATTTAAATAGATTAGAGAGCACACATGGTTAAAACAGGAATCACTGAAGTCACACTTGAAGAAATATAGCAGATCATATAAACGGCTGGCCGAAAAACACAATTCTCCCGTAGCCCTAAGAAAATATAAGCAAGAAATATAATTAAAAGCAAATGTAAGGTAAAAAAAAATGCGCCGACGATTAGGTTACTCCCTAATGCGAAATTTGAGCGCAGTTGTACGCGTGTTTTCATCACGCGAATATATTGGCAGGCGCAGACAATCTGTCTCGCGCGGCACGTTGCAAACGGAGCGAAGTGTGGCACGACGACTTCGCTAATCGTGACGCGTGGGCGTGATTCACATCAGGCGCCGCAGAGAGACCTCCGCTCACGTAGCGCTTTGTTTCTATACAGACGACGCGCGCTACTCTGGCGCCATCTCATGGCCACCATCAGCGCAAAGCCCATAGTGCTGGTATGGCCAAAAACACTCTGTTGTCTAGGTGGTGTTGGTATGGCGCGGGAAACTACGCTTTTCTTCTCACGCTTTCGCCATACCCTTCTCCTCCGCTTTCCTCCTCGCACTCCCTTTGCTATCGCCGACTGTCATTCGCGCTCCGCGTTCGCTCCTTAAGCCCCAACCACTGGCACGCGCCGAAAGCTTCGGCGCGCGCTGGCAAGCGAATGCGTCGCTTCGCTTCGGCTGGAGGTAAAGGGCGCGCAACCACTGGAGAAAAGCTCCGACGCGCGCCGAAGCTCGCTCCTCGGCTGCGGCGCACTGTTGCTGGACTACTCCGTCTTCATCCGTCAAAGTCCGGCCTAAAACAGCTTGCTGTAAACTAAGCTCGAAACAATAAGTTATTGATCTGTATGTGCTTTTAGATATTAAAAACAAGTTTGAATAATGAATATACACCTGCCGCAACAGTTTGTTTTTATTTTTGAAGTAACAATAGTGTATAAAATATCGACATCAGCGCTCGCGCGTCGTCTGTCTGCAAGATCGCTTTGCAAACACCTGCACGACGATGCCATATATCAAAAACTGTTGCACCATTTCATTTTTTGGTAGCTTATTGCACAGCCAACTATGTAAGATATAGGCGTGCAATGTGTAACTGAAAAAAATCTGTGTTGGAAATATTGCCACGTAGTAGTGACGGTAAATGAATAGTGCCGGCTCAATCGCAACGATAGCGGCGAGCAATGTCGGCAATCGTAGAAAATCTCATCTGCGGGTCAAGCGCGTCGGTTTGCATACGGCAGTCGTCGAAAGTTACAGCCTATTCGCTGGTGTCCGCGTGCCTTCCAGAAACTACAACACAATTCGTGTCGCGTATGCAATCAGATTAGCAAGGTTCGTCGACAACAGACAGAACCATCGATAACATTCGCGAAACTTCCGATACGTTCAGGTGCATCCTGCACCGAGCGATAACGTTTAACATTTTTTAGCCGGTGAAATACGGTAACCGGATACAGATAAAGCATCCGTGTCAATATAATTATGCTTGTTGGTGCATGAGAGAAACGTGAACAAGTGGGTTCTGAGAAAATCAGCAAAACAGAATTGAAACCCCTGTAGCATTCAAAAAAAAAAAAAAAAACTAGAATAGCTAAAATGTATGCAATTCGTATCTTGTCTCCCCCCAATTCTTGATTCTGCCAAATCTAGCCCATGGAGCACCTCTATTATTCTAGGTTGTTTTGACGCATCAACACCCCATCCGGAGGCCTTCACATTGAGTGTATTGCTACAAAACATTTTCACAGTGTATGGGCCATGTTCTATTGTAACTGGTTTCCACATATCAAGTTTGCCTTTCTTTACATTAATCAAATGACATACCGTCAGATAATACAAGCTTGAGAATTAGAGGGTTTTAATAGGAGTCTTTCGTTGCCCTTTGCCAAGTCGTACTATTGAAGCACTTATTCGAATGTATGGGAGCAGCTCATTTGCATAATATAAGAAATATATAAACAGGTTATTTTCACAATTTATACACTTCGTCACCACAAAAAGAAAAATTGCAGTTTATTGTTTTCAGCCTGCTATGATGTTTTGACTGAGAAAGATATATTCAATTTGTTCTGCGAGGCCCGCAATAATTGCTGTGGCATATTATTTTATTGCACAACACTGCATACAGTAGCCAGCCATTATTAAAACTCAGAAGAAATAAATAGCACAATGCATATGATCAGGCACATAGCATATTATTGCACTTTCTTAATTCATGCCAGAATGACGACCACAGGCGTCCTTCTCCAACAAGGTCAGCATCCATCGTGCCTCCTTACCATCGGGCTTCACACCCTCAGCACGTTCAACCTTAGCTCTGTGGTGTTTAAAGCAACCTCAAGTGCGTCTTACGGTTCCAGGGATAAGAAAGAAGACCGTCCTGCCTACCTTGGCCTTGAAGCAAGCAGCTCTGGATTGTTTGCACACTTTCTACTTTGATCGAGTCCACATATATACGGATGGTTCTTCCACTCAGACCAGCTCCACCAGCGCAGTGGTTATACCATCACGATCACTAAGCATCCAATACAAGATTTCTCATTTGACAACATCGACCGGTTCGGAGCTTGTTGCCCTCCGAGGTGCCGTTGATTATATTAATAACCAACCGGCTAATCGGTGGGCAATATTCTGCAATTCAAAGGCGGCCTTATATTGTCTTCTGTCATCTCTCCGTCGCGGGTCATGTGAACAACTCGTGTCGGAGATACGAGAAATGCACCATCACATGATCATGAAAGGACACGACGTCGTGTTTCAGTGGCTGCCTGGTCATTGCGGTATCTCCGGCAACGACCTCGCTGACGAAGCTGCTACGAAAGCCCACGAAGGAGCAACCCTTATTTCTGTACCTTTATCGCAGACTGACACAGCCCAACACTTAGGCAAGCTAGCACACTCTTTTGACATTGGAAAAGTGGCACACACCTGGATTCACTCTACATCGATTGCATTCCCTCGATCCCTCTATGCAACTGCGGCTGTTACCAGGTCTTCTGCGAAATGAGGAAACAGTGCTGTGCCGCTTACGTTTGGGCGTCGCATTCACCAGTGCATATGCATTTTTGATTAGAATGGCTGATAGCGCCGAGTGCAATGCCTGCGGTGTCGAGGAAACCATAGAACACCTAATGTGCTGCTGCCCATCTTTTGAAGATGAAAGGCAAGACCTCTGCAGAGCTCTCAATCAGCTAGATGGAAAGCCGTTCACCTTGAACAAGATCTTGGGACCATGGCCTCGCATATCGCAGCTACAAAAGGCCACAAAAGCGCTGCTGCGATATTTGAAAGATACCGGATTGAGTCAGCGTCTGTGATCCAGACTGAGTGACCGACTGATACCCCCAGTGGACTTTCTCTTCTTTTAATCTTTCCGTCCCCCTTTCCCTTTCCCCAGTGTAGGGTAGCCAACCGGGCTCAGTCCTGGTTAACCTCCCTACCTTTCATTTATCATTTTCTCTCTCTCTTCTTAATTCATGCCCTTTTTTTAATTGCACGAAAGCTACTACACTAAAATAGTATACTAATACATACTTAAAAAGCACAATATTATACTACGATAATAGTCAATCATTCAAATTTTTATTGTAGTGCCCAAGAACAGCTAGAGAGCCTTTGTACTGGTGCACTTAACGAGCACTAACTATGTGAGACAAAATGTAGAGAAAACATGAATGCAGTAGACAAAAAAATGGAAGATAGAGAAACAAATAGGGAAAAAAAGAAACGCGAAAAAGTAAAAGGGAGTTAATCCTACGTGATTATTTACAGATACACAAAACACAGGAAATGAACTCTGAAGTATGTTTTGGAGTCGAGTCTTATTAGCACAATCTTGTAACAAGCCCAGGCAACGAATGTGGAATGCTACCTGGTATACTGTTGCGGCACAAACAAATGCATATGATCAAGGAGCTTTAAGGAATGTGTAATGTCATGGACCACCTTATACAGGAACAAAAGGTGCAGGAACAAAGGCTCAACTGTGGTCGCCAGAATGGCAAAAGTGGTGCTTGAAGATAGACATCAATTTATTCTGGATGCGTTCAATGAGGTCAGAATTAGATTTGCTCATTGCACCCCCCTCCTACAGAGGCATACTCTAGTAGTTGGAGGCACACAGCAGAATTTCAGAAACACAACAGGTGAGTGGAAATCATGCAATACACGGCATGCAATTCCAAGAGCGTGAAGGACATCTTGTGTAATTATCTATGTGAAGAGAAGCTTAGCATTTTGTCGAAGTACACACCAAGATCTTTCATTTCATCGACCCTAAGGAGTGGAGCATCACGTAGGGTGTATCAAAATTTCACATGGTGCGTTTTGTGCATATAACTTAATGCCATAGTGTTGGAAGCATTTAAGAGTACTTATTGTTTCTGCACCAGTTAGAGAGTGAAAAAAATGTCTTTTTGGAAGTCGATGCAGTAGTGAACACTGTTGACAGTCTGAAAATCTGAAATGTCGGCACACAAAGTCATGCTGTTCATTTATTAAAATGCTCTTAGCACTAACAGAAAGCGAGGAATCCCATATCGATTCAAACACCTGACGCACTGAAGAGGATAGATATAGGTCGGCAGTTAGTAACTGCACATCTAGCACCTGATTTGTGCATGGGCAATGTTCATGCTACCTTCCGAGTGCTAGAAAAGGTACTAGACTTTAGGGAACTATTGAAGATGCTTGTGAGAACGAGGAACAAGAATGCTTCCATACATCTTAACCCTTTCAGACACCACTTTATCCCGTTGATTGAAAAGTTGCTTTCACCACATCTCTTGCATCCTCAGAATCGTAGAAAGTGTACAGCCGCAGCAAATATTAAGAATTTTCAATAGTTTAGCGAGTTTTGTCAAGTTTACAAAATTTCGACTCCATGCGAAAACTCACTACAGGAGCACAAAATATGAAAACATGTACTATTTCGTGTTTTGAAAAGCTTGAAAAGCACTTATCCAGCCACTTGACAATTATGCCTGGTGCACAACATTGTAAAAAACAATGAAAGAAGTGAACCCGCTACATACAACATACTGACACAGAGTAACAACACCCAGCCGTCCACCTTCTCACTCATTTTGTTAAAACATTCTGCACATTATTCAAAATTGCAGCACAGTTCCAATAATAAGTGTTTCAAGATGTATGAAACACATTTTAAATACCATTACTTTCATCAGTGCTTTTGCTATTGATGCACGGTCCTGCTGTGCCCAATTGTGTAGACAGCGTCTCAAAGGGTTAAGCTCTGTGGAGGAAATACCATCAACAGCACAAGAAAGGGAAAGTTTAAGGCAAAGTTTAAGGCACTTCATATACTTGGAAACGAGGTTTTCATTGACTGTTAGCATACACTGCGCCAGACTGAGAAGGAAGGTTACTTGAAGCATATTTCACGCCATATAGCAAACAGAAATGTTCTGCAAAGGCATCAGCAGTGTTCGAGACAACACCACTATTTTCATGCAGCAGACTTACATCTTTGGCACTCCTTTTAGAAGAGAGAGCCCACAAAGCTCCAGAAATATTTTGAATTATGTGTCACGCTGGCTTCAACACAATCAATTTGGTCAAAGTAATGATTCTAATAATAATAATAATAATAATAATAATAATCTTAGTGGTAACTTGGCACACTAGACTACAAAGAAGGCTGATGCCTGTATGTTAGAGAATCTGATAACCAGCCATCTAAAGCAGGAATTTGCAGGATGCAGAAGACACTTCCTTCCCCTCCACGTGCACACACACTTGCTCAATAACACAGCACAGCACACACGCACACACTCGACAGGTGCACAACACACAGGAGTGCCAATGAAGTCTGGTTCCAAGGAAGGAGAATCCAAATCGCCAGGGGGGTGGAGAGAAAGCTCTGCATGCCAGATATAATCATGAGTTGTGGTGTCGGGCCATACAGGCGTGATGAGGGCTCAGGCTGTGCTGACCACTTGTTCAGACGAAGTGAAAAAAGATTAGTGCTGTTTAGAGAGACGTCAAACACCCTGCAGTATAGACTAGTGCAATGTTGCGTTGGTATTGCAGGGTGTGCTACTTGAGGGGTTTGAGGCAATCCTCGAAGGCTGGCATGAGCTTGTGACAACCGAAAAGACGGGAGTAAAGGGTGCGTATTGTCCGGCACAAAACAAGCTGAAGTTTTGTAGCCTCGCGAGTTTGGTACGGGAACTATACTGATGAGCAGTACTCAAGTCGTGACAGAATGATAGAAGTGTAGAGTGCTCGGAAAACCTTAGGTCATCAGGGAAGGGACACACGGGACACAAACCCAAGAAAGGGCCGGTGCTTACATACAGTGCTGGTGACATATGTGGAAAATTTGAGAGAACAGCTAAATGCTACACCCAGAATGAGAAGGGCCCGAACAGTCTTTATAGAAGTGCCTCCAAGGAAGAAGGTTGGACGTGCAGCAGTTTCGTTGTGGCTGATACGCATGGCAGCACTTTTTACGGTGCTACTACAAAGTTTGATATTGTAGGCCCAGTCGTTCACCTTTACGGAATGTATTTATTGTAAACACATATGCTGTTCATCGGCATATTGTTGTTGTGGAAGCGTTAACTTGTTAATCAAACACATTCTGGGCAGATGCATTAGTAACTTGGTTTTGAGTACATCTTTGTCCTGACTACAATCTATAGTATCGCAGCAAGAAACATTTTAGTAGAGGCTGAAGGGATTCCAGCAGTTTAAGCATACTGACTGCACAAAACACTGATGACACCTTTTCACCTTCCCCACAATGCACTCACACCATCTACACTTTCCATAAGCAAAAAGTGAGATAAAAATTCAATTACAGTTTCATTGACTCAGTACTTGCTGCTTCTGAAGCGGGCATCGAAGCAATCATGGTATACGCTGCTACATGCATAGGTCTTGCATGATGCAGGTCCTGCTATGCACTGCACACAGGGCACACGTTGCAAACAGATAATTTCTTTTTGCAGTGCTCAACTATAACGACACACTGACTCAAATATGACTGCGTTGCCACGTATGCTTCAGTGCGTCAGTGTTCTTGATTGCTACACGAGCGATTTATCCCCAACTAGCCCAAAAGACGGTCGCACTTGAAAGAAGTGAGTGAATGAGTACAGTGAACTTGTACTGAACTGGATTCACATGCCGAATAAAAGAGCGCAATGTCATCTGAAACAGGCGGCACGGCTGATTATGTAAGTACTTCCAATAGTTCGGCTACTAGTGTAGTTCGCTTTCGGGAGTTATCTTTACCACTGGAAACAGCGCAGAGCTTGCCTCGTTAAACTTGAGTCAACCGACACCACACGAAACACGCCGCGGTTGACCAACCCAACTTCCACACGGTTCATTCACCACATCACAGGTCACACGAAGTCAAGAGTGCCATATTTTAAATCACTGCAGCACCAAACGGACCTGAAAATTCATTTCCTTCGACAGATTTCTCAGGTGAGTTCGTTCACTCGCCAGTTACGAACTCGATGGACGCGCTAGGCCTACGCGTAACGTAAACAACATCGGCGATAGGCGAGTGTTGATTATCCAGACTTCGGAGCTCGTAAACGTGTTTCCATTCGTTTTGAGCACAACAAAATGCACATACAACAAGCACAGACGTTGCGGCAATCGTGATTCGGTTGGCTGTTTTAGCAGACGATCGTACCGAGCCCGGCGGAACCCAGTGGGCAGGTTGGATTAGTCGGCGTCGTTCGAAGTCGCTTCGGATCCACGTCGCACTGCCACAACCTACGGTCGTCGGTCGGTTGATCGTGTCGTTGTCGGCCTACTTTTACAACACTGTCTTTCAGGAACACTGTCGCGCGCGTCGTGCGTCCAAAACACTCGGACGATCGTTGGTGCCGGCGTCTCCGCACGGTCGGCCATTACAGTCCTAGCAGCCAGAGGCTCCGCAGCCTCCGATTGGTTGACGCCTGCGAGGCGTCGCAGCCTCCCATTGGTGCACGCCGGCGCAGCTTCGCCGCGCGCCGGCAAACTTCTAGCATCGGCAGTAGACGTAATCGCTGCGCGACGTTCCGCTTCAGCGAGTTCCCGACCGACGCTTTGACGCATTTGACCCTTCGGCGCGCGCCGAAGCTTTCCAGCGCGTGCCAGTGGTTGGGGCATTATTCCTTTTGCTGTGTTCGTTCGTTGAAGACGGCGAGGGACGACGCCGACGCTCGCCGCAGGAATGGGCGCGACACGTTCACACTGAGACATTCGGCGTCTGGAGCGGCGCCCTCTTCGGCAGAACCCAGTTCGGCGGCGGCGAGATCCGCTGGAATAGCCCCTACCGCGCCGATCGCTCCCGGTCCCATTTTTGCGGCAGCTGCCCCCGGATTCCCTCACCGCGAACCAATCGGAGCGCGTCTCAGCAATTCGAAAGATGGCGGCCATGATGGCGGCCAAGCTCGACGCGCTCGTCATATCGCGGTTTTTGAACGCATCGCTACATCGGAAATGCTCATCGAATTGGTGCGTAACCGCCCCGTCTTTTCCGACAAGTACCACGCGAAGCACAAGGTCTAAGCAACCTGATAAGGTGGCGTGACCAAGCTACGCGCGCTCTTGCAAGGCAGGACGAACCCACCAACGCCGGTGGCGTCGTCTCTTCGGCGAATGCTTCTGCGCGTCACGCTTCGCCAGAAAGGTGCTCCCCAACAGGGCTAGCAGCACTGCCTCGTCTTGCTCAGGGTTCATCATTACGTTTCCAAGCAATGGTGGAGACGCGCAAAATTAACACATGAACTCGACGCGGGCGTAGACAACTGCGCAATTTCGAGCCGCACCAACATCCGGGATATCCCGCGCTTGCTTCGAGGTTAGCACTTTATGGGGCAGATGGCGCTGTATCTCATTCCGGCGGCGCGGTGCGCAAGCAGTGTGAACGACGCGATTTTTGGCGGCAGAAGAATTCCATTCGCTGTAACGCCGGATTCCTCAGTGTGAACGTGCCATGAGAGCTGCTTTCTAAAGAACGGGGGAAGGGGCCATAGGGGTTACCTCCTTTGTGAAGCATTAAAACCAGGATGTAAAGAAAACACTTGTTTCTTACGAAAATTTTACAAGTTTGATGCGATATATCACAGCATTCGAAAGGCAAATAATTCTGCCTTATAACTTATAAGAGACATGTTTACCCAATTATTATTTGCAGAGGTCTAACAGAAGAAATGACGAATCAGGCTTGCAAGGCTGCATGCTAAACATTCTAAATAGTAAAAAATTGGAGGACGCTTAAGCTTCGCCTTCAAGAGTGGAACGCGAGAGCGTTCCCGTCGACCCGCCAAGGGGTATAAGACAATGCGCTATGGCGCAGCGATCACTTACGAGGTGCCCCGCATCGGACTTTTCACCCACCAATCACGCGGTGAGCGTCGAGCAACGCATCGTTCGGCGCGGCAACGAAACGTGCGCCTGAGCAAGCGGAACGAACCAAAGAACTCGGTGTCTCGGAGGGGGAAACGATGTACGCCAGCCAAACGTCGTGATCGGCACGGGCAGAGAGAAAGACAGATAGTGATCTAAAGAAAGGAAGGACGCTCGATTCTGCAACCCGTGAGGCAGCACGGCGAAGCGTCGTCAGGGGAGAGGGAGTCCGGGCCGCGACGCGCCTCGCACCGGTCCCCGCACAGCCCCGGATGGATGGATGGATGTATGTTTTGAGCGTCCCCTTTGGAACGGGGCGGTGGGTTGCGCCACCAAGCTCTTGCTACTATGCTGCCTAATATCCTACCTAGGTTAACCAATGAAAAAAAAAACTATGAACTACCACGTCCAAACTTTCTGATCCCCTATTGCGAATTGTGCTTTTGTACGTCTCCGTCTTTTGTCGTTTCCCTACTTTTCTTCCACCAATCCTCCAATCGTCTCTTACTTATGTCTATTGCGGACCTGTTTGCTTTACCACTGCTCCCGCTGAACCCAAGGGCTTCAAGGAAGCCAGTGGTGCCTAAATCGACCGCTGCGTAGACGTCTTCACATTTAAATAAAACATGCTCCATCGTTTCCCTAGCTTTACCGCAGCAAGCACATGCTCCTTCTTCTTTCTTGTATCTCGCTTTATAGGTGCGTGTTCTAAGGCATCCCGATCTCGCTTCGAAAAGTAATGCGCTTCCCTTTGAGTTATCATAAATGGTTTCTTTCCTGATTTCGTTTTTTCCTCTTAAGTAGTTACTCATGGCAGGTTTCTTTTCTATTGCCGCCACCCATGAGATTATTTCAGCCTCTCTGACTTTACGCTTGACCTTCATTGTTGCTGTGTTGCCCACCCTAAAGGCCGCATACTTGGTGGTAAGCCTCCTAGTTCTTTTCCTCCACTATGAATAAATGTTTTTCCTGTACAGGTATCTCAACACTCTCCCAGCCCATTAACTTTCTTCCATATTCCTCAGCCGTTCTTCATACTCAATTTTACTGCGAGCTTCACTCACTTCAAAACTAGTCCAGCCCATATCACCCTGCACAGCTTCATTTGTAGTCTTCCCGTGAGCGCCCAGTGCGAGGCGACCCACTGACCATCGGTTCCCATCGAGTCCTGATTGTACCCCTGATTTAGAGCAAACAACCACCTTTCCAAAAGTAAGTCCTGGAACCATTACGCCTTTCCACATACCTCGGAGGACCTCGTCCTCCGAGGTAAAGAGAAAGGAGGGACCCCTGTCGGTAAGAAGTTGACGAGGAGCGCCGGGGCGAACAATGACATTGTGTATTACAACAGTAAGTAGGCTACGCCAGTTGAAAGTTTACCCGCCGTGGTTACTCAGTGGCTATGGTGATGGGCTGTTGAGCACGAGGTAGCGGGAACGAATCCCGGCCACGGCGGGGCAGCGCCGTACATTGAGAGGAGGGGGTCTTCTCTGTTTGCCACAAGATGGCTCTGCGTGTGCGGTAAGCGCAGAAGGAATGTAGCGGAAACGCATTTCGCTACTAGTGTAACTGCGACTTCTGTAAGCTACATGTTCATATTTACCGATATACACCGCAGTATAACTTTCTACAGCTCGTTTTTAAGGCTACACCGCATTCATTAGAGGCGCTTTTGTACCCCTGTGAAGCATCGGACTCGTGGCTGAGTGGTAGCGCCTCCGTCTCAGACTCCGGACACCCTGATTCGATTCCCACCCAGCTCATCTTGCAAGTTGTTTTTTATTCATGAAGTGCCTCCCGAGATTTATCGCTCACGGCCAACGCCGCCGACACCGACGACACCGGCTTTTCTGCGACACGAGCTACTTAACGCTGTCGCGTTAAAATCAGCGCCAAGACTCCACTTGGAAGAAAATCTCCTTGTTGAGGGACTTGAATGAATGGCTAATTTCACTCCTGTTTTTACAGTGCTGCTGTCCTTTCGATCTTACATTTTTCTTTTCTGCTCCCGCAAGCTGCAATATTTTCCCCACGCTCGTTTCGTGCATCAGTGCCCCCTCCCCTCTTTGTGCTCAAAACGAATTCTCCTCATACGCTCGACGTTTCTTGCAACCTGCCGACAGTGAGTATATTCTGTATTCGCGGCTGTTGGGAAGCTGCGAATTCGGAGACCAGCAGCCCTGCCAAGATGTCCGACTGTTAACTTTTATTTTTTCTTGCAGAATATTCTGCAGAGAGAAAACGCGCTAACCAACACTCGGAGTGGTTGCTTAGTGGCCATGATGTTGGGCTGCCAAGCACGAGGTCGCGAGATTAATCCCGGCAACGGCGGCCTCATTTCGATGTAGGCGAAATGAGAGAACACGCGTGTACTTAGGTGCACGTTAAAGAAACCCAGGTGGTCCAAACTTCCGGAGCCCCTCGCTCAGCGTGCCTCATAGTGAGATCGTGGTGTTGGCACGTAAAATTCCCTTTTTTTTTTAGTGCTTACCCTTAAACGTACGTGCAGCAATAAAGACAGCAAGGTGTTTACTCTATCGCGATTATGCGGCTCGTTCTCACGCCTTGCAACTTGTCAGAGTCTCAAATAAGCGCACTAGTAATTTTCCTGCAATGCTGGCCTCGGGGCAACACACATTGGCAATACCGCTCTTGCACGATCCAGCGAATGACACATTGTAGAGACACGTTTAATAGACACATGCAAAGAAATCTCTTCCTTTCTTTTCCGCCTGTGTTTTCCCCAGTTAAACCAAACCCTCCGAGAAACAATGAAATTATCACAGTAAAAAATAAACAATATAAATTAGTCTCATCAACGACCACGCTTGAAGCGGTTGCAAAGAGAACGTGGGAAAAGGAGTATCGCTGAAAGGTGAAATCAGCTGTAGTATGCCGGTAATCACCATTCCTCTACATGTTTTCGAACGAGCAAGGACACGTTGGGAAACAGGAGAAAAAAAAAAGACAGAAAAAAAACAATGAGATAAAGAAGTAATTAGTCCGGTTGATTCGTTTTCTCAGAGCGCGGGCCGAGTAAGTATTCCGCGCGCGCAGTGCTTGCGAATAAAGCGCCTATAGCGCTGATGACGCCCTGCTGTTCTTCCGTGATTCGCCGACAGAGTGACTGTGAGAAGAATCGCATAAGCGCGCGAAAGCGCAAATAACCGATTGAATAATGAGCGTCGTCATATTTTTCTTGCCTTAGCACTGCTGCGTGCACGAGCTTGCGTAGGACATTCTTTTTTTTTTTTTGCCCTTGTCCGCAAGTTCTGTGAGATACGCGTTGGCGCGTTTTTCCCAAGAGGCGCTCAGGGCATAGCACTCCGGTAAATACTCTGGAATTACGCAAGCGCGGTTACTTAGGTAGAGGACGAAGCCTTCGTCTTCACATCTCTTATCACTGCCACTACCTATCCCACCACTTCCCCCGCTGTACACACTATAGCACTGCGATAATGTTTTCGCGTACATTTCTCTGTAGTTTTCATTGTTGATAACAATTTTTGAGCTATGTGGCCGTCGTGTAAGTTAAATAAGAACACGCATGCATTGTCTCGCAGAGTAATTAAAACTAGTGGGACCAACATCAAAAGCAGGGGAAAGTAAATGGTTAAGGACATGCGTTGTGACGTGGCTTGCGCATTCGAGTAAAATAATAATAATAAAAAAAGAACGTTCCAGGAAGAGGTATTCAAGCCGCTTCCGTTTTTATAACGTGCTGTCCAACTTCATAACACTGACAAATATCTGCAAGTACAATTGTTTGGCAGTAGTCTGCGAAAATGCCGCGTTAATTCAGAGGTAATGCTTTTGGCATATCGCAATGTCTCCATCTGTCCTCAAACAAGAGGAACATGCGAGCTGAATGAAATGCCTCGAAAAAGCAAAGTCCATCCTGCTGCTTTGAAATCACGCGTGGATGATCAAGGTCAAATTCCAAAAAGACTCACCAGTATGAGCTGACGAAGGCCACGATATGAGACTGTAGATGCCGGAAGCTATTGGTGCCCGAATTTCCGGTGCTTTTCTGGCACCACGTACTGGAGAATTATCGCAATTTTTATCGCTTTAGCGGAACGCTAGGACAAAACGCGAATAGCGGCGATGCTGGTGGCGACATGCGGTGGAGCTGTGTTGAACCAAACTGCGTGGGCTTTATTCTAATCCGTGACTGTAATTTTACCTGCTAACGCAAAATGTACCGCAATCACGCAAACTTTCCAATGCTATACTATAGTGTCACACAAGGCGCCGCAGCAATGTACTAGCAAGTTCTGATTTGAACACACCGTCAACAAAAGGCAGCTATGCAAACGCGGACTCAAGTAGAATTAAAAGAAAAGCAAGATGCCGTCTATCAGCTGAAAGGGCTAAGAGTGGTGCAAAAGAATCTACACGGAGAGAATTCGTGAAACAAACAATAAAGAAAGAAAATAAAGAAGGAAAAGAATTAGGAGAGAGAAAGGAATAAACGTTTATTTTCTGAAATGGTAATCCGAGCCAGGGCCCGATTCACCCTAGGTGGGATGATTCCTTCTTCCAGGAGCCCTCCAGTTTCGGCTGCCTCCTTGGCCCGGGCGACGAGATGGCGTTGGTCGTCCAGGTTGTCAGAGGAAAGCTTGGCTTTCCACGTTTCAGTAGTGGTATGGAAGGGCGTTGAGCTGGGGTGCTTTTAAGCCTCTATGGGGCATCCTTCTGTGGAGTCGTCTTGTGGAACTTGTGAGATGGGGTCTGTGGATGTGTCGCGAAGTGGGCAATCCTGGACCGTGTGTTGTAGGGTGTCTGGGACGTCGCATTGGGTGCATGTGAACGTGTACTGCGTAGGATAGAGTCTGTACATGATTATTCCGCGTACACAGGCGTCTGTAGGTGGCGGAGCATGAATCCTTCCGCTTTGCTCGGGTTCTTGTGTGATTAAGGGTATCGTTCTTCTGCCGAGTCGGTGTCGCAGAAGCTTTCAGTAGTTTAAGGGGATATTATCAATGTTTGTGGCCGGCCTGGCGTGGGATGGCAGGAAAGCTCGGCTGGTATGCTCGCGGGCAGTGGCGTGGGCCACCTCATTTTCTGTCATGGCCTGATGGCGTGGAATCCAGTTGATGTGGGTGGCGGGGAGCGGGGCGCGTGCGATGTGATTTCGAAGTATCTCGAATGCGGATTCTGATATGCGTCCCTTTCGATAGTTTTGAGCTGCTGTTTGGGAGCCAGTGAGGATTACTGCTACTTCAAGGCAAGTTATCGGCCGCGTGATTGCTGTTCCCTCTGCGGTTACGGTGGTTCTTGCCCGAACGGTGACAGCTGCGAGTTTTTTGCCTTGTTGATCTGTGACGCTTAGGGCAAAGGCGTTTCGTTTAATACACCGGGCAGCGTCGTTGTATCTCGTATCAGGGTCTCTCGCGCATTTATTGCTGAGTGCACGGACTCTGCTTTGCCGATGCTCCTTGTGGTAAGGCTGATGCATATTGCACAGTATACGTCCAGTTATGCTGATACACTCCGAGTGCCAGTGGGATTCTTGCTTTCTGGTTCGTTTCGGCAATGCAGCTTTCGCTGTAGGTGACGAGCAGTTTTGCGGTAACTCAATTGCAAAAGAATGAAGACGCAAAAATTATATGCGTGTGCTCAAGGGAAGGCAGTGCCAACCCGTCAGGCATTGACAGGAGCGGACACTCAGGCAAGGTAATTGTTTATAGGCATGGCAATTACACTTTGCGGGAGGTAATTGGGGGATGACCTACACACCCCCGTGTTGCCGCTCATATGCTATAACCATAACCATGATATGCCGAGAACATAAGGCTCACTTCGTTCTTATGTCTGAACATAGCTATAAGATGCCTGCAAATGCTGTAGTAGACTTGCAATTGCGACATTGTAACGAAATGTTGAATGGTATTCCACCAGTCAACGAACGTTTGTGATAAATTATAATCTTTGATTAATTCAACGCCCTGGTAGGACAGACACGTCGAACAGTTCTGCAGGTAACCAGATAGAACATGCTGCCCGTTACATGTCTGAAAAACAATTGCGCGAAAAGTAATCTGATCATGTGTTTTAGCATAAAAGATATAGTCCTAAAGTGAGCGATTTGGCCTTCTTCACACTAGATGCTACCTTATCTAGCCTATCTCTCAAAGGGAGATCAACAGCATACCCCTTAACAAAAGACGGGTTTATTTTCCATGTTATTTTCTGCAGATAGGCTACGTTGCTAGGCGAACATTAGTAGCAAAGAAACTTTCGACAATAATTTTGCTAATCGCCGAAAACTTGCTAACGGACTGTGTAATTACTCACTTTATGGCCCATGCTATAATCCCGGAATTGAAGCAAATTAATATGTGAAGCGATGTCAGCTTAGACAGATATTATAAGGTTAGCACCACTTTTGAGATATGCGACCTTAAAATGTGCTGCGCAATACATTGGCGTTCCAGTAAACAGTTTCGTAACTGGAATGCCGAGACATCTTTTTATCAGACTTTGCGGGTGGAAAGTGGTGCTAGTGTTCAGATTTTTGCTAAGCAGGCATGACTCACCTACTATGCTCCTCAGCTTCAATTTCGCAATCACAGCTTGCCCTTAAGTGATTAAGCAAAACCTTCATTCGCACATTTCCTGCATTTAGCGAAATTATCGTAGAAAATTTTCTACCTGCTAATGCTCATCTATGCCCACGTAGCCATATTTGAGAAAATTGCATGGGACGAAGGCTGTGACGCGGCCGAGACGTTGGAAAGCAAAAATTGCTTTTTTAAATTTAGGTGCACGTTAAAGAACCCCAGGTGATCTAAATTTTCGGAGTCGCCCACTACGGTGTGCCTTATAAATAGAAAGTGGTTTTGACACGTAAAACCCCATAATTTAATTTTTTTATTGCTTTGTTGTGCACATACCCAATTTTTTTTCTTTATGTATGTCACGTGAGTATATCTTTACATTTTATTGTGTTTTGCATGGATTTCCGTTCTGATGTGATGTTTTCAGTCGTAGGTAAAGTGACATAGCAGAAAACACGTTCCTTGAAAGCCCTCTACCCGATACCCCCAATTCAATACTCTTTACAAAATAAAGAACTCAACGGTGAATAATTAAGTTCAACGGCCTCATGCGTGGGTTCTATCTCACTAATGTAGCAAATTTCACTGCGATAAGCCGCGGAGCGCGAAACAAACCAACGCACTGACGTTGCATTAACCGTATACCGTGATGCGCCAAACTTCGTCGAAAACTAATACACAGAGGGTATTGAATGGCGATGCTTGTCTGCATATGTCAATAATGGCGTAGGACCTGAGTCATACTAAAAATTTCCAACACTAATCGAATGGTCCCCGCCTTAGTCGATTCAAGAATTCGCTATTCGAAATTTCCGAATATTTGTTTGTGTCAGAATGCAAGCAGGACAGGGAGGTTAGCCTGTTCTCAGACCGGCTGGCTACCTTGTGCTGGGGAACGGGGGTAAGAGGAATAAAATAAAATAAAAATGAGATGCTATAAATAAGGAAAGAGGAGCAAAACAGAAAGGGGAAGAAGGAAAGGAGAATATGGCACTACTTAAAGACTGTCTATACACTCAAGAAGTTCAACAACGCTTTCAAGGCCTTCTGTGCTGAGGACGGTCTCAGCCAGTGCCCCAGGACCCTTTCCTCCGACAAAGGGGACTTGTAAAGACTATATAACACTCTTGAAAGTTCTTTCCTAGGCGCACTAAAGCGGGGACACTCGCAGAGAAGGTGGGCGATTTTTTCCTCGTACCTGTAGACAGTTATGGCATGTAGGGCTGTTGGCCATTCTGATCCGAAATAAGTAAGCATTCTAGAATGCAAATTATTACAGTCTATATACAGGGAGCAAAACGTATGAAAGTGGTCAGTGTTCCAAATGATTTTGCTGCGCGAGGCCGTAGTTATGGCGCAAAGGCACCAGTTTCTAGGTGAACTGAGCAGTTAATTCCTGAACGATAATGCGCCGTCATTAGACAAGGAAACCTCGCATTAGGCAACCTACGAATCTGTAGTTTCAATTTAGGCAAGGTGTTTATTTTTTTATTGGGCAAACGCCACTACGCCTTTGAAGAGAGGTGTGGTGCTGTAGCACTACATTGTTGAGCTCCATCAACGTACACAGCACACTAAGGGGTGTGTGCTATTTCTTTATTTCAGTGTTATGTCACAGTTATGATGAAGTTTCAGTTGTGATCACATTGTAGCTTTTTTTTTCTAAATTACAAGCTACTCAGTGGACAGGACGTCAGTTGTGAACAGCGTTATATAAAAGTATAAACGAGTCTTTTCTGTCTTTCTTTAGCAAATTCACTCTATGCAGTCTTATTTTAAGCTTGTTCAAAAGGAGATAATAATCGGCATTTGAATCAATCTTCGATAGGCATTTTTATCACATTTTCGTGTTTGTCTCCATTCGGAAATTTCGATATCTTAACACTATTAGCTCATACGTACGGGGTGCCGGGCAATTCATGCGTCATAAAGGAATGATCCAGTGGAAAGTGCTTAGAAATTCTGCAATTTAATAAAAGTAAAACAACTTTCTAAATTAAATTTGGAGTTACTTCTTTTGTTATCCGTTCTTTGCAACGCCCTATACGTCTATATGCGGGATCTCCCATGAGAGTCTAGCAAATATCATCAGCGAACACGGAATCTCGTTTTTCCTCGAGCACCCGGTTCTAGATTAAATCACACCTCTTTCCCCTATATCTCTTTTGCACACGTGGTCCTTGTGCAGATGCGGACTCCGCAGTTGTCAGTCTATAGCTCACGATAGAGATGGACATATGAGCCTGTGTTCCACAGTGAGAGAGAGAGAGAGAGAGATAGCAATGAGGGTAAAGGCAGGGAGGTCAACCAGACAAGTGCCCGGTTTGCGGCCTTACACTCGGGGTAAGGGAAAGCGGGAATAGGAAGAGGAAGAGAATGGCAGAATGAGCACTGCGCGCCCACAGTAGGAGGCACAGTAGGCCTACATACAGCCTGCTATGAAAAGCAACGCTCTGAGCAATAATACTTCACTTTTACTATCTACCACACTTCCGACCTGCTTGCCTCGCCCCTGCCTTCCTGCAGCCGCCATTTAAATGACATATTTTGTCGCTTTCTGCAACAGGTTTATTTTCCATATTTACCGCCGACGCTTCTAGGGATGATAGCGCCGGCTGGAAAGCAGCGTAAGCGAAATTCACATGACTGTTTGTCTTTCTTTATTCTGACGCTAAAAATGCGCCAATGATTTAGTTGGCCCTCCGGGGAGGAGCAAAAAAATACTTTCTCGCTGAGGAGGCAGTAATACTCTATGTGGGCTGTGTTCGCGAGGCTTCGTTCCATACATGGTCGTCAAACAATTCTCGGTTTATTATCATAACCAAGAGTATATCAGGCCGATATGGTTATACACATAAAAAAACTGGGCTCTTAGCATAAGTTTTAACCCAAAATTTCATTTTGAAATCACTGCCTCTAAATCCCTCCACTGACAGCGACCACGATTTTGTCATGGCTTGTGTGACTTCAAGATGTACGGGGCCGTAGCTGTGTCGTCTGCTCGAAAGTTTCCGAAACCCCTTGCATGCCGGGCCGGACTCTTGTTTCTCGAACGAAAAAACCAGTCAAAAACACAAAGGACAAGAGGAGAAGCTCGTACCACAACGACTGGTTCACACCACAACGACCAGTCGTTGTGGTGTGAACCAGTCGTTGTGGTATTAGCCTCTCCTCTTGTCCTTTGTGTTTTTGACTGGTTGTTTTCGTTCAAGTATGTACCAACTGGCCCAGATTTCAACCCTTCTTGTTTCTCCGCATGCTCTGGCACCCAAGGGCATAGCTAGACCATCTCCGTTGCAGTGTGCCCGTAAGTCCTTCACTCGCACGCTAAGAACAGCACGAAGCAGAGAACGCCTGCAGAAACTAGCTCGGGCTGACTGCCAAGACGCACATGCGAAAATGAAACATTGACCACGCAGAATTCACTTCATTTCATCGCCCGTCAGTGTTACCAGACTGCTATGTGGTTTAACTGCGATATATATATATATATATAATATCGCACCCAAATATGCTACCACAACGAACGCCCTTGAATTTTGCCAGTTTGCTGTGGGACGCGTACGGTTTACGATGCAAATACGTAATTCAAGCTCAAAAATGCGGTGTCATTGATCCTGTAGGCAATTGTGCGCAGACATGTACGTTTAGAACAACTAGTGTGAGCCGATCACCCCCTGTACTTTCACTGGGCCTGCAGCCTTGGAATCGTGTTGACTGAAAGCGCGATACATATTTCAAAATGACAGCTGAATGATAGGCTTTTTTGTCGCTCGCTTCCTTCAAAAGCAGCACTGAAGCGACTATTACTCACCATCACAACCAAGTGCCTTTATGACACACTATCTGCAACTAAAACATCACTTTCACTTACGGCGAATGTACGAGCTTTACCCTTGATCTTTGTCTGCGGGAAAAAAGAAAAAAAAATCTGATTGAACGGGACACTTGGACATCCGAGCTACAACGAACTCGAAAAAAATATGCAAAGATTAAACTTGCAACCGTGAAATTAACATTGCAACTTAAAAGCAAGCCATGCGCTAGCTTGTCATGCAGCCTCCACGACAGATTGTCGGAGAGTCCCCTCGAGTAAACGCAGCGCCCAGGGGATTATTTCGCGTGGTTGCACGAGAAGAGGAAAACGAAGTGCTTTGAGACTTGGTCGCTCATCTGCGATGTCGCCACTACACAACCGCAAACGCGTGATATGTATAGTCATCAGGACTCCCGGCGCTGGCTACTAGAAACATGTGATAAAACGTTGAATAACCGCTCCATTTTAGAGCGTGACAGTCAGCGACGCATAAGAAAGGCGAGATCGTTCCCATGACTCCCTCTCCTAAAGAAATGAAAAAAAAGGAATACGAGTAAATAATGTACAATGAAGCTTTTTTTTTTCTTCAGCCGAGCCGATACCAAGTAGTTTTTATTTTTAAAGTAACTTATTGTTCCATACATGCACTGCATGACATGGCTGAGGAGATGGGAAGAAAGGCCAGTCTCGCAGCTTCCCAAAGCTCTAATCTTCCGTAAGTTCATCAGGCAGTTGCATTCCGACAGATGATCAACTTTTATTTATACGGTGCATCATTAATATAGTGCATCATCGCTGTTTCATAATACGTAAGACATCGCCGGCTGCAGTTACTACGCCACAGTCTATAGACGTTAGCTTATAACTGCGACGAGTTATTCCTGTTTACGAGTGTGAACGGAAATTTTTATGGGATAGGTTCTCCTGGGCATTCTGATCAATTGCGCCAGACGGCGCAACTAAGAGTTCGGTAGCTTTGCACAAATGAGTTTTGAATATCAACGTGCGTATGCTCGCAAAACATGCACTCGAACAGATTTTTTCTACTGGCTTTGCACTCTATGTTTGCTGCTTGTGACGTCCACATGGGTACAACCATGGGAACAGAAGCAGTGCTGATATTGTGAAGTTGTCTTTAAACATTTGCCATTGGCGACAGTGCTAACTTAATTACTGGCGTGAGGGTTTTGATAGTCACTTCGCCTTCAAAAAGCAATCTTTTCTTCTGTTGTTTATTTTGCTCCTTCGAGCCGCCCTTGAATTAGAAAAAAAGAGCGAGAAACAATTTCCTCGCATTACTTTTGAGCCAAGAGTCATGGGCGAACCAGAAGGCTTGGAAACTTGCAGTTTAGCACATTCTCCCGGGATGTTTCTACTGGCGCCGCTGTTTCCGACGTGTGCCTGTTGTGACGCCACCACCGACGTCACGGAGGACAGCTTTCCGCAGTTGCCGGTCCAGCTGGAGTGTCGAAGTAGTGTTTCTTGCTTATTTAAAATTTTGCTGCAATTGTAATGCAAGTTCAACTTTCCAAAGCGTGACAGGAGCATGTGCATGTTCAGAGCGCATGTGC
The DNA here is from genome assembly GCF_023375885.2 of Dermacentor andersoni. Taxonomy (NCBI): domain Eukaryota; kingdom Metazoa; phylum Arthropoda; class Arachnida; order Ixodida; family Ixodidae; genus Dermacentor; species Dermacentor andersoni. Next base: position 271,733,914 of record NC_092814.1, read on the forward strand.
AGCGGTTTTGCCGGTGCCATGAAGATCGCAAAGTTCTTGTTGCCTTCCTACTCTGGTTGGGTTCAAGGCAACAATGAGAGAAATGCAGAGAAGAATGACTCTGTGGTGTTTTCCATTAGATTGCACGAAGAATTAGGGTGGGTGCGTCTCCTAAACCACTTTCCTGCTGGAGAATCTTCCTATCCTCAACTCCCTGCTTTTCATCTCAAGCGCTAAGCAGGTTTCATTGTCATAGAGTAAACAATTATGTTAGTTTGTGTTAATGTTCTTTCTTTTTTTATCTGTTTTCGTGACTACTGTGATCGCTCACGTTACTGCATGTTCCCCCATTATGTTATACTCCGCAAGAGGCCTTTAAGGGACAATAAACGACGATGATGACAATGACATTTCTTATAGTTTCTCTTCAGCCTGCCAAGGACTACTACCACCAAAATGCTCAGCGGAAGCGGTCGCGTAGTGAAAGCTGTCGCGAAATCAGTATACCTTACGGCATGATGAAAAAATCGTGGGAGTTTCCCATTAACCAAGGTCAGCCAATACAATAAAAATCCCCTTTCTTTCGATTCTATTTATATCTGCACAGACCTGACATATGTTCTCCATGCGGTGCAGCCCCATGAGAAGGAGAAATACCTCAAGCTCCAGTAGCGACCTCTACAAACATCATTGAGAGACCGCGATTTCGATGTGTACCTCCGCATGAATCAGCAGCCTCAGTGTTCTACTCTTTCTTTTCTCTTTTTTTCTATTAACCCCCTTCGATTGTGTAGTGTAGCAAACCGTGCCTGGGTCTGGTTAAATTCCCAATCTTCACCCCCTCTCTCTTATTTATCCCGATTTATGGGAACGGCAAGCAGTTATGGCCCTCTGACTCCTCAGCACGTTTTGAGAATCCCACTCGTTCTTGGTAAGAGGCCGCAGTGCGTGTGGAAAACTGCGAGTGCCACAGTACCACCTGAATAAGTCTTGGAAACGTCTGGATAACGTCATTAGGCTTTTTCTACATAGAAATCGCTTGCTACAGCAGACGTGCGCTGTCGCAGCGCCTTGCATTGGAAAACAAAAAAAAACTGGTTAGTGCGCGAGGTTGTCTTTAGTGAGTTCTCTTTTACTCCCGGCGCAAAATTTCCTTATAGCGTAGAAGCAGTTTTTAGAGGCTTAGCTTTTCCGGTATTCCGGTATTCCGGTAAACGTAGACGGACTGTTTTTTTGCCGTATGGGCGGAAGGCGTTAACGTGAATGGCTTGACAGGTGGTGCCACCTGGTGTCGCCGAGCTCATCGAGACAAACACAGAGCTCATTTTATACGTACTAATGCTGCATCCAACCAAGTATATTCTACTTTTCTGCAGGTGTACATTTACGGCAGTGGCGAATCGGGACAAAATTACGCCAATGCGAGAACTTTGACAAGCAGCGAAAAAGAATACACTTGGGTACTGCAAGATGAAGGTTTTGTGATGGTTATTGCACGCGTTAGTCGTGACGCATGAATCGGCTTTCATGATAAGTGCGACGCTGTTACTGCTACACCACAAAGGAATCATCCGTAGCTTTGTTGATTATTGCAATGTGCACAACTAAATGTAGCAAAAGTTTATATGAGGCACCACGAAATGTTCATCACGAAAGCCGTACTGTTTTAAGGAGCCTTAACTGCAAAACAAGTTGACCATAACGTTTAAAGGGAAGCTGAAAGGTTTTCCAGAAAAAATGAGTGAACATCTGTACATAATGCTTTTCAACCCTCCGAATTCGAATATCGTACCAAAATTGAGCGAAAGAAAGCGCAAATATATTTTATTTCGACGAAAAGTGCAGCAGCGGACACGCCCAGCTCGCGCGTCTCGTTTCCGCCTGTGATTGGTCGGGCGCCTCGTGACGTCAACTCTAGTAACCGACCGCTGCTGCTACACATGAAGCGCGGTGCCAGGTAGTTTGGTGCTGTTTTTCTGAGACGGTAATGGAAAATATAGAGAGACTGCGTTTTTCTGAGGAGTTCGGCGTTACTCCCTACATGTACGAGCCGATTGCGAAGAGCCGGCCTCTCGAAGAAGCAAACGATGCTGGTGCGAGCAGTTCATGTACGTTTAGAACAACTAGTGTGAGCCGATCACCCCCTGTACTTTCACTGGGCCTGCAGCCTTGGAATCGTGTTGACTGAAAGCGCGATACATATTTCAATATGACAGCTGAATGATAGGCTTTTTTGTCGCTCGCTTCCTTCAAAAGCAGCACTGAAGCGACTATTACTCACCATCTTTTAGAAGTCTTGGGATCTCCTCGTGTTGGAAATTCTCTTTGGTGAGTATGTTTTTTGCAAAGCGATCTGGTGATCTCGCCGATCTTTCGCCGATCTAGTGAGCTCGTTTCCGGTCAAACAACTGTAGTGTTGTGTTCCTGCATGCCTCCTCGTGGAACGTAAGCGGGAATGCGATCGTCGGCATTTGTGCGCTGTCCAAACCTGTCGGCAATCTAGAAAGACGGTTTAAACGCGTGAAAAGCTTCCCGGTTCATGCAGTACGTGTAGTGACCTTCATCTGTTGACTACCACGTTGACTACCACTCACGTTGACTACCACGCACGTTGACTACCACTCTACATACACGCAGACGCACCAACAAAGGAATGCAGGGTCGATCGAAGCAGATTACGATGGCACGCACGCAGAAACAAGCGCGGTCAGGCCCGGTCGCGGACGCTGCGAAGGAACGAAACACTAGAGTTGACGTCACAACACCGCGGTTTCCGGTCTCCGCTCGCATCGTCAGCGTCAGCAGCAGCGCGCGGCATTCGACGGGGGGCGGAGCTACAGCGCAATTTCATCCGACGATTACGTCGCTCCTAATTGAAAAAAAGAACCCCAAATTTTACCTACATGGTTTATAAGGTTCCCGCATCCGTATATGAGCGTCTTATTGAATTCGACAGACTCTTCAGCTTCCCTTTAAGTCCAACAGCGCAACGCCATAGCCACTGGGCTACCGCGGAGTGCTCCTTTTCCTGAGACGGTAGATATCGCTTCGTTCCCACATCGTTTCCATTTGTTACGCGCGATGAGGCTTCGTAGCACGCCAGCGATGCGGGCGGATTATTAGGACGGCTAGACGGCTTTTTGCGATCGCAGATCAGTACAAACTGCGTCGTTCCGCACATGTCTGAGTGGAACGCACTTGCGACAGAGAACAAAGATTTCGGGAGGACACCGCCGCGAAGTGATCCTAAGCAGCTTGGTTGCAGACCAGTCATGCGATAAGATATTGTTCATAGAAGGATAGCGAGCGATGGGAAAATGCGGTGCCCGCGCCACCACAAATGTGCGGGCTGACAGCATGCTGCTAACACTCCCGTTCAAAGTGCATCTCACAGATGCACCTGTATGTAGTTGCTGGCTGCACGATCACGGACTCAGCGAACGATGAAACACTGCATACATTGTTTATTCTACGCGAAATTGACGCGCAAACCATTGTGAGTTGAGTGCAGACACTCACCGATGTCGATCGTATCCTCAAGCGACAATGTGCGGGCCCTGCATACTCCTGGCTGCGTGTTGCTGTTCGTTGTAGCCACTGTGGCCATTTCCTACCAGCGATGAAGATTTCGCAAACGGTAAGATGTGTCTGCAACGGGCTAACGAAAATTCCGCCCGAATTCACAGACACAAACGTCGGTACACCTCATACGAACACGTTGCCAAAAGGCGTTACAGACGCAGTTAACAGCCCTGCATGGCGCGGCAATGACGTTTCCGGTGAGAGCCGACAGGTGGCGCTAGTATGATGCATATGGTATGACGCATTTTTTTATTGTTTAACCTAGGTAGGACATTAGACAGTATAATAGCAAGATCCTGGTGGCGCAACCCAACGCCCCGTTCCAAAGGGGACGCTCATAACATCCATCCATCCATCCATCCATCCATGGGGATACAATAGGTACGAGGTGCTCCGAGGTATGTGGAAAGGTGTAATGGTTACAGGACTTACTTTTGGAAATGCGGTTGTTTGCTTTAAATCAAGGGTACAATCAGGACTCGATGAGAACCAAAGGTGAGTGGGTCGCCTCGCATTGGGCGCTCACGGGAAGACTGCAAATGAAGCTGTGCAGGGTGATATGGGCTGGAGAAGTTTTGAAGTGAGGGAAGCTCGCAGTAAAATTGAGTATGAAGAACGGCTGAGGAATATGGAAGAAAGTGAAGGGGCTGGCAGAGTGTTCAGGTATCTGTACAGGAAAAACATTGATTCACAGTGGAGGAAAAGAACTAGGAAGCTTACCAGCAAGTATGCGGCTTGTAGGGTGGGCAACACATCAACAAAAAACGTCAAGCGGAAAGTCAGAGAGGCTGAAATAATCTCATGGGTGGCGGCAATGGAAAAGAAACTTGCCATGAGGAACTACTTAAGAGGAAAAAACAAAATCAGGAAAGAAACCATTTATGATAACTCAAAGAGAAGCGCATTACTTTTCGGAGCGAGATCGGGATACTTTAGAACACGCACCTATAAAGCGAGGTATTAGAAGGAAGAAGAAGCATGTGCTTGCTGCGGTAACGCTAGGGAAACTATAGAGCATGTTTTAATAGACTGTGAAGACGTCTACCCAGCGGTCGATTTAGGCACCACTGGCCTGCTTGAAGCTCTTGGGTTCAGCGAGAGCAGTGGAAAAGTAAACATGTCCGCAATAGGGATTAGTAAGAGGCGATTCGAGGATTGGTGGAAGAAAAGTAGGGAAACTAAAAAAAAAAAACGGAGACGTGCAAAAGCACAGTTCGCAATAGGGGATCAGAAAATTTGGTTGTGGGAGTTCATAGTGTCGTTTTTTTTTCTCTTTTTATTGTTTAACCTAGGTAGGACACTAGGCAGTATAATAGCAAGAGCTTGGTGGCGCAACCCACCACCCCATTCCAAAGGGGACGCTCATAACATCCATCCATACATCCATGGCAGCGCCTAGCTGCCTTAGGTAAAATAGTCTATAGGACTGTGTTCTGTGGACTGTGTTCTGTGGATGCCGGGGTTTCTTTTCATTTTCTTACATATATATTTATATTGTTGTTTCCGTTATGCGAATAGGAGTAGCCGTCACCATTATTAGGTGACTACGTCTCTTTCTTTTATTTTCATTTGAATAAAAAAAGAAAAAAGAAGACGGGACCGTACAGTTTATGGGGCGCCAGCTGCAGACGCTAGATGAGCTTCCGAGGGTGCCATTTTTCTTACGGCTGGCCCATGAGGACGGGTAGGTCTCAGTGGCTGGCTTTGCAGAGTAGGTCGTTGCTGTTGCATTTACTCGGATGTCCGTGTTCACCACGCCTACATCATGCTTGCTCTTCTGGCTTGAACACGAAGTTACTGCGACCATTTCATTGGTGCATAAAGCTTGGTTCTTGCAAACATGCAAGGCTGTGTACATAAAAAAGTGAATTTAAGATGCAGCAGTGTCACTCCGTGACTATGCTTTATCTAATTACTCAGCATAAAAAATAATTTAAACGTACTGATATTATTAGAAATAGGCAAGTCAGAACCTCCATTCAGTAAAGATTACAAAATCAAAGGTTCAGTTCCTCGAGGTGTCTCTTGCGGTGAGATGAGCGAAGAAGGTGTTCTTTCCCTCAAGCGCTGATCACCGAGACTCGGTTCGCAAGTATACTGCTTGCAAGGGCAAGCAGTATAGGGGACTGCTCACACACATCGTGTGGGTACATACTGAATTATAGGCTTTGCAGCGTGTTGGATGATGTGTTGCCTTTTTCTGATTGGTGCTTCATGAGCGCTTTAATATGGTTCGTAAGGGCAACTCGATTACCTAATGAGGCGTGCTCGCGATAGGTGCTCGTCGTGGCCTTCTGACATGTATCACACTGTTTGCGCTTCTGATCAGATCGTCAAGAGTGTCCCACCCAGCGCACAGCAGGACTGAAAGCTGACCGAGTTGGCACTGATTCTTCCCTAAACCGCAGCGCGTGCAAGGACGTGACACACAAAGAAAAACAAACGCGGTTGTTTGTGTGTCTGTCGTCCTTATGCATGCTGCAGTTTGCCGTAAAGCCGTGCGTAGGCTAGTGCACTTGACTTCAAGGGCGCAAATATTGCTTTCATGTTGCTGTTGACATATTTAGACCCGTTCCTCCTTTCTCCTCTTGCAGGCCAACTGGTCGTCGTTTACGGACTCTCTCTTTGAAGAAAGCGCCTCTCTCTGTCTTTTATTTTTTTTTTACGAATTTAGATTTGCTTGTAACCGTCAGAGCCACGACAGCTGCAACCACCCTTCGTTTTGCCTCACACTGACAAGCTGCTTGCCTGTCTGCACTTCCTGTTGTCAGTGATAAAAGACATACTAGATTATTTAGACGTCCCTTCCTCTCATTCTTTGTTTGTTTGTTTGTTTTCGCAACAGATCATCTGGGAAAATACCTGAGCTACAAGATGATGAGCACAACGAAAACAAGGTAAAAGCGGGAACCAACGTTTCGACAAGTGGACTTGTCTTTTCCAAGGCCTTGAAAAAGACAAGTCCACTTGTCAAAACGTCGGCTACCGCTTTTACCTTGTTCTCGTTTTGCTTAGCGTCTAGAATTTCTATCTCCAGCGTTCCCCGGGTTTTCCCTGAACTACAAGAGTAACATTGGGGCACTAGCCTAATTCAACATAAGGCCGTTCACTTCACCTTTTCCACACGTTGCACACGTGCAACTGTGGGCAACAGTCCACTGTTAACACTCGCCATCCGCCGGAGTCTTATTATTTTTGTACAACCAGTCCCAGAGATGTAGGCAATGATATCATGCATCTTAAAACAACTGCCCGTAGTCTTGGCAGCATATCCGCTTGACGCATCAAGGGCACTGCTGACGTCATGCGCCTATTGTTGCCCACATTGTCAACCTACTTTTTGTACTGCAATTTTTCTACCAAAATGAAGAAATGCAACGTCATACCTGTAGGGTCATTCCACGCCAACTGTCCGAACTGTGGCGCTCGAGAAAAATCATTTCTCTAAAAAAATTACGAAAAGGTTACACGTATATAAGTGTTACTTGAACAGTAGTCCCGCAAAATATATTGAACGGAAAAAAATGTTAGGCCTCGTGAGCACCATTTAAATTTCACGAAATGATGGAAAACCAGGTGCAAAAAGGAAATTCGCCAAAAATCGACCGTTTTGCGCATAATTTCAAAACTTGGAGTTTTGCGTTGTCTGAACTTTGTCCTTTCATTATAAAACATTTTCACAAAATAACTTCACGTTTTTTACTGCTTAGCACCGATGTGAAAACGCGCAAATTCTAGCGTTCTTGCGAAATTTTTCACAAGAAATGGTCAGGGGAGAAAACCTGAAATTACTTTTATAGGACTCTCACTAAAAGTTTCTATCTTCTAAAATTTTATTTTCACCTATGTGATGCTCCCAGACTCTAAAATAAAAGCCTGAATTTAGCATAAAGGCTATTTTGGCCTATGTTTGGACGTTAGTGAAGCATTAAGGTGGTCCATGAAAAAATAAGCAGAAAAGTGGATAACATTGAGAAGAATTAGAGCTTTCGCCGGAGAAATGTTAATCAAAGTAATTTTGCGTTTTCATCGAGAAAAAAAATTTGGAGTCCCACCAATTCATTACTTTGGTCCGTGCTTCCACTTCACTTCATAGCATATTGGCGGGAAATACAAACGAGGGCGGTGCACATGGTAGTCTGTGCGGTGAAGAATGAAAGCCGATATCGCCATAAGTTCGTAAAAATTTGAATCTTGAAGGTATGCTTACGTAAGGTAGATCAACATTGCGCACTTTCATGCTACTGGTTGTACACATATGCGGCCGCCTACGCGTTAAGTGGTAGAGCGGACCACAAATCACTTTCATTTTCTTAGACAAATTTTATGAAAGTATTCTGTGAAAATGGTTTCCTGAGGCGTGACATCACAAAGGCCCTGTGGTTCGTGTCCCAATAAAAACCTTGTCGATTACTGTCTATCTGGCCCGAGGTAGCAGGAGGAATAGTATAGACATCGCAGAACTAATAAAATATGCTCAATAAAGCTCCCTATGAGTGATATTAAACAAATAATCGGTCTGTTTTCACTGATTTCATGGTAACTGAATGTGTTTCGCTCAAGTGTTGCTTCCAGTTCACGCTCATGAAAGTGATTTGTGGCCCGCTGTACGCTTCACGCGTAGGTGGCCTCATATGTATAGACGGTTTCACTCGCGCGATAACAGCAGTAAGAATGCGGCACCAAGAAACTTCCGGTCAAGCGCCTTTATCTGCATACTGCGCCAGAACACCAAGTGCGTTTTTAAGTTGTTTTACTGTGCTGAAAGTCTATTTCTAAGTTTTGAGGTAAAGAAGATGCCCATCACGCCTCAAAACTAATAAAAAAATATTTCGTATAACTTACGGCAACATTCACTTGTAAAATTGTCGTCATGTATTGAGGAAAAGTGTTGAAAATCTGTGGGCTTATATTTTAACGCACTCCTACTCGATATCGCAGCCAATGCCTTTCTTGCTAGCCAAATTTACCTTCTACGTTAATGAGCAAAACCGGAAGCCGTCCAGGGCCTATGTTTGTAAACAGTGAATGGGCCTATACTTCCAGTATAGCATGGAAATGAGCAATGTCGATCTACCTTAAGTAAGCATACCTTCAAGATTCAAATTATTGCGAAATTCTGGTGATATCGGCTTTTATTCCTCACCCCACAGATCACCATGTGCACCACCCTGGTGTGTATTTCCTGTCAACATGCTATCAGGTGAAGTGGAAGCACGAACCAAACTAGTGCAACGGTGGGACTCAAATTAAAAACAAATTTTCTCAATGAAAACGCAAATTACTTTGAATAATATTTCCGTGGCGAAAGTCGTTATTCTTTTCAATTATATCCGCTCTTCTGCTTATTTTTTTATGGAACACCTTAGTGTGTTACTAACGTCTAAACATTGGCCGAAATAGCGTTTTTGCCAAATTCAGGCTTGTATTTTGGAGCCTATGAGCATTACATAGGAGAAAATTAAATTTTAGAATATAGTAAGCTTTAGTGACAGTTCTATGAAATTAATTCTAGGTTTCTTCCCCTGACGTTTTTTAGGGAAACATTTTGCAAAAACGCTACAATTAGCGCATTTTCACTTCGGTGCCAAGGAACAAAAACATGAAGTTATTTTGTGAAATTGTTTTATAATGAATCAACAATGTTCAGACAAGACAAAACCCTAAATTTTGAAATAATGCGCAACACGGTTGATTTTTCGCGAATTTCTTTTTTGCAGCTGGTTTTTCATCATTTCGTGAAATTCAAATGGCGCTCACGTGGCCAAAATTTTTTTTCCGTTCAGGATGTTTCGGGAAATACTGTTCAAGTAACGCTTATATACGTGAATTATTTTCGCAATTATCTGAGAGAAATGATGTTTCTCGAACGCCATGGTTGGGACAGTGTGGATTTCGAGAAGGTCTGCCCGCTAACCTTGCGTTGGTTGAACTTGCTGATAAAATAAAAGATACTGTTCACGACGGCAAGTTTCTCGGATCAATTTTATCAACCAAGCCTTCGACTCGATCAATCATACAATTCTTCTCTATAAACTTTCTTCTTATGAGAGGACTAGCCGCCGACTATAGCTAATTTGTGACTACTTACTCAATCGCATTCGAGCTCTTCCACTTTCAGTCTGTTTTCCAGTTGGCTTTCAGTTGCTGTCTGACACCAAAACTACCAACATAGGAGTTAATTCCACAAGCATATATGTTAGGACAGCTGTTATTTCTCATTGACATAAATTATGTTCTAGATTGTTTGTTACCACACGGAGAAACGTTGCTTTTCGCAGATGACACCATCATTTTCATTTCGCGTAAGCCCATTGCAGCCCTGACAACACAGCTAAACAGTGACCTTCACAGTTTTGTTATATGGTGTAACAAAAGTAAGATGCCTAATCAGGCTCAGCTAGCGGTAAAAAAGCGTAACATACTTCCGGTACATGTCAATAATTATGCAATATTCTCCTCAGTCCAATGCACATTGCTCGGTGTCGAGCTGGCCAGTTTTCGAAGTTTTAATGTGCAGAATAATAAAATCCTGAGGACAACTAAGCACTTCCTATGAGTTGTCAATGTGGAAGCTATAATGCCAAATTGAACGCGGTTAAGCGGCACTTCGAGATATTAATTCCTCGCGGCCAAGCGAGCGCGTTGAGACGCTTGGCCAACACGTCCTATACATGGCACAAAGCCGGTGGACGTCGATCCATGACGTCATGCTACCTTGCCCGACTGCCGTAGAATCTAATAGGGACGCTCCAGAGTGTTCCGCGGTGATTTTGACGTCACCGCTTTCGTCACGCCGGGCTTGGAAATGGGAATTTCGCTCCAAGTAGCGCGACGTCATAAAGCAGAGTGATCAGGCTTGCTGTCGAGGAGGCGGTGGTTTAGCCCAGTGGGTAAGACGCGGGGTTTTCTGAAAGTGGGATCGTATAGTCTCGAAACTCACTACTATCAACGTTTTCATTTTCAAATTTCTTCTGCTTTTTTTTTATACATCACTTTCTTTATAGCAATTACCGAGGCGCAGTTAGAACGCAGGCGAGTGCTTGCGCGGACAAGGAACGCGCGGATAACACAGGCTTCCGAGAGCCAGGTTGACGTGGCGTCGCGGCGACGCCTTATTCCCTCACACAACAGCTGGTGCGCTGTCGTAGCAGCAGGTGATCCCTGTCGCCTCCTCTGCTCCGTCGAGGCTCGCTCGTGACGTGGCGTCGCAGCCAATGGGAATTTAGGTGCCGTATTTCGCTTGTCCAGACGACAGACGCCGACTTTTTCGATCAGTGGGCCATTCAACGGCTTCGAATAAATAATAAAAAAGAAGACAGTATACGGCAGTCGAGTTCACAAAGCAGGTCCATATATTAGCCGCCCTACTTCTAGTTACACTCTGTTATGCGTTCCTTCATAGTCATTTTAACTATTGCATCGAATAGTGGGGTCTCACGTACGAAACTTAGTTTGGCCCACTACAGCACGTCCAACAGACACTCCGTGTCATGACATACAGCCTTTATCATGCTTACTCGGCTCCATTCTTTCGTCTACTATAAACATTTTACCTATTACAAAACTTTATTCCTAAAATCTAAGTGTTATTGCTTACCGCGTAGCACGTAACCCAAATAATCTTTATATTACAGGAAAAAAAACTCATCACAAATTCAAATTATACACGTTTCTCATTCCAAAATAATATTTTACTTCCAAAATAACGCACTATTTACGGACGAGAAACTTATTTTCTCTGCAATTAGGGTGCGCAACACTCTATTGTTGGTCGCTAAAAACTCCCCCTCATTAATACATCTTAAACATGCAGTTCGCTCATTTATTAACAGTAGTTTCTATGAGGTTTCTATGCTTTCTCTTTTGAAGTGACCGCTAGATCTCATGAGAACTCGTGTACCCCATATTGAATGAAATATAATTTGTATTAAACTGTCATCATAACAAAGACGCTGATGATTACAAGTTACTTGTGTTAGCTTTTAAATCTTCTTTTCTCTTGCTTATGTTTAGTATGTTCCACTTTCTAGTTCTGCTGTTTCTTCGTTACGTATCCATGATATCGTGTTACTTTCACTCCGTCTTGCGTACCATCATTTCTTGTGCATTATTTTTAGTTATACGTCAAGTGTGCCTGTAACATGCATCATTTATTAACTAAGATTTTTGAATAATGGTCGGTTTTGTATAGGGAGAGTCTAACCAGGTTTTTCGTTTTCTTTTTCGTGAATAATAGAGACATCCCCTTCCTCGTTCATTTTTATTTTTTGTTCTTATCCTCGCATATTCTGTTGCACCACCACGAAGCGACATATGTACTTCTTATGCTTCGGAATTGTTTCTGTTTTATTTGTTTATTTTTTGTTATGTTTATTATAACAAGAGGTGGCATTGCGGTGTTTACATTAAGGGACCTCTTTCTGTGCGCTCTATTTCATCTGTAATCCTACAAGTTTATCATCAATAAACTCAAACTCAGACAGCACCCAGCGTGTTCTCGAGAAAGTCCGGAACGTGGGCGCGTCCTTGCAACTCTACAGTCCGCCGGTGGCATTTGTAACTTGCAGTTGTGATTCAGGCGCCGGCACCATTCTCTTCGGTAAGACCTCACTGCTACTGGCGTTTTCGTGCATGATCGGAAAGAGCGGGGATTCGCTGTTTCCGAAGCTACGCCGCCGCGCAACGTCTGCCTCGCGGTCCACTTCACAACGTTGCGGCCTTTGAAGCCGTTGTGCCTCGTTGTGCAATTGCCAATGTTCGCCAGCCAGCAGCGGATTGACGAGGCCGCTCCGATGAGGCCAGCTTGGCGCGATGTTACCTGGCGTGACTCACTTTGTTGCAGCCACGGGTTGAAAGGAAGGGTTGAAACTTCCCGTCACGTGAAACGTCCTGCCACCACATCGTTTGCATTTAAAAAAAAGGGGGCTTACTTAAAAAAAAGTATTCACAGGTGCATGCCAATTTGACAACTAATACCTCAAGATGAGCGAAGGTGTATGAGCGAGTTCTTACACTCTTCGGAAGTAGTAAGGGTTAATTTACTGACTCACGGTCTCGGCTCGAACGCAGCTGCTGCATTCAAGCGCAGCCGTGTACGCAAACCATTAACCAGGCTTTTATAACGATTTATTTGAAATTTCTAATCTAAACATATGTGCCGTAAAGTTTGTAACTATAAGAAGTTAAGTAAGTTAACTAATTTGATTAGTGGATTTATTGCACTGAATTTTTTGGGAGGAAACGATAACCACCTGGGAAGATAATTCATCTGTAGTGACGTAATCGGAATTAAGTTTCAAACGTTTTTTTAGAAAAGGAATAGAAGTAAATAAATAAAGACTTTACCATGGGAAGCCTGCATAGTATGTCGAACCGGCGTTACCATTGCTACCCTTCCCCTCCTCCGTCAACTCATTTTTCTTTCTATTCTTTCTTTTAATTTTTCTTTGCCTCTCTTTGTACGCGAACGAGAGGTGCGGAATTATGAATGACGCAAGAACCAGGCAGGGCACGCTGCCACAAAGGTCAAGGTATACGGTTGACGTATGTGGAAGCGCCTGGGTACATAGAGGGCTCTCGTTTGTCGACCCCGATTTGTCGGCGGCACCGCCTCCATCTTACTAATACTACATATATATATATATATATATATTTGCCTCTCTATCCATGTGCTCATCGCTTCCCCACAGAGCCGCGCCCGTCGCACCTCTCTCGTCGCGGCTGTCGGGCACGGAGCATTCCGGAAGAGGCGCAGCCGGCTGTATGTACGCAGAAGCAAAAGGTCGGCGAGGCGGGGTAAAGCAGCGGGGCCGTTAGGCGACCGCACGCGTTGTGCCTCCACGCGAATCGCGTCTGGCAAACGCAAAAAGTCGGCGAGATGTGGGCCACTCTTCGCCAAAGCGGGTGGCGCCGGCGGCTGCCGAGGCGTCGAAATACGCGCGCGACGCACGTGGGCCACGTCGCGTACGCCCGTCAAGAGCCTCGCCCGACGTTGACCCCGTTCCTCCGGCGCGACCGGCGCTGACACGACGCTATTGTTTGAGGTCGCTCTTGAATCGGTGAGGTCAGGGACCAACACGCTTGACTCGGCGTTTTGCCTTGTCTCCATCGCGGTGCACCGTCCGCACGACGCGGCGGCATCGGGCGCCGTTTTCGACGCAATGTCGCGAGAAAAAAAAGCAACCGGATCCAGTTGTTCGGTCGCGCGACATCCCGCGGCTTCGTGCGCACGACGACCCACGCGGCCGCCAGGATCGACGCAATTAGATGTCGGCATCGAACGCGGTGCACGGCTGAATATGCTCGTCGAATATGCCATGCCGTTCGGAGCGTATGCAAGGAAATGGTATACAGTTATAACATTGCAGTAAAGCGACGCGCGCGTGTAGAATTAAAATTGGGCGTTTTTCTTTCTATGTATCCTGCCACCGTCTTTTCTCGATCATCATATTATTACGTAGATAAAGAATAGGCAAAATTACATTTACAGAATAAATACAGAGGAGCCACAGCTTCCTTACAGATATGCGCAAAACACAGCGACAGTTGGGATGGCGCCTTCGCGGTATTGTTCAAACTCAGTGTAGTCGAGCTTGCACAACAATTAAAAATTCCGAGGGCGATGAAGACATCGGGGAGCCGTTCATCGAATCCGACGTACTTGACTTGTGTTCTGGTAGCCGCGACGAGGGTGGTTTTGACGGTTTTTAGTATTTACTCGTATATACAGTCCAAAAAGGACCCATGCTTTTACTGTTGGACAATGAAATGTTTGCTTAGCTGCTTACTGGTTACAGACAAGCTAAAACATCTATAGTCGGTCGTACTTCGTCCCTGCAGACTATACAGCGGGCGCGCACTATCCAAAAGAAGCCCCAATTGGCCCTGCGGACTACGGCCGTGAAAATACGGTAAATTATTTAGCGCACTGTAAGCCTTGACAGCATATTTTATGGATTGATATATATATATATATATATATATATATATATATATATATATATATATATATATATATATATATATATATATATATATATATATGAAGAGCGAGACAGATGGAAATAAGTTTTAGAAAATATCTATGACCGAAAATTTACAGTGGACTACTTTCCGCCATTGCATTAACAATAGTTCTCTCTTGCAGTGATCTTGGTTACTGCATTGCGCAGCTGAACTGTAGCAAGAAAGATATTTGCAAGAGAAACAGAATATTGGGGACATTTCATCAAAAAAAAAATTGTCTTTGCGAAGTGCCTTTGCTTCATAATTCAGTGGTCAAAACTGCATATAGAAATTGTATCTCATGCCACACCGTAATTTCAAAACGTCCCTTGTTTCCTGCGCGCCCACTTGCTTTGAAACCGTCAGGCAGTGCACATTGCCAAAGCCTTGTCTTTCCAAGTTGATCAGATTCAAAGCTATCCAAAGTTCCGGGTCAAGGATTTTGGACGTTGCTTTCTTACTATAGATAGAAATCTACGTATGCGGAAGGCAGCACGCGATGTAATCAAGTGATTCCAATGTAATCGTTTTACTCGTGCCAATGCCATCGCGCCATTGACGTCATACACCGATCACCTTAGAGTTGGAGTTTCCTTTCAGTTACTTTCCTCGTGATATTCACTTGCGTGCGCGGGCACGTTTGTACTTGTTGTCGCCTCGAAACATGGCTCGTACCCACGACGCAGGTTGGCCGCACTGGACTGATTGCAAAGTACACCCAACAAGGGGTAAAGGCAAGAGAGAGAGATAATTTATTTGAAGGAATGCAGAAAGGTCGGCCTTAACTAACGAGCTCTAGCCTGCTACTCTGCACAGGGGGAGGGGGAACGGGGACATAAAGGTATGATGAGGGATGATGATGACATAGAAAGAGGGCTACACAATGGTGAAAGCTGGTTTAACATTCTGCTGATAAACACTGAGAAATCTCATCCATGAAGCCACTACCGGGTTCCTTATCTTGTCTGTAGTCACTGGTTCAAGTGAACCTAGAGATAAAGGCGCTAAGACGAAACTGGATGGTGTGTGGGCCTCCCCTGCGTGAGCAGCACAGGCGCCAAGCAAACGCTTTGCAGCATGTAAAGAGCTGCGATAAGCGGCTCCAGTACGGCGAGCACCTGTAGGGCACTTTTAGTGGCCGGATTCGGGAGACCACCGAGAATCACGCACATTGACTCTGCTACTATAAGTGCTCGAGCATTTTCTGAACGCTTTCCTTCTCGTTGTGTCTATCTCTTTACTTGCCCGTAGTGTCACCGGTTTCAATGGCCCTATCATTCTTGATTTCATGGCACAGAGGACCACTAGGGCCCGCTGTCGTGGCCGTGGGTCTAGAGGGCAGCAAAGGCCATTCCGCGTGTGTATTAGAGGGTGGTGGCGAATATGCGCCGCGTGCTCTCACCGACCTTGAATTAGCAGCAGGCGCGGTTACCGTCCTCGATGTACGAGCAGTCAGAGGTGGTCGTGGCGCCTACGCCCCGCTATGTAGTTCTTCTGAAATGGCTTCGTGGCACTTATTTCGCGAGCGTTGGTCACTTTGACGAACAGATTGAGCAGGGGTGATATATGAGCGCGGGGGGGATATATCCCCCCCCCCCCCGCGCCGTATCTCTTTGTATATAAGCGCGTTCTTTAACAGTATTAAACAGTTGGTAGTTTACCCTACGTCCATCCGCGTCCTGTCCTTCCATAATATCGTCTGTGTAAAACTGAGCGCAATATAACCACGAACGTTCACCAACTAGCCCCCTTCATTGCTTTACTAAAAGGTAAAATGCTAAAGACCTGCAATTATTTAGCCAGTTTGCCATTACTGACGGTGGCAGGGACCTGCGTGTGATTTTAAAACAACGACCACAGCAGACAAGCAGTCCCGTCGCAATGAAAATCTGCAGGAGCCGAGTAAACCTCGTCGAAATGGTGGTGACGGCTCCAAACACTGTTTCATAAAAACCAAAGACCTCTAGTTAATTATATAGTTGCAATAAACCCTGCTATAGAGCGGGTGCGCGCCGCTGGAGCTTGTGAAGAGCCTGGTCAAACTTTCTTGCAGTATTTATATAAACTTCGGCATACTTTAATGACCTGCGTGAAGATTCAAACATCATTCAAAGATTAGGGCGCGTATTCACAAAAAGCTCTCAAGTTGGTATTACTCGTAAGAGAGTATTCCAGACGTTCATATTTATTTATTCAATATGCCTTACAGGCCCGAAAAATGGCATTCGGTAAGGGGACCTTCAAAATATTACATAGAATAGACAACCTACAATTAAACAAGTCATAAGAACACAGTGTTAATAATCATACTATGAAGGCCAGGTGTACACCAATAACGAAAATCTTTAGTACAAAAAGACAAGACCAGCGAAATGCAGACAAGAAGCAATTGCAGACAAGAGGTTAATGTAAGAAATGCGTGTTTAGATAGGGGCCGATTTTTTTTTCTTTAGCTTCAGCTTCCAGGTTATCGGGAAGGTCGTTCCACAAGCAAAGGACACGTGACCCGCCGTGGTTGCTCAGTGGCTATGGTGTTGGGCTGCTGAGCACGTGGTCGCGGGGTCAAATCCCGGCCACGGCGGCTACATTTCGTTGGGGGCGAAATGCGAAAACACCCCTGTACTTAGATTTAAGCGCTCGTTAAAGAACCCCAGGTGGCCGAAATTTCCGGAGTCCTCCACTACGACGTGCCTCATAATTAGAAAGTGGTTTTGGCACGTAAAATCCCATAATTTAATTTTAATTTTTTGATGACACGTGGAAGGTTAGATGAATTAAACGCGCCTGTTTTACCGTAGATGCGCATGAAAGAAAGACAGTTATGTATATAATCTTCGTGACGTTAATGGAAGAACTTGTGGAGTAGTCGGTGATGGCCTTGGTCCTTGGAGGTACTTGGGAAAGAAAACAATAAGAGCGCTACGTCATGACGGGTGTTCAAAGGTGGAATCAATAAATTGTTTTTAATTTGCGTTTCTTTGCGTTGTCGTTGTAATTTTGTAAGATGAATTGAGCACTTCTATTCTGAATTGATCCTAGGGTAATGGTTAAATAAATGTAATGAGGGGACCATACCGAATTAGTAAATTCTATTATAGGGCAAACAAATGTTAGATGGGCTAATGTGCGTGCATTTGTCGGCGTCTAACGCAGGTTCCCGAGTAGATAGTCCGAGAACCGAGAGACGTTGCTGCAGACGTTGGTGATACGCATAGGCGAAGAAAGGTATGATGTCAGGGTTACGTCAATAGATATTTGAAATAATTATCTTCAGACTCAGGGTGGTTACATTAATATATTATGAAAAGTATGAATTGAAACGTTTGGGTTGGGGGGGGGGGGGGGGCGAGAGAAAGACGTTGCATTTATCTCGATTAGGCGACATTAGCCACGTGCTGCACCAATTGATTTTGTTGCTGGGCGTGTTAGTAGCGACAGCGACCATCCAATGGCAAGGCGCGCTCAGAAACAAAAGGCTTCCTGAATGCGACAGCTGACACTGTTATTGTTCTTTGCCTATGGTGAGCATGAATTTGCAAAACGTTTCTTTCATCCCTATTTCTCTTACGCGGCAGTTCAGACGATTTGAGGGAAGATATTTTGGACCAGTCTTACGTTACATACAAACAATCGTAGATAACGAGCATAGCCAGCCCCTATGCAGTGGCAGTGGTTTGATTGCTCGTTTGGCCAGCTGCCGCCTCGGCGTTCGCCAAGCCAACAGTTTGCCGCATAGAATGGGCCACATCGTTTACCCAATCGTTCGTATAGCACTGTAGTTTAAGGCGCGCTCACTTGAGTCGCAAAAGCTTGCTGCTTTGAGGTCGGACTTGAATCATTGCGGAAGGCACACAGAAAGAAAGAAAGAAAGAAAGAAAGAAATAAAGAACACGTCTACGCTCCAGTTAAATTCTTACCCAGCGTCGCTGTGAATCTGGTGAAGCCGTCTTGAAGTGGGTTGATGTTTCACAGGTTGAAATGGCTTGGAGCTTCACGTGACACATTTAAAACATGGGGATAACGCGGAGCACTTGTCGCATCTCTGACGCATCTGCTGTAAAAGGAAAATCAACCATCTGTATTAAAGAAAACAAAAATCTTGTGCGTGCTGCAGACGGTGTATGGGGACTAGGGCACAGAAATAACGTAACCAAATACACAAGCTACATACTGGTGGCGACACACACATACGCACGCACGCACGCACGCACGCGCGCGCACACACACACACACACACACACACACACACACACACACACACACACACACACACACACACACACACACACACACACACACACATACACACACACACACACACACACACACACACACACACACACACACGCGCACACACACACACACGCACGCACGCACGCACGCACGCACACACGCACACACGCACACACACACACACACACACACACACACACACACACACACACAGACACACATTTGTTCATTTATTTATTTATGTACATACTGCAGACCATGCTTAGGTCCACGCAGGAAGGGCACAATTATACAATGGCAAAATCACAGCAACAAAAGAATAAGATAATATAGCAACAATATAACAACACACATATATCGCAATATAGTAATATAACAGACAATTATACAATATAGCAACATGGAAAGATAAATAAGCGAGCTGATATATATATATATATATATATATATATATATATATATATATATATATATATATATATATATATATATATATACAGACATATACATATATATATCAGGCACGTACTCAGGATTTTGTTCGGGGGGGGGGGGGGGGCGACCCGAGGTAACATTTCTATGCGAATGACGGGTGGGGGTACCTTTACTAGTACAAGTGTGCATAACGCCCGCCATTGGCCATAAGGACGCGTAAACCCGCAAAAGAGAAATGAAATAAGGTGTATCTCACAGGTACGCCTGTGAGATACACCTCTCCTTTGCTTGGCAAACAAGGAGTCACATCAAACGGACTCGCGCAGGAAAGAAGCGCAGGAAGAATACTGCCAAGAACAAGTAAACAAGTGAAAGTGTAAAATAAATATTTCTATAGTAGCATACAACTTTAGAAAACGGCAGTTGGCAACCAAAGCACACGGACCGCGCGGGGTTGTGTTACTCCGCCAGCCAATCACAGAAGCAAACAAGAATGTCGTTACGCGACCTTTTCAACATGACGTCGTACTTGATACCTCCGGAGCGTCTGCTGTTATTGCAGAGTCTTTTAATCGACGGAAGCAATGAAGTGTGCAACAGACAGGGAGAAACTGTATGGAGTCTGAGCATTTCACTCTTCAAAAGCCTGCCTGCCTTGTTTGCTTAGTGGCGGCTATGGAGTTGGGTTGCTAAGGACGAGGTCGCCGGATCGAATCCCGGCCACGGCAGCCGCATTTTCGATGGGGCGAAATAGGAAAACACCCGTGTACTGAGATTTAGGTGCGCATTAAAGAACGAACCCCAGGTGGTCCAAATTTCCGGAGTCCCCCACTACTGCGTGCCTCATAATCAGATCGTGGTTTTGGGACGTAAAACTCCACAAGCTTTAATTAAATCTTCAAAAGTCTGCGGTACAGTTCATTTCACTGCTGAGCCCGTTTTACTCATGAAACGTCACTGCCAACTGAACTTAAGAGGAAGCTTTAGCTCGGGATCAACTCCCACGCGGCCTATTCAAATACATGTAAAACCCAAAAACATTTTTCTGAGATAACCCCTGGACCGACCTTAACGAAAACCGTTGCATTTGAGAGAGAAAGGTAAATTCTAGTGACTGTAGGAAGCGGAATTTCGATTCAAAGCATGAATATTATTTAAAAGATTTTAAAAAATTCAAATGTTTGAAAAATAAAAGGAAGCACTAAGTTTATAAATCAATAGGTCTTCATCAAGAACACATATCACGGTTTTGTAAACGGCATCCATTAGCTCATTGAAGGCGGACAAATTCTAAATGTCACTTTATATCTTACATGAATTTTCTACGTTGTGTACGAGGGTTCGGCAAAAACTGTATTTCCATATTACAAAATTTTTTTAGATTCATGTGCAACATATCAATTTTGTATGCTTTAGGTGTGCTATCATATCCAATTCACAGAATTGTGATACCCTTTCTCTTTCTTGAGTTACAGAGTTGTAAACTTCATAGTTACATTTCTTGAAAATTTTCAATTTTCGAAATTTTTAATAATATATTACCAACCTAAATAAAAAATTCGAAACCAACAGTGATAAGATTTTAAGCCATTCTTTTAAATGCGAGAAACCTGGTCAAATGGTGCAGTGGTTGCCGAGAGAAATGAATTTTCCTTTTACACGCATTTAGATGGGAGCACCCGAGCTAACGCTTCCTCTTAAATTTGACAATAAATAGCTGCAGCGAAGCAATCATTTTATTTCAGTTCAATAAAGCACTAAGCTTTCGCCATTCCACTTTAATAAGCAAGGAAAAACGTATAAAATTACGTGATAATAATTTTATTTTTGTGGTTACCGCTTTATTTGGGTAACAGGAAGAGATTGAAGTACGAATTATTTGCAGCCTCGCGGAGGAACAGTGGCTGGTGGTTATGAGGGCGCAGGTGGGGATTCACTGCATACTTAAGTTGTATCCGACTATAGTAGGTTTTTTTTTAATTAGCTATGGAAAAATTAGAGAAATATATATTTGCGGAACAATCACAATTCTTTTGGATCCCTCGTTTACTACTCTACCAAGTTAAGTGCCAAAACCGACTCGAATTCTTATTTGTGAATTAAGTTGCGTAACGATACGTAATTGCCAGTCTCGTACAGCCGCGTAGAGCGCAGAACGCTGCGGTTCTAGACGTACTGCGCCCACCGCGGAAGGTTAGAAAAACACCTACATAAGCACAGCCGAGAAGTGGCTGCGTCAGGCGGTTCGACTGATAACTGTAAAAGTGTCATTCAAAACACACGGATTTGTTCTTCACTTCCGGCGGCGCTTTCTCTACTTCCTTTTTAAATAAAAAGATGTTGATGCGCAATTATTTTCATAAATAGTCGTTATTTTGTTAATTTTCGCTTTTCCTTTCTGTTTAACTGTTGCCTTGGTTCTCTCCCTTAGCATATCGCTTAGTTTCTCAACTCCTTGCGACTCTTGTTTTCAGTAGTGAATTTTTCACGAAAAGTGTTGTAAATTGGGGAAAAGCCGGATGAGGTAACGGGTGACGGTCATATTGCTTATGGGTTTAATTGTCATTGCAGGGTTTGATGATGGACGCTGTTTCACGTTATTTTATTTTCCACCTTATCTAACTCATATCACGGGTATATGGTTCCGAGGATCTGCCAACGTCGCGGCGAGCCGCCACTCGAGGAGGAAAGCAACAGGAAGGAAAGCAAAAGGAAAAGTTAAACGCAACTAGCGTTTTCACCGACCGCAACTCGTTCCTATAGCATACAGACCCGCTCACTACGAACCGAATCCTTTTCCTGCTCCCTGGATCAGGCTAAGCAAAGAAGGTTGCACTAACGAAGCAACAGCGATGCGCATGACCGTTGAATAGGTGGTGACAACTGAACGCATCTCGATTTATTCGCGCGGGCACCGAATCGATGAGAAAACTGACCTTCATACCTCAGGAGATGCCCAAAGCTACCGCTATCCAAAAGGAGTGAAAAGGGCAGAAAAATGCTGACCGCTGAATAGCTGCGAAGCCTCATCAACATTGAACCCTACATACTTAAACTTTCAGCGTTAAACGTGCAGGATTCAAATGTGATTCTCAAACTTACTTAACAGCAAATATTTTGCAAATAATGTTTAGCGCACTTCTTGCCGTTTGCATGGGTGGCTGTTCCAAACAGCTTAAGCTTTATGAAAGTACATTATACCATGAAAAACATAGAGCAGACGACGATAAAAAAAAACTTCTGAGGCGCCATTATCGACGACGTTTATAAGAAATCCGACCACAGCAAGTGAAACCAACCAACGTGTTGTTTACTATCCGGTGGACAGAACTACTATATATTTCAAGGTTAACAGCCAACGTGTTGTTTACTATTCAGTGGACAGACTTACTATATATTTCAAGGTTAACCAGCCGACGTGTTGTTTACTATCCAGTGCACTGGATAGTAAACAACATATTTCAAGATTGACTCGACAGCTCAGTTTATTCCTCGCAACGAAGAGTTCCTTGTAAGGCGCAAGAAAAGTGCATGCAACACTTCCCTCAATACTGCGCAGATGCGCTGTAAACAAAACGACGTAAGCTTTTAGCAGGCTTCGAATTCAACACCATTTTTCATTTCGTTTCAGTTATGCTAAGCCTTTACACGGGACATTTGTCGCTTGCGCAAGCTTCCGCCGAACGCAGAAGACGTTCAGTTGCTGCTATTACGCGCCTTACTTTGGTGTCGTTCTGTAGAAGAAAAAAACGATTACTCGATCATGCACAGATGGCGCCGTTGTCAAGTCACGCATGACGCAATCGGAGATAAATGTAGTCTCTCGCTCAGTGTTAAGAGAGTCACAGCTCGGTAGTACTTTTGGCGATCGCTGCAAAAGTTTTTAGAATCCGCGAAGTATTGGGGGAGTTATTACGCCATGGTATGCGCTTATTGCGCCAGATTTACGTGTCTTTGTCTCTCTTTCAGTCTCGGCTGACGCGCTGGAAGCTACATACATAGCGGAGAAGTCAAGACGGCAAAGCTCCACTCAAAAGTTCATTGCCGCGTTGTCACAAAAAATTCACCGATGAATACGATACTCCTTAATGAAAAATTTGAGCGCAGCTCTATACGTGTTTTATACGCAATATATCTGTCTCGTGTGGCCCATTGCAAACGGAGCGAAGAGTGGTGCGATTGTCTCGCAAATCGGGAGATCGCGAGCGGCAACACGTGGGTGACGTGTGGGCGCGATTCACAGCAGCCGCCGCAGACAGACCTCCGCTCATGCAGCGCTTTGTTTCCATATATGGCATCGGTCGACGAGCTTGCCGCATGCCATCCGTGAACAGACGACGCGTGCTGCCATGGCGCCATTTCGCAGCGATCGTCTCCGCCAGAACAGGTTTTGCGCGGAACTACGCTTTTCTTCTCACGCTTTCGCCATACCATCCTCCTCCGCTTTCTTCCTTGCGCTCTCTTCGTTATTGCCGCCTTTCGTCCCCGGCTGCGCTTTCATCTTTCGCTGTGCTCGTTCACTCGGTTATGAGGGGCGCCGAGGCACGCCGATGCTCAAAGCAGGAACTAGCGCCTAGAGCTCGGTTTGTTTTTTCCTTTCCGCGTTGCTCGGCACCGGTTTCAGAACGCGCTCTAAAAGCTCGCCGCGGCACCCCGTGGCAGTCGCGGTAGACTACGCTACACAGCCAGCCGCTGCTATCTCGGAGGCCACGCGCACTATAGACTGGTAGGGCAAAGATGAAATTGTATTTCCATCTTTTTGAGATCCCAGACATGTATGCTTCGTTTATTTAACTGAAAAAAAAAAACAGCAATTACACATTAATGAGAATGTTCGCGCGACCATGAAATCAGTGAATAGCGCTGATGGGTCCAGCTAGCTGCTTGCGATGACCCTGCATGACGACATTGCGGAAGCGCGAGCAAGTGATTGTTCGCTGTTTTCGACATGAGATTGGAAATGTACTGCTGCATACGGTGCAACAATATTCGGCTCCCATGTTCACAGCAGCCTCTGTGAGAGATCGGCAACGTTTGCTGTTTCGGGGCCCCTTCAAAAAAAAAAAACGCTTTCGGCACCCGTTCAAAGCATATTGCTTTCCTTCTCCTCTTTCGCCCGTTTTCGTGGTCGGCGGTTGTCAGCGGTCGGTGGTTGATAGTCGGTTGTCCGACTTGCGATATACAACGGCGCCGGAGGCAAAGGCACGTTCTCTTGCGCAACGGAGCTGCGGTCAGGGGCGTGGTGGAGGTTGAGGGAAGGGGAGGGACTATCGGGCGCGTGAGCATTGTGGAGCGCTCGGCAACGAAAACGTTCATTCATTCACTCGCTCACGGATTCTCACGTTCGTTCGTTCGCTGGCTCGCTCGTTCGTTTTCAGACTATTCGATTACACTGACAATCATTGTCGATGGTTTCTGCCCAATTTTTATTGTGGGCAGGCTTTGCGGACATCACAGAAAAACAGTATTGGTTGTGCATTGCAAAGTTGTCTTTTTATACGCTTTCATTTTGCTTTCCTTTATTATTTCTGCATTTTATTTAATAAACGGTTAACTTACGCTTTAATAATTGGCCGTGGAGGATTTCCAGATGTCGTATTGCGCTATTAAAACCGAGGTCACGGATTCTGTGCCCGGCCGTGGCGGCTGCATTTCGATAGGGGCAAAAATTAAAAAAAAATTCTAGTGTGCATAGATTTAGCTAGACGTGAAAGAACCTCAGTTGGTCAAGATTAAACCGGCGCCCCCCAGCACAGCGTGCCTCATAATCATATCGTGGTTTGGAACGTAAATCTCGATAATATATTTTTTCTTCAATTATATCCGTGGCTTCATTGTCTGTTGGCTTCTCGTTATTGTAACTAACGAACATTGATCCGACCGGTTCCCCTTGTTCTTCTCGCTGATATTGTTCGCCATAACGGCATGTCGTTCGTAGTCACCTTAAGCTATTCAGAGTATTTTCTGAAGCGTGAACAGTTATACTCGCAGACAACTTTCTGTGGCAATGAAGGAAAAGCTACGGAGGCAAAGGGCGCACAAGCGAGAGCGCTTCTGAAAAAAAAGTCCCGCACTTTCATCCGCGTTAGTTTAGCCTGATGAATAGGAAACATAAACACCTTATTTACAACAGCTAAATAAGACAAAATACAGCCCTGTTGAAGTTGACTTATTTTGCAGTTTTCCCCTTCCGCGTCTGGGCAAACCCGAAACAATCGTACGTGGAAGCTGCGTCGATTCTGCGGCTCTCCCGAAAACCAAAAACGCTGCCAAAAACTACCGGACTACTTGGCGCGGCAACACATGCGCTGAAGCTCCGCCCTCCGCAGCTTTCCCTTCATCCCCACAGAAAGTTGTCTGCGAGTATACCTAATTAGTTATGTGCAATAATGTGAACGTTTCAATGTTCGTTTCAGGGCAGAAGTGAAATAAGCCCGGTTAGTCGTTGCAGAAGGAAATCGATCGGCCAGCATATAAGCCAGGCTGCGTCGTCGTTGTGCATATGGAAGCCTGCCATGGCACTAAATAATAGATAACATGGCACTGAAAGCGGATCGAAATAACCTCGTCGACTTTCTTTGCGACGTGCGTGCGGGCTTCATTCTTTAAAAACAATTAAATTATGGTGTTTAACATGCCAAGACCACTTTCTGATTATGAGGCACGCAGTAGTGGAGGACTCCGGAAATTTTGACCATCTGGGGTTTTTTAACGAGCACCTAAATCTAAGTACACGGATGTTTTCGCCCCCATCGAAATCCGGCCGCCGTGGCCGGGGTTCGATCCCGCGACCTCGTGCTCAGCAGCCCAACACCATAGCCACTTAGCAACCACGGCGGGCCGGGCTTCATTCTTTGAAAACACGAATGATAGCGTGGCAATTCAGACGTGCAAGCAGGCAGGGACGTCACTTTTTTCACAAAGCATGGCATTTCTTCAAAGCACGGAAAATACTATTATACAGATCCAACGCACATGTTAAAATATATGTGAAGCGAAGCTTTAGTGAAGTGGTAAAGCAGATGCTATGCAACTACATTCTTAAATTATGGGGTTTTACGTGCCCAAAACACCATCTGATTATGAGGCACGCCACAGCGGGGGAATCCGGAAATTTGGACCCCTTAGGTTCTTTAACGTGCACGTGATAACGTGAAACACGAAGTGTTTCTATCATAGAACGCTTGTACCTTTGTCTCGCTTTGTTTATTTCCAAACTCTTGGAGCTGCCGCTCCCTTGTTGCGGCAATGGATGAAGAAGCCCTCGAAGACCTTCCTGGAGTCAAGCCATCACGTGGTGTCGCGTCCAGGAAACGTGGAAATGCGTCAAGTGACACGGACAGCCAGGCAAGCGAGTTGTACTCGGACAGCGTCGACTCGTCGGACGACGATTTCACACTTGTCATGAGCCGAACCACAAAAAGAAGACTGCTACGGAGGTCATCGTCGCCAAGTGTCTCCACCGTGAAGACAACACCACAGCGCTGGCCGTACACCATGCTCTTCATGCCTGTGGACCCAGTGTCCAATCTGCGACTCCTAAACAGGCAAGTCCTTTCTGCGTTTCTTGAGGGAATCGCGCCAAACTAGATAAAGGACGTGAGAATAAACTCGCGGAAGAATATCCTAGCAGTAGATGTTCTACACCATAGTGCACTGCAAAGCCTACGGCACGTAACGGAGATCGACAAAATACAAGTGCGATCCATCATACCTACAGGCTGCAATGGCACTGTCGGCGTCATTTATGATGTCGATATTTCTATACCAACCGACGACTTACCTATATTAATAAAGCCAAGTACAGAAGGCACTCTTATCACGCACATCACAAGACTTGGCAACACACGTTGCCTGAAGCTGTGGTTTGAGGGCAACAGCCTTCCCTCACACGTCAAAGTTGGCCACGTCCGCCATCCAGTCCGCCCATACGTACCGAAGCCCCTGCAGTGCTACAAATGCTGCAAGATGGGACACGTAAAAGGTGTCTGTAGGAATAAACTCGTGTGCCCACGGTGCGCTGAATCTCATTCAGCAGATGCCTGCCGCGCAACTGTGTTGAAGTGCCCTAACTGCCATGGTACTCATGAGGCCTCATCCAATGATTGCCCGCGGGTGAGGAACGAGCGAGCAGTGCTCAAACGTATGGTACGGGACCATTCAACACACAGAGAGGCTGCCGCTACTCTCAGGCGACAACGACATCGCCATCGAAGAGCATCACGAAGAGTAACATCTACTGAAAGATATACACCATCATCTTCCGGCAAAGCGGCTACCGTATCAACGCCGACTTCCACAAAGACAGACACTGCGAAAACGAAGAAAGGGGCAAGACTCGCACCTCCTGAAGAGTGGCCAACACTTCCACGAGCACAACCTGCATCGAAGTCACATCAAATTGCGCCGCCCTCAATGACCTCACGAACCGAGGATGCGACGACGACTGAGGATCGCCAAGTCATAGTGATGCTAAAATCACTTATGGACGCCATGCGTATTCTACTGAGCACCATGAAAACCCCGTCTGCACAGAGCGCATTGCAGGTGCTGGACACCTTGAGTCCGGTGCTTGCGGCTCTAGGGTAAAACCACGGCCCGAAAATTGCCGTCGTTTCAAGAGGAGGTCAAGAATGCATCTGTCTTTCAGTGGAACGCCAGAGGGCTTAAGTCACGCATGTCCGACTTCAGACAGTTTCTATTTACGCACCAATTCCCCATTATCGTGATTTGCGAACCCAACCTATCAGCTCCAATCAGACTGTCCGGGTATGAGTGCTTTATGTCCTCTGCCCACGGAGAGTGCAGCAAGGTCGTTGTGTTTATACGCCGTAACTTGACTTATGTACATCACACAGTGCCTCCTGACGAAGCAAATCAATACGTTTGCTTAACGGTGAAGAAGAAAAAGCTCACGTTCACAATTCTTGGAGCTTATTAATCTCCAACAAGCCGTCTGGATTGTGAGCGCTTACGGGGAATTTTGACATCGACTCCACAGCCGTGGGTGCTCACTGGTGACTTTAACGCCCACCATTACCTATGGGGAAGCTCCAAAGTGAACTCTAGAGGCAGAACGTTGGTGTCCTTTGCCTATGAACTCGAATTTTGCCTGTCAAACGATGGAAGCCCTACTTTTCTGCGTGGATCAGCGTATAGTAGCTGCTTGGACCTTACCTTCGCTTCACGTTCGCTTTCGAGAAGAGTGCACTGGTTTTCGGATTTAGAAACGCGGGGTAGCGACCACATCCCAACCTATTTGAAGATCGAAGGTTTGACTAGCTCCAAGTCCTCCAGAACCGTACAGTGCACCGATTGGCGTAAATACAAAATAATAATGGAAGACTTGTCGTGACGGCACCTCCTATAACCTACAGGGCGCGATAAAGGATGCCATACATACAACCACGCGTTTGCTTTCGAAGAGTTCTTCCCGCACCGATTTCGACATCGAACTAGCGAAACTTCGAGCAATTCGCCGTCGTGCGGAGCGAAGATATAGACGCACGAAGTCCAATTATGATTTGAGATTGGCTAGACGAACACAAAAGAAAATACAGCGTCACATGCACAAGCTGGCTTCGCGACAATGGGTATCCTTTTGCGAGTCCCTGGATCCGCGAAAACCTTTGTCGCTTATATGGAGGACTGTTCGTGGCCTTCGCACAACCTTTGGTCAGCGCCACCCGTTTAAATCTCTGGCACTCCATCTACAATGTAGAGATATTGATGTCGCTGAACCTTTCTGCAGAAAGATTGCTGGCGAAACAAATTCCGATGGAACGGGTACGGGAACGCTCGACCACCCACCGTTCTCACGCGATCCCCGCATGGAATGCCCTTTTTCTATGGAAGAACTAGAAGCTGCGCTGGATTTGTGCAGGCGTTCTTCAGCGCCAGGACCTGACGGCATTACATACCGTGCCCTGTGTAAGCTAGGAGACCAAGCTCGGAAGGCACTCTTGCTCCTGTACAACGACTCCTGGCAGACGGGTACGGTTCCGCAAGAATGGAAGTCAACTCGCCGCATTCCACTTCTGAAAGCTGGCAAGTCGCCTTTGGACATTTCCTCATACCGTCCGATAGCACTTGCCAGCTGTGTCGGAAAAACAATGGAAAGAATGATTTTAACACGTCTAGAATGGTACTTAGAGTACTATGAAATCTACCCAGATGCTATGGCCGGATTCAGACGCGGTCGTTCGTCAACAGACAACGTTGTTGACTTGATAACATTTGTGCAACACCAAAAGGCCTGTAAGCGACTATCTGCTGCTCTGTTTCTAGACGTTAAAGGGGCTTATGATAATGTCACCCATGAAGCCATCCTTAGCACGTTAGAAGCTATCGGACTTGGTGGTAAGATGTATATGTGGGTGTGCAGCTACTTACAGAGGAGACCATTCTATGTGGACACAGAAAATGGCCCGACATCCGAGCATTACGGTAGCCGAGGAGTCCCTCAAGGCGGAGTGCTTAGACCGACTCTTTTCAATCTCACCCTCTGTGGATTAGTTGACAACCTGCCAAGCACCGTACGACTTTCGATCTATGCGGACGACATCTGCATTTGGACATCAAGTGTGACACGACTTCAGCTTCGCGCTCGGCTTCAGAAGGCTGCCACAATGACATCTTGCTACCTTCGTGAACAAGGACTCGAAATTTCATGCGGAAAGTGCGCCATGGTGGCATTCACGAGGAAGCCAATGTCTGGTTATGGCGTATATATTAACGGACAACTTATACCATACAGCAGAAGTCACAGGTTCTTGGGAGTCGTAATTGACAGAGACCTGTCTTGGACTCCGCACGTCAATTACGTGAAAAAGCGGCTGACTGCTATCTGTCACCTGTTCAGGTTCCTTGCAGGAAAAAGTTGGGGAGTATCTGTACACGCTATGTTACAGCTGTACATGGCGTTGTTCGTTGGATTCCTGCGATACAGCCTGCCTGCAATATCCAACACCTGCAAGTCTAACCTGCGTACGATACAGAGTATTCAAGCCCAAGCCCTTAAGATATGTCTTGGCTTACCACGCAGTGCATCAACGGCTGAAACCATTGCCCTTGCGCAGGATTACCCAATCACGACGCACATTACCGTTGAGACAATGCGCATGCACCTCAGGCATTATGCTAGGACCCCTTCCCACCACTTGGCGAGCCTCGCTGCTGCAAGGCCCTGCTCGACATTTAGCGGCATTGTCAGTGCACATCGTCCGTCGTTTACTTCAGGGTACGCACCTGCGGCCAAACGAGCGTTTCCTCCGTGGTGTTTGAGCCGTCCACAAGTACATCTAATGATTCCAGGACTACAGAAGAAGACAGATCTACCAGCCTCTGCTCTAAAACAGTTGACCTTACTTCTTTTGCATGAAAAGTACAGCAACCACGTGCACATCTATACCGATGGATCAACTACGTCGTGCAGTTCCGGTGGTGCCGTGGTGATACCAACGCGAGGAATGACACTGCGCTTCAAGACATCGCATGTCACGACCTCAACGGCGGCAGAACTAACGGCCCTGTGTCGAGCGCTGGAATTCATTGAATCTGAAAGAGCTAGAAAATGGGCTGTGTTCTGTGATTCAAAACCGGCATTACAGTGCACGCAGTCAGTTCTCCGACACGGATGCCATGACCAACTGACATACGAAATCGCGAAACTTTACCATCATGTCCAACAAAAAGGTCACGAGGTCGTTTTTCAATGGGTACCTGGCCATTGTGGAATCAGTGGCAACGATTCCGCCGATAACGCTGCTCGCACAGCACATCAGGAAGAGCAGAGCGTTCCAATTCCGCTTTCGAGGACAGACGCCGCTAGGCAGCTTCGATACCTGGCACGCAGTCTCACACTGACCGAGTGGAACTAGCCAAACTTACGACTCACACGACTGCATCGACTAAACCCCTCCCTGCAACTCCGGCCTCCACTCGGACTTCCTCGACGTGAAGCTACGCTTCTCTGTCGCCTTTGGTTAGGAGTTGCCTTCACAAAGGCATACTCTACATTAATTGGACAGACTGACAGTGGAGCATGCGAGGTCTGTGGCATGGAAGAAAACATCGACCACCTGCTGTGCCACTGTCCACGATACACCCCTGGAGACAAGAACTTGCCAAAGCTTTTCATAAACTGGACAATCGGCCGCTTTCTGTGTAGGTGCTGCTGGAACACCGCCCCCATCGCCCGTCGGCCCATAAACCGGTGAAGGCACTTTTGTGCTTCTTAAGGACGACGGGCTTGTGCGACCAACTGTGACTATTAATGCAATTTCTGTAAGGCCACACACGTCAGCGAACTCACTGCAATTTCCTTCTTTCCTTCCCTCCTCTCTCTCTCTGTTATCTTTGTTTCCCCCTTTCCCTTTTTCCCGGTGTAGGGTAGCCAACCGGACATGATTCTGGTTAACCTCCCTGCCTTCTTCTTATCTCTTTTCCTCCTCCCGCCTAAATCTAAGTACACGGATGGTTTCGCAGTTCGCCCCCATCGATATGCGGCCGCCGTGGCCGTGATTCCATCCGGCGATCTCGTGATTAGCAGCCCAACACCATAGCCACTAAGCAACCACGGCGGGTACAACTATTCATTCTATCTGTACAATTATGTTTCTTTTTCTCATCCCATGGAACGTGTAATGCAATAAAATGTTTATGTTTATGCGCCACAAGATTCACAAGCTAACCGCAAGATTCACAAGTTCAAACCGCAAGTCAGGTGGGTGCATAATGTGAGACGTTGGCGCAGCGATCTCACGAGACAGAAGGTGACGTATGATGCTGCTTGTGGTAGAAAGAATGGTGGTGAGTGTTGTATGTACAGACAAGTACGACAGATTTCTAAATACCCCTTTTAAGGAGTATTTAAGGAGTAACTGCGACACACTCCTTTGTGTCGCCGTTATACTCACTCCTTCTGTAGGACAGGCTGAGAATGGGCACTACTTGCCCAGTGGCACATATACCCAGTGGCACGTGCCCAATGGCTCGGAAAGGGGAGCCCAAATGTAAAAACCATGAAAATGAAGAAGCCATTGAATGCCATGAGCTATTCTATTCAGTACCAGTGTGCTTTAGAGATACGTATGAGGCCACTTTATATATACAGGCTGTATGTCGTGATGTACTGTTTCATTACGCAGAATAATAGTGGGCTCACTGGCACTGCTTTGCCAGTCAAAGTTCAGTGGTATGTAGGTCGCCGCGTGCGTTGAACCCAATTTCCCTAGAATAGAGTAGTCCATTATAGAAATTTCAACCAATCAAAGAAGCTGTTGGATATCAAGCGCACGGTAATAATAGGTACATGGTTTATGTTGTGATTTTATTGTTTGGTTACGCGTAGCAGAGGTGAGCTCACTGACATTGCGTTGCCGGTTCTGGAGTGCGGCTCGCGTGCCGCTATGAAACCTGTCAACTAAGCCGTATCGCAGCGAGATTGAAAAGGAAATCTTCGCTTTAAAGGAGAGAGAGAAGCAGCTAATTAAAAGCTAACGCCATAGAAACAACATCGCATGCCTATTTCCCAGCATGCACTATAACTTTTTCGCTACAATTGCCATCAAACCGGTATTTAGAAGCTTCTAACTTTTCCCACTTCGTCTGAGTTACTCAAGGCGGCTGCAAACAATATGCCGTTGGTCTCATTCGACTAACATGTCCGCTTCTATTTACATTTTTATTCATGTTGCGCGAAACACCCAGCCCATCATGCGGCGCGTCGTATTTTCTACGAATGGTCTTGCAAGAAAACGCGGTGTCGAGTATTTTGCAGTGACGGCACTAATCCGCACGCAGTACCAAAAAGAAAATAAAACAAATATTACCTGGGCTTTTCATTTGCTGCTACTTTTCTGACAAGGCACTACAGATTGTCGCAGCTAAATTGCTAAAACTTTTTGCGATACCTGCAGTGAAAAAAAAAAATTCGAACTTCCTAAAGATTGCCCCGCACAGTTACAACAAATCAAGTGAACCGTACTTAGAAGCTGCCCCCGAACCGACATTTCCGAAGGCGGATATTTTTTGTTTTGTTTTGTACATCGTGAAACAGAAAACAAGTCTAGTGCAGGATTTAAAGAATAAAATAAGATTTTGTTGTAACGGCGTTCAAACCCCTGTAATTCTTTCGCCATGAACACACCACATGAACACCGTTTTTCATGAGCTTCGTCCGCTGCTGGCGCATATGTAACGCAGGTGGGCTCATAACAGCGAAGGAAAAGTCTGCGGGTTGTTCAATGGGGGTCAAGAGATCGTTCTTTTCCTTCTCTTGTTATTGTTGTTCTTCAAACTTATTTTAAGA
Source organism: Dermacentor andersoni (assembly GCF_023375885.2). NCBI lineage: Eukaryota > Metazoa > Arthropoda > Arachnida > Ixodida > Ixodidae > Dermacentor > Dermacentor andersoni. The sequence goes on from NC_092814.1 coordinate 271,767,461, forward strand.
AACAGGCAGCCGAGAACCTCTTCAAGTCGTTTGAAGAGTGCGGTTGCAGAAGTTCGTACTAACATGTCATCGTGTGTTTCTTCCCTAAAGCTGCGTCAACATACGCAGCAATCTTCCTTTCATTCTTTGTTTTTTTTCACATATCACTCGTGCGCTCCACTTAGGAGGAGTCTCCCAATTTTGACGCCAAGTGGTTACAAGCACACAAACGGCGGCGTCTGTGTGTTGTTTCAGCAGACACGAAGCACGAGGAACTTCACTCGGTCATTCAGGATCCTTATTTCCTTTCCTTTTCGTGCCCTGGCGACGGCGCAGTGAAGGACATCGCGCCTAATTGCACGGGAACCGCTGGCGTCAGCGGACTCGATACGAGGCGATGGGTGCCTCGACTTCCTCCTGTCGAGAGGCGAAGGTCACACGCGCCTGATTGGAGCCCTGCGCACCGAAACGAGGAGCGGTGGTTAATTTTTCCTCAACGAGTTGCTTCTGCATGGTTCTAGTCAGGCATAAGGTTCCTTCCGCCTCTGGTGCCACCGCATTCACCACCCAATTTTCGCCCCCAAATTTTACCTCTCATACGCATGCGTACGTAACACAGCGCCCCAAACTACGTCATTTTATGACGCCGGGGAATGGCGGAGCATATACTGTTTCTAACATGGCATGATGCGCTGCTACTGAGCGCAAGCTGATGCGAACACCGCTTACCCTGAGGAAGCATTTGAGTCAAGGAAGCACTAAAGATGAGTCACGTCGGCTCGCGTAACAGCTGCTGCAAGAATGCAACTTTCTCGTGACACACAGCCTGACGGGACAGCAGGTATAGCAGAAGGCCCTTCATCATGTGTGCTTGTTGGAAACAAACATCGATGTTAGTGCTGCTCTCCACGCGCGCAAATGCACCGCTTAGCGCACGCAGAACGAGGCCTCATGCAGATTTGAGATCCAGTGAGCAAGCGAATAAGAAGCAAAAAGAAACATGGTGGTCGCAGTTGAAACCAAAATGGGAAAACATCAGTAAGGTAGCACATATAGCGGGTGATCTGTTTTAACAGAAACAGATTGAAAAAAGAAAGAAAGGATTCAGCCGATCATTATTGTTCGTCTATCTATTTGTTCTGTCAGCACGGAGGACAGTAGGCCGTCAAGCAGCCATTGCAATCTGTTTGCTAATTAACGAAGATTCGTTAAATAACTTTTTAGTACTGTTTGTAACGCCAGCATTGTAATGGTAGCATTGGAGGAGGACACCGCAAGAGGCAAACGCAATTTGCGCGATTTTAAAGCATCAGGCTTGTTGTTGAGATATTCGTCGATAAAGACAAACGCGTCAGGACAACGTCACTATTTTCGAAAAAAGAAATAGAATCAGGAGCATAGGCGTCGACTATGCGAGGGGGGAGGGCTCCGGGCACCGAGCCCTCACCAAAGATTTCCGGGGGGGGGGGGAGGCAGAGCTCCCCCCTCCGCGGTGATGCCGAAGCACCTCCCCCTCCTAAGATATAATCACCAGAGTTCTGTTGCCCACATCATTTGAGGTTTCTTTTTAGTTGCCTCACCCTTCTCATTTCAATTTGCATTGCGACCAAAAGCTTACTGCATCATTGTTGGCGCGGACATGCACGGCTCTTCAGCCATATTTTTTGCTTTATTTCTGCAAATCCTGACAATAGGAGAATAACAACATTACAGCACCAGCAGCGGCTAGCTCATCCGAAATTTTTTCCCTTTAATTTTCTTTTCCAATTAAACTGTGAACACCATGCACAGAAGCAATATATATAAATATATAGGCTGGACAAAGTTCATTATATTTTTCAAAGAGAAGGAGCTAGCCAACTAACAAGTGCACCCGCCGTGGTTGCTCAGTGGTTATGGTGTTGGACTGCTGAGCACAAGGTCACGGGATCGAATCCAGGCCATGGCGGCCGCATTTCGATGGAGGCGAAATGCGAAAACAACCGTGTACTTAGATTTAGGGGCACGTTAAAAAACTCCAGGTGGTCGAAATTTTCGGAGTCCTCCATTACGGCGTGCCTCATAATCGGAAAGTTGTTTCGGCACGTAAAACCCCATAATTTCAATAATTAGTTTAACTAACAATTGTTTCTAATGGTACGGATGGCCTATGCCTTGAGAATTAATACGTTTCTGTATGGCAACCTCGCTTCAAATTGCTTTGCGTGCTTTGTTGACCCCGAAAGAAAACCTGTATAAACCCCTTCGGCAAAGTCTTTTATCAATGGCGGGTGAAATTCACGTCAATGATATGTGTCTCAGCATTGCTTCTGTTTCCAGTGTACAATGCGAATGGCTCATGAAAAAAAACATATTCTAATTTATTACAGCACTTATTAGGGATGGAAACATCGCCACTTGCACGCAGAGGTCATAAATATGGTGCACTTAGTGACCGAAATGGGGCCAAGCTGGATTCACTCGAAATCAGAATCAGTAGCAGTCATGCGCAGCAGCGCCGACACGTCTACTCACAGTAAAACAAAAACATTTAGAAAAAAGAGGTTGCACTTTCGCCGGAAAGTAGTAGCGATGGCTTAGTATAAGCAATTACACCAAGTGAGAATACACCATCAAGAGAAGCCACTCTCTTGGTGATGCGGGGGGACTCAGGCTGTGAACTTGAAGTGTCTCCTACTATGAGGTTTTGTAAATAGCCATATAAGGCTGTCACTTCGGTGACCAATGCTTCAAGGTCACACAAAGTTTCTTCAAGTGCAACTGTTATCAAAGATAATTTGTTGTTGCTTATGAGGTAACGCTGCCTCCATGGTCGCTAGCGACTGTTCCTGCCATCGCTTCTATTGATACCGGTGGTTCATTTGATGCCATAGCTGAACCACTCACCGATTTCTGTGCTAAGAAAGGCATAGTGGTGCCTAGTTGCGTTGTGTCGCTGACCAATAGAACTACGTCATTGTGGGCACTAAACTATTTTGCCGTGCCCGTACTACTTGCGAAACGCGTGAAGCTCGTTGTCTTCGACGGCGACACGTACAGTTCCGTTAAGGCACACTCACACAAGGCCGACCCGACAGCGAATGTGGTGTGCCGACAGTCGGCAGACCGAAATCGGTGTCGGGTCGGCTTAGTGTGAGTGTGCCATTATTACGGTCGTCAGTGACGAGACCATGGAATAACCCAAACGAACAACCTACCTGCCCCCTCGAACCAAAAATACGGAGTATGGTCAGCATGTGCCTGTGTTCACGTGAACGTGACGCATTGGTACAAGTGCTATCCCGACATGCTTGCGTGTTTCACTTCTTCCAAGGGGAAAACCGTACCACTCTTCCATCTTCCCATGGAATTGACACCACTCTTCTCACCATGGAATTGACACCGGCTCAGCTCACCCTATCCGGCCGGAGCCTTATTGAGTCTCTTCATCGGAACGGAAAGTAATTGCTGAGCAAGTGCATCATATGTTAAAGAAAAAGGTAATCCAAGAGCCCTCGAGCCCATGGGCAGCGCCAGTTATCTTGGCGAAGAAAAAAGATGGCTCTTGGAGGTTTTGCATTGATTACAGGTGGCTAAACGTGGTCACAAAGATAGATGTGTACCCGCTCCGACGAATCGATGGTACAATAGAATGCCTGGGTTCTGCCTCCTTCTTTTCGTCGCTCGATTTAAGGTCAGGCTATTGGCAGATACCTATAGATCCTGCCGACAGAGAGAAGACCGCATTTGTGACACCGGACAGTTTATTCGAATTTAACGTGATGGGGGGGCCGTTTCGGCCTTTGTAACGCGCCCGCCGCTTTTGACAGATTCACGGACGCAATCTTGTTGTGGAATAAAGGGGAGATATGTCTGTGTTACCTGGATGATCTCATCTTCGGCGGTACGTTTGAAGGACGCAACACCCGACTTAGCCTGGATTTAGATTGCGCGGAGAAAGCTGGCTTGATTTACAACTCCGGAAAGTGCCGGTTTGGTGAGTCGCAGACAGTGGTTCTTCGCCACCTCGTGAGCAAGAACGGAGTCCGACCTGACCCACGGAAGATAGAGGCAGTCAACGCCTTCAAGCCACCACAGTCTGCACGAGAGCTCCGTAGTTGCCTTGGATTATGCCCGTATTTCTGCCGCTTTGTTCCGAGATTCGCTGGCATTGTGCATCCCTTCACGCATCTGTTGCAAAAAGATGTACCCTTCGATTGACACCGGAGTGTGAGTCGTCGTCTGGTCAAATCAAGGTCCTACTTACGTCGGACCCCGTACTGCGTCCCTTCGACGCTTCTTCACCTACCGAAATCCATAGTGACGCCCGCGGAATAGGCATCGGAGCAGTGCTCGTACAACGATAGAATGACATAGAACACGTTGGTGCTTATGCCAGTCGTTGTCTCAGCAATGCTGAGCGAAATTACATTGTCACTGAGCAAGGATACCTCGTGGCTGTTCTTATTGTTCTGAAATTTTGCTGTTAGATTTGTGGTTGCCCATTCAATATCACCACCGACCGCCGTTCTTTATGCTGGCTAGTAAGTCTTCGAGATTCGTCTGGTCGTCTTGCACGGTGGGCTTTACGACTTCAAGAATATGACTTTCTGGTAACTTAATAGGAGTGGCCACCTTCATGCTGACACAGGTTGCTTCTCTCGCAGCGTTAACCCCTCCCCCCCCCCCCCTCTCCGGAGAAATGAGAACTTTCTGTCGATGATCAGAAGCGTTGTTAATGGCCTATACCATGGTTGTTTATTAACAATCACAGAAGGGGAAGTTTGGCCATTGAAGAGCCTATCTGAAAATCTTAGCTAAACTGAAATCCTGTAAGCAAAAGACAAATTTACACAAAGATTACTGAAACCTTTTGGAATTGCTTAAACAAGTATTACCCCCAGATATACACATGTACCACAGCAGATTCCTAAATACTGAGTATGAGGGAGATTGAGAAGGTCAATGGCCACCAAATTCACTGCGACTAGAGTGCACACTAGAACGTATGTGTGAAGACATGATGTACACATACTTGCAAATTTGTGTTACGCCCTCGCATATATATTTTACGCACTCTACGCATAGTGAATTTGATGGTCATCGTGCTATATACCTAGTGTCTTACTCAAACTCAGTTTACGCAGGAAGCTGCAACCATTAAGCTGTGCCTCCCACATTACGAAGCACATATCTGGTTTACTTTGTTTTGCTTACTTCATTCTAAGTGTCGGTAAACATTTTCCTCCGCGTCGTCGCATTACCGTCGCTAACCATCAGCGCTATAAAATCTGCGTAAAAATGCGTCTGCTATTCACTACACCGAGCCTCATACACTCAAATAAGGTTTCCAACATTATATGCTTATATTTCAGGTAAGGATCACATTTGGCACAGGTGGCACAGGTTTAATTTGATGGTGAAGTACAGTAAAGGTTAAATCAAGTTGCGCGAATCAAGATTTCATAAACGTAGATATTTATGTCTGTATTTTGATCAATCTTCGAGTTTTCTTTTCTGTCTATGTAGTTATGTGTCACTGTTTTCAATAAGTTTCTTCCACTTGGCCTTGCCAGGAATTCACTATTTTTTTAATTGTATGGCGTTAATGTAGCTTTCTAAAACAAAACTTTCTCTGACGAAGCGGAGAGCGCTTTCATGCGGATAGCGCTTCGAAAAGACATTGAATCAGTGCGCGCACATGTCAGTTTTTTTTTTAAATTATATTATGGGGTTTTACATGCCAAAACCACTTTCTGATTATGAGGCACGCCGTAGTGGAGGACTCCGGAAATGTTGACCACCTAGGGTTCTTTAACGTGCACCTAAATATAAGTACACGGGTGTTTTCGCATTTCGCCCCCATCGAAATGCGGCCGCCGTAACCAAGATTCGACCCCGCGACCTCGTGCTGAGCACGAGGTCGTTGGATAGGGCGCTTATCGAAAACATTCGTTTTCGATAAGCGCCCGGCGTACGCTTCTTCGGGTCATTTTCGCAATGTCGACGCTGTGCTACAAATTGCGCTATATAATATATGACCACCCAGCACGGCGTGTCTTTATGGCACTTGTAGCGGCGTGATGACCTTCCGTAAGAGCGCTCGTGCTTCATTCACAAAAATAGCGCGTCGAAGCGAATGTCGACAACAGTCTGAATAGGGTCTTAACACTAAAGGGATCTCGCAATGTGTACCTCTAGTCTGTCGCAACCATTTCAGTACTTTGCTTGATTTCCTTCTATCCTTCATCATAGCAAGGGCGTGGATAGCGCACTGGAGCAGTATGGCCGCAGCGCTAGAGCGTACTGCTCAGCTCGGTTGATAACGACATGGAAGTGTCTATGCAGTCACGAGCAAAAATAAATAAATAAATAAATAAACTAGAATGCTCCACCTTCTGTTTCTTTTTTTTGTACATTTCTGGTCACTTTATTCGGCGATGCTGCCAAGACCGCGCTGTCGATCTCGCATTCAGAAGATTCTGCCAATGGTGCATTTCATCCCTAATGACGCACCTGCATGCATGCACCCGCTAATGCAAATGCACATCTCCGGAAGTGTGTCTGGTTGACCTCCTTACCTTTCCTCCTCCTACATGAAAGAATACGGAATTGAATTCTGTGGTTTTACGTGCCAAAACCACGATTTGATTATGAGGCACGCCGTAGTGCATGGGGGACTCCGGAATAATTTTGACCACTTGGGGTTTTTTAATGCGCCCCCCTTTGCACAGGACACAGGCGATTTTGGATTTCGCCCCATCGAAATGTGGCCGCCGCGAACGGGATTGGATCCCACGACCTCGTGCTTTGCAGCGCAACACCATGGACGCTAAGCCACCGCGGCGGTTACGAAATATTACAGAGTACCCAAACGCGGAAAATGGCTAACAGCGGTGTTGCAGGGTACTTTTGACAGAGTTACGGACGCGAATAGCAGCGACGATGGCGGAAAGCGCATGAAAACTACAGCGTGATCGTTGATACATGAAGTCAGGAGCATCACAAACGCGTGCTGGAGCGATCCATAGAGTTTCGTACAATTACTAGAGCGGACTTTTGCTCAGCGATCGTTCAGCCACCATGGGAATGATGGGTAGTGCATGGATTTGTCTGATCTTCATGACTGGGGTTTCAGACGTTCTTGTGGCTTCGTTTACTACGCTTTATCAGGGCCTAAATTGCACTAAATATCAAAACAATTAATAATTTGTATTTTAGTGCAGAAAGTAATAACACTTTGCAAGCACGCATAATACCTGCTAATTGCAGTGTTTTCGCGTGTCCATGTGTCCGTGGCGTAATGGTTTCGATACCGGGCTTCTTTGCTAGAGGTCCTGTATTCTAGTCCTGCCATCGGACAATTTTAATAACGTTTTTTTAATTATTTATAACGCAGTAGGTTGTTAAAGAAGGACCATTTTGCAAAGTTACGAAGCAATTTGAAGCCACAAGGGCGATGTTTAGGCAAATCCATGCACTGCTCATCACTCCAATGCTATCTATATAGCTGAACCGCCCTGTTTACACCTCCCCTATACACACCAGCTCCACCTTCTAGTAAATGTATGAAACTCTATGGAGCGATTCAAGTATACACGCACGAACAATCCAGGACCTTACGCAGAACTACATAAAATCATGAAGGAAAAAAAAAAGACACCTAGAATACCAGAAACAAAGAAAATGGAAGCCATTAGGGCTGGTATACCGAAGCGGGACGCCAGCGCAAGGCGAGTCGGACGATGTGCATTTAGCGTATCCAGGCGGCGTGAAGTAGTGCACGTAGGCACTCATTCTGCGCAAACAGCGTTCATCTCTGTCTTCCGTAAACGATCTTGCAAGGACTGCGTGTCGCTATCATAGTGTTGTGCTGTTGTTTCTCACACGGCGTTCAAATTTTAGAAGCGCGCCCTTGCTTCGCTCCGAAATGACGCATGCTCTGTTGCACACTGGAAGTCCGGGACGTAAAAAAGCGTGAGTACGTCTCGGCAAACACAAATGTTTTTGCTGCACTTCTCTGGTTTGACATTTCAGATGTGATACCTTGGTGGACAGCCAGACGCAACTTGTAAGCGTAACAAAAGCAACAAAAAACAAAGAAAGGACGAAAGGACGAAAGTAATAACTTAGACTAGAATTTATTTACAGTTGTAATTAGTTCGAGCTGTCAACAAAGTAAATGAGTGAAATGAGTGGTCAGTATTTGAGGAAACAGTAAGAAAACAATAAAAAAACACCTGAACACCAAAGGGTAAGTGACAAATTAAAATGTAGTCAGTACCTCTTAATTTAGTTTAATTTCATAATTTTCACTTTACTTTATTTAAATAATCGTAATAAACTGCGGCAAAATTCACAAATATTTCTTTGGCAAGAACAGTTTGCTATTAGACAAGTGCCTTTCTTTCCAATGCTATATTCGCTCGCGTGATCCGGATTTTAAACTGGGTTGTTTGGTTTGGTGCTATTCTCGGCAAGGGCAAAAATGTTCAAGCGTTTTTTTTTCCCTGTGTGTGCGTGTGTGTGCGCGCGCGTGTACATGGACACGTGTGCGTGTGTCTGTGTGAGTGCGTGTGTGTGTGCCTGTGTTAGTGTACGTGTGCGTACGGGCCTGCGTGTGTCTGGTTGTGTGCGCGTGTGTTTGATCATATGCGCGCGTGTGTGCGTGCGTGAATACGTAATATGATAAGGGACGCAGTGCCATTCTCATATCACCTTGACGTTCATGTTAAAGTTCAATAATAGGTAATGTTTATATTGCTCAACACGGGCAGAGTGCAGAACCAAATGGCAAAGATGTATTTCAGTGCGTACCCTGCCACATTGACTTGCTCGAGAACCACCAAGCAGGCGAAATGACAAAATTGATAGTCACTTACGTATCCTTAGACGATTTGAAAGCGAATGCATGAGTACTTGTCTAAGTTATCACCTTAAATCAAAACCCAACCTTAATCCACCTTAATCGACCTTGCTCTAATTTATAGCAAAGTTCATCCACCTTAATCCACTTCAGTCCATATTGCACTTTAATTTGCCTTCATTCACTTTACTTCACCGTGGGATTTCGCAGTGCGAGCTGCAGTAGGTTCAGCGCCGTGAACGTGACGTCGTTAATTGGTGACGCGGTTTTTGATACCTTTGGCTGTCAAGAGGAAGCTTTAGCTCGGGGGCTCGTATCTAAATGCATGTAAAAGGAGAATTCGTTAATCTAGGCAACTACCACACTAAATTCGACGAGGTTTGTTGCATTTAAAAGAACAATTTAAAATATAGTGACTGCTGGTTTCGAATTCTTTATTTGAGTCGTAAATTTTTATTAAAAGTTGGCAAAAATCAAGAATTTTCAGAAAACGAATCTATCACGTTTACAACTGTAACCCAGCACAGAAAAATTATATCACAATTCTCTGAACTGCATTTAATAATACATCTAAAGCGGACAAAATTGATTTGTTACACAAAAATCTCAGAAAATTTAGTAATATGAAAATGCAACTTTTGCGGACCCCATGTACACAACGTAACGAATTCACGTAAGCTATAAATTGACATATACAATTTGTCCGCTTTGAATGATCTAATGGATGCCATTTACTGAACCGCGATATCTGTTCTTGATGCAGAGCTATTAATTTGTAAACTTCGTGCTTTTTTTTTCAAACTTTTGAAAATCTTTTTAAAAAAATTCAGGCCCTAAATCGAAATTCTGCTTACAACAGTCACTAGAATTTAACTTTCTCTCTCAACTGCAAAAAAAAAAAAGGGGGATTAATATTGGTTCAGTGGTTGTCTCAGAAAAACGTTTTTGCGTTTTACATCTATTTGAATAGGCCGCGTCGACATATAAAGCTTTCGCCTTAATAAATGGCACCGTGAACATCACGACTTGTGCCTTATTCCTCCATTCTTCTGTACTATAAGGCGCATATTGCAAATTTCGATGTAATTTTATTTCGCATCATGATTCGACGATGCTGTAAAAATATCAATTCAATGTGCACCGAATGGTCATCTAAAATTCATAGGACTTTCTGTTAACTTGCCAACAGATGTAGAAAATGTTTCACCGACTCCGGCTAGGTGTAGCCTTCACCAACCACTTTTCACGTAATATTGGGTGCTATGAATCATCTTCATGTGTTTGTAGTGAATATCATAAACGGACATAACGCATGCGCAGTTGGCTTGCCCATTTTATGCCCGGCAGAGGTGAGAACTGTGCCTCAAGCTAAAAGCGCTGGGGAATAGCATGCTTTCTGATGGACTATTCTCGGAGCGTTGCCTTGCCAGAGATTGCAAGATCATCATGTATTGTGTGCAATTTTTCTGTTGCTTGCGACCTAGCCAATAAGTGACGACATCCCGCATGCTTCGGAACTACTTTTCTTTTTCTTGTTCCTTTTTTTTTGTTAGGCCACGTTATTTTTTTTTTCCATGTCCACTTGCAGGTTTATTTTTATTTTACCTTATTTCAAATATTTTAGACGGCTGTAGTGCCTTAGTCCACACGTAAGTGAAATGGAGTATCACAGAATAAAATGCGTCCAGCCTTTGGACTTTTATTCTCAACTTATTCCCTACCTACCTATTTTGTAATGCTGGGGGGAATGGGGTTGACGACGGAAGTGCTGATAGAGAATACACGCGTAAGCACACATGACTGTAACACTTGAGTTACAGCTTCGGTTAGTGAATTCCCAGAATATTCCCTCTTTCTGTGAGGGGAGCGAAGACATCATGAGCATACCTGGAGAGAAAAGAGATCGTATCTCTCCAACTCTATCAAAAATAACACAAGCCCTTCATTTCATTTATTTCCTCCATACTGGTGCGGAAAAAAAACCGAGGACACCTAAGCACTTATGAGTGGTGAATGCGAAATCATGAATATTCAACTGAAAGCCGATGTGTTATCAACTCCTCGCAGGCAAGCGAGTGCGTTGAGACGCTTGGTCAACGCCTCTTAGTTAACACAAGGCCGGCGCATTTCCATCCGTGACGTCATGCTACCTTACCCTACTGCCATAGGACCTGATGGGGACGCTCCCGAGTAAGCCGTGCTGATTTTGACGTCAACACTTTCGTCACGACTGACGTGGCAAAGTAAATTTTGCTCCAAGTAGCGTGACCTAATTAAGCAGAGTCAACAGGCCTGTTATCTAGGAGGCGTTGGCTTTGTGGGTTTTGATTTGGCCTTACCGAGACGCAGTTAGAACGCAGGCAGGCGAGAGCTTGCGCGGACAAGGAACGCGCGGATGACACAGGCTTCCAAGAGCGAGAGCAAGGTGGACTTGGCGTCGCGGCGACCCGCTCTCCCCTCGCGAAACATCTGCAGCGCTATCGTAGCAGAAAGTTGCCCCTTTCCACGCCACTGCTCCGTCGAGGCGCGCTCGTGACGTGACGCCGCAGCCAATGGGAATTTAGGTGCTGTTTTTCACTCGTCCAGACGACAGCCGCCGGCTTTTGTGTTCAATAGGGTATTTGACGCTGCCGCATCTAAAAAAATAAAAGAAAGAAGAAAGAAAAAGAACGTGCGCTGACGCATGGAAGAGTATGTTTCGGAAAATTAGGCAAGATAGATAATTACCCTTTCCCGGAATGATTTACGGTCAGTGCTTGAAACTATATTTTCTTAAAGGCTATTCCGGAGGGTTATTGCGTCCGGGAAGAATGAGGTGTTCATTAAAGATGTTCGGGAGATCATGCGTGCTACGAGACACCGTGTCAGAAAGCTATAGTATATACTAGACGACTGTGGTCTGAAAGGGAAGACGTACGTAGGGGTGAATTTAACAGAAAATGCTTGGAGTGGCGATGGAAATGAAACGAGTGAAGCAAGCAGAGACGAAAGATTGTACTCATTAATGTTCATTACAAAAAAAATATGACGCAAGTATTTCATATGTATTCCTCGTTTGACAAGTTTAGTATGTGAATCCATCTCAAGAAAGCTTATAAAACATGAACGCAAAAAGTCAAAACGGTTGGCGTTCTTGCAAATGCCCATCATCGTCACTAAGTCCACTGAAGGGACGAATGTAAAAGGTTTGATTAACGGATGGGATGGGGACATTGGCAGAAATAAGGTTGAGTCGACTAAAACGCAGACAGAGGTTAACTGCTGATCGCTGGAAAAGGCTTTCGTCCTGCAAGTGCCTTCTTGGAAGCACAGCACCCAAACATAAAGGATCTCATTCGTTTTACGCGAGTGGGCTTAAAGTGTTCAGGCCGGCATAAAATAAACCTCCCACATGCAAGCAATACCTTTCAGGGAACTTTGCTTCACGTGATATCGGTTGGTTGGTACAAACACTGCTGAACAAACAAGGGGATAAAGGAAGCCGCATGATTCACCATTCAACACGTTCCTGAACTATCCCCCCCCCCCACCCCCTTCCGTCTCCCTCCTATTACTGTTTACCACCCCATTTTCAGCTGCTTTCCTCGAAGGATCACCTCACTTACCAGGAGGAAATTGGGTGGCGCGGAAAATTTCGACTGCGCGCCTTCGTTCACCCCCTTGGTATCACACACGTCGGCGTTCCCTATATGTGTCGCGTGATGTTTTCGTCCGACTTCCTCAAGCACGTGGCGCCTTATAGCGTCATTTGTAAATAACGAAGGAAAGCGTGATGCTTCGTCCATTAATAGCGCTCACCTTTGTAGGAATATTGGCAGAGCCCATGGCCGCTGACTCACGTCATCGTACAGATTTATGGCGACGTCCTTCTCATAGAGCTTAAGGGGGAACGGTGGTCACGTTGTTCTGTGACCAGCGCTGGTGACCTGGGCTTTGTGCGTTCAGAACTATTTAGTAAGTAGAGCGAGACACGCGGTTTGCCCTCGTTATCCGTCAGATTACTTCAGGGCAGAGCCTATATTATTAAGTGATTTAGGTACGAAGAATCATACGGCGATAATTCAAAGAGAATAACTGTAAGAATGACTATGCCTTAAGGCAGCGCTCGGTTATCCTTCGGAAGCGAAGGCTCGGCCCCAGTCAAGCCGCGCGCCATCCATACAGGATTTACCCCTCACTTTCAAATGAACGGTTTCCTCTGCTCAACTTCATAAAAAAAAAAGGGAAAGAAAAGAAAGAAAGAAAAGGCTGGATTTTCGTAGCACACCCCAATTTTTTAAGGCTCTTGGAACGTGTTAGCTGAAGCACCCTATATGTTCTCTCGCGCGTAAGGTATTTGTTCTCCTGAAGCATATAAGTCAGGCCATTCATCTCTTGCATTCAAACTGATCACATACGAAACAGTTATTAGCGAGAGTCAGATGATTCAAGCGGCTCGTGTTTTTTTTTTTTTTGTTGTTGTTGTTGTTGTTGGTTACAACCATATAAAGCAAACAGAAAAGGAAGTAATGGAAAACATGGGGAATTTAACTGCTGTATTTATTTAAAATGTATAAATAAGAGCGAAAAGGGAAATAAAACTGGATGGAAAGGGAACTAGCTGCGGATGGGAGCAGAACCCGCATTTTCCGCCTTATACGCGTGCGGCACGTGCTTGCCATGTGTGTGTGTGTGTCCACTTTAATTCCCATTTTCTTCGTTATTTAAAAATTAGACTGGGGTAATACGACAACCTGGAGTTTTTTAACGTGCACCGAAAGCGAGGTACACTAGAGCTTAATTTTGCACTAAATACGATCACCGCGGCGAGGATTCGAACCCGAGACCTCGTGCTCAGCAGCGCAACGGCAAAGCCACTGAGCCAGCGCGGACGTATCGTTACAATTTCTACATTTTAATTAAATGTTACAGTTAATGTCATCTACGTTTTCCGTCGCTTAATTTTCTGTTTGCTTCAAGTTGTAACCAAAAGAAAAGAGCCCCTTGGTTACTCTTACTCTCGCTACTTGCATAACAATGGCCTCGACTTTGTCATGCAGCCTTGATATGCAGCCGTAATGCCATCAGCTGCGTTTACTTATTTATTGGCTGTCTGCTGCTAGTTACGGTACTACTTGACACCCGCGGCAGAAAGAACAGAGAGCTTTAGATTAAGGGACGCAAGCGGCTTGCGTACGCAAGAACTAGGGGCGAAGGTACTGCGCATGCGCAGACCCCGACGTCTGGGTCTGCGCATGCGCAGTAGCGCTGCCTCTAGTTCTTGCGTACGCAAGCCGCTTGCGTCCCCTAATCTGAAACTCTCCAATGACATCCATCGCCATGGTCCTGAGTGGCGCTGGCTAATGGATCCCTGTTTTGCACTGTTTGTATAGATAACCTCGGGGTATTTTTTCCACTTATTGTATTTACCCGTTATGTATTTCCATTTTTTTATCCCCTTGTATTTAAATTCACGACCAGCCCTTTTTCAAACATGCTTGTCGGCAGTATTGCACACAAGAGAGACACAGAGAAAAGAGATGGCTAATGCATTGATGCTGGCACTGATAGGAAAATTTTAGCGAGTTGCGATATTTTCATCCTCACATCATTTCTAGATATAGGATAAGGCCTATATATAATTACAGTTGTCGTCTGAATATTAGACAGCTTAATGCATGCCTTATAGACCGTTTTAGAAATGCGTACGCAAGCGAACGTAAGACAATACGTATAAACATAAAGACTGCACATGCTCCACAGTGCATGTGCGTTGTGCGTTATCGGCTTTTTGTCGCTTACATACAATATGTCCACGTGCGTAGTTTAACGTACATAGTGTTTCCGAACGCCAAGAAATAGCAACCTATGAGCGGCTAGCCAGCCCAATTTCAGGGGCGTTTGGCAATTGCGGCGCGGCATCTGTATGCCTGATCAGACGCTTCGGAATAGAAACGGCGGGCTGTGACTATTGGAGCGTCTTCTCTCGGACAGCTTTGATACTATAGGCACCACATTGCGCAACACCTGCTTGAGGCTTCTTTACGTGTGTGACGCTGCACGTTAGACTAAATGTCTTGAAGTCACGCACGACTCAACAGACCGTTTAAATGCAGCGTTTAGCAGCAAACGCAAGGAGTTGGAGTCGTCGCTGCGTAGACTCCGCCCACTTCGGATCTATCTAGTCGTCGGTTTCCATGTTCGGCTAATACGTTCCCCACTAATGCTCGTATTTGCCTTCGAATTGTGTAACGATGCTTCGAGATCAGTGTACTGGTGACAAATGGACGATGTTTTCGAGATACGTTCTCATTTAGCGACGCAGCAAGCTTAACGAGAGAGTTTGCTGATGTTTGCTGTAGCCGCGTTGAGATTGCGCCAGAGCCCGTATTTAGTTTTGCGATCATTGGCCCGTTTCAAAGGATGCGGCCACAAGTCAAGACATGCGGGCTAAAACGTCTGTGCTAGAATAACCTCGATGTTGAGCAGGCCTCTTATTGACACGTACAACTGGCACTGCCTCTCTCGTTTCCGTGGCATGGGGGTATTTGTATCGTCCCAGCTTAAAAAGGCCAGGCAATACGGGTCCCACAGGACACTCGATCGCGAGATGTAGAAAGAAAGCGATGTGTTTCGCCCCCCACCCCGCTCTCAGCAAGACAACACTAAACCGGACACCTATACTAACCTTTAGACTTTATAGCTACATGGCGGGAGGGTGAGGGTGCGATCAGCACAGCGACTGTGGCTTTGGATCGGTTTCACGTAGTGACACACTTGCGGATTCAGCATTGGATTAGCTGGATATTTCATATCGATTCGGCTTGTAAGCACTTTGTGTTCTTAGACCAAAAAGGCGGCGTATGTGTTTGCATAGTTGGCAAGCAAGTACAGGGTAATTGAAAGAGTAGATTGACAACCAGGAGTCATAAAAACAAATTGAAACAGAGGCAACAAATTGGATGAAAAGAATGGAAACAAAAAAGACCATGGAGATTTGCAAGAATGGGAAGAAAGAAATCCCAAGGGAAAATCTTTACGATAACACGAAGGGCAGTGTCTTGCTGTTTGCTGCTCGAGCTGGTTGCCTAAGGAGAAAAAAATATCGGCGCAAATACTCTCAGCAAGATGAGGCATGTGTATGCTGCAGCAAAAATCTGTATACCACTCAGCACATCCTTATGGAATGCGAAGAGATTGACCCAATGAGGCCCGTAGGTAACGTACACATACCAGAATTTAGTATAGGTGCCAATGTCATCGATTTCAGCCGCAAATACAAACATTATCTATCGCATTGCGACGACTGGACGATGGGCCGTTGTCTGTGCAGGTGCTGCTTGAAGACCGTCCCCGTCGCTCGTTGGCCCACAAAGCTGTGAAGGCACTTTTGTCTTTCATGAAGGCAACTGGACTATGTGAACGCCTTTGACTCACTCAGGCCCTCCGTGTGCGTGCGCGAGCTCACTCGCAGCCTTGCTCCCCCTCACCTCCCTCTATATCATCTTTCTATTCCCTCTCTCCCGTCCCCCAGAGAGGGTAGCCAACCAGACGCATTTCAGGTTACCATGCATCTCTGCCTTCTCTCTTTATTTCCTCCTCCTCCTCTGCAGAAGCGCACCTTGAGCACGTGCCAAGCGCAGTCAAGCTATCAATGTACGCGGATGACATCTGCATATGAACGCTTGCAGTAACACGTCTACAGTTGCGAGCGAGAGTTCAGAGAGCTGCCACCCAAACTGCTATCTACTCCGTAATCGAGGCCTGGAAATTTCCTCCGCGAAATGCGCACTAGTGCCATTTACGCGCCTACCCATGGCAAACTACAGCGTAATGATAAATGGCCAAATAATACGACGGGTCCAATCTTACAAGCTTCTAGGTGTCATAATCGACACGGACTTGTCATGGAGCCCTCACGTATCATACGTGAAAAAACGGTTGTCAGGAATCTGCCAGCTGTTAAAGTTTTTCACTGGCAAGACTTAGGGAATGTCGACAAGTGCTATGCTACAACTATACAGGGTGCTTTTTTTCGGCTTTCTGCGATACAGCTAGCCAGCAATAACCAACACAGGCAAAACGAATCTATGCACAATAAAAAATATGCAGGATCAAGTGCTCCGGATCTGTCTAGGCCTGCCTCAGACTGCATCAACAGTGGCGACTATAACAATCGCTAGAGACCACCTTGTGAAGACCCACATTGAAAGTTAAGCGCTGAGGACCTACATAAGGCATCTTTCCAGGATTGCTCGCCACCACCTAGCCTCTCTACCAGCGGACAGACCACGCACGTACCTCTTTCAGCCAAACGATAGCCGCACATGGTGAATCGTTGCCAGCTTGATTCACTCCTGCTGCGAGACCTTCGATTCCTCCATGGTGCCACGCTCAGACAAAAATCAACCTGACAATACCCGGTATCACGAAAAAGCTGATATAGCATCACCACCCCTTAAACAGCTCACGTTACTACCTTTGTACGAGAACTACCATGACTATACGGATATCTACACGATGTATCTATCCTGCCAAACAGCTGCGCTGCGGCAATCATTATACCAGTGAAAGTTACAACTATTAAATTTAGGACGACTCATTCGACATCATCGATGGCAGCAGAACTCACAGCGCTCCTTACCGCTCTTCATTACGTCGTGATGAACCGTCACACAAGTGGACGGTTTTCTGCGATTCGAAGGCGGCACTGCAGTCTATACTGTGTTGTAATCGCACCGCTGGCCCGAGTTGTTGGGGACTCGGTGCTGACGCCTGTTATTGCCAATGGGTCGCAAGCCCCAAGGGTAGCGTTGGCCTGGCGGCCTGGGGCACTGGAAGCATCCGAAGGTCCCGGCAAAGCATGAGAAGACTGGTAACAGAACAACTGGTTTATTCTAACATAGCAAAAGAGCGGCCGGTCAGGTCGACCGAAGTGGAGAGACGGGAGAGCACGTAACTCAACAGTACAAATCGGAGCCTCTCCCCTGGCGTCCGGGGGCAGCTGCTCTTATACTCTCGGCGTCGCGGTCCAAAAGGGAAGGAGGGAAGGTCACGGGATGAAGGTCACGGGACGGCGCAGCAGGGGCCCACGACGGCGCGAGCGGTTGAGCCGAGAGACCTCCAGGCCCCTCATTCGGAGAACTCCGCTCCCCGGCTGCCGCGCTTTGACAAGCGAGGGCACACACACACACACGCACACACGAAGACACGTGGCACTGAAACACGCCTGGACACGCTTGGCGGGTAGGCGTTGCGGCGTCGTTGAACGGGCCAAAATGTCCGCCGCTTTGAACAAAGCCCCGGCGTCCGTTGCATCCGCGCCGGCATTACCGCGCGTTGTAGGCGAAACGTAACAGACCGCCCCGCCGGGGGAAGGAGATCCCGATGGTCAGGGGACTGCATCCGCTGTCCGGAGGGATGTCGCTCGATGATGCCCATAACCGAAGTCGGGCGTCCTTTGGCATTTCTTGAGCGCAGTGCACAGAGAAGGCCTCGTTCTCACGTTCAGGTGCACACAGGGCACTGCAAAGTGACTTCGGGAGAGTTGGCATTTTGTTCTCGTTTCCGGCAAGCGTTAGAACTACGCCGAAAGTCAACCGCTCAGTCAGCAAGCACGGCACAACCCTCACTAAGCCCTGCCAGGCTCTTTCCCCTTTTATACTGCTGCCTAGTTCCTTACAGTAGTTTAGCAGCACTCAGAATGCGTCCACAAATCGGAAAATTGCACTAGAAAGCACATCATCACTTTGAAACACTATACAAAAGCAATAAGTTAAAAATCCTGCCTCAGGAAGAAAAACATCAGTAACAAGCAATTTGAGGCTGATTCCCACGTTAGGGGCTTCGACTTAAGCCATCGGCGTTACCGTTGAGACTCCCCTTTTTGTAACGCACCTCAAAGGAATATTGTTGCAAAGCGAGGCTCCAGCGCAGGAGGCGGCCATTTTTGGGAGAGATGGTCTGCAGCCATTGGAGAGGGCAGTGATCCGTTTCAATGATAAACCTCGAGCCAGCTAGGTAACATGACAATTTCTGAACGGCCCACACGATACACGCACACTCTTTCTCGGTGGCGCTATACGCCTGCTCACGACTGGTCAGCTTACGACTAGCATACAGGACGGGGTGTTCTACTTCTCCATTTTCCCGTTGGCACAGTACAACGCCCATGCCTCGCTCACTAGCATCACACTGAACAACGAACCCTTTTGTGTAGTCGGGCGATCGTAGCACAGGCTGGCTTGTTAGGGCGCTCTTTAGGGCGCTAAAAGCTCTTTCCTTCGTCTCATCCCAGACGACTGTTTGCGGCTCTGTCTTTCTTAGAGCATCCGTTAGGGGAGACGCGATATCAGAGTACCTGGGGATGTACCTCTGATAGTAGCCGGCGACACCTAAGAACGACCGAATATCGGTCTTCGTACGCGGTTGCGGGAAGTCTCGCACAGCGGCCACCTTTATTTCAGAGGGGCGGCGACGACCCCGACCAATCACGTGTCCGAGGTAGACAACCTCGGCCTGTGCTAACTGGCACTTGGGAGCCTTGACTGTCAAGCCCGCATCGCGCAGGCGGGTTAGCACTGCCCGCAAGTGCGCCATATGTTCCGGCCAGGATGCGGAGAATATCGCTACGTCGTCTAGATACGGTAAAGCGAATTCTTGCTGTCCCCGCAACACTTTATCCATGAGGCTTGAAAAGCAGTATGGCGCGTTCTTCAAACCAAAACTCAAAACTTTAGGACGGAATGTCCCCATTGGTGAAATGAACGCCGCATACCTACTAGCCTCTTCTGTAAGTGGAACCTGCCAATAACCCCTGACAAGATCTAGGGTGGAAATAAACTGAGCGCTACTCACTCTCTCAAGGCGCTCCTCGATGTTAGGGATCGGATAAATTTGATCCTTAGTGATGGAATTAAGCCTGCGGTAGTCGACGCAAGGACGAGGTTCCTTGCCCGGTACCTCAACTAAAATCAAAGGGGAGGTATAATCACTCTCACCCGCTTCAATAACACCGAGCTGTAGCATTTTCGTTACCTCAGCCTCCATAATATCGCTCTGGCGGGGTGACACCCGGTACGCCTTGGATCGTACTGGCTCTGGGGAGGTAAGTTCTATGTCATGAGTAAGGACAGAAGTCCTACCAGGCCTCTCAGAGAACAGACCTTGAAACTCTTGTAAGAGCTGGTGTAGTTCTGTTTTCTGCTCAGGCGACAGCGATGCTTTACTTATTAAGTCACTAATGACTTGATCGGTGTCTTTCCTGTTCGTCACTGAGCCTAGTCCCGGAAGCTCGACCGGAAGCTCTTCTAACTTTCCCGCATCGGGAATTTCCTCTCCAGTATCTGGTGCCTTTAACGCTACAGGCTCAATTTTATCCCGTTCGGGCGTGCTCTGAATACCAGCTTGCTGCGCCTCTGACCCTTTTTCATCGTTCAACAACGTCGGTCCCGCATCTACCGCCTTTGCAGCGAGCTCCCGAACCTTCGATCTGGTTAAGGCCTGAACGCTAGCCTCACCAAACAAAAGCCCCTTCTCGCGCAGGAGGTGATCGGACCTGTTTGAAAATAAGTACGGGTACTGGGGGGGCAGCATAGATGACACTGCGGCCTCCGTCTCAAGTGCTCCGAAAGGTCCTTCAATAAGCACTTTTGCTACCGGCAGACACACGCTATGAGCTTCCACTGCTTGCTTGATCCATGCGCACTCGCCCGTGAACATATCGGGCTCTACGTAAGAGGGGTGAACTACATCCATTGTAGCTGCGGAATCGCGAAGCACTCGGCACTCTTTCCCGTTCACGAGGAGGTCTCGCATGTAAGGCTCGAGAAGCTTGATGTTCTCGTCAGTGCTGCCTAATGAAAAAAACACGACTTTTGGTTTTGTTTCTGGGCACTGCGCCGAAAAGTGACCCGGCTTCTGGCACGTATAACAAACGCGCGCTTGCCTCATCTCGAACCGCTTTCTGCGTTCGGCTTCGGTTGCCGCCGTCTCCTTACGTTCGGTCGGACTGCTTTCACTCGCATCCGCACTACGTGTGTCCCCCTTTGCTCTCATGGGCGTGAACTTTGGCCTCTCAAACTTGGAGCCAAATTCACCCTTTTGACCGTCCTTAGCTCCACGAGCCCGACGCGTCACAAACTCCTCGGCTAACTCAGCGGCTCTAGCCACCGTACTAACGTCTGGCCTATCCAAGACCCAGTACCGCACGTTCTCAGGTAACCGACTATAAAACTGTTCTAGCCCGAAACACTGCAGAACTTTCTCGTGGTCACCAAACGCTTTCTCTTCTTTGAGCCACTCCTGCATGTTTGACATAAGCCTGTAGGCAAACTCTGTATATGACTCACTTCTGCCTTTCTCATTTTCCCGGAACTTCCGACGGAACGCCTCCGCTGACAGCCTGTACTTCTTTAGCAGACTCGATTTCACTTTCTCGAAATCCTCTGCCTCCTCTCTCTCCAAGCGAGCGACTACGTCGGCCGCCTCGCCGGGTAACAAAGTGAGCAAGCGCTGTGGCCACGTTTCCCGAGAGAACCCCTGCTTCTCGCACGTTCGCTCAAAGTTAACCAGGAACAAACCAATGTCCTCTCCAAGCTTAAACGGCCGCATCAGGTCAGTCATTTTGAACAATACTCGTTCTCCTGCACCGTGTGCCTGACTTCCATTACGAGCGCGTTCCATCTCTAACTCGAGACGCTTCATTTCCAAAGCGTGTTGACGGTCACGCTCTTCCTTTTCTTTCTCTTTTTGTTCTTTAAGTTCACGCTCCTGTTTCTCTTTTTGTTCTTTAAGTTCGCGCTCCTGTCTTTTTGCCGTCTCCCTTTCCTCAATGGTCTCAAGGCATTCCGACAGCTCGTCGTCCTCAGCTTCTAACTCAAGAATAGCCCTTAGCAGTTCTGGTTTTCTGAGTTTGTCTGAGACATCCAGACCCAACTCTCTCGCAAGCTCCAACAATTTCGGTTTGCGCAACGACTTCAAATCCATGGCTGCTCTGAATGCTGCTTTCTCTACTGCCTACTATTGTCTTGCCGCAAACTAACCCGGTAGCAACGACAACCACAATTACCAGCTCTGTTTCTGACACTAACAAAAGCCTGGCAAAACTCAGAAGAAGAAAGTCCCGCACTCACCAAACCTCGCAGCCAAGACTTCAGCGCAGTCGTTCCGCTGCAGGCAACCAGTCATCACACAGGGCTCGTTGCGCTGCTCCCGGATGGTCGTTGTGCTGCTCAGCATACAGTCAACCGCATCTCTTCGCTGCTGGCCTCCGTTGTCGCGATCTCTCCGCTGCCAACCAGATGTTGTAATCGCACCGCTGGCCCGAGTTGTTGGGGACTCGGTGCTGACGCCCGTTATTGCCAATGGGTCGCAAGCCCCAAGGGTAGCGTTGGCCTGGCGGCCTGGGGCACTGGAAGCATCCGAAGGTCCCGGCAAAGCATGAGAAGACTGGTAACAGAACAACTGGTTTATTCTAACATAGCAAAAGAGCGGCCGGTCAGGTCGACCGAAGTGGAGAGACGGGAGAGCACGTAACTCAACAGTACAAATCGGAGCCTCTCCCCTGGCGTCCGGGGGCAGCTGCTCTTATACTCTCGGCGTCGCGGTCCAAAAGGGAAGGAGGGAAGGTCACGGGATGAAGGTCACGGGACGGCGCAGCAGGGGCCCACGACGGCGCGAGCGGTTGAGCCGAGAGACCTCCAGGCCCCTCATTCGGAGAACTCCGCTCCCCGGCTGCCGCGCTTTGACAAGCGAGGGCACACACACACACACGCACACACGAAGACACGTGGCACTGAAACACGCCTGGACACGCTTGGCGGGTAGGCGTTGCGGCGTCGTTGAACGGGCCAAAATGTCCGCCGCTTTGAACAAAGCCCCGGCGTCCGTTGCATCCGCGCCGGCATTACCGCGCGTTGTAGGCGAAACGTAACAACTGTCACCTTTACGACGCGGACCGCACGAACAGCTAATATTTCAGATTACAGAGACGATGCACCATATAAGTGATGCAGCCCATGAAATAACTTTCCAATGACTTCTAAGTCACTGCGGGATTATCGGCAATGAACGGGCCGATCAAGCTGCCCGTTCAGCCCATACTGAGGTCCACCACGTATCAGTACCACTTTCTAGAACTGACGCAGCACGGAAGCTCCGCCTGCTTGCTCGCCAGTGCACCACATCGCAATGGAATGAGCAACATTTCAGGAATTACCGACTATGCTCCCTTGATCTCACATTAAGCCTTCGAGTTCCATCAAACTTTCGCCGTGGAGACGCCACGCTTTGTATAGACTGTGGTTGGGCGTTGGTTTTACCAAAGCCTATGCGTTTCGCATAGTAATGGCCGACACCGCATCCTGTGTCCACTGCGGCCATGCAGAATCGATTGGCCATATTTTGTGCGACTTCCCACAGTAGCGTCCACAGAGGCAATCCCTTCGCCACGAACTCAACCAGCTGGACGACCGACCACTATCGGAAGAAGGAATTCTACACGATCAACAGGATCTAACGTCACAGAAAAAGGCCGTGCAAGCGCTGCTGTGCTTCTTGCGATCTACCTGCCTTTGTGAACGTCTCTAACTGGAACGCCCTTCGTGTGTGTGTCTCTGTGTGTATTTTTTTATCCCTTTCCTCTCTGTCCAACCCCAGTGTAGGGTAGCAAACCGGAGACTAATACCTGGTTAACCTCCCTGCCTTTCCTCTCTCTCTCTGCAGAAGCGCTTGTATTTAAAGTGGCCGGAAGCACCAACTGTTCAGCAGTCGAGATAAGCAGACGTTTAGAGTATTGGTGTAAAAAAAGCAGGGAAGAGATTGATACGAATGGATCCGTAGCAGGCAAAGGTAGCGGTACAAGGTGGATATAGAGGTCTTGAGGAAGAGGAAAAAATAATAATGAGATGTATACGAAAATGGTAGAATTAAAAGCATGCATAGCGTACCTGATTAACTCAAGCAGGCTAGGGTATTATTTGATACTGCCCCGTTAGAAAGGGGATGCCATTAAATTATCATCATCATTGAGGACACATTTTATTAGAATTATTTGAAGATATCTACTCGGCTGTCGGTTTGGGCTCCGCTTGCCAACTTGAAGCCCTTGAGTTCAGGGATAGCATTGGGAAAGCAAACATTTCGCAACAGAGATAAATAAAAGGTGGTTGGAGTTTTCTTGGCACAAAAAGCAAGGATATTACAAACAACGGAGGCTTAGAGAGAGAGAGAAGGGAAGACGGAAAGGCAGGGAGGTTAACCAGACTGAGTCCAGTTTGCTACCCTACACGTGGGGAGGGGAATGGGGAGTGAAAGAGGGAGAGAGAGAACTTAGATGTAGGATGTCTATAGTCGGGCACTCAAGTGTGTTGCCCTCAGGTAGCGAAAAAGCGCTCGAACTGCTTTCTGGGCCAATGAACTGTGAGGCCAGGCTCCCA
Source organism: Dermacentor andersoni (assembly GCF_023375885.2). Classification (NCBI taxonomy): domain Eukaryota; kingdom Metazoa; phylum Arthropoda; class Arachnida; order Ixodida; family Ixodidae; genus Dermacentor; species Dermacentor andersoni. The sequence goes on from NC_092814.1 coordinate 271,791,701, forward strand.
AGATCTTCGCTTCCGTAAATGGCCTGTCATCCAGTCTATTTAAGGCACACTGGAGAGTCTCGCGTTGATTATCGAAGCGAGAACAGTGGCACAGAAGGTGACTGATGGTCTCTTCACACTTGCACTTAGCGCACATTGGTGAATCCGCCATTCCAATACGATAGCTGTAGGAGTTGGTGAATGCTACTCCTACCCACAGCCGACACAGCAGTGTTGCGTCACGTCGTGGAAGGTTCGCTGGTAATGTAAGTTTCAGTGATGGGTCGAGGCTGTGTAAACGACACTTAGAGTTCTGAGGTGTATGCCAGCAACCTAACGTGATTGTACGAGCGAGACTGCGAAGCTCTCTTGCAGCGTCGACTCTGGATAGAGGTATAAGGAGTGTCGGTGAGCCAGCCTGGGCACGTCGGGCAGCGTCATCGGCGAGGTTATTACCAACGATGCCACAATGTCCCGGCAGCCACTGAAATATGATATCATGTCCTCTTTCAGAAGCGCAATGGCAGGTTTCGTTGATTTGTGACACCAGCTGTTCATAATTGCCACGTCGTAAACTTCTCAAGCTCTGGAGGGCTGCTTTCGAGTCACAAAATATTGCCCATTTGTTGGGCGGTTCTTTTTCAATGTATTCGACAGCAGCGCGAAGAGCGGCCAGTTCAGAGCCTGTAGATGTCGTTACATGTGATGTCTTGAACTTGATGACGACCGATTGAGATGGTAGACCAACGGCGCCCGTAGAATTTTCCGAAACGGAACCATCCGTGTAAACATGAATTCGGTTAGCGTATGAACAATGCAGAAGCTCCAATGTGATCTGCTTGAGAGCCGCGGTGGTCAGGCTAGCTTTCTTCACTATTCCTGGAATAGCAAGGTACACAGGAGGCTTCTTCAAGCACCACATAGGGGATGGCGTTCTTGTTGCGGGTGAGTGCCTCAAAGACAAAGAGTGCCGGTTAGCCGCAATTGATATGGAGAACGCTGCCCTGGGTCTTTTCTCAGGCAGTCGAGCGAGATGGTGGTCAGGGACTCTGGATATATGGCGAACATGCACCCGGAGTGCGTCGATATCTATATAGGTCCTTATTGGGTGGTCTCTCGCGGTGGCAATTGTTGCCACGATTGAAGCATTTCGAGGTAGCCCCAGACATGTTCCCAGACATGTTCCCCAGACAGGCTTAGAAAAATGCAGTTCCCTATAATGGCTCAAAAATTTTGATGCTGGGATTTTTCTTCTGTAAGAAAATGATAGGTAACACATTCGGCAAAATGAGAAGAGCTTGGTGGCACAAGCCACCGCCCCGTTTCAAAGGGGACGTCCATAGCATTCATCCAGCATCCATCCATCCATTAGCCGTTAGTGTTTCGCCCCGTTCGGCTATTCTAAAGGACTGGTTTGCACCGCGCAGTGCAGCCTATCTTAACATTAGCGTTGGTCGCACGCTAACACTAAAGCAAGCGTTTTACGCTATACGAAAACTATCTAATGTAATGCAAACAACTTTTGTTGAATGTACAAGCAAGGCAAGGCGTTGGCGTCTGATAACAGTTTTGAAGTAGCGTATAGGGATATGTCATTTCAAAACTGTTATCAGTTGGAAATGCCTTGGCTCTACAGCACTCTCCAAGTACCTTTCCTTGTACGTGCAGCATTATGCCAAAAGGAAATATTTAGCATGGGGTTAGACGCGTTCTATGTGCGGTAATACGAGAGTGCTAAAGCTCGCTATTTGCGCTCTGCCAAGTGCACTTGGCCAAGGATAAGGTACAGAGAACCTCGCGGAAACGCGCCAACGCGCCACCCCGACTCTCGCTAGTTGAAGTAATCGCCGCTCGAGCAGCTTCCGGATGTTGTGACGTTCGAACCGGGAGGACACCACAACGTCGCGTCCAGGAAAAGAGGCACTGGCACGCGGCTTGAGCGTGGCCCTGAGCGCGCCACGTTCTCGTTCTCTGTAAAACATCCTCCAATATTAGGCACCATTCCTTTCAACCCTCTTTTCTTTTCCAAACGTACGCACAAACACGCTTTCTGTAGACTTTCCGCACCAATGGAACTTCTAGTTAAGCTCCAGTCTTCTTTTTTTTTTATGTGGCCAGTTTTATTCCGCTCGTGTTGCTCTTGTCGTTTCTTGTCAATTAGATGTAAAAAATGGAAGTTGGGCCCAGAAGGGGGCCGTGGCTATTCCAAAACCTTAGCTAAGAAAATGACTAAAATAAAGAAAATGTATTAAACATAAACAAAACATTGTCAAGTATATATAACGAAATAGCAAAAACTAACAAATGAGGTCCTTGGATCATGCACAGAATTGAGAAAAAGAAGAGAAAACACTAAGCTATAAGACCAAGAACAACGCATGAAGAGGCCATGGGAACATATATCGAGGACTTTACAAATGCCTTTAAACTTTAGTATAGGAGGTCATCTTCACGTAACTCTATGTAGTAGTAGTAGTAGTAGTAGTAGCAGTAGTAGTAGTTACTGCTAACGGGCAAGGGCATCGGCGGGAGGGGTATCGTAAGTAGCAGTATATGCAGTTGTGGTATATAGGTGCGCTTTGCCAATGTATTGTTATTGCATGCCACGCGCAGTTGAAAAGGAAATAGGCCACAGCGGCTTCAGCAGAACCGGGCAGTGCAACGCGGGAAAGACTGCAGCACTGTGGTCTGTAGAGACATGGAAAGACCGGAGCACATGGAGCAGGAGTGCGCTCTTAGGACATGGCGCTGCTCACAGATAAAAAACTGCGATGTCGACTGAGTTAACCAGATGTCCAGCTGTGTTTGTGATATGTTGGGAAACGCCTTAGCAACGCGAGACATCAGCTAGGGTAAGCGTGACCTGAAGGGAGCAGCAATGCAAGTTCACTACGTATGAATCACCGAGCCATTAACCTCTAACAAGTGTATAAAAACAGACATTTCTCTCCTACACATCATACAAAAAAAGGATTTTTCACTCGCCAGTGCTTCGTACTAGCTCAAAGTTGAAAGCAGGATAGCTTTTTGTTGTTCTGGTCATTCAATATAGAGACTTGACGCTGTAAATCGCCTGGTTGTCAAAGAATAAATGCGTATTTGCCTTCCTGCGCGCCCCTTGAGGATGATGATGATGATTATATTTATTGGCATCATCTTCGAAACGCGGCAGGGACAAATAGTCACCTAGCCTGCTTGATTTATTCAGGTTTTACTACATCTATCGGTACCTAGCCTTTTGCCTATCTGCTCTCGATCGTAACTTTCGTACTTAAAACACCCATCCTATGTTGGACCATTACGTGCGCTTGCAATGACTCCGGGTCTATCAGCCTGTTTCCTGGTTTTTTTTTTTTTTTTACACCAATACCCGATTCGTGCCATACTTACCTCGACTGCTCGCCAGTCCATCTGCTTCCAGTTCTTTGAATCCCAACGATTCTGGAAGGTGGACAGTCCCTGCGGATCTCACTATAGGTAAAAATCTCGGCATTTCACTGCGATGTTTGTTTCTCTCTCTCTTTTTTCTTTTTTTTGCACCCACACATGCCTCATCTTGTGGCGCATATCTGCTCCGGTATGTTTTTGTCCTCAGGCAGTTAGCGCGCGCCTCAAATAGCAAGGCACTCCCCTTTGCGCAATCATGCAGATTTTCCTTCCTGATCTCTTTCTTGCCGTTTTTGTAAATCTCCATGTTTTTTTCAAAGCGTTAGCATGAGGAATGTAAAATTAGAAAAAAATTTACATCATGTGTGGGAAGCTGGTCACGTGGTTTATGTATATATACACAGTGCAACTGACGGTGGTCTGCTTTGGAACACCGTAAGTTGCACTTCGCTGTCGAAGAGGCTGGGCGTGTGTCGACTGAGCTTCTGAACAACATTTTGCACTGAGGTGAATGCGGTTTATATCATGGAACTTCAATGAGGTGCGACGTAATGCTAACGCATTTGTCTGCATTGATTCCCAAATCGCAACCGAATTTTTACTTACATCCGTTTCACCCAAATTACAGTCTCTGTTTCTCTCACTTTCCTGTTTATGTCTCCTGGTTGTCTGTTTACACTTTAAATTACCCTGTACTTGATTGCCAACTTTCTGGACCTCTTCCACCATTCCGGGTTCGCGATTTTGCGGTGCAGATATTTGTGCACTTTCGCCGACCATTTCTTTTCATTCATATTTCTTTGTCTTTCATCAAAACTAATCTTGCTCACCGCTTCTCTGACTATAACAGACGCCCAACCCGTGTCAGCTTGCACTGACTCATTTGTGGTTTTAGCGAGGAACCCGACGCCAGTCTGCCCACCACCCTCTGGTTGACCTCCAACTCAGATCACTCTGCTTTATCGCTTTTGGCTAGGGGTGGCATTCACGAAATCTTCCTCATTGCGCATTGGAATGGCCGACAACGCTCTCTGCAATGACTGTCTTTGCGAGGAGACTCTAGAACACATTCTGTGCGACGGTCCTGAATATAATGTTCAGAGACAGTCCCTGGCGTCCGTTCTGGCGAACCTTGGCAATAGACCTTTGTCAGTTGAAACGATTTTCACATGTCGCCGACAGAAGACATCGCAGCTGAAGGCGACGAAGGGACTACTTCAGTTTTCGAAAGAGACGGGCTTGGACAAGCGGCTGTGACAGTGATGTCACGTACCACGCAAGAGTGACGGACTGTAACTGACGATGTGTGTGCTGTGCTATGTGCTCTCTCTCTCACTCCTCCCCATCTTTCATCCCCCCCCATCCCGCTCCCATGTGTAGGGTAGCAAACCGGTTGAGCTAAACTGGTTAACCTCCTTGCCTTTCCTTTTCCACTTTTTCTTTCCTTCCTTCAACTCAGATAAGATTTCTGATTTATAGAATGGAATTGCATTTGCGAACGTTATAGCTGGCACCACTGCACTTTTCCAATTTCCTCGCACCACGTACCTGGTATTTATTGTAGCACAAAATTGGGTCTATGTTTCACTATTGCTGCATTCCACTTACGTTTCATATTTATATTACCTTGGTGTTGAGCAGGTCTTCCCTTCGTTTATCTGTACACTAAGGTATCTATATTGCTTCACGACGGGCATGACTTGATGTTGAATTGATACCACGTGATCACTCGTCCCTTTATTAAAGATCATAATTCTTTATTTCGCTGCGCTAAATTTAAGGCCTAGATTCGTCGCTGCATTGCCACTTACTTATTCTTATTACTTATAACTTATTCGCAAGTCTCTGTAAATTCCTTAAATTGTCCGCTAGTAGCACTATGTCGTCCCATACATCAGCCCAGGGACCTTCTCTTGCACATTTGGCCGATTACAGATGCAAGCTAGATCAAAACCTAATTCACTGCTTTTCAGCACGTCTTTCTAAGCACTTAACCTAAAACGTGAACAACAATGGAGACAGAGTACATACTTCATTCAGTCCTCGATGGATTTCCACAACTTCATTGCATTCACGGCCTTCCCACACTATTTGTACTCGGTTGTCCCAATATAACTCACTCGAAAGCTGCAAGAAATCGTCGTCTATGTCCTCGTGCTTCAGAGTATCCCATAGCGATTCCCTTTCTACGTTATCGTAAGCTCCCTTAACATCCAGAAATGCTATCCATGAGTCACTTATCTGTGACTCGTGCAACTGGGAAGAGACGGTGAGCTCGTGTTGTGTTTATGTAATCTTTATGACATCTAACGCGACGTTTGTCTGAGGGTGTTAAACGACTTAGACAACAGACCATTTTCAGAGATAAAGATTCTTGTACCTTGACCCCACGCTGCGCAGCCTTACAAGGTGACCCGGGCACAGCTACTACCACTCATGAAATCGACTGTCCTCAGTGACTGATTGTGGGCGTGAAGTGATGGGCAACCATACGTGTTCGCACTCAGAGTAACTTCTTCTCTCCCTCTCCTTTCTTTTTTTTTTTTCGTCCCTTAAACCCCTTCTCCTGTGTAGGGCAGCCAACCGGACCGGAGGTCTGTTTGACCTCCCTACCGCTAATTCCTTCCTTCTTTTCCTCCTCCTATACATAAAGGTCTATTCTGAGCTGCCTAAATCGCTATGCACTTAAGTTAATTGTTACAAACATATTATCCTATAAGTGTCATCATGGTCTGAACCCCCCCCCCCGTTCTGTGGTTTCTCCAGTATAACATTTTTCAACACCCGCTGCGAAAGCCATAATTTATATGGCTTGCATTGCCATTCTATATATCACCGGAGTTACTGTAACTGGCCTGTGCGAGCTTGTTTTATACTTATCACATTTGCCCTTATATATAAGGTTCATTCTGTTTCCACGCCACCCAAACGGAATGTTCTTTGCTTTAATTACTTGCTCTGCAGCATTAGTCAACACTGCCTAGCTCTTTGGATCCAGTTGTTTGATTAGCTGTATTGGTATTTCATCCTGTCTTGTGGCAGTGTTCTTAAGGACATTTCGTCTGCTTTTATCGAGTAAAAGCTTTCTACGCTAAAATTTGGTTTCTCAGACTTCTCAGTTGCTGGATCTCTTTGAGTCAGGACAACGCTCTGTTTCTTGCCGAAGTTATCCCTAATAACGTCTCTGATGTACCGTAGCGCATCGTCTCCTTCGAAGGCGTTACCGTCTTCATACCTTGTACCTGTTTGCGAATTTTCAGTTGGAGCTCCAAAAGCCTTTTGGTTTTTGGTTCACCTTAATCTTTTTTGCGAATGTCATGCACCTAACTTTCACTTGCACACATAATAGGAACACTTGCGCATAGGAGGGCGACTCATACCAGCCGGTACTTAAACTTCAATTCATGTCACCCGGCTTGCCACAAGCAATTCTTCGTCTTCTGGTTTGCGCGAGCGGCTTTAACTCAAGTGCTGTCCGTACACGTATCTACACCTTCTCTCTCTTCCCCTTCTCCCATTCCCCAGCGTAGGGTAGCCAACCAGACTATTGACTGGTTAACATCCCTGCCTTCCTGTATTCCTCTCTCTCTCTCTTGTCTCATCTCTCGTGACGCGGGCCACACGCATCTGCTCAAGTGACCACGAAATGCAGAACGAACTGAAGACAATTCGTTGCGAATTATCCAGGAACGGGTACCGCAAGAAGTTTATTAACAAAATAGAAGCTCGTGTCCTCCATCCAAAGCCGTCCCAAGGCAAGTCGTTCACGAAACGCACTGGCGTCCCATACGTGCCTGGCGTCAGCGAAGCTCTTAGCCGCATATTCTCAAGATATGATCTTAGAATAGCATACATGCCATCCAACAAGCTCAGAAATCAGCTTGTTAACGTAAAGGATCGGTTTGAAAGCAAGAATTACCCCGGTGTCATCTACAAGGTGCCATGCGCAGACTGCGGCTGCAGTTACATCGGCGAAACCGGAAAATTCACGGGAAGATTAAAAGAGCACCAAAGGGACGTCTCCAACAAGAACGCCTTTGCCGAACACGCCGATAATCGTAGTCACCGCATCGATTGGGAAAACGCTGCTGTAATAGCTAAGGAAAGTAATCCGATGACGCGACTCTTGTTGGAATTTTTATTTATTCAAACTACGGACAACAGTATCAACAGGACTGATGGAAATCTGCCTGCCAACTACACCCGTTCTCTACGTCACATTTTGGCATAAAAACGACTTGCGGCTCTTGCCCGCTTTTAGTGTTATCAAGGAACCCGTACGGGTCCCGAAACGTCTCTGCGTTATTTTCACCTTGACTTCGTCAGTGACCGTAATTTCTTCATAAACACTTACATCGCTCCGACCGTACCACGCCGGCGTCGCAAAGGAACTGATGGCGATTACGATGGTCTCCCGCTTTGCCTCGTCTCGGACCACTGTCAAATTTGCGCGCATGCGCGAGAGAAGCATGTGGCATTCTTTCCATCCACACGCTTCACTTTGACCACAGCCGAACTAAAGCCCGTTTTTACTGTAAAGCAGTGATTTGGGCTTGTTGGTAAGACATCGTGAGGCTTACAGCGCGTGAAAAAGACAAGGACGAAAGTGAGACGTGACACACACAGGCGCTAACTTGCAACAATCTTTATTTCGAGCAAGGGACCCATACGTATATACAACTTTTTCGCGTACATCATACATGCGCTGATTGCAAAAAAACCCTTACACAGCATTGCGCAGGTACGATAACTCTTTGCGGGAAAGGGCAATCGATGGTTTATACACACAGTTATCCCCAAGCCTATCAATCATTTCTGCTTCTATAATTTCGCGAGTTATCCTACCTCGGGCTCTTCCCACAATGGAGCAGTCTCTGTATGCTGGAGCACACGTCGAGTGGTCACCATCATCCACCCCGGCAACAGTGCAACTGCAATGCCTGCAGTGGGCGTCAAGGAACCCACCCCGCTTTTCTGCTACATTATATCGGTGTTCCTTTAAACGCTCGTTGAGGCACCTTCCGCTTTGCCCCACGTAGTTCTTCCCACACTTTAAAGGAAGGTTGTAAACAACTGCTTCCCCACATTCAACAAACGGTTCCTGGTGTTTCTTTTTGCACGTGCGCTTATCAGAGAGGCCTGGTCTGGTTAGTCTGCACAGACATTGCAATTTTGTAGAAGCCGAAAATACAACCCTAACATTGGCACGTTGACCTATTTTCTTTAAACAGTGCGATAGGCCGTCGATATATGGGATGACAGCAACGCTCATCTTATCTACACAAGGCACGCTGGCGGAATTCTTTGATAGCTTCGACTTGAGCAGACCCTCAGCAACGCTAATAAGTACATGCGTAGGGTAACCTGCCAATCGAAGACGGAGGATCTGATCCTTGATGCTTTCGGTCATCAGCTCCGGGCATGACTTACATAATGCGTTTGACAAGCATGTCTTTGTGATTCCCCTCTTAACCAACTTAGAGTGCGCTGACTGATATGGGAGCAGTGGCTTGTTCGCGTGAGGCTCGTACTTCCAGCGTACATGGTCGTTGAAAAATAAAAACTTAATGTCAAGAAATCGGATACTTCCGTCAATCGGCAGTTCATGCGTTATTTTTAGAGGAAATAAACCCTCGCGTATAAAAGAAAGTGCATTAGTGGTTAAAAAATCAAAACAGTTAGAGCTGCAGTCAAGTAGAACTAAAATGTTATCGACGTATCTAAAAACTTTGAGAATCTTAAAATCTGGAAGCCGACCATTTATGTTCTTGTCTAGTTCTGCTAAAAATATATCGCTAAGAATGGGAGGTATACCAGCGCCATCTAGAATTTTCAAGGCCTCCGCACTCCCGTCTTTCGTGGCTGTGACGTCACTACACTTGGCCCTAGCCGAAGCGGGCCTAGCTTTCTCGGCTTTCCGACAGGTGGCACTGACGGTCAACAGCGCGTTTTTTTTTCTTTCTACCTTTGTTGACCGGCGCATGTGCACGCTTACGCGTGGATGTTGTATTTCTTGAACTGTTTTGTGATCATAGTGCAGCACATCGCGTGCAGACTGCACGAATAGTCTTTTAAGTGAAGTGGTGGTGTGGGGAAGTTTCCAAACGACGCTGACACTGCTCGTAAAGCCGACGACCAGGCTGGAATCAGTGCGTTAGGCCTAATTCTGCGGTGTGGTACGAAGGTCTGCAAGGTTTTTGCGTGCGTCGAGAGCAGCGATGGGTCGGTGCGGCGTACCCAGCTGCCGCGGAAATTACGATAAGGGTCCTAAAGTTGGACTGTTTTCGTTACCGCGTGACGCTGCCCGCAGAAAGCAGTGGGTGAGAGCCATCCGTCGTGACGACGTCGACATCGGCACCTTACGCGATCCCAAGGTATGTAGTACATCCACATGTTCTCTTCCGTAGGCGCCAAGTTTTAAAGCAATGTCTATCGTTTCTTGAATCGATGCATTTTTTTTTACGGAGACATTTTTTTTACTGTGTAAAAATGGTGAAAAAGATTTCCTTTGGTTCCTGTGCTGCCTGCTAGCTTCGTGCTGAAATCGAGTTGAGCTAGTGGCATATTAATGAAATAGAGTTGGCTTCTGTTTGCATTTCTGGAAGAAATATTGGAATTTCGTATTTAATGTTTTGGCGAGTCACTTGTGCCTTCTGTACTCGTCTGGAGTGCTTCTTGATGCTGAACCTCTGATTTTACACTTGACACGGCCCTTCTTGACTACTATTTGCTGACGAATCTATACGGCGCGTTATATATGAAAACAAAAATGCCGGTGGAGATGGTGAACGAACCCAAATCTTCATAATTCATCTTTTCTTTTGCTGTGAAGGTTTGCGAGCTACATTTCGCGCCAGAGTTTCTCAAGACCACCTCTAGCTATACAGCTTCTGATGGGAGGACAGTGGAAGCACCAATGGGACTTACACGTCTGACGCAAGAGGCTGTGCCAACCATTTTCCCCAATAGCCCTGCCTACCTATCACACTTTGCTCCAGTGCGTGATGCACCGGAAGACAAACGAAGGCGCCTTGAAGCATCCCATCTGGATGAAGCCGTGCAGTTATCACTGACAGCACATGCTGAAGAAGAGCACAGGAACAAGCTGGCGTCATATAATGATCTGCTTTCACGGCTTCCAGATGTTCAGGTGTGCGATTCCTGGATGGTGAAGACTGTTCAAAACGCTGTGTTTTTCGTGCACATTGCAGGTGACTCAGGAGAACTAGAGGTGGAGCGCTCTGTTATAGTGAGTGACCTTATGAAGGTTACGGCTTTCTGGAGGAAGGTAAAACTCTCTTCTGATGATGTAACTATGCCTAGCAAGCTAGATGATATGCGCACTCTTGAGTCTGTGTTAGAAAGTGTAAAAATGTTCAAAGCACCATCTGTATGTCACGCAGATGAAAAAGTGAAAGCGTCTTTTCAGCTAGTGTGCTCACTTCTCGATGACATTGCGAACGAGGATCTTTTGCCACAAGAACAGTTAGAGACAGTTAAATTTTTAACGGAACAGTTGCGCTTGCTCCTTAAGGATAAAAGTGCTTTGAGGTATCCAGCAGAGCTTATGATATTTTCAAGCATCCTTTATACCATTTCCCCACATGTCTATAGGTTCGTCCACAATACTAGCAAAATAACTTTGCCACACCCTTCTACAGTGATGAGGATTTGTGGCGAGTATCGTGCTAGTCCTGCGCACGAACAGACAGATGAACATTTCTTGAACTACATCAAAAGAAGGACAAATCATCTAAAGCAACATGAAAAAGTCGTCATTCTCATGATGGACGAAATTCACTTGACGCAGTACTTTAATTACAAAGGTGGCTCATTGACTGGCACAGCAGCAAACCTGTCTGATGCAGCAAAAACTGCTCATGTTTTCATGATTCAGAGTTTGCTATCAGGGCACAAGGATGTTGCACATATCTTGCCTGTTTTTAGTATCGAAGCAAGGCGGTTGCACGATGTCCTCAAAAAAGTTATCTTGGAGCTTGAGAAGGCAGGACTCACAGTTATTGCTGTCATAACAGACAACAATGCAATAAACAGAAAAGTGATGTCCATGTTTTCGCCGCATAACAGGTTGGATATTGTTCACCCTCACCCTGCTGACAAATCTAGGCCCCTATTTTATGTAGTGGATCCTGTTCATTTATTAAAATGTGTGAGGAACAATTGACTTAATCAGAAAAATCCTGGAACATGCATTTTCTATCCGGAGTTTTCAAGTGCATCATCATTAGTTCGCATTAATGGAGCTTCTTTTAAGGCACTCCGTGACATACATGAATTTGAAAGAAAAAGTCTATCAAAGTTTGGCTATGGGCTTACATACAAAGCTCTCCACCCATCCAACATAGAAAGACAGAACGTAAAACTAGCACTGAAAGTTTTCAATCCATTCGTTATTGAAGCCCTGAAGTCACTTGGAGCAAAACTTGGCCTGTCCTATGCTGAAGGAACGGCAGACTTTATCAGTGTGATACTAAAGTGGTGGCACATTGTCAACGTAAAAACGCCTAAGAAAGGCCGTCGGCTAAGATGTCCCTATCAAGAACCAGTGACGAGCTTGTATGGTGTGCAAGTGCAGTTCCTGAGTTCTTTTGTCAGCTGGTTAGATGTATGGAAAGAGGTGAAAATGGATACCGGTGCTCTGACAACTGATACGCATGCTGCACTCAGGCTCACAATTTATTCCCTAATTGAGGTCTGCCGCTATTGCATTGACGAGCTTCACTTGGAGTATGTCTTGCTTGGCAAATTCCAAACTGACAGCCTCGAAGAAAGGTTTGGAAGATACCGTCGCCTTTGTGGGACAAACTATCATGTCTCCATACAGCAAATATATGAGGCGGAAGCGAAGCTAAGGCTGCAAGACTCGCTTATCTTCCCTGAAATGAGAGACATGTGGAAATCTAGCAGCAAAACATTAGATGCCAGCCGCCTCATAGAAAACTACAAGATAAAAATAACAGAAGAAGACATTAAAAGCAAGGAGTCGAGCTTGCCAGCTATTACATACATAGCAGGATTTTGTGCACATGCAGCTCTAAAAAAGATTCCTTGCACAGCTTGTGCAGAAAACCTTACTGCACAGGAAAGAGAAATGGAGCTGGATCGCAACATAATAATTGAGAACCTCTCCCGGGGTGGTTTGAAGTTCCCGAGGCCTGTAGTCATAGATGCCGTGCTGCGAATGCAACTAGTTCTTGAGAAATTGACTACACAAGAAAATCTTGTGCAGTTTCATGCTGCCAGACATCAAAGGGAATTGCTGATTAGTTTGACACAAGAAGTAATAGACGATGAAGGATTCGATATCTATTCTCAAGGTCATCATCCTGATGATGTCTATCAAAATATACTGTGGGCAGCAGCGAACACATTGCTTAAAAATTATGTCCAAATGAAGACAGACCTCTTAAACACTGAACTGTCAAAAAAGAAACAGCAAAGAAAGCTCAAAACGCTTTCGTAATGCAGACCAGCTGCAGACAGGTTGTTTGGTTCAAGGATTTGTTTGTATTGCTTGTAGTCAGTGTATTGTAGTGTGTCTATACAGCGTTTGTGAGGACTCCCTTTTCGTTCTTCAGTGTGCATTTGAAGTAAATCTGTCAGGGTATTGTTGAGTGTTTTTTTAATCAGTTCTAGTATCGGAAAATAAACATTTTTTCCTTAATGTTACTGTCGCCCACTCTCTTGCTTGCATGACAGCATGACACCGTTAAATAATGGTTTTAACCGCGGGCCTTTAAATGGAACTTCATGTTGGTATGAGAAATAAATTGACACTAAATACTGGTCGTGCATTGAAATTCTTGGACGCTCCCATTTCACTTCGGTTCAAAGGCGAACGGGCGGTAGCAAGCAGGCGCACTCCGGCGGGGTCGGGCGAGGTACGTGACGTCACGGACGGAGCGCGCAGGCCTTGAAAAAAATTGTAGGTGGCTTTGGCTATACACGATCCGATGCAAATTCCCTCCTTCTGTATAAAAGGCTGCCCTTCCCACAGAATGAAAGTAGACTGAAGATAAAAGCTAAGAAGTCCTAAGAAATCGTTATTCGACATCCCGGTGGCGTTCGCGAAGGCAACGTTTCCAAAGGCATCCAAACGCATGGTTCGGCGTTTTTACGCCGAACCATGCACTCACCCCCCCTCCCCCTTTCTTGCGAGGGTTGACTGACACCTAGACATTCATCGCCTCTCGGTGACAGGTGCGGCGGGTCTTTGTGTGCGCATCCCCTTCTAGGAATTGCGCTCATAGGGAGGAGTGCAGTTCCCAGAAGGGGATGGCCGAGGTTGAAAAAGAACCTGACAATACAGCCGGTTTAATTTTTTTGTGCATTTAGGGGCTGTATAATTTTATCTTGCGAGACAATTACTGTTCTGAAAACCGACTAGTTTCTCCACATGTAATAAAAATTGAAAAATAAGATCATATAGCGCAAATTATGTGGTTATTCTATTTCGCGCAAAAACATCCTTTAGCATTTGCCGCTTTCAAAGACAAAAATTTGCTTCATTGCGCCCAGCGCAAAATAATTTTGAAGTCAATTGTAGCAGTATTTTTATCGTTAAATAGATGTCCAAAGCGTGGCGGCTATGACGTTACCGGTTTTCAGACAGCCGAAGCACGGCAAAAGCATGGCTTTTGATATCCTGACTCTTAGTATCTGGAATGCCATAATTACGGGTGTCATAAGGGCACCGCAACACCTTGTCGGAGCTCAGAATTTTGTCACCGTGTTATGAAGCGAAAGCACTGAATATTAAGAGTGCATAATTATCCTTTTTCGATCTGTTTTCTTACACAGCAAGCTACCATCGCCGTAAAGCAGATCAGCTGACATAGTTACTTTGCCTTCACTTTGATGCGACGTCCTATTAGTTTATGTGCAGAAGCCGAAGGTAGGAGGCAGGGACGAAAGCGTGCGATTAGGGACGCGAACAAAGCTACATTTTTTTTATACAGTAAGGATAATTTCATATTTATCCCACAGGAAGGTTTCACTTGCAAATAATTCAGCTTTTCTTTCTAGTCAACCTGTGCGCTTACTGAGGTCAACAGTCGCTCTCACTCAGCAGCAGCTATATTTTGCAGCCTTCTGAATACTTGAGCGGCAACTTTCGGCTCTTTTCTTTTCTTTCTCAAGTTTCGGCTCTTTTTCTTCCTTTTAACAAATATCGCGACGCTACTGTGCTGACACGTTCCAGCTTAGGGCGTACTCTATATATCGCGGAGTGCACTGACCTGATTATCTCTTTGCAAAGCTAAATGGTGGCCTTGCAATAGCAGTGCGTGGTAAGGGCGGATTTACGCTCGAGCCCCACGCCACACCACCCGCCTGCCCGCACGCATGTGGTCGGGTGAAAATTTCCACATTTCGCAGACTGGTACACACATTGCGGTTTACACTGCATGTGCGAGCCCAGCAAAACTTGTGAACCAGTGTGCGAAATGTGCAGTTTTCCGCACGACCGCACGCGTGCGGCAAGTGGGCGGTGTCACAGCTCAAGCGTAAATCGGCCTTTAATTAGCCAGCCCTAAGGCCGGGATAAAGCTGTGTAACTGGTGCGTCGCCTGCACAGTACTCCGCAATCACACCGGTCAGGTGGTTTAGCGCAAGTAATTTTCTCGAAGTGTGGTGACGTCACCACACGCTCACGTAGTCCAGTAGAAGCTTCAAAAGATTAGTTCTAACAGTTTACGAACATATTTCTTTAGGCATTTTAGTAGCACTCCGTCAACAATTCGCTACCGACTTGTATTGGAACTGTGATTTAAAACAGAGAGCCTGATTCCTGAGTATGTCATATATCGGCATTAATGTGTGTTCGAAGAATTTATCCAAAACTCTCCAACTTACTTCCCATTCTAAATATTTTTCGGCAAACAGTACGAGCTGTGGACGTACTGAGGATACATGTCCTTCAGAAAAAAATATTTTGATGATGTATAGTAAAACATTCTTTACACAAAAGTAACGAACCTTTTGACGGAGTACTAAAGTTATTTAGACAAAAGCTAGAAGATATGTTAACGGGGCACTTAAAATATTCTATATACAAAAGTAAGAAGCAAGTCTTTTAACGGTGTATTTGTAATATTCTTTATACAAAAGTAAGAAGGAAGTCATTTAGCTGTGTATCTAAAATATTTTTTATACGAAAGTAAGAAGGAAGTGTTTTAACGGTGTTTAAGATATTCTTTATACAAAAGTAAGAAGGAAGTGTTTTGACAGTGTATGAGCAAATGCTACTAGAATGTAAAGGTAAATAGACTGTCAGTAAAGTAAATAGAAAGTTGGTAGAATGAATAGAATTTATTGATAGGAAAGACAGAGAGGTCGACCTAAGCTAGTGCGCTCTAGTCTGCTACTCTGCACTGGGGAAGAGGGAAGGGGAGTGAAAGTATTTGGATGGATGATGATGATAAGAGAAGTGGTGAGTGCTTATGTACATGAGAGAGTTGCCTCGCTAGAGCCGCTCGTCAAGCTTGGTGTCCTGCAGGAACTTCAACAATACTTTTGTTGCACGCATTGAAATTGCAATGTCAGGCCATGGGCCGAGGATAGCTTCCTCCGACAGTAGTTGTCTGCCAACGCTAGCTAGGAAACTGTCTAACTTCCTTCGCTCCAGCATATATGCTGGGCAGTCGCAAAGTACGTGTTGCAGTGTTTCGGGCATCTGGCAGTGTACACAATCAGGGCTGTTCGATTGGCCGATGAGGTGTGCGTAGCGACGGGTGAAAGCAACGCCGAGCCGAATCCTGTGTAGCAATGATGTTTTGCTCCGTGTAAGCTTCGGGGGCAAACAGAATTTACCGTCTGGGTCAATCGTATGTAGACGTCTGTGAATGTTATCAGAGTGGGCTCTGTAAGCCTTTGTAAGGTCCTGCATGAGTGCCTTGATCTTGGAGTTGGTGTCAGGTCGCGAGTAGGCAATCCGTATTAGTTTGACACAAGAAGTAATAGACGATGAAGGATTCGATATCTATTCTCAAGGTCATCATCCTGATGATGTCTATCAAAATATACTGTGGGCAGCAGCGAACACATTGCTTAAAAATTATGTCCAAATGAAGACAGACCTCTTAAACACTGAACTGTCAAAAAAGAAACAGCAAAGAAAGCTCAAAACGCTTTCGTAATGCAGACCAGCTGCAGACAGGTTGTTTGGTTCAAGGATTTGTTTGTATTGCTTGTAGTCAGTGTATTGTAGTGTGTCTATACAGCGTTTGTGAGGACTCCCTTTTCGTTCTTCAGTGTGCATTTGAAGTAAATCTGTCAGGGTATTGTTGAGTGTTTTTTTAATCAGTTCTAGTATCGGAAAATAAACATTTTTTCCTTAATGTTACTGTCGCCCACTCTCTTGCTTGCATGACAGCATGACACCGTTAAATAATGGTTTTAACCGCGGGCCTTTAAATGGAACTTCATGTTGGTATGAGAAATAAATTGACACTAAATACTGGTCGTGCATTGAAATTCTTGGACGCTCCCATTTCACTTCGGTTCAAAGGCGAACGGGCGGTAGCAAGCAGGCGCACTCCGGCGGGGTCGGGCGAGGTACGTGACGTCACGGACGGAGCGCGCAGGCCTTGAAAAAAATTGTAGGTGGCTTTGGCTATACACGATCCGATGCAAATTCCCTCCTTCTGTATAAAAGGCTGCCCTTCCCACAGAATGAAAGTAGACTGAAGATAAAAGCTAAGAAGTCCTAAGAAATCGTTATTCGACATCCCGGTGGCGTTCGCGAAGGCAACGTTTCCAAAGGCATCCAAACGCATGGTTCGGCGTTTTTACGCCGAACCATGCACTCACCCCCCCTCCCCCTTTCTTGCAAGGGTTGACTGACACCTAGACATTCATCGCCTCTCGGTGACAGGTGCGGCGGGTCTTTGTGTGCGCATCCCCTTCTAGGAATTGCGCTCATAGGGAGGAGTGCAGTTCCCAGAAGGGGATGGCCGAGGTTGAAAAAGAACCTGACAATACAGCCGGTTTAATTTTTTTGTGCATTTAGGGGCTGTATAATTTTATCTTGCGAGACAATTACTGTTCTGAAAACCGACTAGTTTCTCCACATGTAATAAAAATTGAAAAATAAGATCATATAGCGCAAATTATGTGGTTATTCTATTTCGCGCAAAAACATCCTTTAGCATTTGCCGCTTTCAAAGACAAAAATTTGCTTCATTGCGCCCAGCGCAAAATAATTTTGAAGTCAATTGTAGCAGTATTTTTATCGTTAAATAGATGTCCAAAGCGTGGCGGCTATGACGTTACCGGTTTTCAGACAGCCGAAGCACGGCAAAAGCATGGCTTTTGATATCCTGACTCTTAGTATCTGGAATGCCATAATTACGGGTGTCATAAGGGCACCGCAACACCTTGTCGGAGCTCAGAATTTTGTCACCGTGTTATGAAGCGAAAGCACTGAATATTAAGAGTGCATAATTATCCTTTTTCGATCTGTTTTCTTACACAGCAAGCTACCATCGCCGTAAAGCAGATCAGCTGACATAGTTACTTTGCCTTCACTTTGATGCGACGTCCTATTAGTTTATGTGCAGAAGCCGAAGGTAGGAGGCAGGGACGAAAGCGTGCGATTAGGGACGCGAACAAAGCTACATTTTTTTTATACAGTAAGGATAATTTCATATTTATCCCACAGGAAGGTTTCACTTGCAAATAATTCAGCTTTTCTTTCTAGTCAACCTGTGCGCTTACTGAGGTCAACAGTCGCTCTCACTCAGCAGCAGCTATATTTTGCAGCCTTCTGAATACTTGAGCGGCAACTTTCGGCTCTTTTCTTTTCTTTCTCAAGTTTCGGCTCTTTTTCTTCCTTTTAACAAATATCGCGACGCTACTGTGCTGACACGTTCCAGCTTAGGGCGTACTCTATATATCGCGGAGTGCACTGACCTGATTATCTCTTTGCAAAGCTAAATGGTGGCCTTGCAATAGCAGTGCGTGGTAAGGGCGGATTTACGCTCGAGCCCCACGCCACACCACCCGCCTGCCCGCACGCATGTGGTCGGGTGAAAATTTCCACATTTCGCAGACTGGTACACACATTGCGGTTTACACTGCATGTGCGAGCCCAGCAAAACTTGTGAACCAGTGTGCGAAATGTGCAGTTTTCCGCACGACCGCACGCGTGCGGCAAGTGGGCGGTGTCACAGCTCAAGCGTAAATCGGCCTTTAATTAGCCAGCCCTAAGGCCGGGATAAAGCTGTGTAACTGGTGCGTCGCCTGCACAGTACTCCGCAATCACACCGGTCAGGTGGTTTAGCGCAAGTAATTTTCTCGAAGTGTGGTGACGTCACCACACGCTCACGTAGTCCAGTAGAAGCTTCAAAAGATTAGTTCTAACAGTTTACGAACATATTTCTTTAGGCATTTTAGTAGCACTCCGTCAACAATTCGCTACCGACTTGTATTGGAACTGTGATTTAAAACAGAGAGCCTGATTCCTGAGTATGTCATATATCGGCATTAATGTGTGTTCGAAGAATTTATCCAAAACTCTCCAACTTACTTCCCATTCTAAATATTTTTCGGCAAACAGTACGAGCTGTGGACGTACTGAGGATACATGTCCTTCAGAAAAAAATATTTTGATGATGTATAGTAAAACATTCTTTACACAAAAGTAACGAACCTTTTGACGGAGTACTAAAGTTATTTAGACAAAAGCTAGAAGATATGTTAACGGGGCACTTAAAATATTCTATATACAAAAGTAAGAAGCAAGTCTTTTAACGGTGTATTTGTAATATTCTTTATACAAAAGTAAGAAGGAAGTCATTTAGCTGTGTATCTAAAATATTTTTTATACGAAAGTAAGAAGGAAGTGTTTTAACGGTGTTTAAGATATTCTTTATACAAAAGTAAGAAGGAAGTGTTTTGACAGTGTATGAGCAAATGCTACTAGAATGTAAAGGTAAATAGACTGTCAGTAAAGTAAATAGAAAGTTGGTAGAATGAATAGAATTTATTGATAGGAAAGACAGAGAGGTCGACCTAAGCTAGTGCGCTCTAGTCTGCTACTCTGCACTGGGGAAGAGGGAAGGGGAGTGAAAGTATTGGGATGGATGATGATGATAAGAGAAGTGGTGAGTGCTTATGTACATGAGAGAGTTGCCTCGCTAGAGCCGCTCGTCAAGCTTGGTGTCCTGCAGGAACTTCAACAATACTTTTGTTGCACGCATTGAAATTGCAATGTCAGGCCATGGGCCGAGGATAGCTTCCTCCGACAGTAGTTGTCTGCCAACGCTAGCTAGGAAACTGTCTAACGTCCTTCGCTCCAGCATATATGCTGGGCAGTCGCAAAGTACGTGTTGCAGTGTTTCGGGCATCTGGCAGTGTACACAATCAGGGCTGTTCGATTGGCCGATGAGGTGTGCGTAGCGACGGGTGAAAGCAACGCCGAGCCGAATCCTGTGTAGCAATGATGTTTTGCTCCGTGTAAGCTTCGGGGGCAAACAGAATTTACCGTCTGGGTCAATCGTATGTAGACGTCTGTGAATGTTATCAGAGTGGGCTCTGTAAGCCTTTGTAAGGTCCTGCATGAGTGCCTTGATCTTGGAGTTGGTGTCAGGTCGCGAGTAGGCAATCCGTATTTCATCAGAGGAAGAGAAGGCCGATCTTGCCTCACTGCCAGCGAGTTCATTACCAAAAACACCACAATGGCTAGGCACCCATTGAAAGGTGATCACGTGGCCACTTAACTCGGCACTGTGACAAAGTTCGACGATTTCCAGCACGAGTAGATAGTATGGTCCTTTCTTTAAAAAGTATTTTAGCGCCTGTAGCGCTGATTTGGCATCGCACAATATCGTCCATTTATGGGGTGTCTGCGTTCTCATAAAACGGACAGCCTCCCGTATTCCCGCAGGTTCCGCAGCCGTAGATGGCGATTTGTGGTCTAATCGTAGAAGTTCTAAATAATGTTAATAGGAATTTTTGTAAGGGATATTACGCCAAGAGGCCTATAGACGAAGGCAGGTTGGCATTTATTTCTTCTTGAAAACCAGGAAAGTAACAGCGCAAGCGTTATATATTGAACGATCCGAGCCGTAAAACACGATCCTGTTGCGAAATTTGAGCAAGAGCTGAGCAGAAGTAAGCACTCAACAACTTTTCTTTAATGATGTGCCTGGAAAAGCGCACGTCTCTATACATATTATAGTTTTCAAGCTATATAGACCTCCAGAGTCCAGCATTACTTGCCATTTCTTTTCCGGAGTGACATTTATGGCACCAGGAGAGAGCAGACTATTAATGATTCAACGTAGGAATACCCTGCCGTATACCCTATTGTTTGTGCTTATGTGACAATTTTTGTATAAACCTCAGTTATTGCCTTACATTAACTTTCCATATAGTTTCTAATTAAAACAATGTTCAGAACTACCTACAACTCTGCATTGAGGCGGGAAACATCGCTTTCGTTGCATCATCGTTTTACCAGCACTTGCAACGCCGTCAGCTTAGGCGTCTAGTGGCGTGCCGCTTCGTTCAAGCATTTGTGTTGATATCGGGGGCGTTGGTTAGCGTTACAAAGCTTAGGGAAAACTGCATTTACATTGCCCCTTGAGTACGGCTAAGACAAGCGATCTTTTTCCGCTTCACGGCTGGCTTTCGAGCGCCATGCTCGTATACATTGCGGGGTCAGATCTTGAAGCACATGCGGAGGACCTCGAGTTTCCCATGCACCCGTTTGCACGAGCGAGCAAGGCCCAGGCGCCGTGACGCATCGAGGAAAGAGTGTGCCGGTGGTTTGGGGGGAAGCTGGGGGGGAGGGGGGGGGGGGGTATTGGCACGTGGCTCAAGCGTGGCCATGATCGAAGGCGCATTATCCCAAGTGTTTGTATAAGTGCGCATCGGAAGATCTACGCTGCGGGCCCTCAATCTGAACTCTCTCCAAGGAGAACCTTCTTTCCCTTTTCCCGCCAAGACTGCGCAAAATAGCAACTTGTGTGCGTCTGAAACATATGGCTTGCTCCACGACGCCCATTACATGTGTTGACCGTGCCTGAGAGCACGTGCCAAGCCGTACAACGGATTCGTGTGCACGCGACTGCGGGTGAAGGGAAAACTTATTGGCAAAATTTTTTATTCGCGGTTGTGCAGCTAAAAAGCATAATGGCGGCTTTGCGTTGCTCGAGATAGGCTTCACACGTGACTTCTATAAGGTTCTATGAAATATATAATTAGGTGATTTTGATTTCCCAGTGGACTACTGCACCAAAACAAGACCACATATGAGGGCCAGCAGACATCCGGACAGGCGGATGCCCCGAGCGCTTTAGAATTTTACACTTTGGCATTTATGTTCTCATGTCTATGCAAAGACAACCCCCGTGTCGGTATACCATAAGGCACGTTAAGTATCCCCAGGTAAATACTATAAATGCGGATCTCTCTACCATGATGTCCTTTATAGCAAAGTGGCAGTTTTAGGCCGCTTTAATGAGCAATAACAATGTTCAACGGCTGTATAATTTGCAAATTGCTTACCGTTCTACCATTAAACGTTGGAAGTGCGCTGCTATGGGCAGCACAGTAAAGTACGTCTTTATGTATACAGACTAAAGAATTGCAACTGTGCACATCTATTGACGCTCCACCTATTTATTTGTGCTGCAGTGTGAAAGTCTGGGTATATAAAATGTCACATGGAGTATTGTCGCCCTTATCAACATGCGACACTATGCTTCAACACTTTTCTTAGAGTTAGCGGGCTGTCTCGATAGAATAGGCGTACCAATTCCTTTAAGGTCCGTGATTCACGTTAACCCAAAACTTTTCAAAGAAGTAAGACGAGCTAATGGCACCTGCTTTACTTTCCCATATAATGGTACGGTATATGCCAACTGGTTAGTGTGTTTCTGGCGGCAAGGATGTCTGTGAATTAGTTATTTCCTGGCGCTGGCAGAGAGAGAGAGAATGAAGACGTCTACAAAGCGGTCGATTTAGACGCCACTGGCCTCCTTGAAGCACTTGGGTTCAGCGAGAGCAGTGGAAAAGTAAGCATGTCCGCAATAGGCATTAGTAAGAGGCGATTGGAGGATTGGAGGAAGAAAAGTATAGGGATACAACAATAAACGGAGACGTACAAAAGGACAGTTCGAAATAGGGGATCAGAAAATTTGGGTGGGGTAGCTTATAGTGTTTTTTTTTTTCTTTTTTATTGTTTAACCTAGGTAGGACATTAGGCAGTATAATAGCAAGAGCTTGGTGGCGCAACCCACCGCCCCGTCCCAAAGAGGACGCTCATAACATCCATCCATCCAGAAGGAGGAAGGGATAAAGGAACGTAGGAGGTTAGCCAGGATAGCGGTCAGTTTTCTATCCCGCACTGGGCTCGGAAAACGGGCCAGAGAACCTGAGAAACGTAGCAGCTGGTAGAGACTTGCGCGTACAAGGAACATTTGGCGGCGTCCTCAGCGATGTGCCCACCCGAATATGAAGTACACCAGTGGCCTCATCGCCTTGTAAGCAGACAGGATGCGAATTTACTGTTCATGTGTCATCGTCTCAGACACTTGTCGGTCGTCTAATTGTCTCAGTGCCATGAAGAATAATAATATCTGTTCCTTAAAATAGGGATCCTGCCGGGACAGGTGCTCAATGATTGCCTCACAACCACGAGCGTTACAAGAGGCGCTATCCTCCATTCCAGTATGTGCGGTATAGACGCCTAATTGAGGACGTATACACTGAAGATCAGCAGCGTTAATTTTAGCTCATGATGTCGCCAGGTGTTCGCTTGCAGAAGGAAGAGGTAAGGTCATGTGTCCCTTTATGAGGCCTGCCTCTCAAACAGTCTGTTTTCTCGCATGCAGATATCCTTGTTATCCTCAGTGATGTGTAATTCGCCCTTTGGGGTGAAAAAACAAACAAATTTTTTTTTTGTTCTTTGTGTATACTTGAAAAATCAAAGGGCGCCTCTGTTTCCCTAGAGAGGACTCGCGACCTGTCCACTGAAGGTGAAATGTAAATTCACTTCTCTATTTCGTTCTAAAGTCAAGCGATTGGGGAAACAGAAGCAATGCTCAGAAATGGCGAAAGCTCTCTCCGCACTCCCACTGTCGTGAAGTGAATACATTGATTCAGATGCACACAATGTATATGTCGACTCGAGGACATCTTTGCTACGTAGAACTATAATTTTACTGGGGAA
Organism: Dermacentor andersoni; assembly: GCF_023375885.2. NCBI lineage: Eukaryota > Metazoa > Arthropoda > Arachnida > Ixodida > Ixodidae > Dermacentor > Dermacentor andersoni. The sequence goes on from NC_092814.1 coordinate 271,815,264, forward strand.
CGAGGGGGTAGCAACGACGCGTGCTAACCTTTTTAACATTGGCGGGAGGGCCTGCTTAGTGGCCGCCTAAACCGGAATTCACGGCTAGTGGCACATGTGGTCTGCCGACAGTCGATAGCGTAGGACTCCACCGAGGCGTCAAAGCGAGCACTGGTTACACCGGTCCTACTTTTTCAACCGTCCTACTCGGCACTCCTGCTCGCTTACGAAGCCGGCGCCCAGCTCTTTTGACTGCAGACTAGGTCTGCTTGCATAACCGTGCCCCTGAGCAGAGCCGGGTGTCAGCGAACCACAGATGTTTCGTCGCACGTTGCTGCGTATGCACCGGCGAATCAGCTTATCGGGGTCGCTAAACTCACTACGCACTCGGTTGGCCAACAATGCGAGTAAGGGCTCGCCCACTGAATAACGCCGAGTTGAAGGTGGCCTCCCCATTTGCCCTCTATTCAGCCGCAAAGACGTCCGAAATTCCGCTTCCTCAGAACAAACATTCTCGGGGAGCAGCACTTTGGGAGAAAGAAAGTATGAATACACGATGAGGGGAACAGTTGAACTATAGAAGTTATATCATCTTACTGTATAGATTATATAATCATCTCAGCTTCACGCGTATCTACGGGAACACTCATGGATTCAATTTGTCGGCGTTTCCTCGTGCCATTCGATTGTGGAACGCTCTCCCTGGGTTCATCGTCTCCGAATCTAATCCCAATAAATTCCGCCAGCTCATCAGTTCATATTCCACCGCCTAACTTCAATAAAGTGCATGATGCATTTTCTTCTGTTTTCCAGTTATGTGCTTTCTTGTTTATGAGCTCATTATTTCGCTTATTATTCTTGTATTTTTTTAGTATTGTTTAGTATTTGTATTGGAGTGGCTACATATATTTTACATTGTTTATCGAAAGAGCTGTATCGTTTGTCTTTTTTTTAATATGTAGATTACCAACCCTGTTATTTTTGTACAATGCTTTAATGCTTGTATAAGATGTGTATACATTTTTCCACTGTCTATTAATAATGTATGTCCATTATGTTTTGTTATATGCCATATATACTCTTTCAATCCTTCTGTAACGCCCCCCTTACCCAATGCCTCATACGAGGCCTGTAAGGACAGTTTAAATAAATAAATAAATAAATATGAAACCGTGAGCATATATATAGATCACTCTAGGGAAACCTATCGATACGATAGAGCTGACCTCGACTCGGTTATTTCCATGAAAAGCGTGCGTGCTATTAACAGGCAGTGTCACTTGCTTAGCCATGTACCGCTTTTAATTTTCGGCGTGTGGATGAGGAGGCCTATTGACCTACGCTGCCCGCTGCGACAATCGTGAACCAACTCGTTCAGGCAGTGTACCTGTGACGTCGGTTCCATTGTCCCAAGACTAGCAAGAACAGACACGTACACACTGAGGTATGAAGGCTGGTTTCGCGAAGCAATTCCTCCGGGAAATTTGGATATTGAAACACACGTCCTTCTAGTTGGAAGCGCTAAAAGCGAAGTTTGCCGTGGATGGGCGCCACTGTCTGTATATATATTGTTTTCGCGCAAGACTCCCTATTGCGTGACCGTGTTTTCCTTTTTGTTCGATATCACTGTGATGGCGCAAGGACGCACTGCTTCGTCTTCTACGGCCTCGGCCTCCCTCTGGGTCTCTTGCCAGAAACTCTCACCACGAGTGACGCGAGCCGAATAAACCCTTTTTGGCATTGCGTCATGTGCGTACTACACGATACGCAACACACGCTTGCTAAGAAGCTAGCACGCGAGCGCACGGCGACCGCAGCCGCGCGATTCCATCTGGGCCGCCTCGGTAAACACTTGGCAAGTCGTTCACTCGACGTGCGTGGTCGACAGAACGAGTCAGCGCACGAGGGGGTTTGTCTGCACTCGCCGCCGGCTCTCTCGCGGCGCGTCTCCACTACGCGCGGCGGCGCCTTCTAACCTGGTTACCCTCACGCCGGCCGCCGCCGTTGTCCCTGACACACACTCTTGGCCCAGACTTGCGCAGCGGCCAGATGGGAAACCAGTTCAAGCAGATCCGGGCCCCGCTTCCGCGCCGGGCCGACGAACTCCCCCAGCGCGGTGCCGAGCCCTGCGTGAGCTTCTCTCTCACCGGCATTGTTTTCCGACCAGGCGTCGCCGTGTTTGGGTCCAAGGTTGTCGCAGGGGCGAGCGCCGCCCGGGGCTTTCCGCGGTGGTTCGCTGCCCGGCCGCAGACATTGCGCACATCGCGCGGATTATTGTGTCGGTGGGTCACCGATCTGGGGCGGCAGCTGGAAGCGGGCGTGGAACCACAGCGGCTCACGTGCAACGATATTACTGGTTATTAGTGTAAAGATCCTGGTCACGGACCCTATAGGAAACGAGCGCTGCTCAGGAGGTTCTACTGCTGTTTGAATGCCATAGAAAAGAATATGCTGGCGCCGTCCGATTAGGGACGCCAGGAATATAGTAAAATATATTGAACCATGACAGGCTCGCGCACGTATCAACGATTGGTTACAGGGGGCGTGTCCGGCCAAGTTAGGAGTGCTGCTTCTTAGCCGAGCTGGAAATGCATACAGTGCTCGGGTGCACATTTAAGACGAGAACAGAGTATGGCCACACGTGTAGCCCTCCCGTATGTTTATATGTGTGCCATACTCCATAGTGTTCCATACAGTTACTTGAGGCAACATTGGCGCTTGCGTCTACTAGAACTGCAAGCATAGGCAGTTCAGCCAGCATGGGAAAGATGGGTATAGTACATGGATTTGGCGTAAACTTCGTCCTTCTGGCTTTAAACGGCTTCGTGAGTTTGCAAATTGATCATTTTTAAGAAAGTGCTCCGTTGTAAATAATTAGGTAAACATTATTAAAATTGTGCGACCGCAGGATGTGAACATTGGACTTCTACCAAAGAAGCCCGATATTGAAGCCATTACGCTACGTATGCACGGAGAAGCGCAGTCACTGCAGTTAGCAGCGTTTATGCGTGCTTGCAGAGTCTTATTACCTTTCACTTTAAAAAAGTATAAATCGCTTTGAAATCTATGCTAATTTAGGTCCACATAAAGCGTAATAAACGAAGCCACAAGAATGTCTGAAGCGTCAAGCACGAAGATCGCACAATTCCATGTACTACCCATCATTCCCATGGTGGCTGAACGATAGCAGCGCCAGAGTTGCCTCTAGTAATTATTGTAGGAAACTCTATGCTTGACTCTGTCCTCGTCTTCAAGGCGTACCCTAGGAACGGCCAAACTCAGTCCCTAGCAAAGCGCGTTCCGAGGAGCAAATGCACTCTTGCGTTCTAGCCAGTGCCCAGTCATGTCAAACGCTGGAAAATGTGCCTCAAGATGAGTGGTGAATTTGCTGATGCAAAACCGAAACACGTCCTACCAAGAACTGTTTTCTTCACCAGCTAGGCGGTGTGTTACGGCGCTGCTAACATGCCTAGTTTCAGCGCTGGTGGCATGCCTATATTAGATGGGGAAAAATGTAGTTGCGTTAAATATAGCGCACCGGAAGCAACTGAAAAACGTGCCTATAGATGAACTTGAAACGCTCATATTAACGTACTAGTAAATTTACAGTTATAAAGTTATTTACCAGATCACTACAAATTAGATAATTAAGGAGTACACAAAAGTAGTAGTAGTGTATATTGAACCGCATAGTATGCCAGTGCCAGTCTGTTCAGTTTAATCAGTGATGAAGCCACGAGAAAATACCGCTATGTATACAGCTGTCTCATATGTATATAGTAAGCACGAAGTTCTCCTGCTAAAAGAGAGCATGATGTTGTATGGTTTCGTGATCCTAAACAATAGTTTTGTAGACCAGAATCTGCTACTGTAGCGCACTAATTTAGAGCAGGCGCCGTTAATCTCCAACCATGTCGCCAGTAGTCGGTGCAATCCAATCTGGACTGCCAATCTGATGACGGGCAGCTGACGGCAAAACTACGGCGCGCGAACACCGGCTGCAAGTGCGTGATAAGAACAGACTGAACAGTATCGCTTTTGTTCTTTAGTTCTTTCCAGCATTTCCCGCAGTTTTCAGCAGAAGATGGCAGCCTCCTACAAGCGCCGGATATTGCGGCCTATAGCGTTACGAACAATGGTAAAAGGTGTGCGCTTAGGGAAATACCTTCCGCGGCACCATTGTCACTCGATATCATGATGCATGCTGCAATGTGCACGTCTTAGAGCCAAGTGCTAACTACTGCGCTATCATGCAACTTTCGGACTGGGTTATTGGGTTTGCGCCCCACATGGACTCTATAAGATTGGTGGCGTCTTTGCATGTATTTCAGGGGCCACAACAGGAAATACATATACGCGGTGAATGTGTTCACGTGCTTGGGCAGCACCACGGAGTCAAAGACCTGCACACAAGCTAGTCGCCCTAAGTATCTTCGTTGCGTTGTGGGCAGACGAGCTTTGGAGACGGTGTTCCATGTAGCGTTCGCACGGAGCGCGAACGATCGTCCACTCGTGCTGGCGAGCAGCGTATACCTGCACGTAAATAACGCGACCACAAATGTAGCGCGAGAGGGAATTTAGGTATTTCAGAAAAAAATTTGAAAAAAATGTTACAGTTATAATGCAAGTGATGCCGCAAAAGAAACAGGAAAGGACGCATGAAAACTGATGCCCACAGCGCTATATTCATCGTCACTGATCACTGCCGTCGCCAAATCAAGTGAAAGGAAGAAGGCTGCTGGCTTAGTCAATGTCCGCCAAAGCAGCGTCGTCGTCCGCGACAACCATTAAGGTTATTGGAAAAACAGTGCTTCAAAAATGCCCGGGACACAATCGAACACGGCAAAGCATTTCGCGGATTGCGCGCTGATGCACCGCGCGACTTGAAGGCCGCTCCTTTGACGCATCTGCACAACAGCGTCTATCGTCTTGCTTAAGGTCGCGATTAATATGCCGTAATCGCATTGATGTGGCACTAACAGCGTTCTAAACCAGGAGAAGAAAGACGGCGCGAAATGCCCATTGGCAGCTACCAAATAAGGTAATTGTTCTTGCAAATAATATTGAGGACAGTGGCACAATAGGTGGTCGATATTTGCACGGCCACAGACAGCCATTTCAATTAGTACGTGCAGTTGCGCAAGTAGCACGTGCCACCTACACAATAAATGCTTTGTTCCTAACGGTAAACGATTGCTTCACATATATCTGCGAATGCTTATTCTAACCGACGCTGCATGAAACAGTGCGACGCTTCTGTCTGTGCACAATATAGCGCCGTAGCCGATGCTACACCAGAAAGAACATGCGCCTGAACAACTATGATTATGAACAACTATGAACAACTATGATGATCTATAAAACAACACCGAGGAGAAACAACTTAAACGAAGCAGGTGGTAGAAAGCAAAAGGCAGAGTAGGAAAAAATAAAAGAAGGCAAGCCCTTCCACTTAAGCTCCAGACACCATACATGAAGTAGCAGGTTGACATCCATAGCTTACTCTGACCATATGACGTGCTCGAACAATGACTTGGCTTAAACCACTGGCTTCTTGCTTGAGAGAAATGTTAAAGTGCCTGAACATCCTTAAATTCCGCAAGGTGCATTTTTCGCACAGAAGAGTCTTCCAGCACTAAAGGTGGACTAAGGAACTAATGGTGCACTAAAGGTCTTCTACTAACGAGCGCACCGATTTAAAAACAAGAACATTCAGACAAAGTAAGGGTGCAAAAAGGTGTTTCTCCACACAATCCACCCTCGAGGGTGTAATTTTCCTGATTGTGCACAAAACAGAGCATGGGGTACTGAGTGCTCTTTTGGTTTGTTGCTCTACCTTTCCTCTTTCCTTTTTCCTCCCCGCCTTCCTATCTTCCATTTCTGTGTTGCTGTCACCTCCCTTCAGAAGAGTAGGCAGGCGTTGTGCCCCTTCCGGTGGCAGTTGCCAGCCTGCTCCTCGCTTTCCCTTTTCTGTTAACTGTGTATATGCGTATATGTGTATATGTGTTCAAAACAAATAATAATAATTGGTTAAAGCTGGTTAACACTGTTCGTCTATTGGCGTGCAGTGGTGCTCTGGTAAATGTTAGATGTGCATAGGATAACTATAGCGTTGAGTTTCTTTTCATTCCAGCTTTTTGCGCGCATGATATAAGGAGTAGCCGGTACCCCTTCGTGTCGGCAACATGTTCATCTTTACTGATACGACGACAACGAGGGCGGCGACAACAACAACAACAACAACAACTAGCAACAAACAAATTCGCGATAAATACAACTTCGTTTAGTAAAGGAGCGCGATAATACGAGCAGCCAGGCGTTTACTCTTGCACATAGAATACAAGACTTTAGCGAGTAAAACAAATAAAAACCCCCAGGACACGAAAGGTAGGCTTTTTTCTGCTGGGATATTTTTTATTCCCTGTGGAGATCTCTATCGCAGATACACTGGAGAGATTTTATCCTGTTTACGCAGCCCACTTCTGAAGACCCACGAGCTTTCCGTCTAATTGCTCCGTATATATTTTCTGTAATGCGTGTGCATGAAGATGATAACTGACCAGCGCTGCGTATAACGAGGTCGCGAGACCAATCGCTCTGGAATTTCTCAAGCTACGCGTTCTACGACTGTCCAACCACATTACACCGCCTGGAGAGCTGTCCTCACTGGTACAGATTCCCCGACGCAGTCCCGTACCGCTGTGGATTCAAGTGACCAAGAACTATAGGACAAATAGATATGCCCCCTATTCGGCCTCTTGAAATCTAGATCTCACTTTAATGTCGGCTTATTCGTTGTAACAGGCAAAACGGCGGGGCCTATGAATGCGTTTAACGGACGTGGTTGTTAGGTCACACAAGTAGAGTATGAAATTTATTTGTGCCATTCGTTTCTCTATTTTTTTTCTTAGCCTACTGACCACAAGGGGGTCAATCGAGCAGACTTGCTCTACATGTTCTCCCGTTCCAATGTGAAATTACCGCGGACTGCCACCTCGAAACAACAGAACGTTTGCATCGATCAACGCAGCTCGCGAAGCGGCATTCAGGGAGACCGCCAACAACTCCGTGAGTAAATTTCTGACGGATTTACTTTTCCTGAAAGTATCAAAGTGGCGCCCGCCGGTCTACGCCTACTGAGGTTCACCAAGCTTCGTTTAACGAGGCCACGCGGCTCGCGCCTTGCGCTTCGGTCACGCGCCTCGTACCCGATTGTGGGGACGGAGCTTCGTACCTCGTGACCCACGTGCCCATCCTCACCGCCATAGGATGGCTGAGCAAACACATGCAACAACAACCGAAGCAACTGCACATGGAAGAAACGAGAGGGAAGAAATGAATGTGAAAACAGCCTTCGATGCAAACAGTGGACGAACGATCGGGACTGAGAACATCTGGCAGGAAGTTGGGAGGAGGAAAAAAAGCGGTAAAGGAGGAAAGCACTGGAGTGGGCGCAAGCCAGCCAGGCAATCAACAACCTGGAAGCCAAGCAGAAAAGAGCAACGCGCACGACTTAAGGGAACACGCTACGGACGCAGCTATAACAAGAAAAAGTACATGCTACCACCACTGCCGGAAGAAAGCAGAAAAGTCATCTATCGACCACAATCTGGAATGCAACTTTCAAGGTGGTCAACAGTAGCAGTCACCTATGCCTTAGCCAGCAAAAGCAAGATGAACCCCGAAGCATTCCGAACAAAAGTTACAGCACGAGTGGAATGGAGCTAAAATGGCATCATAAACGAACACTCCGGGCAATAACGTCGCTTTCGAAGTCCTACCGAACATTAAAACCATCCAGTTGGATGGAACTAACTACAGCCTGACCCCGCACATTAAAACCCTGGCAGAAGCATCCATGGGAGTCATACACGGCCTAATACCAGGAATGACGGCGGAATAACTGCTGCAAATGCTGCGAGCAGACGGATACGAAATCCTCAATGCCAGAATGCTGGGAAGATCGACTTCAGCGATCAGTCACTTTCACTGCCCGAATGTCCCAGTCTACGTAAAAGTAGACGGAGCCCAGATGAATTGCCGACCATACCGGAAGACAGTATAGTACTGCAAAACCAGCCCATCTATCATCGCAATACCATAGACTCACCACAACTGAAGCTGGGCGTGAGATCCTGAGACAACTTCATTATGCTCCACCATTCAACGAGAGCAAGCGACATCAACTTCCTCCGAACATACACGGCCAATACCACATACAGCTCCTACCCAGAAACATGCACCTCGAATTTCACGTCAAACGCCGCAAACTTCGAGACAAGGCGCTACAACGCAGCTATGGACAGGCTGAAGGAGTGTACTATGTGGACGCTGCAGCCTACACCCCTAAACATTGTTATGCTATAGCGGTCGTAGACAACCAGGGCAACACTGTTTGTTCAACATCAGTCAAGACCACCTCTGCACTTGCATCGGGGCTACCCGATTGCGACGTCATTATTAGTGACTCTAAGACTGCTATCCGGAACTTCAGTAACGGCTACATTAACAACCTCGCGCACTCTCTACTTGTAGCTCACCCACCAGAAAAAGACATCGCTCACGTATGGACTCCAGCACATCAAGGACTCCGTGGCAACGAAATCGCTCATGCGGCTGCTCGAGGATTCACGGACCGAGTGGCCGCAAATATGGGCCTAACTCTAGAACCCAATGATTCCCAACAACACACCAATAAAGACACACTAGTCACATTCTATGAAATTTGCACACATTACAGAAACCAACGCCCATTGTATCCACCTCTCTCTGTGTCTAGAACGCGCCAGAGAGAAATACTTTGGCGACAACTACAAACTCTCACTTTTCTTACCCCGCGCACTTTGCACTTATTCTTTCCCGCCACATACCCGACACCCAAGTGTCGCTTTTGCCCTGTCCCCATAGCAGATCTCTCCCATATCATGTGGCAATGCCCCATCAAAACTCCCCCCCGCAGGCTCAAACCATAAATTAGTAGCGAGGAGCTGTGGGAGACTGCCCTGCGCAGCTCCGATCCCGCCCTACAGGACCGAGTCCTGAGGTGGGCTGAGGAGGTAGCGGAGGCCTACCACGACTGGTAGACGGACTTCTAGCCACATAATGTGGTGATGGACGCCTGCTGGGACTGGAGTACTTAGACCTCCCTCTCCCTCCCCCCCGGCCCCTCCCCTTTCTTAAAAGGGGAGGGGCCGGGGGGGAGGAAGTTCATTTATTCATTCACTGCAAAACCTGCGGAGACCTGGGACACAGGCACGACGTCTGTCCGCAAGCAAAACCCAATTTCTGTTACAAGTGCTGTCAAGCCAACCAGCCATCTGAACATCAATGCCATCCCGTATGCAAGATCTGCAACTTCCCTCACGAAACTGCCGGGAAAGACTGCAAGGAAAAGCTAAAGCCGACACCCCCTCCCATATATGTGAGGAAACAACTATTCAAAGAATAACAGCAGCAGTAGTCACCGCTGCCCTGCGCCATCGACTCGGACTTGGACTTCCCACACACTCTCTCGAGCACTGCGAATAACATTATCGCCAGCAACGCCAGAGGGAGGTACACATAGAGGAGAAGATCACGCTCCCGATCGAGGTCAAAGTCGAGATCAAAGACAACAGCTATGCAGAAGCTGCTAGTGACAGTTCCACCTCCTCTTCTCGGGGACCCACAGCACAAACGCCAGAGGAACACGATATCGAGAAGCTTCACAAGGAAATTGAAAACTTAAAGGTAGTCAACCTTGAGTTGGTCAAAACATGCAGGTACGAGCAAAGCTTCATAAAGCAAGCTGAAAACATGAAAAAAGAGACGACTAGAAGTAAAATAGGAATCCAAGCTCCAAGCATCCCTCGAACCTATCCTGCAGCAGCAACAACAGCAACAAGCCATTGAGACCCTCACGGTAACAGTCAGTTAACTCAAGGCAACCCTTGACGGGTTCATCACCCATGCCAATTAGACTATCGCCAAAATGGGGGAACGCAGAGCAGCTTTGGAGAAAACCTCTGAGCAAAGCCGAAGGAAACCAAAGTACCCAGCCAAAGAAGCATACATGAGCGAAACCATGAAAGGCCAAGATGGACAGCATACCCCAGGATAAGAAACAACAAAAGCAAACAAGAATCACGGTATGGCAATGGAACTATAAAACCATCTAAACCAAAAGACAGAAGCTGTTAGAACTAACTACTCAACGAATCCGGACTCCATGTCCCTGCAAGAAACCCAAACAGACAAAATCATAATCAGTGGATACGAAACTCACACAGCAGAAATGAGGAGCCGCACAATTCTAACACATAATATACTAGTCGCGCAACAACGCCAGATTAACAATCAGAACGAATACATATTTGTGGAGATACTTCCCGGCAGGAAGACGGACCAAAGTTTTTTCATCCTCAACGTTTATAGCCCCCCGACGCAATCTGTCGCAAGCTTCGATGCTCTCCTGAGAGAAATGAAGTATGCGAGAGGGCACAAGCTAGTGGTAGTGAGGGACTTTCACGCCTACCACACGACTTGGGGCTCTCACAAGACGGACAAAAAGGGGACGAATGCCCACGACACAACACAACATCATCAGCTAACACTATGGAACGATTCATACCAGATGGAACGACCCGCATACCCCTACCAAAATTGGAAACAGTGTCTCAAGAGACACCAACCTGGATCTCACCTCCACAGCGGGAATACTCTAGGTGGAGTGGACATAACTCGAAGAAACCCTGGGAAGCGACCACGACGGAGTAGAGACGGAAGTCGTTTACCGGAGAGCACCCCTAAATATCGGCAAGGCAAAAGCACGGACTGGACGGCTTTCCGAAAAAAAGGCCCCACACCACCGGCCGAAGACCTCGAAGAATGCACCAAATTCATCGCAGAAAAGGTTGAGAAATACACCGAAGAAATTCCACTGACCACGGAAACACCGGCAGGGGACCTCCACCTTCTCCACCTGTCAGAAGCTCGTAGAAGCCTTACCTGTACATGGAAAAAACCGAAACGGAACAGAGTCCTAAAAAACGTATTGCGGAGCTGACCAAGCAGCCGAATAATACGCCAACCAATTAGAAAGGCAGAACTGGAATCATATGACTGACAGACTTCGGGGAACTCTTAGCAACCGCAAGACATGGAACATTCTGAAGTCCCTGTTAAACACTATGGAATAAAAAACCAAGGGAAGAAAGAACCTCACGAAGCTCCTCTGCAATTACGGAGGCTCAGAAGAAGAAAACTTGGAAGAATCATGGAAGAGGCACGCAAGCCACATCAATCTCGGGAATGCATCTAGATTACACCGGCAACCTAAATGAACAACTGGATCGCCCATTCGCAGAGGCAGAAATGGAAATAGCACTGGTAAAGCTCACCCGAAACATAAGCCCAGGTAAAGACCGCATAACCAAGAAGACCCTCCGCAACCTAAGCAAGAACATGGCAGAATACCTCCTTAAAGCCATCAATGAAATATGAGCATGTGCAACAATTCCAGCTATCTGGAAACACACTGAGGTCATTACGATGCAGATGTGAAACAAGCCACTGGGAATATGAAACATGCAGCCGATGTCCCTGACATCATGCGCAGGCAAGATTTACCAGCACATGGTCCTTAACAGGCTAACTCCACACACGGAAGAAAACGGATACATGGCCTACACCATGTATAGATGCCGCCCCTACTTATTGTGTCAAAAAATTTGTCGAGATACGTGGACTCCCTCATTAGTAATATCCCAGCTACATTTCTGTCTTACGTAAGGGATACTACCGACTCTGTCAGATATAATCGATCTTAATATTCCTCGAGGCTCTCTTTTGGTTACACTTGATGTAGCATCCTTGTATACCAACATTCCACATGGAGATGGCATATGGGCAGTCGTCAATTCCTACGAAGCAGCATTACCCGAGAAACTAATCGATAGCAACACATTGACCACTTTACTGACATTTATTTTAGAACTTAACAACTTCGAATTTCAGGTCAACACTATGTCCAAGTTAGTGGAACGTCATTGGGTACGTGGATTGGCCCCAACTACGCCAATATATTTATCGGTTAGTTAGAAAATATATTCTTGCTAACATGGGCGCTAAAACCCTTGTATTACAAGCGTTACATTGACGATGATATTTATGATTTGGTCGCATGGTGAACAGGAGCTGCTTTCCTTCATTTCTGATTTTAACAATGCCCATCCATCCATATCATTTTCTCACACGTATTCTGCATCCATTATTAACTTCCTTGATGTCAGCGTTTCAGTGCTAAATGATAAGCTATCTACTGCCCTCTACAAAAAACCGACAAGCCGATATCAATACTTGCACATCGATAGTAACCACGTTAAAGATTGCAAGACTAGCATTCCTTATAGTAGGGTCTTACATTTCAAAAGGATCTGCTCTGAACAATCCGGGTTTCAAAAAAATTGGGGGGTCCTAAAGATCGCTTTAGTTAAACAAAATTATCCACCACAACTAATTGACGACGCAATAAAACGCGCAGACGTGCATGACCGTAGGACGCTTCTGTCCACTGCGAAGAAACCCGACTCCCTCACCCCAGACAAATCTTCTCCTAACCCATTCTGTCAGTCCCGCGTGTTTCAGATGTACTAAAGAAGCACCAAAATATCCTAATGCAAAGTGAAAGCCTCAAAGACATCTCCGCTGAACCGTCTAAAGTAGTATACCGTAAAGCTAGAAATATTCGAGATATACTATCATCATCATCACCATCATCATCATCTAGGAATGACTGCCATGACGCCATTAGAAGCCATCCTCGCCGAAAACTGCGATGTAAAATATGCCCCTTCATGTGTACATCGCAGCAGGTAACTAGTACGGCTTCAAACTTTCATTTTAAAAGCAAAGGTGATTTCAACTGCGTTACTAAAAAAGTAATATATATGCTTGAATGTACACTCTACAAAAAATGACGTTGGACAAACAGAAGGGCCGTTTAGATTGCGCTTTAACAATCACAAATCCCTAGCTAATACGTTGCCCAACCTGCCCATCTCAAAACACGCACAGCTCCCTGACCACTCATTTGATAAGATGAAAGTCACGTTGCTTGAATCGGGATTTCGTTCAAATTATGATAGAGAAGCCTGTGAATCCTTTCTTATCTATAAGTTTGATACCGTCACGTCCAGTTTGAATGAAAGTGTAGGAAAATTGAGTTGCCTGTCCACATAGCCCGTCACATCTCTCTCGTTTCCCTTATGTTTTACTAGCGCGGCACTATTTTTCCTTTTTACTAGCGCATCACTATTTTTCGTTCTTGTTTTCATTTTTATTTCTTCATTTGTTGTTCTTGATTGGCAACATAGCATCTATTCCGTGACGTTTTTTGCTGTCACCTGACGATTCTTTCGAATTAGATTTTTTGTGCGTATCGTCAACTTATGTGTTTGCAAACGCCATCTGTTTAGGCATGTATCAGCTGTTCTTCAGAACGATTGACACGCATTCTGTTCGCGTGTTTCCTTCGTTTCTTTATGTAAACGTAGCTTTATCTGGTTGATATGCACATGTATATAAACTGTACTTACGTCATACATTGTATTCTGATGAAGGCCGAGCCCCGACCGAAACGTCAATAAATCGCGTCATGCACCCGTCTAAGCTTCCCTGTATATATTTGCCCGGATCCAGAAACGATTTCCTCTCATATATATATGCAGCACAGGCAGTAACACACACACGCACACGCATACAAGCGCGCACGGATATTCAACCCACCCGCCCACTCACCCCCCCCACACACACACTAGATATCTTTATGGTAGTTACCGTCTTACCGTTACCGTTACATCACTTCATTTAGCGTTGATCAACGTTGTACTGGGTGCTGTGGCGCCATCCCTTAGGTGCCTATGGGCATGCGCGAAAAAAAGAAGAGAAAGAGAGGCATGCGATTGGATGCGCCAGTAGTAACGTCGTTGCTTTCCTTCGCAGCCGAGCACGCGCGCAGCAGTTTCTCTCCGGCTCCGAAATGGGTAGGCCATGCGTCATACGTACTCCTGAGGAGCAGGCAGCTTTCGATCAACAACGTCACGAGCAGAACTGGCGTTTTGTGCGTATCGTTTTCATTGCAGGAATGTGTGCTTCTTAGACAAGGCTTGGGTAACTGCCGGGCATATAAAAGAAAAGACCCGGGAAGACACCTATATCGTGACGCGGACAGACGTTTTCTGGCAAGGAACAACGACGGCTCTTTGAGCTCCATCTGGCAAGGGTGGTCGCCTCATTGCGCTCCACAGGCGACGAGAAGGGCTTCTAAATGGAGCGCGCCTCGTGTTTCGTGTAAAGAAGAGTGTTGTAGATTACCATTCAGAGATGGATGGTCACTGTTTTGAGGAGTAGCTTATTGAACAAGTATTACCGAACATTGAACCCGCAAGCGTTATCGTCAAGAACAATGCCAGTTATCATAGCGTTCAGCTTAAAAAGATGCCATCTACATCCAGTAGAAAAGGTGATATTGAGTCGTGCTTAAGAAGCAAGAATATTTCTTTTTATATTGACCAGCTAAAGGCGGAGCTGCTGGAGCTTGTGAATGAGCATACGCACAAGTATATTGAGTACAAAATTGACACCATCTCCAAAGCAGCTGGTCATGATGTTCTAAGGTTGCCGCCATGTCACTACGAATTCAATCCCATAGAACAAGTTTAGGGCCAAGTGAAACGATACGTGGCCGTAAATAACGCAAAATTTAAGCTTGATGACATCGAAAAACTTTTGCATGCAGGAATTTACTTAGTAAGCGGTGAAAATTGTATTGAAACTGCACTCATTTGGATAGAATCGAAAAGGAATCATGCGACAGGGATGACGAAATTGAAGGCAATATCCACAGCCTGATAGTCGAGCTTGGTACAGACTCGAGCAGAGGCTCCGAATGTAGTGGAAGTGAATTGTGCCTGTGAAGATTTACCCTGAGTGCTATGTTTCTGTTCTTTGTGTTCTATTTGGAAAAGGGCGCTTACAAACTAAACTTTCTTTCTGATTTTCACGTCAGCTCTCTTCGCGCTCTCACTTTTGTAGGTATTTGTTATCTTGACAAACTTTGTGTTATAGTTCATATTCATGTTCTCATTTGTGTCTCATTAAAATATTGTCTGGTGCTGACTGGAGCAGTAAAAAAAAAATCTGCATTGAAGCTGCTCAAACATTACTCCACTGATAAACGTTTCATTTTGCCGTCAACTCATTGCACCTTCAGGCCACTATTTCAAGTAGCGTGAGTATATCAGCTGCCTCTCTGACGAAGGTGATATATGCTCATTGAAACAAAGCGAAATAAAAGCTGTAGCACATGCGTCATAATCGTTAACATAACTACGACATGGCTATTTCTTGCGCTGAAATGTTCCTGATAAGTTAATTTATTTAGCTGAGGTCTAAACAACTGAAAAGTCTAACATCGATTCGCTATTACAAATCCTTACTCAATTATCTTTGTCTGCCTTCAAACAAGTACATGAGATATGCAAGATTGACAAACCGAAACTAAAATCGAAACGCTTGCCAAACCGGACTTCTTCGCGTAGGAGTACATATACAGAAGCTCCGCCCCCGTAGCATTCCCTTCATTACCAAGAAAAGTTGCCTGCCAGTATAATTAAAATCGGGCCCCTCGGTTTCCTTTTTTCTTTCATAGATATACAAATATATATGCCATTTTGCCAAATGCTCTTACACACACACACACACACACACACACACACACACACACACACACACACACACACACACACACACACACACACACACACACACACACACACACACACACACACACACACACACACACACACACACACACACGCACATATATATATATATATGCAAGTATTTCTGTGCTTGCGCGCTGCACTTACTTTTTGTGTTTTATTTTAATTTTATTTTCTTTGCGCCCCAACCCTCTACAATGCTGTAAATACTTGAGGGTACAAAAATAAAAAAATGAAAGTAATATGAATAAATAAATTCGGTAGACTGGTGCTGAGTACTGGCAACATTGAAGCTTTTGTTTGATCGATGTGACAGGATTATCGCTCTTATACATTTTACCTGCCTGAGCTTGAATCGCCTTTTACTAAGAGGCGAATTGCTTCAAATCACAGAAGCACTTTCATGCGCAGGCGGATTTTGTTTTTAGCTCACATTTGCACGTATCAATTACTCTAAATATATATATGGCGAAAAACAACTGAACGTTTCCACCACCGCTTATTCTATAGGTCAAAGTAATTACTACAGTGCAGTGAATGTTGCAATCACTGGCGGAGCAACAGAACCTCAAAGCACAAATAAATAAATTTTGTCACCTCCAAGCGAGTAAGCGAGCAAGTGATCTCCTGGCGCCATCTAGTTTGAGAACGTTGAACACTGCCTTGCTCAGGTCGGTGTGGTGCCAAGAGATGGCCTTGCTGTGCTCGAAGCTGTACGACGTTGGTTCTTTATTCTGTGGTATTCTCATGGGAAGTTATCAAAAGAAAATTTCAAGGAACGCGATCAGCCCAATGTGAGGTATGGCTCGTAAAGGTAAAGAGGAAAAGTTGCCTTCGGGAAGATCTTTATCGGAACATTCACTTTCGCGCACGCGAAACAAAAAGAAAAAGAAAGCTAACTAATCCGGCGTTCACCAGCAATCTTCGGTGGCGGCGTAGCAAAGTTCTCAGTATTTTACGCACTTGATGCTGGTAGGAAATGGAGCATTCCCGCTAGTAACCACTATGAATACGCATTAATTTCCTCTGGTCATCTCACTGGCCAATTGCACAGGGCCACTTTCATATTTCCAGCTCCTGCTCCATTGCTTATGATTGGTTTTTCCCGCGATATAGTGCCCAGAGACAAGTGATGCGCAAAGAGTACTGGCCCAGTTGGACAATCGTCCACTATCAGAACTCAAAGCTTTAGGTCAGTGCTCTGAAAGAACATCCGCGTTGAAGGCCTTACTCGCGTTATTAAGGTTCCTGCGGTCTACGGGGCTTCACGATAGACTTTAAGAATGCCGCCCCCTACCGCTCTATAGTGTACGCGCTTTGTTAGTGCTCGTCTCGCTTTCTCTTTATCGCCCTCTTCCAATCTCTTTCTCTTTTTATCCCCCTTAACCCTTCCCCCCGTGTAGGGTAGCCAAACCGAACTATACCTCTGGTTAACCTCCCTGCCTTTCTCTGTATTCTCTCTCTCTCTCTTAAGAAGTTACGAATGCGAGTGATACAATAATCTAATAAGGTCAATACTGTCCGGTTGAACAATTGCACCTGGTGACGTGCCGAAAGTATCGGAAATAATTTTTGTGAAGTGCCACGCAAGAGCAAATTGTTCACATTTTCACGGCGGACACGTGAACAAACATGTTTGCCCTTTCCCAAGCTTTATATGAGTTTCGAAGATAACACACAAAGAAGGACTGAAACTCTAAATTCTTCATGGCTGTAAAAGTGATCCTAATCTTAATTAAAATGGTTATGACTGGCAAGCAAACTTCGGCTCAAGGCTAGCTGTAGCGGTAATGCACGACTTGTTGCAGAAAAAAAAAAAAAGGGAGTTACCGCCGTGGTTGCCTAATGGCTATGCTGTTGGGCTGCTAAGCACGAGGTCGCGGGATCAAATTCCGACCACGGCGGCCGCATTCCGGTGGGGGCGAAATGCGAAAACACCCGTGTACTTAGATCTAGGTGTACGTTAAAGAACCCCAGATGGTCCAAATTTCCGGAGTCCCCCACACGGCGTGCCTCATAATCAGAAAGTGGTTCAGAAAGCCATCTACGTCTGTTGGCTCTACGGGGGCAAAGCTGGACTTTTTTTATTCCATCCTTGCAAATTCTGAAACGGGGCCCGCAGTTTTCAAGGCCCGTCCTAAATACAGCCACACGCAATAGCCCCAGCAATGGATTCGCACACTGAAGCACAAATTGTGACCGCTGCTGCAGATGGTTCGACGAATATGAAGCAAATATGGCGGAGCGCGTCAGAAAATAGTCTGTCAATATAAGAACAGAAAATGTTGGTGTGCACCATGTAATTCACTGTAATAGTCAGTCTCACACTTTCATGGTGCAAAATATGGTGTAATCGTTACATTCAAGGCCTCACAGATTCGTACTTGCCGGGAACGAGCGTAGCAACACATCGCTGCTGCTAGCGACCACAGCACGCCGCTTGCGACCAAATATAGTACGCCGTATACTGACACTGGAAGCAAACGAGTGTTCAAATGATGGACAGCTTGATGTAGCCTTGCGTCCACAAGTTGTAATATCTAAAGTACACAGAAAGTGTCGGAGATTAAAAACTGCTTTGTTGAGTGCACGGATCGAGATGACTGCATTACTTGCAGGGCCTGTCCAAGGGTATCAGATTAACTTATACTGTAAAATTACGCCCATAAAATTCTGCTGTGTGTCGGAATTTTTCAGCTATTTGACGTAGGATTATTTCGTACTAGAATTTTTTCCCACTTGCGCATATTATTCAGGATTTAATTTTTTTCAATAAAAAAAAAACTTAAAAAGCTGATACACTAGCTGCACTGGCTCTACGCGGGAGAAGTGTCACTGCCTAGTACACCCGCAATTCAAAGCCCTGAAAATGGATAGTTGCAGAATGAATTATGGCGAAACGATGCTGAAGTTCACTTTTCCAACTAGGCTGAACAATTGTTTAAACAAACCATCGTCAACATGGATTTTGTTTTCCACAAAGAGCTCCGTGCTTCCTCTGTATGTTCGCCTGCTCTGTCAATTTTATTACTGCATTGTATTACGACTACTTGTTATGCCAGTGATTTCTGGATCTTGTGATTTTGATGTGAATGCACTTCGCGAATTCAAAATTATGTTAATGATGGCTTCCACTAAATAACGCATTTTTTCTGTAACAGTTTCTGCAATCATGTTTTACCGCACTGCATTTCTTCAAGAGAAGAAGGGGAATCGAGGGACTCGATTTCATTCGTTAATCATAATCATATAAAGCCAACAGCCAATGAAACCAAGGAAAGCATAGGGGAAACTAGCTATGGTTGAAATTGAAATGCGGAAAATAGTAAAGGGGGGGGGGGGGGGTGAACGGGAAATGAAAGTAGACGAAAAGGTAACATGGTCACCGGTGGGTACCGAACCCACAGCCTTCGCATTACGCGTGTGTTGCATTACTCAATGTGCAACGACGACTGTTATCAATCCGTCCACTAACTTAGTTATTTAGGTTTACTATATCTATCCCTAGGAGTGTTAGCCAGAGCCAGCCAGAGCCAATGTGGGTGAAAAATCGAGCCCCTTGGTTCCCTTACTTTTGTTGTTCATTCTTATCGAGGGTCTCGAATCTGACAGCCTTGTTGTCATTAGGTAGCATACGAGGGTTTATTAGTCATGTGCCTGCTCTCCTAAGTTTACGAGCTACGTGACGCCATCGGGCAAAAAAGGAGGTTCCACATTCGCCCACCTTTCTTCTGAGTGGCGCTGGCTAACTCTCCCGGGGCTAGATCTAGTAAACATAAATACCTAAGTTAGTGGATGAATAGAAAAGCGTGGCCTAGGACAATGGGTAGCTCAACGCACGCGTAATGCCGAAGTTGCGGTTTCGGTCCCTACCGGCGGCAAATTATATTTTCGCACATTTCCATGTTTTTTTCTTATTATTTCCTGCATGTCAATTTCTATCACAGTTAATTTACCCTATGATTTCCTTGGCTTCGCTGACTGTTGGCTCTATATCATCATGTATTTCATCAATGTATGATATACCACGACAAGTACAGTGATAGCTAGTTTTTCCGTATACGAGAATTTATGACAGTTGCAGAACGATTGCCTTGTGCTTACATAAGCAGTTTCCACAGGCTCTAAACTTGCACGCAGATCGATTTTGTGACATATGTCAATTGTGTGGACAATATTATTCCAGTACTCCTTAAGAAAAAATTCAGTAGCTCGATCCTTGGGGAAGCCAGCAGCCTCTGATATCGCCCGTTTTCCTTCTGCCGCTAATAAAAAAAAAAAAAAATTGACAGACACTTACGGATTATTACGTGATCTGAATGCGGAAGCATTATAACTTCTCTAATTGGTTATGTGCATACGTGATGTTATAAATTGTCCCGTGTCATTCACAACTCTCCCTTAGTCCACGTTAATCCAACTTCCTATAGTTAGTACCAACCTTAATCAACCCTAATCCACCGTGCTATAATTTGTACCAACCTTAATCTACTTTAATGCTCCTCAATCCACCTTAATCCACTTTAATTAACCTTCATTCACTCACATTACTCTAACTTGTTTTAACTTTAATAACGATATCACTATATGGACAGAAGCGGCGGATTATTTTGACGAGCAGAGCATGCAAACTGAACTGCAAGCACCGACCTTTTAGCCTTAGCGACACTTTAGATAACTTTGGACTCCAACTGTCACCATAGAAGACGAGACTGATCAGCGTAGACGGAAAGAAAGCGACTAATGTAAGCAAGCAGATCACGTTACACATCGGCCAAAGCGATATTGCGTCGACCAATGGATAAATTAGGATCCTCGGAGCATAGGATGCTAGCTGCAACAGCCCCAGCAATGGATTCACACACTGAAGCACAAATTGAGACCGCTGCTGCACATGGTTCGACGAATATCAAGCAAATATGGCGGAGCGCGTCAGAAAGCGTGCCAAACGCTTGCAAAAGCAGTCGCGGTTGGAAGGATTCTTTGCAGGGGACCTAGAAACGATTTCTCCGAACGAGACCTCGGCGACATCGATGCACAGGGTGGCCCTTTGTACGATCGCTGGGCTACCGAAGCACGCGAGGAACCAGGACTTGCTCAAGCTGGTAACGATACCACCCATACGGGACATAATAAATCAATCACGAATTCGAATGTGATCCCTGTTGGAAAACCCGACTCAAGGAAAACAGATCATGACTTGCGGACACACCAGTCCACGCGAGGTCAGAGCCCGCGGAAGCGAGCATAACGCCGCCATAGGCAGCACCACTGGCCATACGGAGACAACAATGCAATTTATCACCAGACGAAACAGGGAAGCTGGAAAAATATTTGAAATGAGATTGGAACTAAGAACGCTGCAGGGCATGCAATTGACGTCTATACGGACGCTGCATTCGGAAACGATATAGCCATGGCTAATCCAGGCCGTGCTGAAGCACGGCCTGGTTTAGCACATCTGCACCCCAAAACAATGGCTATCACACATTTCAGCTTCCCGGGGGTTGCAACCTTGCACGCAGAACTCTTATCCATATGGGGAGCAGTCGACACCATTCACATTGACATGGGAGACATTGTAGAGGAGAGTGTGTGAAACAATTTTCTGACCTTTACTGACTCGTATGAAGCAGTGACCGAATTAACGGTGCCTAGGACAGATGGTACTGTGGCCAATGACACTAGAAAAAAAGCTCAAGATAATAGAGGACAATGGGACCAATGTTGAAATCCTATGGACACCAGGACACACCGGGACGGATGGGGGAAACGCAGCCGCTCACGCCATTGCCGCGCAAACGGGTGCGCTTGATGCGCGTATAGCATTCCACCCTCTATTTCCTCGCCAAACCCTGCGCACGAAAATCCATGCTTCAACATATGGGCCGAAGGCTCTCCTAGCAGAGACAGCAAACAGAAACTATTAGAACTTACACCAGTGCACGTGTTTGACGACAAGGGCTGGCTTACTCTCTCGGAAGAGGTGTTTTTGAACAAGGTTATGCCCAACGCTGCATACACACCACACATACTTGACAAATGGTACCAAACCATACAAGCTATATACGACTTAACCATACAAGCTTTATACGCACATTGTCGGGAGTCATGCAGAGTAGACTTGCAACACATCATATGGAGCTGCGCAGCTTTTTCACAAAGGCGATCCAACGTTAAACACTTACTGCACGGAGATATTTGAACCCTAGGAAATCGAATACAAACTAACCCAGAAATAACAGAAAGCCACTGCGATATATGGCAGACAAAGGGGCTTGTTTCGAGCAGTGTAGAAGGGGTCGACCAGACCACGAGAGAGCGACGGAACTGAACATGCACCTAGTAACACCAGAGTTTGCATGAAGCGGAAGATCAAAGATTGAAATGAAGATGGGCCTCAGGCAATGATCCGGGAGCGTAGATTCATTTCCCACCTAATCCCAACAGCGGCCGAGAGCCATCCTCTTCTTTAATATTAAGGCTTTATTCCATTCTATTTCACTCTACATCACTCTAATTTACATTCATTCACTTTAATTCACATAAATTACCCATAACTACTAATTAACGTTGTTACAGCATTTTCTATCTTCTGTATTAGTATACTGACGTCATACAATACGTTGATCACATTACATTGATTCTTGGTATCACTAGTTGCGGACAACGCCGCTTTTCTGCCTCATGATTTATATAATGCTTTCGCATTATTAATGCATAATATGCGGTGCCTATATGGGGTGTCTTGTGCGTTCTTTTTTCAATGTAAACTAGTGCTGCAGCAGTACACACTACTGCTGGTTCACGCAATGAGCCTACAGCTGTTTTGATGAACACGAAGGTCACACCTTTACACTGTTGAGGCACGTGTTGCTATAGTGCATAATGGCAACACGCGCAATAATACTTTGGTCATTACTCTCCCATCTCTGATATTACTAAATAAAAATGGGAACCGAGTGGCCCAATATTCGTTTGTCACAAAAATATGAAGCCAGCAGATAATGACGTCGAGAAAAGCATAAGGAAAGTTATTTGTTTTAATTAAATTTCGCAAATGATAAAGTATAGAGATAGTGAGGTAAAGGAAAATAATATGCTAGAGAATACAGCTTACCGCTGGTTTCTTTCAGGAGCCGGTAGGCAGTTACAAAGGACATTATCCTGATTTCTGGAAAGGTAGTTTGCAGCTCAAGATATTTACAAACAGCTTCGGTATAGTAGGTGCTTACGGCTCGGTACTTGTTTCCTTTATCTACAAGCTTGTGTTTTTAGCAAAAAGAAGTTTTATTTTATACTAGACCAGACGTTCCGGGTCTTCAGGAAGCGCTGATGAGCACAGGTTTGCGAGTGCGAAGCATACAGTAACAATCTTGTCTAACGGCGTGAATTCATAATGTTTTCGCAAAACGAAGTCAATAGGCAGCGCATATTTCATTATAGCGCACTTGTTCAGTACTACCCTGATGACTGTCTCCACGTGCATGTGCACATTGACAAGTCTTCTTGTGGTTTCAACTTCCAGTACCGACAGTTGCTTCTTTCTCGTGGTGAATACTGGTATATGCAGCTCTGCGCAATAGATTCCTAGAGTGTCGGTCATATCGAATGATCTGTCCGCCGTTACCACGTCTCCCTGAGTGAGCTGGTCAATAATGCCACAGTGTTTTGTAATATGCTTGTCACTTGTTTGTTCACCCCACTCTTCCAAACACAAATGAGGCTACGCCTTGTGGACAGATCCCTATTAGGTATTTGGTTGTATTGCTTCCTTTTTATTGAAACCAAGGCTCGCATCTTGGCAACATGGATGAGGACCGTTGGACCTTGATTTCAAGACAGCCGATAACGACTGCCATCGTTTCTCATAAAGAATCAACTGAAGCTTGAGACATTGTTTTCCTAATCTAATTTTGCGTAGGCCACACCATCAACGGCTTCTTCCCCAAATATGCAGCATGCAGCCACTTCTGAAAATTCTGCTTAGGGAACCTGTACGCAAAGTCTTGCAGACAGAAGTTACATATGAGGTTCATAAAAAATACCAACAATTATTTGACTTTCCCTCGGCCATTCTGCGAAGTGTGCCTCACAGCAGGCTCAACCAGCTGCAGATGGTACACGCATGGCCATCAGAACTGTAAAACTCGGCAGTCCCCTGTAAAATCTGACTTTTCAATCGTCACCACAAATCACCACTTCACTGCGTTCCAGTTTCTTATTTTTACCAGTCTGGCAGCCCGTAAGGAAATCTTTAGCTGTTTCGCTTAAGTGCTTCAAGGTGTCTTGGTCTGTGTAGCAACTTCTGAGGAAGCGCAGTTTCTCTTCTACCACAGGCCTACCTCGCTCACACTGTAGCTGAGAACGTGCACCCCAAAATGTGGAACTTATCCCTTTACAAACAGGGGTACCGTGCGTATCTCACGAACACATCTGCCCCGGATTTCACGACACAGCGACTCCTGAGCAAGGCGAAAAAGTGGTTGTGAATAACAAGAAGCACGGAAAATGGAGAGTGGGAAACAGATGAGGTGATTCGCTGGTGAATGCTTGTTCCCTTTGAGATGCATTTACTGAGATGCAATATACTATTTAGCTGTTGTCACTTCCACTATGTACGCTTCCACTATTTTGACTCTTAGGAGCAGTTACAGACCATATAACTACCCCTTTAACCCCAGGTGAGAGTTGACAAGCTTGTAGCACAGAGGATCATTAACCGGTGGCAAAAGCTTACTGCTACATGGATAAAAGTGCACTAAAGAAAAGTAAATATACGCAATAGGTCAGATAAAGCGATTAAGCGTATCATTTATAACTATATTGCAATTTTAATAGCTAATTGAAAAGGGACATTCTATGTCCCCCGCTTTTTTTCTCTTTATGATGCTTGTATATATGTTCGCATGAATAATAATAATAATAATAATAATAATAATAATAATAACAATAATAATAATAATAATAATAATAATACCGCACTTTGTGAGTTGAACGGGTGATAATAGAAATTCAACAATGATTGTTATCATGTCTTAATTTCCTGCCGATTTGACGTGCATACTTTAATGATGCGTTGGTTTATTGAACCAAATGTACGTGGTTGGTGGCTGTCGAAAAACCGCACGCACACGTAAGCACACGCCCCCAGATGCGTCCATGCACACACACACACCAACGCACACATACAGTCTAAAACACAGGAACACACATGAACTGAAATTCACCCGCTGTGAATGTTTAGTGGCTATGGCGTTGGGCTGCTAAGCACGAGGTCGCGGGATCGAATCCCGGCCACGGCGGCCGCACTCCGATGGGGGCGAAAACGCCAGTGTACTTGGGTTAGGTGTACGTTAAAGAACCACAGGTGGTCCAAATTTTCGGAGTCCCCACTGCAGCGTACCTCATAATCTGGTCGTGGTTTTGACAAGTAAAACGCCGTTATTTTAGTTTAATAAACTGAAATTTTCGTGACATTTTTATTTATTTATTTTGGACAATGTGATCAGGTAAAGGACCAAAACACTCCATTTTTTACGAAAGGCAGCTAAGCAATGATGATGATGACTTGCTCTGAATTTAGGTTTTCTGTGTTTTATTTGTTGCCAGATATTTTCTTTATATCTTAAACTATATGTTTAAGTTATCTCCTGGGGTGGCGAAGCAATAGTTGGCATGTGGAAAAAGAAAAAAATAACTGTTACAGATATCGAACATGTGCTTTGTCTTGAAAAAGCCGCTTTAATACACCCAGACGGCTCACTAATATGCTCTTCGGTATGTCTTGAGAAGTAGCAACAAATGGAGAAAATAGGGGCGAGGCATCAGCCTTACCCTAAGTCCCTTGAGGAATATTACCGAGGTGATTTCCTGGCCAGTTACGTCACTAAGAAGTCGGTAAGACTCCAGAAAGCAACGTTGTCGATAAGGAGCCTAAAAACTAGCTAACGCGTAACGGCCAACCATGAATGCAGCGCCTGGAAACTATTTCAAACTCCTGCAAAAGCACAAACCACGTCTCTTTACGGTGGGAGTACTAGCGCCTTCTAGTTTTGCCAATTGGAGGCCGTCATGACTAGTAAGTTCATAGCTATGTCAAAAGGTGGCGGTAGTAGGCCAGGCTACTTCACCGCCGTTTGTTGCAGCGTTGTCCGTGTTTGTTGAAGCTTTGCCGGCTGTGTCCAGTTGGAACGGTCACTTCGTCACGATATGGTCAAAGTTTTTGTTAATACATAGTAGGGTTTAATTCGGATGATTACACTTCCATTTAAAGAAAAATGCAGATCCAACGCACATATTGGAATCTATGTGAAGCGAAGCTTTAGTAAAGCGGTTAACTAAATGCTTTACAACTAATGGCGATGCGTAAAATTCTGTTAAATTTCCTCCTAGCCAACCTGTAATCTTATGGAGCGTCTATGTTTATCCACCACAAATGTATCAACTTTATTGCCACACACTTTTTATCTTTATGCACTGCATCGTCCACAGCTATGCCGAAATGCAAACTGCAAAACAGGCGGATGTACAGCGTGAGACGTATACGCGGCGATGTCACAAAAACGAAGGCGATGTATGATGCTTGTCGAGTGGAGGATGCTGATGACAGGTGTACGCAGAGAAAAGGACGACACGTAGCAAGCAACATTTAGAGGTTCTTTACCTTTTGTGCCACGGTGGGACGTACTCATTCTGGAGGACTGGCCAAGAACGGACACACCCCTAGTGGGATATACCGAATGGCTAATAAAAAAAATTAAAGTAACTAAAAGAATTCATGAAATATAATGCGCCATTCAATTGACAGATCGGTGTGCTTTAGAAATATCTGTGACTGTGAGCCGAGTCGACATGTGTTCCGGTTTTTTGTAGGAGTCACTGTGGGAGATGTCCATTCTGGAGGATTGGCCAAGAACGGGCAAACATCCAGTGCCGCATACTTAGTGGATAAATCAAAGAAAATAAAGTAAATCAAAGAATCAGTTAAATATATTTCACCATTGTCTTAAAAGATTGGTTTGTTTTTAAAGAAGCCTGTGAGCCGACATTATATCTTCAGATTTAGTGTAGGAAGGGATTTCTTTGTCACCCAGAACAAAGGTGCGCATATTTCGTCCGCAAACAACGGTTTTGTAATACAAGCCTGTTCGCTGGTACTTTCCTTCGGCGCACAATGCATATACAAGCATAAATATATCCGCCAACATAGCGACCGACCAAACAGTACGCAGTATAGTCAGGCAGCCACGCCAAACACTGGAAAGTATAGGCGAAGCAAGGTTTAGAAAAATCTGCTTGTTTGATGAGAGGGGAAGCAGGGTAGAACTCCTTCCTCTGACTCCTGTACCACCGCCAGTTTAGGGACTTGAGATAGGAGGACCTGCTATCCTGCTCACAGCATCATTCGGCAACTTGGTCTGTATGCAATGCTGTGAATAGAGAAAAAAAAACTTAGTGGCATGTCCTCAAGCACACCTCACTTGGGTTCAAACCATGTGATGGTCAGGTGTATCGTTCTTTTCGTTATTTAAGTACATCACGTGGCTACCTGAGAACATTTACTTCCACCATTCGGCTGTTACAAGAAGCAAACCGGAGACCTTGTGATAAAGTGGCAGCATCTGCGGTAAAATGGTAGATGGATGCATGCTTTCTTATTCATCAGTCCTCCCTCATGCTCAAACTTCGACCATCGCACGAGAATTCAATTCGAACAGCAACTCTTGACAGAAACGAACAGTGCAGCCCAATAGAATGAGAGGCAATCCTCATCACCGCTTAACGCAAGAGCGCAGGCTATCAGCACTATACGAGGTGATGCAGATAGTTTCTTATGTGCTTTTTTCTAGCGTTTAAAAACAAATTCAGCCTCCTCCTTACCCTACAAGAATATCTATTGCAGAATGAGCACGTTTAAGGTAGAGTAGCAGGTTGTTTCACTATATCGTTTCGATGAAATATTCAGCCTTCATCTGTAAGCGCCGCGCCACTCTTCAATCTTATTTTGAGAGCTCAATTTCAGCGTGTTAATCAGAACCCGTTCAGCTATCTCGCGCACGGAAATACGGGAACTCAATTGGGCGTTCTCTCCGCTTCGCATACCTAAAGTTAAGATGATGCATTATTGATGCCAAAGCTTTAAATGGCTCATTGAGCGAAAAAGACAGCGTCTATCGTTTGGAGAAGCGAAACGACACCTGGATTCCCATTGGCTGCGACGCCAGGTTAAGAGCAGAGTGGGCGAAAGGCGAAACGCACCTTCTGCCGCAGTAGAGCGTGTTAAGATCGGTCTGCAGCTATTTCAGCCCGCTGCACGTGTTCCAATCCAACCGGACGGGGCGCACTTCAGAGAACTGCGGATAACCAGCAGCCACGTGGCGCGGGGCCAGCTCAGGGGAGTTCTCGAGGGGTGGTAATTGGCGGAACCTCCCCATGAGCTTTTCGAGAAACCAGACAATGTGCTATCCGGCCGCGTCAACAGGGACGGCTCAGAGTTCTACGAAGCCCCTCTGACGTCGGCTCCGGACCACTGAAACCTGTGAGGCACTGAAACCTGTGCAACACGTGTATGTGAGCCCGCCTCCTCCAAAAGGGCGGGTCATCTTCAATGACGTCGAACTATGACGTCAAGTGGAGTGCTTATAAGCAGCGATTGCCGGCTGCTAGAGCGTGCTCGTTGTCGTGCTAGAAATGTACTAGTGAGCTGTGTGCTCGTTGACATGCTCGAAATGTACTCGTGAGCTGTGTGCTCGTAAGCTGTTTGCTGTATGTTAGTCTTGCGGGCGCCATTTGGGAGTCACGCTAGACTGTCGAAGATGTAAATAATGTAAATAAATCCTGTTCACCGAGTTCCTCTCTACGACCGTCAACGCCTTCAAATGGTGGCAGCGGCGAGATCGTCCGACGACTCCTACATTTGTTTGACAGTGGTGGGATCGTCCGACGACTCTAATAAGCGTCAGGTGTTGCGTGAGAGGAGAGTCTCTCGTCGCGCAGCTGGTCGGTGGGATGCAGCATTGGCACCGAAGGTTGCTGCTGCTTGCGGGCTCGGACAGCACGTACGGCTGTGGTACATTACTCGCAGCGCAAAACTCGAAGGACCGCTCCGCGGCGTTCAATTGGATATTAATGCTTTCGCATTCGCAGCTCATAAGAAGTGGTTAGGTATCTTGGCATTTTTTGCATAAGTTGTATTTTAGGTGGAAAGGGACTGAAGAATTTCAGAATCACCTAGCAATTTCGGCTGCTTCTCATAAGAGCAACGGAAAGCACCAGCTTGAACTTTGTGCTAACTGAACGTGAACGCATTAATGATATTTTTTTTTCTTTTAACAAACCTAGTGTTCGCATTTCAACTCGCCGAGTAAGTTATACATACCGTTGTGCACAGGTAATATGCATTTTTTAAGCTTGTGCTACTAGTGAAAAGAAGAAACAGACGGAGAGTGCCACAACACGAAAACACACGGCACTTTAAGCTTGATATCTGTATCTGTCCCTATACGGAGGGGTGCTGAGAAAGATTCGCAACGCGCATATAAAGACAACTATACTTGTGACTCGAAAACAGTTTGTCGACTATATTTCCCCTCGCACTAATGTACTGCTCCTATTTCTATGGAAGGCTTCTGGTGTACTGCAAAAAAAAAAAAAAAAAGACAAACTTTTCAGCGGCAATTTGCAGTGCGTTCAACTTGCTGCGTTCACTGTATTCCGATTCCGCAATAAAAAAGGAATACACTGGGGACCAGACCAGTAGCGTGGCCAGAAATTTCGTTCGGGGGGGGGGGGGGGGGGGCTCACGTTGCAGCTTGGCCTCCTCTTTAGGAGGAAGCTTTAGCTCCGGTTCTGCTATCTGAATACATGTAGAAGGTGAATTCGTTTTTCTCGGCAACCGCTGCAAGAATTTGACGAGGTTTGTTGCATTTAAAGTAAAAACTTAAATTCTACTGACTTCTGGTTTCGAATTTTTCATTTAGGTTAACAATTCTTTATTAAATATTGGCAAAATCGCCAATTTTCAGAAAACGAAACCATCACGTTTAAACTCTGTAACTCAACAATGAAATATATTTTCACAATTCTGTGAATCGCATCTAATAGTACATTTACAGCGGACAAAATTGATAAGTTACACATGAATCTAAAAACAATTTGTATTATGGAAATACGGCTTTCGCAAAACCTTGTACACCACGTAACCAATTCATGTAAGATACAAATTGACATACCGAATTGGTCCGCTTTGACTCTTATAATAGATGCCGTTTACAGAACCGCGATATCTGTTCTTGATGCAGAGCTATTAGTTTGCAAACGTTGTGCTTCTATCTTTCTCGCACTCTCGAATTTTTCAACATATTTGATACAAAATTCAGGCCCTAAATGAAATTTCGCTACCAACAGTTACTAGAATTTAACTTTCTCTCTCAAATGCAACAAATTTAATTAAAATCGGTCCAGGGGTTGTCTCAGAAAAGCGTTTTTGCTTTTTACATGGAATTGAACAGGCCGCGTAGGAGTTGGGCCTGAGTTAACGCTTCCTCTTAAACAATTTGTCGAGGGATCAAATACATGTATAATAACTACATTGCCATTTCGAAAGATTCTGCAAACGAATTCTTGAACGCTACGCACTGTCAAAACAAGTAAGATATGTATTTTTTCATTAAAAAATATACTCGTATGTGCCAAAAATTATGCCCAAAATAACTGATATCAATGCTTCCATGTTCTTGACTACTTAATAAGTAAAGAAAATATCACACGAACTTTAGAACTAGATCAGTTCTAAAGTAAAGTAAGTAAAAAAAAATATCACACGAACTTTAGAACTAGATCAGTTCGAAACCAGCAAAGCTGTGCACGCCACTGATATGAAAAATGTAAAGGCCATGAAATGAACAAGTTTAGGACTTATATGTAAATGAAACTTTGTTACTCAAAAACCTTTGGATTTTTGTATATATGCAACGGCCAGTGAAAAATCTCAATGACGCTGACGTTTATTCCAATGTATTACGCAGGAGCAGATGTCATCGGTCGTGTATTGTGAGTAATTGCACCGAAATTATTGTCCCAACAGAGAGCACGTATATAAAGCCGTTCTGCAAAATATACTAGGGCGAGTCAGATGAAAGTAAGCCAATATGAATATATGACAAACGGAGCACTCTATTTAAAAGTAGTCTCCATGAGCATTTAGACATTTGTCCCATTGCCTAACGAGTCGCGTGATTCCCGTCTCATAAAACTCTTTGGGTTGCTGCTCCAAAAAGTCTGCTACTCAATCTTTCACGTCATCGTCCGACACGAATCTGTTTCCCTTGGGCTCTCGTTCATTTGTCCCAAAATGTGGAAGTCACAAGGCGACAGGTCTCGGCTGTATGGCGGATGTTGCAACGTTTTCCACTTGAACTTTGCCAATTTTGTATTAACCACATCAACGACGTGGGGACAGGCATTGTCGTGGAACAATTAAAAATTAAATTATGGGGTTTTACGTGCCAAAAGCACTTTCTAATTATGAGGCACGCCGTAGTGGAGGACTCCGGAAATTTCGACCACCTGGGGTTCTTTAACGTGCACCTAAATCTAAGTACACGGGTGTTTTCGCCCCCCATCGAAATGCGGCTGCCGTGGCCAGGATTCGATCCCGCGACCTCATGCTCAGCAGCCCAACACCATAGCAAGGTCGTGGAACAAGATGACCCCATTCGTCACTTTTCCACGTTGTTGGTTCTTCCTTACGACACGCAGCCGAACCAGCATTTCACAATATCGGATACGATTGATAGTTTCTGTGGGTTTAGCAAATTCTATCAGTAATGGCTCCTGGCGATCGAAAAAAAAAATTCAACAACACCTTTCCGGCGGAAATGACGGCCTTTGCTTTCTTTGGGGGTGGTGAATTCGAATGTTTCCACTGCAAGTTTTGCCGTCGTGTTTCAGGCTCGTAGTAGTGGCACCATGGTTCGCTTCCGATCACAAGTGCATGCAGACAACAAGTCGTCACCCTCATTGTGATACCGGATCAGATGAGTCAAGGCAGCGCAGAACCGCTCCGTTTTCTGGCGGTGGTTCAAAATCTTCGCCATCCATTTCGCACACAAGAGCCGATAACCGAGATGTTCATGAATTATAGCGTGAACAGCACCGTGACTGATGTTCACACGCTCTGCCAGTTCATCGATGCTTATCCTCCGTTCTTGTCTCATCAGCTCATCAACCTTTGCAATTTTGTTGGGGGTTATTGCACGATGACTTTGGCTCGGTCTTGGATCGTCTTTGCAACTTTCATGTCCTTCTTTCAACCGTTTGTTCCAACGCTTCACAGTGGTCAATGAAATGCAATGTTCTACGTACACGGCAACCATACGGCGACTAATTTCTTTTTGGGAAAGACCTTCAGCTGTCAAAAACCTCACGGCACAACGGTACTCAACTTCTGAAGCGTCCATTTCGTCACGCAACCATGTTCAACCCAGTGTATGAGAGCTTTAAAGAACATTTATACTCACACCTGCGTGTCATTTTTGTGACAGATGTCTGTGTGCTACGCGCATACCGAACCATTATTACGCGGGATGGGTTGGCTCACTTTCACTGGACTCGCCCTCGTTCATTAGAAATGCGAAGGTACAATGGAACATACAAATGGTTGATAAATGGCACAAAGTGTCACTGGAAAGAAAGTTCACTGCACGTACACACAAAACCTCGCAACAAGTTATTTAAATATACGTACAAGTCTCCAATAAATCTACGTATCCAAGAAAAATTCACGGTGCGAATGCGTCAAACAAGGCAAATAAACATGTTGCGCAATCACAGATTCAAAGAATCCTAGATACTGGCCCCATTCCATACACTTCCCCCGATGTATCGGGCGCGACGGAAATCAGCGTTTGCTCCACGCACACAAGATTGAGACACCATCGTCGGCTCACCCATTCCACCCACCACCCCTTCCCCACGCTTTCACTCGCACATACAGCATGCGGCGCGCGGTCACCATGTTATCGTCCTTGGACTTCATACGAAACATGAGGGCCACGGTGACAGCAGGAATGCGCCTGGAGTGTCCATATAATTGCTATCGCAATAATATAGTAAGAGTATCCGGCAACTGAAGCGTCCCAGGGCCGATTACTTTCCGCAAAAGAAGAAGTAGCAAAATCGAACTTTCACCATGCGACAATTCGGTGCGCCGCAACAATGTATTCCTTTTTTCATTTAGGGGTGTGGGGGCACCGAAATGGAAAAAAAGAACGTAGAGTAGGTTGGCCACAATCAAATGCTTACTTTGAGCACCTAATGTGGCTACCGAATGAATATAGAAGAAATCGTGAAACGCTTGGTCCACCGAGGACCATACGCATAGTGCTCGGTGTCCTACACCGGAGAGACAAGATTTTCCGGAGAGGTTGCGCTGAAGCGAACGCGGTGAAATCCGTTGAATCCTCACAGTGATGGCGGTTAGCGACCATTGTTTCTTTTTTTCGTTTGCTAGCCAGAAGGCGTTCAAAACTCTGCCAGGCGAAAATCCACTCGGCCAGAGAAAACCAAACGCGCACCGAAGTGCGCAGTGCGGTGGTCGGGGCAACACGAGAAAAACGCATGCGCTCTGGCTGGCTCTGGCAGCTCGCGGGTAGGGTAACGAGAACAAAAAAATTGAAGAGGCTCAAAGTGTCCTCACGAATAAAAGTTAAAGTAGAAAAAAATAAATAAGAACGTAGTTACCCTGGCTGGCGTTTTTTTTTATTGATATGATATAAGGAGATGTTGGCGCGCAATTTAAGGCGCCGGCTACTCCTTATCTCTTGGGTGGTTCCGTCATACATCATTCAGGGTTCAAGGTTACATATCAAATAATCTTTTCACACAAGCACCAGGACTTATCACGCAACGTTTCCACAGGAAGACTATGACGTAAGGAACACATGGTATATACAATATACATGGTAAATGTCTCCACACTTATGTAGTCGAAATTCTCAAAAGTACAAACGATACTGTCGCCTAATAACATATTGTCTAGTCAGCGGGTGGTACATACATCGTGTAAATCTATTATCAGATACAGTCACAACAGAATAGTCAACATAACATAATTCCCAAACAGGTGCATATATAGAGTGACATTGAAATGAACAGAACAATTAAAGCGCTAATAACGTCCAACAATGCCGCTGTCTTCAAGAAAAGTCTTTAGTGCTTTTAAAGCGCTCTTCTGCAAGGCCGTTGTTGGCCAAGGGCCCAAAAGTTTCCTTAAACTGAAAGGTCTGCGGTCCAATTTAATTAGCGCTGATTTAAGTCGGCATCTTGGTGTGTCGTGATGTGGGCAATCTAGAAGGAGGTGATATATATCTTCATCTACGAATGCACAATCACATTCGGGGGTTTCCGCTCGGCCAATTCTGTGTAAGAAATGCTTTGTGTAGGCAGTGCCTAGCCTTAATCGATGAATAAGCGTTTCAATAGTTTTATCTAATGACAATGAAAATTTGAATTCAATAAAGGGATCAATATGGTATAAGTCAGAGCTCTTAAAATTCTGGTCAAACCAAGTGTTTCTAGACATGTTGAAAGACGTTGTCCTTATAATGCAGCGTAATTCATTCTTTGAATTGGGAGCGGAGCCGTATCATCTTTGAGGTGCGCTTGTCGTGCTGCTTCATCGGCTGCTGTGTTGCCAGGAATGTTGCAATGCTCTGGTATCCACTGGAATGCTATTGCATGTTTCGCTTCGCTTGCCTTTGTGAGGTTTTTAAGTGTTTCATATATTATACTGTCGCTGAATGTTTTCCCCTTTGTGCTGCAGAGTGATGTTAAAGCCGCCTGTGAATCGCTTAAAATTACCCATTTTTGCGCATCTGTTACTGACAATAGAAATTTTACCGCACATAGGATTGCGAACAGTTCAGCCGTTGTGGACGAAGTCGCACGAGATAACTTAAATGATTCTCGTTTGTTGAGGTGCGGTATAATGAATGACGAAGTTGAAGAGGTTGCTGTACTGGAGCCGTCTGTATAGACGTGTGTGTATCCTGAATACCGCATATATATCTGGTATAGTGCTAGTTGTTGAGAAGCTTGAATGAACATGTCTTTTTCTGGATAGCCCATCTACTGAAAATTCGATTTTCGGAACTGTAAGCAGCCATGGAGAATATTCGATGTCTGAGTTCCAAAATTCATTTTGTGGCAATATGTGAAGATTTTCTTGAATTTCTATATGAACATAACTTCTATCTCGTTTCATTATGTCTAGAGCCAATGGGTGGTTTTTACGCTGGGTTTGAAGACGGAAATAATGCCGGCATGTTTCTGTAGTTCGCATAACTGGAAATGGTGATTGGCGAGCCTCAGCTATTACAAGAGAACTAGAAGTCGCTCGTGGAACTCCTAGACATAGGGGTAGTCCTCTAGCTAAAAGTCTTTGAAGTCGCTCTTCTGACGTGTGGGAAAGTCCGTGTAAGATGGGCGCGGGATATGCAATTTTTTGTCGTATTAGTGCATTGTAAACAGTCAGCATGGACGATACTGATCCGCCCCATGATGTGCCTGCAAGTCTGCGAAGTACAGTCACTATGGCATTGACCTCGTTTTCGAGTTTTTTTATGTGGGGTGCCCAGGATAGCTGCTTATCAAGTATTATACCAAGAAATCGATGCTGTGTGACAATCATTAGAGGGTGTCCTTCCAAATTAAGAGTGAAATTTTTTAACTGCCTCCGTGTGAAGGGCAATAAAGCAGTCTTTGCGTGTGATAGTACCATTCCTCTTTCTCTCAAAAATTGGTTGATGATATTTATGCCGTCTTGCAATGCCATCTGAAGTAGTTGAGCATTAGACCCAGATGTCCAAATACACACATCATCTGCATACAGTGAAAACTTTAGCTGTGATGGCAGTCTTCGCGTTAAATCAGCCATGACGCAGTTAAAAAGGAAGGGGCTGAGTACGCTTCAATGTGGTACTCCCTGTTTGACAACATGTTCAGCACTCTTTCCTTCACCCGTCTGAACAAATATTTTGCGACCTGATAAAAATTCAGAAATCCATCGCAAGGACCTGCGAGACAAACCAAGTTCCAACATGCTTAGCAGAACATGAACGCGACTAACAGTGTCAAATGCCCTCTTGATGTCTAGGAATACTGCTATAGTCATGTTTCCACGTGCACGCTCGTGCTCCACACAGGTTACTATATCTATTATTGCATCCATTGTGCATGTATGTTTTCTAAAACCTACTAAGTAGTTGGACAACACATTCGTTTCATTACACCATCATTGAAGTTGCGCGTCAATCATTTTCTCCATTACTTTGCATAAACAACTTGTCAAACTAACGGGGCGGAAGGATTCAAGGCACGAGGGCGTCTTACCAGGTTTTAAAATTGGTATGATTCGAGTGACTTTCCAAGAGTCAGGTACAGTTTCCTCTATCCATAAGTTATTATAGATGTCTAAGAGAGCATTTGTACCTGTCGGTCCGAGGTTTCTTAGCATATTGTACGTAATGCCGTCCGGCCCAGCAGCGGACTTTTGGCGACATGATGCAATTGCACATTGAAGCTCGCTTAATGTGGAAGTATGATCTAATTGAGGATGTTGGGCCCAGCAGCAAGCAGTAATTTTTCGCTTAGCCAACTCTACTGAAATATCAAATTCTGCACATTGTGATGAAAACGAGATCTGGAAATAAGCTCACAAAATTCATCTGCAACTATTATTTCACACGTGTCCCGAGCTACAGCGAGCGCACAAAATGGGAAGCTCTGTGTTACAGGTCCGCTTAAAGAATGAATTACTAGAAAAATTCGTGGGACAGCCGTGTGAGGAGACAGCGTGCCGCAGAAATCGCGCCAGCGCTGTTTGCCTAAGCTTTCCATTCGTCTGCGCATTACATTGTGTATTTTCTGAGCGTTTCTGTATGCTTCTAAACTTCCGCTCCGTCGGTAAGCTCATTCGGATCGGCGTCGGATGGCTCTTAGGTGTTCATATTCTCCGTCAACTGCAGCATAATCTTTTGGTATTGGGACCTTCTTTGTGCATATGTTCATATTATCCTGCAAAAATTCTGTAAATTTTTCCACTGTTGCATGTTGATTAATTCGATCCGTTAGGCGGTACCGAAAAGCTTCCCAGTTGGTTAGTCTGCTGTAACGCCTGATATCATAGTGCATGCTAGGGTGGTTAACAAGGATGGAAAAATGATCACTTCCGCGCGTTCCCATATCTGTTGTCCATCCCGCACCATTCACTAGATCATGTGAACACAGGGTAACATCTATGCAGCTTGAGTAATTATATCCACGAAGGAATGTTGGCGACCCATCGTTTAAAACAGTCAAGTTGCATTTATCTATGGCGCACTCAATAACGTTACCCCGTGCATCACAATGATCACTGCCCCAGATGATGTTGTGTGCATTGAAGTCGCCACATATAAATACATTAGAATGAGCTATTTTGAAGATATCCACTAGCGCTTCTGCTGAAATCCGGTTTGAAGGTTGTAGATATAGATTAATCACTGTTATACAGAGCTTGCCAAAGGATACTTTACATGCGATGAATTCCGGGAAGTCTGAATCACTGGACTGAATTTGATAAGATGGTAGGTCCTTTCTGACGCACAGGAACACTCTGCTAACAGCACCTTGACGAGAATTCTTATATTTCACATAATTCGAGAGGCGAAAGTCGTCATTGATTCCCGCCTCTTGAATGCAAAGTATTGGGAAGTTGTATTGCACAAGCAGTTCACGAAAGTCAGCACACTTTCTTCGAAGACTGTTGGCATTCCACTGAAATATGGAGACATTTTTGTAGCGGTTATTCATGTAGTGCCTGCCGCAGTTTCAGCCCGGATTGTTGACACAATAGTGCTTCTAGAGGCAACAAGGCTTTCACTTCTGGTAGGTTGTTTGCTTCCGGCAGAGCAGATAGGATTGCCTTAAGATCTGCGAAAAGCATTGGCAAAATCAGTTGTGTCACCGATGCTGTGGTATGTTCGCTATTAGCTGGTGTTACTTCTGCAGTAGATGCGTAAGGTCGCTGAGAGAAATGTGTGCGAGTACAGGAGCTTTCTTGTGTATTACGTTCTGCCTGTTGTCGTCTGGGTTTTCGTAGCACTGATGCATAAGACTGGGCGCTTGACTTTGATCCTCTTGATTGGTCTCTTGATTGCACTGTTGGTTGTTCTCTGGAGGAGGGATATCTTGTTGGTGCTCTTGGCTGTGGTGGTTCTGGTGCACGCTGAGGTGGGTGATCTGGCACTGGATGAACAATCTCGAGGTTTGGTGCGGGTTCATTGCGTCGCGGTTGTCTTCCATGGATTAGTTCATGTCGACGCATTTGTGCCGCTGCTTTTTTCTGTGGGTAGCCTGAGAAGGAGGCGGCATGGTTCCCCGCACAGTTTGCACATTTAGGTTGAAGAAGTGACTTGCACTCCTTGTGGTCTTCTGAGCAGATTTTGCATCGACGTGTGCTACGGCAGGTTTTCGCCATGTGCCCAAATCTCTGGCAATTATAGCAGCGAAGTGCGGGTCCTAGGTATTCCTTGACAGGGTGACTGGTGAAACCCAAGTAAATTCTTCCTGGAATAGGGCGATCGTCTCTGAAAGTCAGAATTACCGTGTGAAATGGACGTGACTGTACTGCTCCATCTTCTTGGCGGGAATATCTTATCTGTCTGCGTGCCGATACAACTCCTGCGTCTTTGAAGAAGTCTAGGAGTATTTCGGCTGTGTACTGCAGAGGCACATGTTTTACTTTCCCAACGTTTCGCGTGTATGACTCTGTGATGGAGGGCTTGACTTCCAGGCCGCCTACACTTGAGAGCATCAAAAGGCGTTTCGCCGATGCTAAGGAAGCAACGCTGACACTGAAACTTCCAATCTGGTCGTCCTGAAAGACTGTACTTTTTCTTTGGCAGCGGAAACTATTTCGGCAGACACTCGGTTTGGATTTACTTGCCAAAAAGTAGTTCCTTCACTTGTTGGGCGAAAGACAACAGGAATGCCTTCGGCTCGCTTTTTCTTATACGTGACCACAGTAAATTGTGCATCTTCACCCATCTCTTCTTCATCACTTAGCTCATAATTCGATGTTCTATCATCGTATTTGCCGTCTTCTTGGCGAGGTTTCTTGGTCTCGGCTTCACCGTCAGCCATTATTCCTGAATTCGCTGAAGTTGATTCCGGGTTGGGGAGAACCAAACGTGCCGGCTTTATGAAGCTTTGTGACGCTTGCAAGGCTCCAGGCTTTTCATTACGGCCCGTAGCATCATTCATATGGCTTGTGACGTTTGGACGAGCATAAGGCTCGTGACGATGTTCTCGGCTTCCGACCACCGTAGCGGCAGGGTAATAGTCAGGTCCTCAAAAAAGGAATGTCGTACCTGTAAGGCGCCTGGCTCGTTGAATCTTCACCCGATGTCTTGTTAATCAATCGTCGTCAAAGGTAACCGTAACTGTCCAAAAAACCAGAAAACTTAGAGCACCACATAACAACAGCGACCGAACAGATACAGTTCTTCTTCTTCCTGGCTGGCTTTAGTGTCTTGACATAGATGCTTTGGCGTAGGTTAAAAAAAATTTCATATTTTTTATGCAACATGACGGCACAAATGAACTGCCACAACGCTTTGTCTCATCGGACTTCGCTGCGTGCTTTGTCATCTCGTCTGATAGTGTGTTGATTTAGCTTTTCTCGTTGTACGTTCCGATCTAAGACTTTAGAAAAGTCAATGCATTTTTGGCTTCAAATGTTTATAACAACATTAAACCCACAAACTTCCGTAACTGAATATATAAAGCACAACTTTGGAAATGTCCATGCACCTTTCACAACAAAAGTTTATGAGAATTTTATACCCATACAGTTTCGAATTGACATCCATGTGTTTCGTAGACTTCGCGGCGAGCCCGTTCGCCATCAAAATGCCCTTGAATCTTTGTGCTCGGATGCGGCTGTTTGCGTTATGTGACTCCCGGTGCACTGGTGTTGCCGAGAAATCCAGTCGAGTTCGCAATGTTCGCGGTGAAATGTCTGTTCGAGCGTGAAAAAGACATTCTAGCGAAAATCGAGAATGATTTCCGGCACCGGGGGTTGCTTTGGTCGACGATACATGGACAGCACAGCATGAAAAAATTTCGGGGAGGAGGGGGGGAGGGCTGGAGCCCCATAAGCCCCCCCCCCCCCCTCTCCCACCGGCTACGCCTCTGGACCAGACGGAGACTGTAGGATGGCTGGTCAAGTTCTTCGAACGCACCCTCTGGAAGGGCAACCTGGGAGGAAATCTGAGAACTGCGGTATTGTCGTGCAGGAGGAGGACACCTATGAATTTTGTCACCAAGCCTCGTCGTTTCGTTACTGTGGCCACGCGCAGTTTCTAGAGCACGTTGTCATCATATTCTGCTGTTAGTGCCTCGCTCTCTTCAAGGGGAACAATTAGCAGGACCTCCATTGCGTGTGACACAATAGTCACCATCGCGTTTCTGCATATGCGTTGGGTCTTCAATTTTTTGGAGAGGAGAGGGGCAACCCGAACGCCTGCACTTTATCAACTATAGCTCTGTTTCTGGGTACCACTGCATGGCAAAGCCGCGTCTCATGCCTTGCCACAAGGTAGACTTGGATCCTAGTCACAAGGTGGTCGCTCTACACAGGCTTGAATGCTCACTCAGTGAAGGCAAGCAGGGGTGTCCATCATGCGTAGAGTGGTTTCAGGGTTCCCTTCGTGCCGAAAACATGTTTGAGATGCCCAAAACGCCATGTATGATTGTACACGCACTTTCATACGAAATGTTAAATTTCATGGCAATTTGTGACGCCTTAATTCGCACACTTTATCGTGATGAAGCTCTAAGGTCGGGCTGAGTGATCCAGATCGGCCGAAGCCGCTGGTCATCGTGACCTTAAGCCCTCTTGCGCATCCACAAGGACACGGGTGAACTCTTTGAACGAACGCGTTATTGTAGCATACGAAGGACGTTCACTGAAAGTTGACAAATTCATCATAATACTTGGAATTTTCTTGCCGGAACTGGCTTCTCAGCAAAAACTTGATCACGCTCCGGTACTCAAGCTTGAAATCGTGGGAAGGCGCCCATTTGAACTGGCTCTTGCGGAACAACGAAACAACCGGAAGTCCATCAGCAGTTGGTACAAAGCCCCTGTGCTGCACTCGACCAAAAACGAAGCGGGATTGCTACGCGTTATTTCATATTTCTGTTATAGAGGACTGCTATCAGCGTCTCAGGGATCCTTCGCTGTGGCCGCACACTTGTTTCTACAAGCCTTTCAGCGGAGAACTTTACGATACAATAATTCTGAAAAAAAATGTTCAGCAAGATGAAAAGAAGGATCAGTGATATGAGAGTTTTCTATCAGAATGTCCGTGATTTACGCATGAAGGTGAATGATTTTTTCTTCAATGTCATTTCATATTGTTTTCCAATCATTGCTTAGACAGAGACCTGGTTGAGCCCTGAAATACCATCTAGTTCATACTTGCCGCCAACTTATCAATTTTTCCCACGACACCGCGATATTCTTTACCTAAATATAAGGGCGGCGGGATCCTGATTGGTATCGATCAGTCATTCAGATCTGTTCGGCGCCCTGACTGTGCAACGGAATGTGTGTGTGCAGAACTTTTTGGTGCTGCTAGTAATGGGATATATTAGTAGGGACCATCTGCGTTGCACCTGACACGAATATTGAGATGTACATAACTATTCTAGCCACTATTGAAAATGTTATATCGGCCCATGCTAACCATAAAATACCCATAATTGGTGATTTTAATACGCCTGGTATTTCCTGACAAACTGGTGAAATTTCAACCCATTCATTTTTTATCTGCCAAGTGGAACTCGTTGCTTGATTTTATATATTTTGTTTGTCTGTGTCAATTTAACCATATTTTCAACTCTTGTGGAAGTCTACTAGCCCTTTGCCTCTGTAACGCAGAAGCTGTGAATGGGCCCTGTAGCGATTTTACCCTTGTCAAGCCAGATAAATATCAACCTCCGTTTCATATTTCATTGCAATTAGCGATACCTAGTAGCAGGAGATTAAAAGATACAGCGACACCTCGGTCTTTTGATTTCTCAAGCGGAGATTACTCGGGTCTTTACACTACCTTAACAATGCGCACTGGTCTTCAGTAGTCTAAGATATGTTAAGGACCAAGTCACGGAATTAGGAAATATTCTTCACGATAGGAAAAAAAAATGATTCCAGTAAAAGGTACGAAGCGCTCTAAATTTCCCCACTGGTTTTCCGTTGACTTGAAAATAGCTTTAAAGCTTAAACACCGTGCTCACAGGATAGCACAGCGGACGAATCCGGAATGCTGGCATATATATCTTAAAAAGCGTCTTTGCGAACGTCATTGCAAAACGTCTTTGTAAGCATGATAATTCCATCTATGTAGCACACGTGGAAGTTAGCACTTCTAAAAATTTACCATCTTTATGGAGACTCGTCCGTGAACAGCCATCGAACAATACGGAACAAGACATATCTCTACTTAGCGGCGACGGCCAACCAGTTTCAGATGTCGCGGGAGCCTTCGCCCTCCGCTTCGGGTCTGTGTATGCTGTAAGGTGGAGTGATGGAGCTAGTGAGCTCTCCAGTCACCCTTCCTTGGGCTCTAGTCCATCAGTCTTAGAGGAACGTGTTCTTAAGAGGATCAAAAGCTTAAGAACCTATTTTTCGTGTGGTCCCGATGACATTACACCTGCTTTGATTAAGACGTACGGCGCCTTGCTTGCTCCTTTACTTATTTGTATATTTAATTCTTTTTTTGAAGACGAACACAAGCACATTCCCAAAGGCTTGGAAAACAGCACGGCTCGTTCTCTTCTTTAAGTCCGCGGTAAAAACTGCTGCGAGTAACTACAGGCCTATTTGTCTCCTATGCGCAGGATCTAAATTATTTCAGTCAACTCTGCACTCAATAATTTCATCTTCTATTCGAGATACTGTCATTTCTGAAGCACATGGTTTCATATCGAAGCACTCTACAACTACTAACCTCGTTAATTTCATGATGCATGCTTCTCAAGCAGTCTATAAGAAAGGACAGCTGGATGACATTTATTTTGACCTCACCAAGGCGTTTGATGTTGTATGCCACAAAATACTCCTTCAAAGGTTCACACAACTTGATTTACACTATTCTGTCACAGCGCTGAAGAAGCTACCTACGGGACCAGCACTGCTACGTTAGCGTAAATGGTCAGTCGTCAGAAGTTCATGCGGCTACAAGTGGAGTTCCTCAGGCGACTGTCCTGGGCCTGCTACTTTTCTCGCTGTTTATTAACGACGTTTCGGCAGTCATTCAAAACTCTTCAGTTTTGTTGTATGCTGATGATGTGAAACTTTTCGAAGTGGTAAAACATATTAACCTTGCGCCGCTCTTCAATAGGGCACCGCAAATTTTGCGTCATGGTGCGCTGGAAACAAGCTGATCATAAATGCATCAGAAACGAAACTCGTAGGCTTCACGCGGAAGACTGACAGGATCGATTTCCTTAAAGCGTTAAACACGTTCTCCTGGCACGAGCTCAGGGAACTAAGAACTCTGGAGTGTACTTCGATAACTCTCCGAGTTTTACCCCCACGCTCAACAGACGAGGCAGCCTGCACTTCGAACACTCAGGACTGTATGTCGTATGATGAGAAACTTCAAACAACTCAGGTCAACTGTAACTTTATACAAGAGCGTATGCCTTCCAGTTCTTGAGTGCGCCTCCGTCGCTTGAGGCGGAATTTGTAGGTAAAATTGTGAACTTCTCGAAAATGTGCAGAGAAAGTTCACATCCACATTTAAACATCGGTTCTGTCATAAGCCTGCCATCTCCATATAGCTAACACAAACACTCATGTTACCTATACCCTCACCTGTAGACTCTACAAATCGGGTGTTCTTTTTCGCCACGAGTTGATACATACAAAAATCTGATACGCGGACCTGCTTTCTAATGCAGAGTGCCTGGATATCTTCAGACGCAATTTTAGTATTTTCCGAAAAGGAAATGCAGAGGCGTTTCAATAATTGAACAAAAGTCTAATCTATTGCGTGTTCCGTAATTCAGTAATCCTCTAAAGCTTCTAAACTTTTGCTTTGTATTCTCTTCGTGGACACATTTTATGCCCTGTTGAACTCAGTAACGCGAAATTATTATTTTTTGTGTGTATGCGTGTATGTATGTGTGTGTGTGCGTGCACTGCTTTTCATGTGCATTGTTTTGCCGAGTGCGCCAACACCAAGACCCTCGACGTTGTTCCTGGGCACTTAGTCAACACCTGTAATTTATTATTATTATTATTATTATAATTATTATTATTATTATTATATTATAACGAAGACTCCGTAGCTGTTCCTGAGCACTATAAGATTGATTGATTGATTGATTGATTATTGTTGTTATACAAAATGTAACTACGTCGCATTCTGACAATTTCCTTCTCTCCCCCCTCCGCTTAAGGTATCCGCGTCCTTGTCGGCCTTATGCCTTAACGGTTCAAAAGAGGTCTGTGAATTTCCCCACTTCGCTTTCAAATCTGTTAACTAAGTTGACCTTTTTAATTTTTGTAAATTTGAACGTTTATTGGTCTCTCCTGACAATATAGTATATGCGAGGTCGACGAACAGGTCTATCTGTTCACCGAGGTTGTTCTGAATGGTATGCATGCATGGCTACATCCCAGTACAAGCCCAAACGATGTAAAATTTCCCATTAGTTCTCTGCAGGACTTGTACAGCTCTAAAAGGTAAAGAGGCGTGCCCACAGAAAAGTCAAAATTCCTGAGCTTACGAAATGAATAGAAGAATGCGGTCCCTGTACAATCGCCAGTGTAGGCGGGATCGCTAGTCTCACATTGCGAAATTAGAGAAGAGCGCCTCTATCCGGCCGGTGGACTTTTGGGAAAGCTTTCATATGCGCTCCAACAAACCTGAAGTTCGTATTCGTCGGCTCGAACCCTGTGGTGGTGAAGTGCAAGCAGTCACTGATTTTTTCGCCACTCCATTTTTCTTCTGTATACAAACCGTCACCTGACAGCACTGCCCACCAGCTGCACCCTTCTAATAGGACTTCCAGCTTGGTACTCTTTGACGAGAATCTCGTCTGCGAAAGCCTGAGGCCATCATTGTGGTGCTGCCCAGATGCCAGCTAATGCCT
This sequence comes from Dermacentor andersoni, assembly GCF_023375885.2. Lineage (NCBI taxonomy): Eukaryota > Metazoa > Arthropoda > Arachnida > Ixodida > Ixodidae > Dermacentor > Dermacentor andersoni. The sequence continues at coordinate 271,860,215 of NC_092814.1, forward strand.
TGATTGGTGCCAATTAAGCGGGCTCAATCTAAATTCATCTAAAACCAGAATTATTTCATATTGGTGTAAAACCCATGATATAGTCTTCCCTTATTCTGCTGATCGTATACTGTTGTCCAGGGTTAACAAAATAAGCGATCTCGGTGTGCTTTTTATTCTACGTTAAGGTCCTCCGCCCACTCTAACCGCGTGGCATCGCGAAGCCGGCGCGCACTCGGTTCTGTCTGCAGACTTACAAGAAACTTGCGCGCCCCACTTCCCTTTCTGATATCGTTAACATCTATCTGCATCCCATCACGGCAATGTGCATCAATGGTGTGGAATGGCACAAGCCATTAAAATGGTATTTTAATCAAGCGTTTGCAGAAAAAGTTCATCAGTACATGTACACATCGTTTTCTGACCTCGCGCGCCAACAACTTTTGAAGTTGGAATAATTATCGTACACTTCCGTCGCTACGAAGAAAGTGTTCTACGTTGTCGTACCGATGTTCTATATTTGTGGAAAAAGAATTCACGGAATTATTACACGCACGGTTCTACAAGCATCTGTTTCACTGTGGATTCCGCCAGAAGACTTACCAGGAAATACTCACCCTTCCACACCTCCTGCCTCTTTCACCAGGCACTCGCCTCTCCAGGGAATGCAAAGTCGAGACATTTATTTACTCCATCTTGATATATTTCAAAACGTGATGTCTTCTTAATGTCCCGAGCTTCGCACTTTCACTTGAGCCTTCTTTCTAGCTGCGATCCTCTCTTGTCTTCTCATGGTTTCTGTCTGCTTCCGTATATGTTTGTAATGAATAATGTGTTTAATTTTGTGTTACTTGTTTATTTCTTTATGAACCTGTTTATCCTGATCTTCTTTACTATTCGATTTTTGATTTCGTAACTTGGTCGTAGTTGTTTTATCTTTTTATCTTTCTTTATATTGTTTCTGTGTGCGTCAGTATTCAGGGCACAGCTAATAAAAATGGACTGATTCTTCTTCTTCTTCTTCTTCTTCTTATTATTATTATTATTATTATTATTACTCATACTCTGTCACAGTATCCTCTCCAGTCCTGAACTCCTCGGTTGTATCATGTTTCATATTCCGCGCATGATCACCAGTAAACATAGAACTTTCCATATTACTGCCTGTCCTCACCAACACTCTATACCGTCCACAGCATAGTGGCGCATGCTATTTGCGAATATAGTATGCGCAAATATATTCCCCAGTGCAGACATAAACGCTCTCAATATCTCCACTGGTTCTCATCCGAACTTTTAACTGCCATAAAGTATAAAGATAGCGCACACCAAAAATACAGAAGTCTTGTGCTTAATGAGTGGAAAGAAGAATTCCGCTTTTCCATAACTCTCTGCAAACCCCTTTATAAGCGGGATCAGAACTCACATATCATATTCTTGAAAAATGGCGCCTCCAACAGGCCTGCAGAATTTTGCAAGTATATCGCAAGTGCTCTAATAAACGTAGAGAGGGTTCTCGCCAGCTCAACTCCAGCGGAGAAGTCCAAGCAGTCGCGGAATGTCTTGCTTCCAATTTCTCATGCTTAATAAAGCTTAAGGTTTCAACGCTTTTGTCAGTCAGCAGCACATGACGGTTCCTCCGTCGACTTATTTGATGAAAAACTCATCAGTGAATGCCTTAAGCGCTTGAAGTCTTCCCTATCCTGCGGCCCTGTTGGCATCCCTCCACAATTATAAACGCTTACAGCAGTATATTTGTCCCATTATTGACATCTATATTTAATAATTTTTTGAATGCTTCCACCTTCCTTCACATGTGAAAACCTGCGCGTGTTTTCCCTGTATTTATGTCTGGCTGTAAAACCGATGTCTCGATTTATCGCCGGATTTCTCTTCTCTGTGCCACCTCTAATGGTTTTTTACCTTGCTCTTCACAACATATTGTCTTTTACTGTGATGAACTCATTGATTCCAAATGAGAATAAATTTCTCCCGAGCCGCTCCACTATCACAAATCTCGCAAGTTTCACGGCACAGTTCTCCGTGCCGGTACTTCAAAGGGGGCAAGTTGACGTCATTTACTGTGACCTCAGCAAAGGTTTTGGTGTAGTAAGCCACTCACTGCTTCTGATCAAGCTTACACACTTTGAAGTTAACTGTGAATATCTTGCGCAGTTGTTTTCTTGATAGATGATGTTATGATAACGTCAATGGCCAAACGTCTCCATTCTACGTGGCAACTAGCGGCGTCCCTCAATGATCAGTTTCAAGGATCAGTTGTTACAGTGCAGCTCTTTGTGGCTAGGGTTCCGTGCATTTTTGGTGTCCGTCAACAAATCTGTGTGAGCAAGAGCTATCATCATCAGCAATGACTCGTGCCACTGCTCGCGCGTTACGTCGTGGTCTTCTACCACAGCTGGCTCGTCGGCGCCTCTCGGCGTAACCGCGTGAACGTGCTAGTGCCACTGTTCGCGCGTTCGTCCTCATCGTCTTCTTCCCCAGCTGGCCAGCTGAACGCTGGCCATCATGCCAGTGTTCAAATACTTCCCCTCCCTCTGCGAAGGCGCTGACGGCACTGGCCCACTGCCAGTCGGTATATGTTCCCCAAGGCGCGGTACATTGGCCAGCCAGAGAGATGCATGTATGTACGCCTTAAGGAACATATGACTTCCTTAAGGGGTCAGTCGTCTTCGAATCTTGCTTTGAACTGCAAGAAATGCGGGAGCGGCTGCGCTCCAGTGCCTTCAAAAACGTAAGTGCTATTGAGCTACGGGGATAAATCAGTCCGAGAGACAATGGAAGCTGACTTCAGTGACAAGGCAGGAGGGAGACACGTGTGTTACGCGTCTGTCTCTTTCGCTCCATGAGTCAGAGATAAATTACCTCGACAGGTCGGTTTCTTTAGGGATTTGCTGATATTGACATTTCATGCCGAGTGCGCCTTTACTTGCGTATGTTTCGGTTGTTGTTACGTGCATCATGGCTTATTTATATACGTGCTTTCAATCAAGTTTGTTGACAGTCAGAGCTTGTCCGCGTATCGTTCTTCTGTAGTTAGTGTAGCCTTGAAGAAGACAAGTCCACTTGTCGAAGTGCTGGCTACTGCTTTCACCTTGCTCTCGTTTTGCTCATTGTCTTGAATTTCCATCTCCCGCCTTCACCGTGTTTCCCTTGTGTAGTTAGTGCCGTTTCGCGCTGTCAATAGGTTCAGTATTATTTCTGCATACCGCCTGATTAGATAATTAGTCTTAGTTAATTCTACTTCTCAATTATAAATAAATGAAATGTCAATGAGAAAAAAATATTTTTCATCAAGCAATCATCATTTAATCAAATGATCAAGCCAGCTCCGCATAATATGATGGAAGTATCTTCCAAGTAAACAAAACGTAAATCTGGGCATTGCAATCAATTTATTGTACATCTGTACGCAAACAGTCACAAATATCACACAGAAACGCAATGATATGTCGAAATGTAGTGGGATTTGGCATGAACATATTACAGCGTCTATTAAAGAAACGACGGATGATAAAACGCACATCACCCATGTAGGCTTTTAGTTTTGTATAGAAAAAATTGCGCGTGCTTGCCTAGCGCTAATGCAGTCTCTTTACCATTTGTAGTACGACTTTCCGTAGCCACCTGATCCTCCATAGCCCCCACCGTAACTCCCGCTGTATCCGCCGCCGTAGCCTCCGCGTCCGTACGACCTCGCTGCTTTGTAAGAACCTTTGCCGTAGCCGCTTCCTCCGTATCCACCGCCGCTATAGCCGCCGCTGCCATAGCCGCCACCGCCGTATCCGCTGCCGCCGTAGCCACCGCTACCATATCCACTACTGCCATATCTTCCGCCTCCATAGCTAACGCTGCTTGTGTAGGACTTGCCACCGCCGTATCCACCACCGCCGTACCCACCACCACCGTAACCTCTGGATCCGCCACCATATCCTCCTCCGTACGACCTGTAGCCGCTTCCGGACCCGTATTCGCCACCACCGTAGCCACCTCCTCCGCTTCGGTAGCTGGTAGTGGCCCCGTAACCACCCTGTCTGCCGTAGTCACCTCCACCGCCACCGTAGCCACCACCGCCAGAGTGGTACCTCGTGGTGGCATATCCACTGCCACCGGATCCTCCGCCGCCGTATCCACCACCGCCGTATCCACCACCGCCGTATCCACCACCGCCGTATCCACCACCGCCGTAGACACGACGGCGGACCACGTACCCGGAGAGGGCTGGCCCGACGCAGGCAGCAACCACGAGCCAGGCGAGCGCCTGTAGTCAATGAGATCGAAATTACGTCTCAGCTTTTAGCCGATAAGACACTCCACACATTTTTTCTTTCGTTTGCCGTAACCGACAGAATATATAAGATGACTTTGTCCCTGCACTTTTCGAGGGAAAAGTTAGCCTCCCCTCGTCAGTAGCAAGGCTCGTGAACGCATTTTCCAGCCGCTTTTCGCATCATTCAAAGGGAGCCCTATCACACAGGGAATATCCCTCGTCACTGCAGAGCAATTTTAGACGACGTGATCTCTTGGTGCTTGGTTTTTGTACGTTCACCTGTTCAAGAAAAAAAAAGAAAAAAAAAACCCAGAATAACAAAAAAAAAAAAGCTCCCTGGTTATGTGTAGCCCCTGAGCGCAATGAAGGAACTCTGTCTCCTGAATTATTCGGGCTTGGAGTAACGGAACCTTTACAGGGTCTCGAGTACGTCGTTCGACAACCGGTCCCACTCACGTGCGCAGTAGCCTTGAAATTTTTATGCGGACTGAGCGTCCAATGAGGGGCGAAGCTATTTAGAGGGATATGGATGAAGCAGTTACCAGAAAATGAATCATTTTTACTTATGGTAAATGGTAGAAGCTTAATACGCCATTTCGACATAGGCTTATCTTCTATCCGACCCTAGCTCCTGTTTTATCAAGGAACATGAAACGTTTGAGCGAAATCGAGAGAATTCTGTGACAAATAGCCACGGGGACTTTGCCCCTTGTCTCTTTCACCTGCCATCTACCGCTCAAAGATAAGTGATAATATTCCTTCCCCTAACATGAACGCGTTTGACGAAGAGATGAGGCAGCGACATTTCACGTTCATAAATTAATGCACTGCTTCAACCGAACAAGAGAAATGAATGCCCATGAAAGCTACCAGTTCGGTTTCTTCTTTGCTCAAGTGCAGAAATTTTGACGATTCATGAAACATACTTGTCGATCAAGCTTCGGGCTGCAGTGACGTGTACTATCCACAAAATTGACCATGCGAGTTCTTTTGAACACTCTTATATGTATACCTGTCAGTTGAATATAATGCTTCTATGGGATAGTGCAAACTGAACAGGAAATTGACAATATCACTCATGGCTTCTTCTGTCGCAGTAAAAAATATTCACACATGCAAGAGTACTATAATGTTTAAGTAATTCGCATTCTTACACATCTTCAAAGGAATGTTTGCATAGAAGAAGCAATTTTAACCTTTATTAAGAATGCAATTCGCGATATTACACCCTAGGAAACACCAAATATTTATGGACTTTATTAGTCTGCAACACCCTTTCGCCATGAAGCCCTCAGTAAAACAGTTCATCGCACTTTCAAAACTCCGCTTTGTAGCTCTCTGGTATAGTAATCACTAAGAAAGCAAAAATATTGGCAAAAATATTTTAAGACGCGCCCGTCTACGCCACAATATGCTAACGTGACGTAACCACGATTTCAAACGGCGCCAACCACAACACGACAAAGGTGGCAACGCTAGTCTAGTACAATGCAATGTAGCTAATTATACAGCAGGAAACGGACAAATGGAACATTCATTGTTGAGTAGTCCACGTGCTTCACGGGGCACCAGAAGAGTGAACATGCCGATATTAGCCGGATGTTGCAGAGCACCGATTGGAACCGTGAGCGCCTGTGTGGTATGCATAAAGCTGATGTCGCCTTCGCACATTTTACAAATGTTGTTGTGCATACTTGCGTGGAGGGGGGGGGGGGGGGGGTTGACTCAGTCAGGAACATACACTGTTTAGCTCAGCATCATGAAAAGACAGAAAGTTGTAGAAACATTGAAGTAGCACTGCAATCAGTGACAATGAATAACCTAGAAAAATAAAACGTCCTTAGTCCCTATCGGATGCTTACAAGGCATAACCTGTGAAAATTTTCACTTCATGCTTTCTCAAATAGCACGTGTTTTAGTCGTGTTTTCGGCGTGTGACAAGAAAGCCTTCTAATAAAGGAACGAGCTTTGTTTGCCACCAACGAGCCAAGCTAATGTGTGCTAGCAGGAAAAAGTCCAATATTAATGGCGTGTCAAGGGCGTTCGGTATTATCCGTCTGCCCTTACATGTTTTAGATTACATCGTATGCAAAGTCCTGAATGTAAAGCTCCGGAGGGCTGGTTGGCATAAATTTATAAAGTGAAGGTCCCCATGCGTATATGCTTTGGGCTAATGATCATCAAGGTCTTTCAGTGTCAGTAGCCGAATATATATAAACGTTGCTTCGTTTAGGGAGATGCTTTTACAGTTCATAACACTGATAACGCAACTACCAAAATGCACAGCAGCATGCTTTAAGTCCACCGTGCCTTCGGTCGTTGTCTGTTATTTCCACAAAAGTTTAATAACATTACTCGTCGCAGCAATGACTGAAGAGAGAGAAGGAAAGAAAAACCCCCTTAACTGCAAGTGTTAGTCGGCATACGGCCATGCAGTTGGATATTCTACTATGTAGTGGAACACAGCCGTTAGAGCAGCGCAACTGTGTACGTTATGCATTCCCACGGCACCCCATACAGTACGCGGTGGAAAAGCAGTGCATTCGTATATACGTGCTCTCAACAAAGAATGCACAGTTCCCGTGATGTCTTTAAGGGACAACAATATGAAATAATTATTTAAGATTTTATGGTCTGTTACATATCTGGCATATCAAAAAGTTCATAGTAATTACTTCCACGCTCGGCTCGCTTCTGTGTATACGTCTAGCATGTCTCAAGGTGAACATATGTGCAGCTGGGTTACGTAATTCTTGCTATTGTGGCTTCTTAGTTAACATAGAAGACACGACGTCGTCAAATACAATACAATCGGCATCTGCGTAAGCTGCTTCTCATGGGCAAAAGTTATTCGAAGCACACTATTGGTAGGTTGTGCAAATGTTTTCGTTAAAAACGTTCTAAAGAAAAATGTGTTTTTCTCGCTTTTCTCAATCACCTCTTGATTGACCTGCGTAACACGCAGCTGAGAAAGCTTAAATCATCACGAATTATGGTGCGTGAGCATTCGGCAATAGCACGGCAGCGCTGAAAATTAACGATATGGCGGGCACTCACATCTGGGGCCATAAATATACATCCCAGCGTCAGACTGTACACGTTGCGGATGAATGACACACATGTTTTAAGGAAGCAAACTTCAGGCGTTCGTGTATGTTTCAGAGCCTCTTGGACACGCATCAACCCCCAAATGTGTCTCCAAAGGCAGAGCAGTCATACATAGCGCTGAAAGAAGTCTTACCTGGCCACCCATCCTGATCGTTTGTGTCGTCGCGTGAACGGAATTTGCACAAGTGCACAAGAGCGCGTCCGAAGTGACAACAGCCCCGTTCAACGTTTGGCTCGAGCTTTTTATGCGTCTTCCGCGTCCTTCGAGGCACTCGCTTGCCTCACTGCCAGGTGCATTCGTTACTATGCAGAGATATCGACTTGCGCCGATTGCCCGCCTGTCCCCAGCCCTGGGGGATAACCTTCCTGCCAACGCACCTAACGTCCTCGGTTCTCGGTATAGTTACGTGCACCGCTTGTGAGCGGCCGCTCTGTAAGGAAGTGCGCGCATAGCTTCTGCAAGGCGGGATGCGGCTCGACGACCGAGCCGCTGCACTACATGTGCACGCCACGCCCATAGCCAGTCTCAGAGACACGTCTATCTAACGGTTCGCGAATGTCCAACATTGTGAGTGGGTGGCGACGATACTAAAGCAACTGGTTTTGCTCTCTGAACGAGGACGCCCTAGGTTTCAACCGGACCGTTTTAATCATTCCTCTCTACTCGACGTCTCTAACTGAAGGAACACGCTGAACGGCGCGCCAAACGTACAGGCATATACGCGGAACACAAGTGCATGAGGGTGCCATAAACACGCAGACACAGACATTCGCACGCGCATAGGTTAGGAATTTGATTTGCTGTAAACTCAATTCCTAGACCTATGCACTCCGCAGTGGTTTAAGACCCCCCGGCTGAAGGCGAGAGAAGCTTCCTTCGCAGGGCATCCTCTTCTGTTATTTCGCGTGCCAAGTTGATGTTTACTTCTTTCGTTCGAGATCAATTGATTGAGACCATTTCGGAACATAAAAGCTGTGAAAGCTTGCTCGAGCATGGAGTGCTGACGAACACCGCGCTGTTGCGCACGCCGTCCGGGTTGGCTCGTAGGTGCATCGTGTTCCCGTGGCCTTCCTTCACTGCACGCTTCTTCTGGTCGCGGCGCGAACCTTACGGCCACTTGTCTCTCCTCCAAAAGCGCGAGCGCTCGAAGGGGGCCACCGCCGCGGCTAATTAGCGTAGGTACGGTAACGAACAATGACGCAGCGATTCACGTACGCTAGCGACAATGATTCTGCGCGCAGGCAGCGTTGTCGCAAATTGCCGCTTCCCTTTCGAAAGCGGGTCGTGACTGCGCTCGAGTTCGCATGCGTCGCGCGTCCTGTGTTTGTTTTTGTCGCCGCTGTTGTCACTGCGGCGGCAGTTGTTTATTCCAGACACTGCGCCGTCTGTGGGAAGAACGCCGTCCGCGACCGCGTCGAGACTGGTAGGTAGTACAGACGCCGTGCGCTAAGCGAGGCCGTGAGCGTGGTGCTGTCGGTGTCCTTGAAGTTTAAGCATTGGATCGCCGCGAAGAATTGCTGGGGCGTTTAACGTAGTGTCCGACGCCTGGTCCTATGTGCATACCTGTTTCCTCAAGTCGTTGCCAGAGCCAGTTTCTCGCTGGGACGCCCACGATAAGTACGAGCGGCGGCGGTGTTCGATGCGGTGTCGTGGTTATGCATCGATAAAGATCGGCGTCCAGCTGCAAGCAAGCGCGCTCTTAGAATGTAACAGAAACAGGCGTTCCAAGATAACAGGCGGAGAAATGAGCTCCTTTCTGTGAACAAGGAGGAGTATGGTTACTGAGGGATAAGGCTGGCGAAATCTAAAATGTTATGCTGGGCTGTGTCGAACATCCTTAAAATTCTGACTCGGCGCGACGCCAGAGTTTTCTTTGCTCCTGAGCCACAGGGCTACTGCGTTCTGCGCTGCCTGCCATGTTTTAAAGCGAAAGCTTTACTGGCCGTGAACTTGTGATTTTTTACATGTTTCGCACCGTCTTACTTACTCGCATGCCAAACCCTAGCTGATTTTCTTTTATAAGCCGTGTTGGTAATTTGGTCGCGGCCTTGAGTGAACTTATATCGCTTCGCTCCCTCGTTTGTACGGTATACTTGCGCAGCATCATTTTAGGCCCCCATGGCTTCCTCGTGACGCCAAAATTAATCGTCGTTGCCTTCTTGTTGACGTAGGGGTCGCCTCTCTTCGTGACATAGTCAATCGGTCAAACCGCCTCGATTGTTTTCTGTAGCTCTACACTCTTCCTTGTGATGCCAGGGGCCTTGCTTCTTCCTCACACCTGGTCGTTCTGCACTCCAAGTTTCATTGTAGCCTCACTAGTGTATCTAAGCGTTTTCATTTCATCCAACTGAATAACCTTAAATGCTTGAATTCTTCGTTCGAATCATTTTGGTTCCGCGCCGGTAATGTCACGCGCACAACCCTATTGCACGTACATGCACCTGGCCGTTTACGTTAGCTGTCTTGATCCCGCATCACAGAACACGCTGACGCAACACTCCTTCTAGCGTAAATTTTCTTTTGATAGGCATAAGCATTGCTACGGTAGACAGGTGTACAAGCAAGGAGAATTTATGGTGGAATTAATTGCGAGATTGACAGCTTTCAGAGTGCGCGGTTGTTTTATGTGTGACACCTGTGTCAGTGGTGCCAAACTCCACCGAAGTGTCAGCGCAATGTTCTTCGTGTTTCTTATGCTTTCTTTTTTTTTTTAATCTGAAAATTTCTTTCATGCATTCCAGACACACAAAAGCTGTTCTTAATTCATTAATATTATATTTGCAATGCTGGCAACAAACTGTTGGTTGATATCATCTAGAAGTACGAGGGAAAAATGTAAATAACACTAACGAACGCGACATTGTCGAAATAATAGTTATGACGGTCGTGTTCGCACTGAAACACCGTAGGGTAGTAATGTGTATAATTGACGAGCGTGTACGTGAGCTCGAGTTAACTAGGACTCGTTTTTTTTTTTAAGAAGTGAAGTGCTGATGAAACAAAAAGGCGAAACGCACGCAGAAAGCCCATCCATCAATACAGGTCTTGTGTTTAAAGATGTTTGATCTCTTTTCTCTCTTCTTATCGAAGAAAAGCCGCTACTCCGGATGACGAGCGTAATTGTTGAGCGCTTATGGCGGTGTCCTCTCAGCTAGCACGTGACATGCAGGCGGCATGATGTCAGGCTACCATCGTTACACACGAAACTCCCATATTTTACGACTATAAACCACTTCCTTAACGTCCCCACCCTATATAAAGTTGTGGATTTGCACTTGGCTCACAGCCCTGCTTGCGACATCTGCGCTAATCTCCTCCGTGACTGCCTACTTTGCAGTGCGGCTATAAAAAAGCACTCTCGACTGCGCTTGACAAACTGCACGATTGCCCCTTGACGGAGGAGAGAATCCTTGGAGACCGTGTTCAACACAGAAGGCTCTAAACGCGTTGCTCGGCTATTTAAGGGCATGCACACTGCTTGACCTGCGGAGTGCCTGACATACGGACTGCGTCTTTAATTTTCTTTACCGCTTTTCCACATCATAGAGTAGTCAGCTAGTATAGTAGCCGAGATAGAAGCAAATGAATAAGTGGATTACGAGGAAAGGGGGAAGGAAAGGAGGAGTACAGAAAGGAAAGGCATGGAGGTCAACCAGATACGCTCGTCTGGTTTCCTTTCCAGGACGGAAAACAGCACAACACCAAGGACAAGAGAAGAGAAACAGCCACACTTACCGCGCTTTATTTTCACCCCCTTGTGTGCATGTCAACTCGTTTTTTTTATTCATACATATCTAACAGCGTCTCAACAGCTCAGTTAATTTTGTATATAGTGTGGGCGCGAAAGACAAGTTATTATGATGTGTGATGCCGACAACCTTTATCGCTTAGGAGTACAGAATGTAGCTGTTGGGATCATCGTCATCGTTGTTATTCTAATGAGAGATTTGCAGTGAAAAAAATCCGCCTCCATTCCACCCTGTGAAAGTGGCTGTACAGCGAAGCTGTTACCGAGGTTAAAGTACCCCCACCTCAACTGACGTTAGACAACTTTAAACCAGCACCACACCACGTCACGCCCATGGAAGTGCAGCATACATCTTCATTCTTCTAGGCGCTCCGTCAAGCGCAAGTGCCTTGTGGAACGAATTGAAATTTTCAAAGCAAATTGCGTCAGAAAATTCGTAAAGTATGACTTACACACAAGCTGCAGACATGATTACGTCGGATTGTAATTCGAGTATACGAGAAATCATACTTCTGTTACGTGGAAACTCTAAGATAAAGCCCTTTTCCAGCTGCCGTTTGAGGTCTGTGTGAGTGACCGCGGGCTCTAGGTAGCGGTACTGTTCTTGGATGAGCACGAGCCCACGAAGAATTCAGACCAACTGGAGGCTAACAGCTTCGCTGTAAAAGCGGCTAAGGATATAATGTATCAAATAGAAACTATATGCATACCAAAAAAGTACAGAAATAATAAATAATAAAAACAAGAAGCATATACCTCAAAACGCGTAGAATGTACTGCGAAAGGCTTGTGAACAAGGAACAAGGAACTCGTACGCGGTTCTGACACGTTGGATTATTCATCGGACTTGGTCAGTGACCGTGATCCACTTCATTTCCACGCCTGACCAGACGAACTTTCGTCGAACCCTTGATTATGCGAAAGGCTAACTCGTGAAATGTGGTGTAAACGCTTCTCAAATTAATAAATGTTTAACGATGATACTATTTTTTTTTATTTACAGGGTACTGCAGGCCAATATGTGGCCCTGGCAGGAGTGGATTTGCTTATACAGTATTGATAGGGCAACTCGGGGAGGTGAGCGGCACTCTAAAACTGGAACAGGCAAGTAGGTGCACGTCTCGTTTATACATTGTATTTATGTTTAATTCGAATAATCCCTTTTCGAAAAAAATAACTACGAAATTTACTCGAAGTGTATCATTCCATATGAATTACCTGCCCAAGCAGACATCCTTTGCAAGAAAAAACCAAGGGTTCTTCAAGGAATACCAAGGAATAATTCATTAACTAAGTGATAAGTTGTAAATGCGTAAACAGGGCAATAAAGATATCAATCCTACAGATTATGAATAGTGTCCACAAAACTTTTATCTCCTTTCAACAAGTCCCTCGATAGGTTAGCAGCACCATAGGAAACAAAAAAACTAAAACGTTAAATTTGCCCAACATGCCCAACAATTCTAACAAAATTGGCCGCAGCTTATTAGCGATTAAGAGTGAAAGTTACGTAGAATGCTTCAGTTTTTTGCTGACCCTATAGCGGAAATTTTTCTGTACACAGGTCTTCCTTTTCTTGGTCCGATTTTACAATAAGAACAATTTTCACGATTGATGCGTGCCAGTACTCTCCTGTCAAAACTGCTTTATGGAATTTCATAGGTCAGTATTAGAAGGGAGCTTGATCTACATAACAGTTTTTAATTTTTTTCAGGTCAGTTACATATTGAAAATTGATGTGTAACAGGTGGCGTTCTGCTCTTTAAGGTGCACTTATGGGAGATGCGGAAATTACGGCTTAAAGATCAGGATGTCCAAGTAGCAAATAAAAATATTCATAATCATAATTTAATTATTCAAATTTAGGGCCGAAGTTGCAATTGAGAAAGTCAAGAAGAATGGTACTGAAGTCCGGTTTGCTTAGCAGAAATCGTAAGACTAGCCCTATTTTCGAGATATCCAGCCTTAAAGTGCGCAACAAAAGACATTAGCGTTCCATCTAACGGCTTCCCGAAAGCGTGCGATCAAGCGATTCTTAAAGTCCTTAATTGTAACCCAAATGCATTATTGATTAAAATTTGGGGAATAATATTCTGCTAAGCAGGCATCGCTTTACTACTGCCGATATAAGTTTTTTTTTTAATTCAAATTTGAGCCGTAAAGCGCATAATTGAAGAGATAGTTGGTGAATATTTTAATTTCAGACTATACACAGCGATGTGTCGCGCAAGTAACCCCCGCCTGTTCGGGTAATTCTACCCGAACGCACAGAATGGCGCTATATACTCCACGTGACTAAAAAGAATTGTTCCGAGCTGAAAAAAAATACACGGTGCATGTTCCTGAAAAATATCTGGTCATACGAGTTACACACACACACACACACACACACACACACACACACACACACACACACACACACACACACACACACACACACACACACACACACACACACACACACACACACACACACACACACACACACACACACACACACACACACACACACACACACACACACACACACACACACACACACACACACACACACACACACACACACACACACACACACACACACACACACACACACACACACACACACACACACACACACACACACACACACACACACACACACACACACACACACACACACACACACACACACACACACACACACACACACACACACACACACACACACACACACACACACACACACACACACACACACACACACACACACACACACACACACACACACACACACACACACACACACACACACACACACACACACACACACACACACACACACACACACACACACACACACACACACACACACACACACACACACACACACACACACACACACACACACACACACACACACACACACACACACACACACACACACACACACACACACACACACACACACACACACACACACACACACACACACACACACACACACACACACACACACACACACACACACACACACACACACACACACACACACACACACACACACACACACACACACACACACACACACACACACACACACACACACACACACACACACACACACACACACACACACACACACACACACACACACACACACACACACACACACACACACACACACACACACACACACACACACACACACACACACGTATATATATATATATATATATATATATATATATATATATATACGTGTGTGTGTGTATCGCTGTGGACGCTGCTGCGTTGAACCAAGTAATAGCGGTAATAGCGGTACAGAGTGCCGTTACATCATCCTTAGTGAAGAGTGGGTGATGCACCCCATGACGCCTCCTTATTGTTGTGATCCTCGTAATAACCAAGGACACACCGCCACTGGCACGGTCCACGATGGAAGGAATGCGTGTTTTGAGAAATCATCTTGGGAGAATAATTTATTCTGTAGCGGTCACTGCAATAATGATGAAGAAAAAGGTGTAGCCGTTTTTTTTTATTGAATCGACTATTGTGCCAATAGCACTGAAAGCAAATGGTTCCTGGCACATTCGCGCTGTCTTCTTCCCACTCCTTGGATGCAAGTAGGACTGCGTAGGAGGGCGAGCGCAATTCGGTATACATGGGCAAAGACCGGCGGGGAACCGTATTCCACAGATTGTTTGTGTACACTTGTTAATCATGTTTCTTCGTATTGCCGTATCTCATGCTGAACGGTGGGACTCGTTATCTCATAGAAGCAAAAAGGAAGACTGATGCGAAAATTTTGTCTTTGTTCCGCTTCTTTAATGTAGGTATGTCGACCTGGAAATTGCTGTATGAAGCCTCAAGCCTCGAAAATGAACAGGTAGTACCTGCGGGGTCCTAAGGGTATGCTGTAAAGTGACCGATTTTTTGTATACTGTTTGCTACCTTTGCGGGGTCTGTGTGTGGGAAAAGGAGAGGAGTTCTGATGAATCCTGGAGATGTGTGCCGTGCTAATTCAGATGGTAATAATCACAAATGAAATTATACGTGCAACGCCCATCACAGACACATGACACACCACAGTGCGCAACATAAAACTGCCTATTTCTGTGAACAAGGCTTCCCTACGGAGACCGAAACATTTTAAAAGTTTTTTAAACCTATCCTCTTTGGTCGGCGTTCTCAACATTTAATTCGTTCAACATGCACTCTTACACAAATGTACACCTTCTGGGGTGTATATTTGCCCCACAACAATAATCATTATCTGTCTTGCTTGAGTTTCCTTTCTTGAAAACGATGCGCTCGCTACTTTCCTGTCGAGAATGCTCTGTCATGCTGATAACGCGCATTCCGTTCGTGACTTGAAAGTACCAGGCTCGCAGCGTTAAAGGAAGGAAGTGCGGACAAGACAGATGATGATTATTGTTGTAGGGCAAGATACGACCAAAAGGGGTGTAATCCTCCCGACCAGACAAGATGTCGTCGAACCATTGATTTCATTTCAACATAAAACTAATTAAAGTATCTCAATGAGACGAGTATGTGTCTCCCAGGAAGCTTAAAAGTGTCTTCGTTGTGCGGGACGCATATGTTGCGCTAGTCCATTGTTTGTTGTTCATTTGATAATTGCACACCGATGTGAAGGTGCTACATAAAAACCGGCTATGCCAATACACGGTTGAGTAATGCGCCACATATTTTTCACGCGCTAACCATCGGCTCCAAGGGCTCAGTGTCATCTGCCGCTAAACGTAGGGCCCTATTTGATGTATATCCTGTGCGGACATTAAGGCCGTGCCTTCTCATGTGACATGACCATAAGAGCAGATTATGCTGGCAAGGCATTCCCACACATTGCGTCCACACATTAGCGATCATATCTCATTTTAAATATAAAGCTTTTTGTATTAGTGACATTTAGCCGAATTTAGCATGTTTATTATCTAGATTGACTAATTTGTTATTGAAATACTGTCGCCATCTTAATACATTCCAAAATTTACCGGCGCACTGCCTACTAAGCCACGCAGGCCATTCTTTCAAATAATGTCCCTCTGGTTGCTCCCGCGTTGACCGGCTGACTGGACCATCGGTCAAGAAACCAGAAACACTCGCCGCCTACGACACCTACGGTTCCTGTACAGTTCTCTGAAAACTTCCCTTCCTCTCCCTTAAGGGACTTCTTAAGGGTTACATAGTAACACCTACGATTGTTTTGAAAAAGCGAAGTCCCCGTAATTTAACCAATCGGCATAGCTCAATGTGTCTCTTCGCATGTTTAAGAAAATATTTCTTGGTGTGGCGTACTCCATGGGCTCATAACTGCGGGGCCTTCTCTCGAGTTGGACTATAGGATTGTCCCGCCTTACGTCCTGACATTTTATGATCTTCCTCTGTGAACACAATGATCTGCGTGACCGTTTGCCCTAAAGGCAAGCAGCCATACGCATAATTTCGTCAAACCCACCAAAAGAAATTAGTGCAGTGAATTAGATTCCACCAATTTCACCACCATCTGTGAAATGCAGTCACGTATCTGCCGCGTTTCCCTATGTCTTGCAAGGCGCTTGTAGCTTCATCGCCAGTTTTAGGAGTAACCTCTGTATCTCGTTCATCACTAAATCAAGTGAAGGCTGCGTGGCTGCTTAGGTATACTGTTCAGGTTAGTATAGAATCCTTCTGATGCTTTTACTGTACCATCTAAGTAGGCTGATGGCATTACCCTATTTATCTTTCACTGCATACATTTCTCCCTGTCCTATGCGAAATTTTCTTCTCACTGATTTTATGCTGCGACCATTTCTTACTGTTTCCTCAATCTTTCGGACGTTATCATTTCGAATATCGCTTGCTTTCTTCTTATTTATCAGCATTGACAATTCCCTGAATTCTACCTGATCTCTTTGAAAATATCTATAAAGATTCCAGAGCTACCTTGTTTTACCACAAGAAAGTTAATAAATTACTTATCATGAAAGGTACCAGGAAAAGAGACACAATCTCTCCAATGCTATTCACTGCAGAAGTATTCAAGCTGTTAGACTGGGAATGGTTAGGAGTGAGGTTCAACGACCAGTATCTTAACAACCTACGATTTGCAGGTGACATTGTCCTGTTCAGCAACACTTTGGATGAATTGCAACCAATGATTGAGGACCTTAATCGAGAAAATGTAAGAGTAGGGCTGAAGATTAATATGCAGAAAACAGATGTAATGTTCAACAGCCTGGCTAGGGTACAAGAATTCATAATTGCCAGATAGCCCCTTGAGTCTGTGCAGTAGTACGTTTGTCTAGGTCAATTACTCACAGGAGTTACCGATCAAGAGGAGTAAATTTGCAGAATAATAATAATTAGCTGGCAAGCATTACCAAATCCTGACTGGGAGCTTACTGCTGTCATTGAAAAGTGTACAATCATTGCATTCTACCGATGCTAACATATGGGGCAGAAACTTCGAGGTTAACAAAAAAGCTCGAGAACAAGTTGAGGACTGCGCAAAGAGCGATGGAACGAGATATGTTAGACGCAACGTTTAGAGACAGGAAGGCAACGGTGTGGATAAGAGAGTAAACGAGGAGATTTGATATTTTAGTTGACATGATGAGAAAGAAATGGAGCAGGGCAAGCCATGTAATGCGTAGGGCAGATAACTGGTGCACCATTAGAATTACAGAATGGGTACCAAGGTCAATGCCAATGGGTGCCAATGGGTGCCAAGGTTGAGAACGGCAGAAATCTAGGTGGGGTGATGAAATGAGGAAATTTGCAGGCGCAAGTTGAAATCAGTTAGCGCAAGACAGGTGCAACTGGACATCGGTGCATGGGAGAGGCTTTCGTCCAGCACTAGACATAAAATTATTATTCTGCTGCTGCTGATGATGACAATGTCTAGCGGTGCCGTGCACTTCTCTTTTTGATGTCATGGTCACCGCTCCCCTTTCGCTTCTTTTTTATCATTCATACTGAGCTTCGCGTTCTCCTTTGTCCGACAGAGCAACAAGCTTTTACCAGCGGAAGCGATGAATGTGAACGTATGTTGAGACTTATACACTGATAAGCTAGGAGTCCGTGCTAGGGAACGAGATGAGGACATGGGTACATTGGAATCCCAAATGGACCCACGTGGTAATGTTTCGTTCGCTTTCTTTGTTTCTCCCTCCCATTTGGTGAGCGGTGACTGGGAGCTCTGTATTAGTCTCGCCGCAACCGGCGAGCTTCAGTGAGAGCTTAAAACCGTACTATAGCGGCCTGGCGACACTCTTCGACACACTACTGGACCAGCAAAGCCTTTTTTTGTTTATAAATGATATTTAAGAGATAGTGGCGTTCTTAAGTGATGTGGGCTTCTCGTTTTCGCATGGAACCGATTCATGCTAAAGACCACATAACAAATCTGCCACATAACGAAAGAAAGCTAGGACAAGAAAGAATGTCAAAGTTCAAGTCAGTTCTTAAACTGCACTTCAGACACTTCACAACAGAGATGTTAAAAACTACGTAACAAAGCCGCCACATAACGAGAGAAAGCTAGAACAAGAAAGAAAATCAAAGTTAACGTCAATTACTTAAATTTCACTTCAGAGACTTTACAACAGAGCATAAAGGACACTTCAAATGTAAGGGGTCAGCTTATATAAATTCTTATATACATACATATATATATATATATATATATATATATATATATATATATATATATATATATATATATATATATATATATATATATATATATATATATAGAATGTGAAGTGAACTCATACACGATACACTAAATACAGAAAAGACAAAGACAAGTCCGAGTAAAGCACTAGGATGTCACTAGAATTTCATTAGGATGCCCGCTACATGATACTGAAAGAGGCTGTTAAGAGGCCATTAAGCCTCGAAATGTGCTACTCACTATAAAAAATTGCACCCTTAAAGGTGTTTTCTTGTGTCAATGACTCTCTACCTTAAACTTATAGACATGGGTGCTTGAATGAACTAATACACCTATAAGAATCGGGGAGTTTTTTGGAATTGCAGCTTTTTCCTCAGTGGGGGCTACACACGACGTTTTCTTTTTACAGTGATATCTTTTATTCTATCACCACACTAGCTTTTCGGATGTCCGCCGAAGTAACTCAAAAGTGGTTTGCGTGAGGTTTAAACAATAAAGAAAAAAATACCGCGCAACACTCTACTGTAATTAGAACTGCACATCTGCAGATTGCAAGTCAGTAGTGTTGAACACAAATAATAATAGATCATCTAAAGAGCACGCTGGCTCTAGCTGCTGCGACAGGGTGACGCCATGCTCGTCGGTTCATCTATAAGCCAGAAACAAGGTGAAACAATTTAAGCGAAGCTAGCAGTAAGAACTGAAAGAGAGGAAGGAGAGAGGAGATACCAATAAGTCTCCCCACTTTACGACCCGGACGCGCCACGTCCGCAATAAATACTGTGTTTTTATCGGTAGCAGATTGATCCACATCTACCTGTGAATGTGTATTCCAACTGATACTGCAAGAAGCAGTGCAATGCTTACTGAACATAATATTGTGCCTGCGCCGATGATACGCCAGAAAGAACATGTGCCTTAAGAACTACGATTATCTGACGCGCAATGATTCACTCACACTTGGCAGCTGATCTACAAAACAGCCCCCACCTTATGCAATTAAAATAAAATTGAGTGTTAAAAAGCGACAGGCAGGACAGGAAATAAAAGGAACAGCTGTCTTTCCACTTAAAAAAATTAAATTATGGGGTTTAACGTGCCAAAACCACTTTCTGATTATGAGGCACGCCGTAGTGGAGGACTCCGGAAATTTCGACCACCTGGGGATCTTTAACGTGCACCTAAATCTAAGTACACGGGTGTTTTCGCATTTCGCCCCAATCGAAATGCGGCCGCCGTGGCCGGGATTCGATCCCGCGACCTCGTGCTCAGCAGCCCAACACCATAGCCACTGAGCAACCACGGCGGGTCCACTTCACCACCGGGGACGTCATGTACGTGAAGTAACAGGATGACATCCATAGCACACTGTGACCATATATGACGCGCACGAACAATGACTTGCTGCAGTCCAATGGGAAATAAACCCATGTGGATTTTTACTTGCTTGAAATGTTGAAGTATGCAAGCACCCTTAAATACTGTAATGTGTATGTTCACACAAAACACTTTCTAGCGCCCTCAAATAATGAAAGGGTGCGCTGAAGGTGTCCAGCTAACTCGTAAACCTTTTTCCTAAACTTGCCGTACAAGTAAGGGTGTAAAAGGCGTGTTTCGATTAGAGCACTTAATAGGCACGTAATAGGCACGTAATACACCCGGGTCTCAAATCAGGCCCGTAATAGGCCAGGTATGCTATTGGCGACTTTTGAAAACTGCCTACTACAGGTAGGAAGAACTTTATTTCGTCATCGTTAGCTGGGGTGATTAGGCGTGGTTTCTTCAGGCGAGCCAGATGGCCGTCAATCGATGTTTGAAGGCGACCTCTTCAGCTCGTTCTATGGCCTGGAGTTGGATGTCCAGCCCAGAACTGTGCAGCGCCGCCTCCCATGCTTCACGTGAGGGAAAGGCCTTCAGGTTAGGAGGAGGCTTGTCCTCCTCGCAGTCCCATATTATGTGATTCAGTGTTGCTAGTTCCCCACAACATCTACAGAATGGGCTCAGCCGCGTGGACAGCGTGGCCTGTGCTATGGCCAAGGAGGTGAAACGCCCTTGCCTCTTCCTCCCTCCACCTAGCGCGCGCTCACTTTGCCCCCCCCCCCTCGCTTCTGCTCTAGCTATCTTTTGATCGCGTGACCTCCAACATCGGGCACGCTGGAGGATGGACCAACTATTTGGCAAATGTAGCACATGCTCTCATATCGCATGTTAACGCACGAGTATAATGGGTCGAATATATAATCTTTCTTTCCATTTTACTTGTTCATTTATCAGCAATAACGCCAGACCAAGTCCTGATACAGTCGAAACAATCTCTAGAAAATGTCCTGTGACGCGGATGGTGTTATCACAATTACTGAAAATTGGACCATGGTTCGCTTAAGCTCAAGGGCTAACGGCCGAAGCGGGCCGGGCCCGGGTCAGGTTTGAAACTACCGAGTCGGGCTCGGGCGGGCCATCGCATGACACTTTTGGGCTCGGGCCGGGCCCGGGCCTGAAAAAACGGCCTGTGCAGTGCTTTAGTTTCGATATGGAATGCACCTTCGAAGATGTTAATTTCCTGAGAGTGTAGGTTCAAGGCCAACAGATACATTACCAAGGCGAGCGCTAGTGGTCCTCGAGATATTTCTGGAAGGATGTAATATTTATGACAAGGCCATTCGTGACTGCATGGCTGAAACCTGCTTAATGCTGCCCTTAGACATTTTGAACGGGGGCTGCAGGAACCCTTCGGAGACACGGAGTGATAAGCTCTGTTTCAGAGCTGGACGTGTAGCGTGATGTGTGCGGCTGTACGTGTGTACACATTCCTTTCAGGTGAAGACATTTGTACGTATAGGCCTTTGAGGGACAAGAGATGCCACGCGTAGAATGTTTATGAATTGTGTATTGAGAAACAAATGCCGTTATGCTAGTGCCTACTGCAGGCGCGATCTGCAGGAACGGAAGCCGCAGTTACTCTTCGACGCCCTGGTATTCTTGACCTGCGTGCACATGTATGCAGTTTTCATTAGAGAAGTGGGAAGTCTGCAAATCACACAGTGTGCTTTTCCTATAAAAGCACACCAGAAAATAACGCTATAAGCAGTTTGGAGTGCTTAAGTATTCTTTAAAATCTCCACTTTTATTTATTTGGCAAGAAAAAAAAAGGTTACGTCTAAGCCTTAGCGCCACCGTCGTTGCAACGTCAAGGATTTTAAGGATTCTCTCGCATTTGGCCCGTTTTGGCGCAGGAAATGTTTCTAGAAACTTGCTAAGTAAAGTCTGTTGGTTGTTTAGAATTTAATGTGGCTTTCTGTGCGGAGGAACGATTCCCTATCCCCTTAGTTTATACTATCAAAATTCAGACGCTACGGACAACTGACACCGCCATGACGCTTGAAATCTTTTGTTTTCCATGGGCTATGTTCATGTAAAAGCAAAAATTATTTCAGACAGTTTTTACAAAATAAGTTTTCACGATTCCTTGAATTATTCGCAGCTATTGCAGTACCAACAAATGGGTCTGCTATTTTTCATTCTTTCACATGAATAGGTAAAAAAATATATATAGCTACACACGCAAGCTAGTGGCCCTGAAGCACAAAACTGTGCTAGCACTCACAGTAAACATAAGAACGTCAGCGCAAGAAAGCTTTAGTGTCTAGCAAATCTAGCATGGAGTTCTTTCTTTGATTAAGGGTCTAATATAACTGAGAAAAGCAACATTGGCTAACTCTCAAGGCCAAGATTTTCAGCGGGAACCAACACTGGATTTCGCTCTTAGTGTTTTGGAGTGAGTGCTGAGTCTTCTGGGGGAAACACAGATGTCCATAGTGAAAGAAAAAAAGAAACAAACAAACAAAATTTTCGATAGCCTGTAGGTGGTACAGGCGCTTCTAGAAACGCAGAGGCGTGCATACCTAATCATGGGATGAAGCCGACCTTCAGGAGCTCGTGATAGTTGGGGCTGCCGACCACCCCCTGTGAGTGGTGGGCACCGTAACCGGCGACTCCAAAGGAATGCTGGTTTCCACGGTTGAAGTCGTGCTGTCCCTCGCTTCCCTGGAAGAATCCTGACCCATAGCGGTTGCTGCTCTTCTCTGAGAAGCCATCCTGCTTTCGGAAGCCACTCTGGTTCTCGAAGCCTTCGACCTTCTTGAAGGCTTCGCCGGACTCAGCTGCGTGACTGCCCTGCTCGGCCCCTTGCGCCGCCTCACTGAACCCCTCTTGCCGAGCCGATTGCTGGTGCGACGCGTGCTCGTAGCGTGGTCCCGACACGGCTCCCGAGATGTGGGGCAGGGCGGCGTCAGCTGCTCTTGCGCCGAGAGGTGCGACTGCGGCTGCGCCGTGCGCGCCGCTGCTAGCACCCACAGCTGCGGCCGCTGCCGTTTCTGCAGCTCCTGAAAGGGCCACAGAAGTTCATCTGGAAGTGTCACTAGAAACCAGTATTTTTGTGTTGGTTCGAGCTTACCTGCTCGCGATGCTCAGCGCGAAAGCAACAAGAACGCAGCACACGCTCTATACGCACAAAACGCCTGTTGGTGTAAACAGGCTAGAGCTTGCCTTCCGATGTCTTGAAGGTATGAGGAAAGGAAATACAACCTAGGATGCTTTCCAGAAGTATGAAACTGATGGCAGAATTGTACAGCAAAAGAAAGAAGAACGGTATTGTAACTGAGGCAACTAATGAGAGGGGTATTAGAAATCTTTACGGAGGGTATACTACTGGCCTGAAACAAAACACAAAAAACAGTCCGAATATGCAGCACCTGTACACCAATAACTAGTAGAAGTGACTGGTGCAACTGCATTAATTGTAGCAGTGCTGTGACTCAGAAGAGATACTTTCTTGGAAAAAGAAGCCCCACCTGGTAGGCAAAACACTTAGCGCTTGGGAATATTGAATCTTTTTCCGAACAACAAATGGTCTAAGGAAAAGTGTACTCGATGGACTTTTACGACGGAGTTTAAGGTGCACCGCGGGCTATATGTGCGACGCGGTAATGAAGAATTGCGGAGTTATTCTGACCACTTGGAGTTACTTGACATGCGCCTACATTAAGTACACATGCACGCAGCCCCCATCGAACTCGCAGCCGCCGTGTGCCGGCTATGGAACTCCCGACCCCGTGCGCAGCAGCCAAGCGTCTTAGGCACTGAGCTACCTCGGAGGGTGCAGGTGATTACTTTGCATGTGCGATTGTCTGCTTACCTCCTTCCACTGGCGCCGCCGCGGCGGCAGCCCCGTCCGGCGCTGCTGCTTCGGCTACGGTTTCTGCAGCGGCTGCTTCAGCAACCGCGTCCTCTGAAGCTGGACTCGCTGCTGAAACCTGCTTCACTGCGTTGGCGATCTCATGCGCCGATGGCTGAGAGGCAGGGCTTGACTCGGGCTCCTCAGGCAAAGGATGGCCCGTGACGAGGAGCACGAATGCACAAACGGTCTGCAGAAAGAAAAATAATAAAGCTTGAACACGCTGCAGCGTATCGTTAACTTTTTTACAGCGAAGCTGTTTACCTCTAGCCCCTGTATGCATCCGTCGCATGCGTTCTCAGGGGGGGGGGGGGGGTGAGGGTACCCTGGCTGACTTATATCCGTATCACGGCGCGTGGACTGGAATGCGTGGGCCGATCCCGGATATAGTGCAATACCGGGCCGACACGCGGCAGAGGTGAGTTAGGGCCGTTATCTTGTACACGTTCGAAAAGCCGACGTTCGATTTCGCTCACGCTATTGGCCTAGATTGGCCTAGGCCGCGATATCGGCGCAGCGTGGACAATCGCGCGAGGCGAAATCGAACGTCGGCTTTTCGAACTTGTACAAGATAGCGGAAGATAGAGGCTTCGAGCACTCCCCCCACTTCCAAAAATAAGTTTAATATCTGGGGTCCAAACAAAATGAACCACATAAAGGCGACGTTGTAAAAGAAGCAGTATATATGGATAGGATAGCAGTAAGATGGGGATCTACTACATGTGCGTAGGCAGAAGTTAAGGCTTAAGCTATTGCACCGAATATATAATAATCAGGCAGGTATTAATCGCTATAACTATCTCCTGGAACCAGATTACATATCGACTCGCTGTGATAACAACAAAAGGATCTCAGTCTATAACTGCAGAACAAGCACTTTTTACTGCTCTTTTTCCCCCAAATCAATTAGACAATGAAACAATTTATCAAATGATATAGTAAATGTGTCAAATAACGAACTATTCTATACTATGCTGTGATGGCACTCTTGTAAAACGAATGTATATGTTATATATCTTAAAACTTGTTTGTTTCACATTACTTGTATGCCTTTCTCTAACAGCTATTGTAGTGCTTCTGTTTGTGAGTATATCTGCTGTCCAAAAGCTTTTCTGTATTACTGGTTATATTGTGTTCCCCCCTACGTAATGCCTTCATAGCGATGTAGGTACTCTGTATATATATATATATATATATATATATATATATAGTGTAGCAAGTGGGACTTCATGCGCTTTATTTGTTTGAAATTCTCTTTGACGAATAATGAGATGGGGAAAGAGTGTGGCGACGGCGCCTGTGCACGTTGCCCGGGCTTCTGTGTTTATAACGTCACGCGCGTCGGAGGTGCCGGCGCGGCTGCAGCAGTGGTTGCGGCGCTGGAATGGGTGTTGCGGTGAGCGCAGCGGCGCTTGTGTCGGTGTAGTGAGGTGCCGTATTAAAAAAAAAAAATTGTGATTTCGTAATGTATGCAGCCCATGTATGCAGCCTAAATAGCTTCGCTGGTAATTCATCCCCATATGAAGGTTGCTGCCCCACGAATATTTGTCTTAGCGGGTTGCGGATTTTTCCTTTGAGGGATGTAGTAGAATCTCAAGCCCATCTTGTTTTGTGTTTAAGATTCTGCCAAAACATTGCATTTTATCAGCGCAGATGACAAAGGCCGTTACTAAAAAAAAAAAGAAAGTTGCCGATTAGCCTTCTTGCGGTGTCCGCAAACAAGGAAGAGGAAGTGAGCCATGGAGTGAGACTGCTGCTTCCTGGATCTGCGATAATTAATTTTTCATTCTTTTTTTAGTTATCCAACTCGAGCTACCTTAACCCGTGCTGACCCATAATGACGAAGTATGAGGCTGAATATCGGTGTCAAATCGCTTCGACTTCGCCTGCGAAGTACTTCGTTGCGGACTAGTTGGTTCATAAAAAAAATTAAATTGTGGGGTTTTACGTGCCAAAACCCCTTTCTGATTATGAGGCACGCCGTAGTGGAGGACTCCGGAAATTTTGACCACCTGGGGTTCTTTAACGTGCACCTAAATCTAAGTACACGGGTGTTTTCGCATTTCGCCCCCATCGAAATGCGGCCGCCGTGGCCGGGATTCGATCCCGCGAAGTTGGTTCATACTGAACAAGTAACGTACTGCGCTAAACGCAATAAGAAAGACGGAAAGAGACAGTTCTTTCCGCTCGTGCATTCTTAGCAGTACGTTATTCATGTACTTGAGTCTCTGTTTCGACTATCCGCTTGAAAATGAAGAGGTATATCTATACTATAATGAATAACAAATTCGCGTAAGATTGTAAACTGCCTTGATGCGGAAATACAGCAAGCACATAGTCACTCTAGCAACAAAACCTGTCGTGCAGAAACCCGACGATCATCCATTAGCGTATCGAAGAACGCGTTGCTACTTTTAGTGAACATATCTGGCTTATATTTCTAAGCCCTAATTGCGCTGTTACAAAGGTAGTGAACTAGCGGAAATGCAAATGAAGATGACAGCGAAATCATACGTATTGGAAACTCGACTATTGCTTTCGCAGAAAAGTTTTATTTTTTTCTTAAACGTGGAAATTTGGAGAATTTGTGCGTAATTTATATTTGTTTAAGACGTCGCCTTTCTCGCACTCGAGCTTTATCTCAACATCAATAAATTACAATTAATTGGTTTGCCTTATAGTGCACAGCTAGGTCTGCATAAAGGGTGGACTGTGAACGAATGCACGTGTATCAAGGGCAATAAACCAAGTGGTACTCACGAGCTTCGGAAACAAACTTGTCATCATATTGTACCTTGGCGCTGGCCTACGTGCTGGAACTACAGAATTTTCGGTTCCACTTTAAGTACTGTCGGCAGCAGCTCCGGAAGGCCGATGGTACCGTTAGGAGGCAATGCCTTCTCTTTCGCTGACTCAGTAGATGGTGTGGCTGCAAAGTGACGTTTAGGCTTGACCTTGCCCCTACACTCACTTAGAGCTTTTGATAATTCTGCGGAACAGCAGCGTCGGGCAGAGCTTCCTCTAGTGATACAACGTGGAATGTGCCAGGGAGCGCTGCAGCGCGTCTCCACGCAATGGAAATCAGTGACAGAGAGAGAGAGAGAGAAAGAGAGAGAAGTGGCGGAAGGTTTCATGAAGCCCTTGTCGCAGGAGCGGCAGGAAGGCAGGACGAGCCCTTCTTCGCGCGCTTTCCTATGAGTATGGCATCTTGTATTACTTCCTAACGCTGCCTTGCGTTGCACACGGTAGATAAGAGAGCGTCAAGGCGCGGGGCGGAAGCTCTTGTCTTTGCCGGATATTCTTCCTGACCGTAACGTGTGAAGGAGCTCGCAGATCTGTCGGTTTTTATTCATTGGCTAATTTTTGCTACCGCACACGTGTCTTCAGGTCCAGGAGGTTATTCCTGTATCACGCAAATGACATATGTTCTAGCACGAAAACGACGTGTTACTGGTACCGTACATATGTGGTATCGTCCGTTCATAAGCAAACAACGAAAAACTAAGGAAAGAAATTAACTACCTGGATTATTGGCTGAAATAGACTGACGGAAGCGACGCCGGTTACTTATTTATGAGGGTTACGTGCTCTACCTACTGTTAATGACAAGCAGGCAAATTTAACTATTCCGTTATCATAAAGACACCGCCTACATCTCAACGGCAGAAGAAAGTGCCTTCAATTTTATATACAGAATGTACAGAATACAGAATATCTTTTGTTAAAACGAGCTTCTGGATTACGATGGCTGGACAGCTGCGTACAAGACTTCTGATAAATGCACATGGGGCACGCTTTGCAGCAGCAAATAATAACCCAATGACATAGACATAAAAGATGCAATTCACTGTTTTACTGCTTAAGATCACAAAATTCGCATAATGATTTTAGTACCGTTTTCATTGTGTGGTTCAGTAAATAATGCTCTTCAAAAAAGGAAAAATTATTTTAAGATTATGCGCGAGTATACCAACATTTTAAGATTATCTAAGGGTAGTTTCTCTTTCACCAGGACTTGTTGAATATCCTTCGTGGTAATCCCCGAAAGTTTTGGAACATGCTAACCACTCCTCGATAACCACTCATTCCTTTTACCTAATTAGCGTGGTTATCAGTGAGGCTTGTCTTGTGAAGATAAGCTTTTAGAATTTGCCACTGACATTCACCTAGATCTCGATTATTGCTTCCAAACTGACATATTATATATAACCTTCTCTAAGGCATCTGACCACGTTCCACATCGTTGACCAATAAGCAAGCTTACTTGCCTCCATCTTGACCCTTTAATACAATCATGGATTAAAAAAAAAATTCTCGAATTTTATGTGCCAGAACCACGATCCGATTATTAGGCACGCCGTAGTGGGGAGACTTCCGATTAATTCGACCACTTGGGTTAATTCGACCACCGTGTACCCAATGCACGGTACATGGGCATTTTTGCAGTTCGCCCCCATGGAACTGGGGCCGTCGCGCCCGGGATTTCATCCCGCTGCATCATGCTTATCAGCGTAACGCCAAAGCCACTAAGCAACTTCCGTTCGTATCATGAACAGAATGCTTCCATTCTAATCGGTCGCAATAAGAAGTCATCAATAATCATAGCCCGGAAAATAAGGAACTTATGTCCGGCGTTTCTCAAGGATCGATCCTTGGTCCTCTTTTGATTTTTTAAATTTTGTTGATGACCTCCTGAATGAATCTGAATGTTCGCAGGCGAATTCTGCAATACCTTATAGTGGTGCCAGGAAGAGGTCACTTGAACGCCTCACTCAATATATGTCCACTGACGACTACGTCATGTATCGGCGCAAATTGTCTCAACATGATCATTTGATACCACAGAATGACCTCAACAAGATAGCTAAGTGGGGCTAGAGATGGCGAGTGGCACTGAGTGTTTCTAACGTAGGTTCGTTCACGTCTCCAGTAAGCAAAATAACAACAGTAAACAGTATTTTCTTAACTCTTCAGTTCTAATGTCGGCTGGCACATACTGCTACTTGGGCATTCCAAATCTGGAGCCAATGTACGTGGTCTGACCACATCTGAAAACTGGTTGCTGACTGCGCGAAATCGCTCGGCTTGATAAAGTGATCGCTGTTCACTTTCCCTTCTATTTGCAAGCTTGCCTAAGAAACATTCATTCCTACTAAACTCAAGCTTGCTTCCTGAATTTAGGACCCTCATCATACTTACCTAATTAATGTGTTGGAAACGGTCCAATATCGTGCTGCGCGATTTATGACATCTGAGTATGAATGGTGAAAAATGTGTTAGTGCTTTTAAATGATACATCAACCTCTTTTGTCGGTCACCGCGCCGCAAGATTGCCCAACGGTGTCTTTTCCACAATCTCTACAACAATTTACCACACTTGCGTAATAAATACTCTACTCCTTCTTCGTCACGGAACTTTTCGCCGAATATTTAACAGCCTAAGTGTGCAGCACTTACACGTTAATACCACGACATTTATTGGGTTGTTCCTGCCCATCAGTATAGGGCAGTGGAATGAGCTGCCAGAATCAACAGTTAATCAGCGCGATCCACAAAAATTTAGGCAGTTACTAACAGCCTATTTCCATAACTAATAACTTTACCCACACACCTGCCATGACTTACGTTCGCAATGCCTTCAATGCTCATACGACATACGCCTCTGACATGTTTATATAGAATTTCTAATTATTTTTTTTGCTTTCTTTTCATGACTACTTTGTTTACTCATGTACATAATCCCCTTTATGTAATACTCTGTTATGGGCCTCTCTAAAGGGCGATGAATGGTGATGATGGTGATGATGCTGATTCCACCGAATCGTGATGCAGGACATGCTAATAGTAGACGAGAGCACCTACCAATAAAAACCTTCGTTAATTGGGCCCCAGCGTCGGAGGCACCGGTTTGTTTCCTTACGTTTCCTTGTACGCCAACTCAGCTCACGACAAGCTGTATAAAGCTGATAACGGTATAGCGGGCCCGGAAGTTGCTTTCTAGGGAATGACGGATACGGGCTGGAGGTCGCTGTACCGTATAGTGTGCAACACATTGTCTACCCGCACGATGGACGAAATTCGTGTCTCTCCAAACCTCACTTTCATTTTGCTCGTGAAGAATACCCATTTTTTATTCATATTTTCCGTTGATATTGGTGCATGAATGATTCGTATTATTATCCCGGCAAAATTTTTTTCTGTGCAAAAAAAAAAAAAAAAAAAAAAACAACAGACAAGGTGCGGCAATTTTCGTGACACCGTTTCTGTTTGTCACTTTTTTTCATTCAGTGCTACCAGCAGCGCGTTACGGTTTTTGGTAACTTAGCAACGTGCTTGCAATGCCTGCCTTTGCGAGGAGACGCTAGAACAAATTCTGTGCGACTGTCCTGAATATAATGTTCAGAGACTGTCCCTGGCGTCCGTTCTAGCGCACCTTGAAAACAGACAGTTGCAACTTTTTCATATATCGCCGACAGAAGACATTGCAGTGAAGGCGACGAAGGGACTACTTCGGTTTTTGAAAGAGACGGGCTTGGACAAGCGGCTGTGACAGTGATGTCACGTACCGCGCAAGAGTGACGGACTGTAACTGACGATGTGTGTGCTGTGTTATGTGCTCTCTCTCTCCTCCCCATCTTTCATCCCCCCATCCCGCTCCCATGCGTAGGGTAGCAAACCGGTTAAGCTAGACTGGTTGGTTAACCTCCCTGCCTTTCCTTCTCCACTTTTTCCTTCCTTAGTAACGTGCTCGTTCCCTTTTCCAAAGTGTAGCAGGTAAAGTACGTACTTACGTTGAACTTTTTCAGTGACGTGAAGTGTTACGTTACTATTTACTTTTGATTCCTGTATCCCACTTCTACAAAAAAAAAAAGAAAGAAAAGTACAATGCTAGAACTAAAGGACAAATAAACAAGATGAACGGGCGCTCTGAAAACCCTTCTTTCGGTTTGCACGCTTTTGACAAAGTACAGGTCCTTGACGAGGCAGACCAGCCGTTTGGAAACATGGAAAGTGGGATCGGAGAAAGGGTAATTTGTTTTCTGTGTGTTACAGCGACCGATTCTGAAGCAAGGAGGATGCAGACGAGCAATTTATGCTGAGCAGTGGTTAACAAACGTAGAGAGACAAACGTAACTTGCAGGGGCGGCCATGATAAAGTGTACTCTCGCCATGACGTGGGTTTTGAGTAAAGTTCGGTGACAGAAACTGCACAGGCAAAGTTTGCCCGAGTTGAACCAATGTTTGACCACTAATTATACTGAAGTCGTAGAGATTTGTACAAAGTTCTATCGCTGAATCGATACTAAGGGTAAAAGCTTGCTGTATGTAAAATGTGGCCTTTATAAAATTGTTCTTGTGGGTTTTGGCAACGAAGACCGTAGTGTAGGCCTGCGAAACAATTTTCGCTGCCTGGGGTGCCTGAACTTGCACCGAATGCTCATTACACAAACGTTATTGTATTCCGCTCCACAATTTGAAGCGGCCATTCTAGCCGGAAATCAAACCAACGATCTTGTGCTCAGCTTCAGAATCCCATAGCGAGTAAACAACCTGACGCATTTACCGTTTTTTTTAATCTACTGAACAATACTTTCGCAGCTTGTGAGCGCAATCGCCACATGTTCGATAAAAAGTACTTTTTCGATTACATCGCAACGCACTTACTCATGTAAATGCATGGGCACGAACTTACGAACCTATTATTTATTTGTTGATTAATTAATTAATTTATTTATTTTACCTTCAGGGCCAACTGGCGTGACAGAGGGGAGTGGGTTGTTACGACAAAAGATAATTGAACAAAAAGCGGTCATCACAGGTAATTCATCCAAATAAAGCTCGTAATTATACAATGTTAGCTAATAGATCACATAAACTAATTGTGCAATATTAGCTAATGCGTCACGAAACATGTGGTTACCATTAATAGTAACAATGTCAACGTGAAGTCCGTTCCTCTCCTTTGAAGTACGAAGCAAAAATGAGGTAAAGAAGGTATTTGTGTTGCCTTATGGAATACCTACCTTGTGATGATAATCGATGCAGTGGGATATGTGCTGTGGGCGAATGTGTAGTTGGCGATGTAGGAAAGAAGGGTGATACAACTTATGAAAGAGTGTCAAATGAGATGCTTTTCTGCGAGGTGCTAAAGAAGGTAGTGCTAGGGAAGTTTTCATGGTGGAGCTGCTCGCAGCTCTCTTATATTTAGACAATATAAAACGATAGGAGTTATTCTGGACACGTTCAGTGGAAGTTACTAGATTGTCATAACTGGGGTCCCACACGGCTGTAGCATGTTCCAGTTTAGAGTGTATTAGTGTCTTATAAAGCTGCAATGTTAAGCCATGTGGAGCAGTGGGAAAGTTACGACGTAAATAGCCACGCATGCCGCTAGCATTGTTAATAATGTACTGAATATGCAGTGACCAAGTTAGATAAGCCGTGATGTGAACTCCCAGCTACTTGGAAGAATTAACAGAGCCCAGAGGAATATTATTAAGATAGTAAAGAGGTGAGCTAGTGGAAGTTCTAGGTACACGCATGATTTTGCACTTTTTAATGTTTAGGTCCATTAACCATTTTGCACACCAGTTAGATATAGCGTGAAGGTAAGATTGCAATACGTTAATGTCGTCATAGTTCGTAATTTCTCAAAAAATAACACAGCCATCGGCAAAGAGGTGAATGTTAGATTACATAACTAATACAAATGAGAAACAACAGGGGGCCTAAGACAGAACCTTGAGGAACGCCGGAATGAACTACGCGAAAAGAAGAAATACAGCCGTTTGCAGCAACAAATTGTGACCTGTTAGTGAGGAAACATGCAATCCATTTTACATGCAATCCATCTTATGTTAGGGACACGTTAGTCTGCTTGCATTCTAGAGATAGGTATTTTCGACGCGCATGCCTGATGAACAGGTGGTGCAGCTTGTAAAGTAACAGTTTATGGTAAACCTTATCAAAGGCTTTTGAAAAGTCAAGGAAAGTGCAGTCGGCAAGCCATGATTCATCAAGAATCTGATGTAAGGGATTAGTAAAGGATATTAACTGCGTTTTACATTAATATGTTTTGCGGAAGCCATGCTGTGCTGACGTGAACACTGAATTAGGTTCTAAAAAAGGACTAGGTTAGTAAATATTATGTGCTCGGGCAGTTCACAACAAATACTAGTTAAAGAAATAGGGCGGTAATTAGTTGAACAGTTCATGACCAGATTTATGGAGTGGAACGACCTTCCCGATTTGCCATTGTCTAGGGAATGTAGACGTGTCCTGTGACTGTTGGAAAATCTTAATTAGTATAATGGAACTGTAAGCACTAGAATTTTTCAAAAATTTTTTGTTGATACCATCATAACCAGGAGAAAAGTCATTTAACGGCCTTTCCTTCTCCACTTTTTCCTTCCTTCCTTTAAGTGCTTCAATGAGTTGCAAAACACCAAATAGTTCCACAGTCACTGGTCACACGGGTAAATAATTGTGTGAACTCGCAATGTGTAATTCCTTGTGGCTACCCGCAGAAAAGTTTGCATGCCTGTACTATCAGCTTCCAAAGTACAGCATCTCATTTCCCTCTAGCATTCAACAGAACATAATCATAAGGCAGTGCACAAGACGCCCATAGCTTGTAGAGAATGTCTTCATGCCTGCTTTTTACCCCTTACTCTGGGGCTCATTAAAGGTTGTTGATTTTTTTTAATATCAAAAACAAAGTAATTTGTGGTGCTTGCGGGGATGCGAGTTGTTAGGCAGCTGCCAAGCAAGTCTGCGCATGATCGCGTTAAATGCATGAAATACATTCCTCAAGGAAGACTATTACGTATGAAAAAAAAACTCGAACAAGGTACCTACGTATGATAACGCTTGTCTCCTAACTACTACACCGCGCACTCTCTTCTTAGTTTCCGGACCTCGCTATTAATGCTAGTTGGTGAACAATTGACAAGCCTTTGTTATCAAATATCAGACAGTATAGCAGCTTATGACATAGTATTTTTCTATCATTCCACTTCATCATCTTATACTTTCCTGCGTTTTTCCACTTCCCCTTTAGGCGAGTGTGTAGCAGCCGGTCAGAGGCAGGCTCCGGCTAACCTCGAAAGGACTTGTTGCTAGGCAGGTTGGCGCTGTCAACAATTTCAACAAACCTCATAGTGCACATCTTGTGTTAGCGACATGTCAGTCTGCTTGTATTCTAGAGAAAGGTATTTTTGACACTTGTGCCTGATGAGAATAGCAACGCAAAGTAAGAGACGTCACGATGTATGAACTGTCGATGTTTTGCACATGTACGAAAAATATTTGTTCTTCGGGCATCGTGTTTTCATTAGGCACATGGTAGAGGCGCCTGTGTAGTCGTGTTCTGTCTTTGGTGTCTGCTTTTCATGATTTCAAAAAGAATGTATAGTCCAGCCAACTTCTTAAACCTTCTTCTCCTTTTTGTAACGATACTGGCTGCACTGGATAATGAATTATACCGCATGGTACCAGGAAAGAAATCTTTTTTCTTTCTTTTTGAAAAGAAGAAGTTAGGGCATCACCTTGTCATGAGGCCTTCTGCGAATATTTTTTTCCAGGCGAGAAACAAAGTAAGCGGACGGCACATCGGCGCGAAGTCTGAATACGAAGACGGCAATTATTCTCACGGTCGTCTGCACGGCGCCTCTCGGTCTCTGCCAAGACGCGAAGTCTGCAGTGGGTGAAAAGCGAAACAAAAAGCGAGGTTAACTTGACGCAGATGTTGTACGCGCTCCTACGCGTTTCCTTTCTTTCTTTTTTTTTTTTACCGATAGCTATCGCCTATGCTGCTCTTCTGTAGCGCCTTACTGTCTAGCGTTTTTTTACGTAAAAAGGGATCTGTCGGAATTTCCGGCTGTGGCGGCCGCGTTTAGATCGGGCCTAAATGCAGTAACACCCATGCACTTATATTTAAATGCGCGTTAAAGAGCAACTTCGGCAATTTCTTGACCATGTCAAAGCAATGTCAATTTTATGTTCCAGAGCATCCGGTCACGCGTGTGACAGTTGAATTTCTCCGTGAATTGGAGAATAATTTTAAATTCGACGTGCATAAAGCAAATGTGCAGAAAAAATAAGGTGCAGAAAAGGAAACTCAATACCATTGCGAGCAGTCGAGTGTGACCTTCGCGTAACGTAGGTGGTGCACGCCAACGGTGGCAGGCGCCCAAGGCATGCCGGTCCCGCCAGCGCGGAGAACGAAAGCGGTGAAGAGCAGACGCTCAGGTGAATCGAAACCTCGCCGGACCATTGGCGAAATGTCTTCGGGCCACAGTGCCGACTGCACCAGCTCTTCGGAGCTGTCAAACAGTGGCAGCTGCGAATCCGATGAACTCAATAGCCATCAGCTGTCGTTCGCTCGACTCGCCGACACGAGAGACAGCGCGAAGCACAGCACATCACGCTGCAACATGAAGATCAAGGATAGACCTATGCACTGCTCTGATACGTGCTGCTTACAGTTTCTGGTGTTTTACCAGTTCATAAGAATGTATTTCGTATACTCGCTATGAGATGTGTTTCAGCGTTGCTTTCCGCATGAACATGCTGAATTAAAGAGCACGCTATTTCCCTAAAAGAACGCCGGCGACAGCCCAAATCACCGACCAGTGCTTTTGTTTATATCGGCAGGTACAGCGACCGCTCATGGTTCCCTTAAAATATGCTGTAAGCCGCGCCTGGCTGACATCAAATAATCTCAAACCATAGCAACACACACAGATTTTGCGCAAGTAAGCACCATCGCGTCCCTCTGAGTAGGCGTTGTTATACTGCCTACTTCTTATTCGCGCTCTTTTCATGTACGAAATTGATGTGTTCCATAAAGTAGACATAGACTAAGACTTTGCGTATATATGATCGCTCGTTTAGGGAATGAGTAGTTCTTTCGCAGGAGCGCCTATGCCAGTAAACTGAAACTCTTGGCAGTTGAACGAGACGACTGGTTGTTTACGCTGCAGCATTGTAAAAATGCTTATTTGTCGCAGTGGTAACACTCTCACCGTTAGGGACTTACAGAAATTTATAGAGGCTGACAAGAGATATGAGATAATTAAGAGGCTGAGGGAGAGATATGAAACTCTCGTGTCGGGTATTTCTGTGCAACCAAGGTTGTCAGGATGATTACATAGTTTTCAACTACCTCTTTTGTCAGCGCACGTCTGGTTAGAGCTCCGTTGTCGGCCTCTAAATTTTTTGTAAGGCCGTAAAGGTAAGGGTGTTACGAGTGCGACAAGAAAACAGTGTGCTATGTTTACGCTAAGGGGCAACGTACCGCTTGTTGCCTGTTTGGGGTAAGAGGCAAACATGGTATCTCCGAAATTAAATTATGAGTCTGCACAGCAATATATACAAATACACCACGTACGAGTCACACTGTAATGACGAAGAGAGCCCAAGTATTTGGCTGTAGAAGTTAGGAAGACAAAGACCCGAGGATCGGTGTTGTTGCCTTCCTCGCGCTACCTTCCATCCGCAGTTGGCAAAACGATATTAACGATTAGTATTCGTTTAGTATCATTTTTCAATTACAAAATTCTATTTCAGTATTCTTCCCTTTTTGCCACTGGCGCCCGATCCATGGCCGATCCCCCGTATAGTGGTTTGAGCCATATCCGCGGGCACCAAGCCAAACCAAAACGGCTGGAACTTGCTCGGCTGCTCTCTGCACTGGATCCGACGTGAATGGGCTTCCCGCTAAGTGCCAACAAATCCCGCAGCATTTGGTTCAGGTGCGGGTCTTTCTCGCTTCAGGAGTCAAGCGGCCACAGCGACATTTGGGCTCTCTTCGTCATTGCAACCTACTTAATTTGGGGAAGCGTAGGCGAGTGCAGTTGACAGGGTTCGAGAACGGCAACGTATACCGATGTTGATGATGGGCCATGTCGCCGTTTCTCGCTTATTGTGTGTGCGGTGTCTGAAATGAAGAGTGATTGATGTCACATTTAGAAAGTCAGAAGTGAACTATAAAAGCCGCTTTCTTCATCTAAAGTCCAGTAAACTTCGTCCACCGGTAGCGGACGCACGAACTCGGCAACTATGCTAGGCCTATTTCGGCCGAACGCGTTCGACATAGGCTGAAGCTGTACGTGTGGCTCGCGATGTCTGAAATTCGTGCAGGCAACAACGCAGCACCACTTGCCACTCATCAATGGATAGTACAGATGTACGGAAAGTAACTTCTTGGGACAGAAGCTTTTCGCGCCAAGCAATATACACACTCTCTCGGGATCGTCGACTCCTCGACGCTGTGATCGCTGTACTTTGCCATTCATTCCTAGCATGCCCTTCGTATACCACTATTTACGCCATAACACAATGTGGCTAGTAGATGAGGAGGAGAGAGAAAGATACAAGCTTTAATGATATGCTGGAGATGTTAGCCTGGCTGATCGCCTGACATGCTACTCCGGGTGCTGCGTGATGATTGTGATAGACTGTAATAAACACTTCTTAAACAGCACGTTCAGTCACAGGCACTTAATACTGGATGTCTCAGTTAACTTGGACCAGGATTCAATAAAAACCCAAGAGCTCTAGAGAAATCATACCGACTGCATAGTAGCGGCAGTAGTGTGTGCTTACAGCGAGTACTTTTTTCATCACGAATTATTAATTAATTGCTTTTACTTAGCGAACTCTTTAATTATTGCTTGTATCGCAAACTATTTCAATTACAAAGCTGTAGGGCACCATAAATAACCTCCGAATCAAGCATTTATTTCGTGCTAAAGTGGGCCTGGTTGTTTTTTCCGAGAAGAAACAAAAACCCGCGAAATACGCGAAATATTAAATAGATGCGCTCTCGCACGCCGCTACTCAAGCGCCTCCAAGCAACCTTTGAAACATATACCGCTGCATTCGTTTATCGCCGCATCGTATAAGGCTTCGTCATGTAGGATGACTCGAGGGGTTTCGCGACCTAACTAGTGTGGTGCGAGAAGCGTCAGCATCTGCGGACGCAAGAATGTTGAGCTCGATCATGAGGCACTCGGGATAGCTTTAACCTACGCGTATCATGAAACAAAGCTACAAAAGAAATTCAACCAATGTTAAAATAAAATCAGTGCTCAAAAGAGCACGAATAAAATGCAGCTCTCGGAAGAACAGCAAAGAGCCTACTAAGGAATTTCATAATCATCATCATCAGCCTGATTACGCCCACTGCAGGGCAAAGGCCTCTCCCATACTTCTCCAACTACCCCGGTCATGTACTAATTGTGGCCATGTTGACCCTCCAAACTTCCTAATCTCATCTGCCCACCTAACTTTCTGTCGCCCCCTGCTACGCTTCCCTTCCCTCGGAATCCAGTCCGTAACCCTTAATGACCATCGGTTATCTTCCCTCCTCATTACATGTCCTGCCCATGCCCATTTCTTTTTCTTGATTTCAACTAAGATGTCATTAACGCGCGTTTGTTCCCTCACCCAATCTGCTCTTTTCTTATCCCTTAACGTTACACTTATCATTCTTCTTTCCATAGCTCGTTGCGTCGTCCTCAATTTAAGTAGAACCCTTTTCGTGAGCCTCCAGGTACGTGAGTACTGGTAAGACACAGCTGTTATACACTTTTCTCTTGAGGGATAATGGCAACCTGCTGTTCATGATCTGCGAATGCCTGCCAAACGCACCCCAGCCCATTCTTATTCTTCTGATTATTTCACTCTCATGATCTGGATCAGCATTCACTACCTGTCCTAAGTAGATGTATTCTCTTACCACTTCCAGTGCCTCGCTACCTATCGTAAACTGCTGTTCCTTTCCGAGACTGTTAAACATTACTTTAGTTTTCTGCAGATTCATTTTTAGTCCCACCCTTCTGCTCTGCCTCTCCAGATCAGTGAGCATGCATTGCAGTTGGTCCCCTGAGTTACTAAGCAAGGCAATATCATCAGCGAAGCGCAAGTTACTAAGGTATTCTCCATTTACTCTTATCCCCAATTCTTCCCAATCCAGGTCTCTGAATACCTCCTGTAAACACGCTGTGAATAGCATTGGAGAGATCGTATCTCCCTGCCTGACGCCTTTCTTTATTGGGATTTTGTTGCTTTCTTTATGGAGGAGTACAGTGGCTGTGGAGCCGCTATAGATATCATGCAGTATATTTACATACGGCTCGTCTACACCCTGATTCCGCAATGCCTCCATGACTGCTGAGGTTTCGACTTAATCAAACGCTTTCTCGTAATCAATGAAAGCTATATATAATGGTTGGTTATATTCCGCACATTTCTCTATCACCTGATTGATAGTGTGAATATGATCTATTGTTGAGTAGCCTTTACGGAATCCTGCCTGGTCCTTTGGTTGACGGAAGTCTAAGGTGTTCCGGATTCTATTTGCAATTACCTTAGTAAATCCTTTGTAGGCAACGGACAGTAAGCTGATCGGTCTATAATTTTTCAAGTCTTTGGCGTCGCCTTTCTTATGGATTAGGATTATGTTAGCGTTCTTCCAAGATTCCGGTACGCTCGAGGTCTTGAGGCATTGTGTATACAGGGTGGCCAGTTTTTCTAGAACAATCTGCCCACCATCCTTCAGCAAATCTGCTGTTACCTGATCCTCCCCAGCTGCCTTCCCCCTTTGCATAGCTCCCAAGGCTTTCTTTACTTCCGGCGTTACTTCTGGGATATCAAATTCCTCTAGATTATTCTCTCTTCCATTATCATCGTGGGTGCCACTCGTACTGTATAAATCTCTATAGAACTCCTCAGCCACTTGAACTATCTCATCCTTATTAGTAATGATATTGCCGGCTTTGTCTCTTAACGCATACATCTGATTCTTGCCAATTCCTAGTTTCTTCTTCACTGCTTTTAGGCTTCCTCCGTTCCTGAGAGCTTGTTCAATTCTATCCATATTATACTTCCTTATGTCAGCTGTCTTACGCTTGTTGATTAACTTCGAAAGTTCTGCCAGTTCTATTCTAGCTGTAGGGTTAGAGGCTTTCATACATTGGCGTTTCTTGATCAGATCTTTCGTCTCCT
This sequence comes from Dermacentor andersoni, assembly GCF_023375885.2. Classification (NCBI taxonomy): domain Eukaryota; kingdom Metazoa; phylum Arthropoda; class Arachnida; order Ixodida; family Ixodidae; genus Dermacentor; species Dermacentor andersoni. Next base: position 271,900,240 of record NC_092814.1, read on the forward strand.
GCGATAGCTTACTGGTATCCTGTCTAACGGAGTTACCACCGACTTCTATTGCACACTCCTTAATGATGCCCACAAGATTGTCGTTCATTGCTTCAACACTAAGGTCCTCTTCGTGACTTAAAGCCGAATACCTGTTCTGTAGCTTGATCTGGAATTCCTCTATTTTCCCTCTTAGCGCTAACTCATTGATCGGCTTCTTATGTACCAGTTTCTTCCGTTCCCTCCTCAGGTCTAGGCTAATTCGAGTTCTTACCATCCTGTGGTCACTGCAGCGCACCTTACCGAGCACGTCCACATCTTGTATGATGCCAGGGTTAGCGCAGAGTATGGAATCTATTTCATTTCTAGTCTCGCCGTTCGGGCTCCTCCATGTCCACTTTCGGCTATTCCGCTTGCGGAAGAAGGTATTCATAATCCGCATATTATTCTGTTCTGCAAACTCTACTAATAACTCTCCCCTGCTATTCCCTAGTACCTATGCCATATTCCCCCACTGCCTTGTCTCCAGCATGCTTCTTGCCTACCTTGGCATTGAAATCACCCATCAGTATAGTGTATTTTGTTTTCACTCTCCCCATCGCCGATTCCACGTCTTCATTAATCAGGAATCCGACTCCTAGTTTTCGTCTCTCCGCTGAGCCCCGGTAGCACAGGACGTGCGCGCTTCTTAACACTGTATATGCTTCTTTTGGCCTCCTAACTTCACTGAGCCCTATTATATCCCATTTACTGCCCTCTAATTCTTCCAATAGCACTGCTAGACTCGCCTCACTAGATAATGTTCTAGCGTTAAACGTTGCCAGGTTCATATTCCAATGGCGGCCTGTCCGGAGCCAGGGATTCTTAGCACCCTCTGCAGCGTCGCAGGTCTGACCGCCGCCGTGGTCAGTTGCTTCGCAGCTGCTGGGGACTGAGGGCCGGGGTTTGATTGTTGTGTTCATATAGGAGGTTGTGGCCAAGTACTGCACCAGGGTGGCCAATACTGCTCTGGTGAGGGTGTGCGTTACCGGTTCTGGTCACCGGGATCAGGCCACACTCCAGGCCTGTTTATGCAATTTTATCAACACGCGGATTTTTTTTTTTAATCCGGTGGAAAATTGCGCGGCACCGGGATTCGAACCACGGACCTCTTGCATGCGAGGTGGGTGTTCTACCTCTACGCCACCGCTGCCTTTGCACTGAGGAATCAAACTGAGGAATTTATTTGAATAAAAAATTAACCAAAAGCACGTAAGGCATCTCAGCCGCCCACAAAGAAACATCGAAAGGTGCAACTGGTTTAGCCATTCACCCTTTCTGCCTGTTGAACTCCGGGAAAGAGGCAAAACAAAGCAGTTTTTTACCTATTTCTATCTTTGTCGCAAGCTTTTTTTTATGTAAGGATAGGGTGACATCGTCAAGGTGCGTTAAACAGTCACGTTTTATACCAGTTCTTAGCGGTTATCTTCCACTGCCGCTTATAGCACGTGCTCAAACAGGTAACCGTCTGATGTAATACAGTACTTGCTTCTTTCCAGCACATGTGCTGTTGCAGCTTTCACCAACGACGCTGGAATTTCGCGGCAAACTCTGCTTATTTTTGCCCTTAGGGAGTCCGGTGTGGCAGTTTTGCTGTTATACACGCGATCTTTCACGTAGCCCCACAAAAAGAAGTCCAGCGGTGCCATGTCCGGCGACCTTGCAGGCCAGGGTACAGGTCCGTGCCGGCCAATTCACTGTCCAAGAAAAAGCTTGTCGAGCCACGCTCGAGACTGGCTATTACTATGCCAGGAGCACCATCGTGTCGAAACCAGATGTTCCGAACGTGCGCAAGTAGAACGTTACAACAGACGTCGTTCACGGGGCCCTCGAGGATGCCGTTGACGTAGCGTTGCGTTATATTATACGCACCGCGCATCTCACCGACTCACAATATGCACAATATGGAGAAAACACAGCAAAACACGCAACATAAAAACTAATAAAAGTGTCATTGATAACCAGTGTCTCCCAGGAAGGTCAAAAGTGCATTCGATACTATTGGCCAGGCAGCCCTGGTCTATGTGCCAAATATGTGTCGTAGCTGAAAGCGTGGCAGTGCTTTATATGTATTCTGTACGGACATTAGGGGCGCTATAGCGTAAAACTATTCCAAACTTTCCTATTCCAATTCTGCAATCAGCCCTCCACGATTGGTCAAAAACTTTTTTGGACCACCCCCAGTCACTTCTCTCTCAAGTGACGTCACGAAAAGCGTGATAGCTCCCCATCTGATATGACATGTAAACGCTGAATATGCATGATTTGACCGAACAAAAAGAATGGTTATTTCCGATTCAACGCCTTTAAGCCATTAGACCTCGGCTATCGGTCAAAAGTTTTCGGGCTGCACCCACTTCTCCAGCCTTTCGCGCGACGTCACGAAACCGCAAGAACTCACCGCGTCAAAGTGACGTGTGCGCGTTAAAGATGCATTAATATGCCGAAGAAAACTGAATTTTCTTCTGAATAGCTGCAGGCTGCCCTGTTCCGAAAGGAATAAAGTATGGCTGCGGCCGATCGCTCAGGCACTGGCTACTCGCACCTGCCGGAGAGCACGGGCTTATTTGCGTATAATAAAACTTTTTTCGTGGCCGCGTAAGGTTTTCGAGCACTTTCGGCACGTTTACGACCTCGTTATGCCAACTCTTCTTTGCTGAGGATCTGTTTTAGCGTCATTCTTAAGCCTCCGTCGCATGTCATCGCGATTTTCAACCAGCCACCGCAAGTTAAGTAAAGGAAAGCGGACCAATCGCAGACGCTGGCACCACCCCCTTCATCCGCTTATCAATTTTCAGTGCAGTGGTTCGGCCCCATCGAATCTCTCTCAACTTGAGGGTGCTCCTCGCTTCTTGTCAGCCAGCTAGATAAGACTAGCCGATCAGTGTAGGCAATGTTATTCGTTTTTCAAGCAAACAAAAGTGACCTCCTATGAACGAGGAAAGCGTTTGATTGGTCTGTTGAGAAAACCCTGAGGTTGACCGCCCTACGCTGGCGTGGTGGTTACGCGAATTTGACGTCAGGAGATTGGAATAAAAACATATTGGAATGGTTTTCCTTTATAGGGCCCTAGGGCTGTTCTTTGTACCGTGAATAGGAGGTAAAATCAGCGTAAGTGTACTTTGTCTTTATTCTTTACTTTGCAGGCAACTAGGCCACAATGGCGACCTCATTCGCTTAATAATAAATGTGCCGTACTTTAAATAGCCAGTAAATCATGTACAACATGGAGTAGCAGGCAGTGCACGCTGCTGATAGAATTTGAAAGGTACTTAGCTCGCCATACGTACGCAATAACAGATTAGCGAAGGCCGGACATGACAAGCATACTTTCAGTTCTAGTTAAACCCTCATCGGAGCGAGTCAGCGCAACGGGAAAAGGTCGAAAAACAAACAAACAAACAATCGTATAAGCGACTCCAATAAAACATTAATAGCAAGAAGGCGAAGACAACAACAGGATGAGAAAATAAGAAATATAGAGCACATACCGCAGGTAATCATAGTTCCATATTTAATTCAATTTCACTGAAAACAACATGTAGCCTAGCAGGTAGCGGAACTTGAGGCATTTGCATACTGCAGTTTGTTTCGCATTAGTTTAGGATGCTGTTTTGGGTTTATTTTAACTTCTCGCTTTACCTCTGTCTTACACTGTCTCTAAGAAACCCAGCCAGACAGCAAGAATGAGGAATGAATTTGAAATACGTAGTGTACTTAAGGCACATGACTCCAAGCTAACCGGATGAGTTCGTTTCTCAGAATTGAAAGCTTCTGCAAAGTTTTCGCTCATTTTGATTCCTAAAACTAGGATTGTGCAATAAATACAGGAATATATTTTTATGTATCACTCCTTGATACACATGCACATCACCAGGCGTTTATTGTACATGGTCTAATTTTCCTCGCAGCTGTACTCGAGACACCAACAAAGGATTGCAACAAATGCTGTGAAATTTATTTTCGTCGGTATTATTCATAAAATAAACATTCGCGTATTCGTTGCCATCCCTTCGTTCCTGAAAACATGGATAAAATGTAATGTGCTACTCCAACGGAGTTATTCAACGCGTCATTGCTTTCCCTTGAATAAATTTCTAAATCTTGCAGCAACATATGCAATACAAGTGATTTTATCCACAACTCCATCCAACACTCCAGACCACTTTTCAATAAATTGTGAATATTCTTGAAGATTGGTTGCCAATATAATAATTTAACGCATCGATTGATCGACGGATTGACTGAGTATTTTAATCGGTAAGTGAGCGATTGATTAACTCATTTGCTGAGTAATTGGTAATCAGAACGTAATAAGCGATATTTATTGTCACCCTCGATATGATCATACGGGACACGGGGCAGCCAAGAGAAATGGCGAGCAAAATAAAGAGGTTTTATTTTTCAATGCATATGGGCGCTCAGTCGTCTCATCGTTTGGTTTAGTGCTCCTGTAGAAAATATTCGTAGAAAACTGAAGAACATAGTTAAGCCTACTGCATCGTTCTCTAGGTTGACTGATCAGTTAAGGGAGAAGGTTCACCACAGCTAGGCAAGGGTAAAATATTAGTTTTGTGCTAATCTATTGCAGACACTAGATATACAGTTTTAGAATAGGCCAACTTCATTGTGGGCCCTTTGCGCAATTCTGTGCTCGCTTCGTGTTCTTTTCTGTGCACGGTGGTTTGCACCCCCAACGCTCCGGCACCCTAATCTAAAAGTGTAATGTCTTAACCCCCCCCTCCCCCCCCCCCCCCCCCCCCCCGGTAGCCTAGAGGCTATGCCGTTTGGTACCAGCCGTGGTGGTCGCATTTTGATGGGGGCGAAATCTAAAAACGTTCGTGTGCTTAGATCTTGGCGCACGTTAAAGAACCCCACTTGGTCAAAATTATTCCGAAGTCTCCACTATACGACGTGCCTTATAATAATATTGCTATTGTGGCACGCAAAAACACTACATTTGAATAATTGATCTTAAGACCGCATTTTAGAGCCTTCATTATTGGCTGGCCCCGTCTACTTCACTAACAAGATTGGTCGACAGTCAGTCAGCCCATCGGCGTACAAGAATGCACTAAACTAGAAGAAAAACCCGGCCCTGTGTAATGCACTTCTAGGTGTATCTATAAGTGTCTACGCACACCTTTTCTTTCTTACATATCTTTTTTTCTTTTTGCTACGGCACTTCATTTTAGTGGCACAAAGTTCCTATATTGATTTCCTCGCAGTGCTAAAATTTTGCGTGATAGCATCATTATCATAATGACTAAGTGTGTTTGTTGTATGAATGGCAGGACCGACTTAGTGTAACGATTCTATAAGGAGCCAGTACTGACCAGGAAAGACTATGCGGTAGGCTGGCCACAAAAATGGCATAGCATATTTAACGATAACAAACGCGCACTTGTATGGACGTTTGCTTTAAGCCGATACATACAGCGATGCATTGTCCACGGCCATATGCTTTACGAGGTTCGCACACGCTCCTATACGTTGTAGCACACCGGTGCCCAGTAATATCTGAAGCTGGATACACGTGCCTCAGTATGAGCAGTATATTTGTTGTAAACTCTAAATCACAGCATGTACTAACGAGAATTGTCTCCTTCGCTGTTGGCACGCCAAGTTTCAGCGCGGGTTGCCCATTCCAATTCTTTTCTTTTTTTCTCGGTTCATGAGTGGTGCAGGTGACGCACCGCCCACGTTGTCACCGGTATCGGCGGGTCGTTACTTGTGGATGATTAAAAAACAACAACAATTGATTCAAGCGGAAGAAATTCATGCATTATACCGGCCCAGTATACGCTTGAACCCCGGATATATACCATGACGAAGAGACCAACCACAGTCCCTGAAATCACTTAGAAAGTTGGACAACTGTGAACGAAACCATTTATTTTTTCATTCTCTGTGTACAGTTAACATCTACCGTTGTCGCCGATCCTGTCAGATTTAAGGTGTTGTTGGTGTAGGTGAGCTTCCGTCGTCGTGCAGCGCGATGTCTTTTCCATTCGAGACTGGTTTATCGGACGTGTAGAGGTGGGCGATATAGGAAAGCATGACGCTAGAGCAGCTTAGTAACCACCAACGCCGCCGTATTGGCTGCCGTGTGCCTGGCTTCCGAAGGATCCCTTAGCGCCGGCCGCACCCGCGTTGAAGCCGCTGCTGCCCTGGCCGAAACCACTGCCGTAGCGGTTGCTCTTGGAATCCGAGAAGCCCGTGCTGCTGCGGTGTCCACCCTGGTTGCTGTAGCCCTGGACATTCTTGTAGGCGTTGCCCCTGTCAAAGGCTCCGCTTCCCTGGTTGTGTCCAGATGCGCCGGCACTGAAGCCGCCCTGCGAGGCGCTAGCCTGCTGGTTGTAGCCCGCACCTAGGCCGCCACCGTATCCGCCGTAACCTACGCCGGTGCCCAGGCCGGCGCCAGCACCGTAGCCACCGCCGCCCAGAAGGACATCACCGGCGAAGCAGGCGCTCACGCCCAGAAGAACGAGGACCTGCGAGATTCGATGAAAAAGGTTGCGAAAGTTAGCGGGGACACAGTGAGGCCAGTCAACAACATGGAAGTCTCCAGGTATTGTTCAAAGCCAACTTGGTTCAAATCCAGCACGACGTGTTGGAGTAGGAAAAAAAAAAGAAAGAAAAAGCAAAAAAAAAAAAGCGCAGCAACAAGATATCCTTCAAACTCTCAAGCTTCAATTTGCCAATAGCTTTGCACGCTCTTAATACCCGGTTATCAATATAATGGCATATTTCGACGAGGGCGGTGATGTGGGCTTGTTGGTCAGACATATTGGATTGCGACGATGTGTCGCGCAACAACAGGACATTAAAATGAGAAGGAACGATAGACGCACAAAGCGCTGCTTGTCCATGTGTCAGCGCTTTTTGGTACTCGTGAACTGATGTACCGCTACACTTCCTCCCAATTGAATATTTCACCATAGGCGAAAAGCAGTTCGTTAGTTGTAAGGTCAGATATTAATTTCACGCTCCGTAAAATATTTCTATGGTATGTAGCGCGAGGCTACAGTTTCCAAGAATTGACTTGTAAGCTCCTGCAGCGAGATACGAAAGGAGATCGGAAAACCAGGAGAGAGTGCGAAATATTGCCTCTTCCAGGTCTTGAGGCCGCTCACTCTCGTGGTCTTGTTTAATCTCCGGCTGCTCATCCTAGGAAACATTTTGCAACAACAATCACGTCAGAGCGCCCACGATTATGTGTCGCATTTATTGTGAATGTATAAACCTTTAAAGTCCGACGAATTACGATGTGATGCCAATGAAATGTCTCAGTCTTTTTATTTGATTGAATTGACAATGTCCTTTTCATTACGGTACCATTGTGTGCACAAAACTTTTCCAGCTCTATCATTTATTTATTTATTTATTTATTTATTTATTTATTTATTTATTTATTTATTTATTTATTTATTTTACTTACCCATAGCTGAGAACGACAGTCACATGCCTCCGAAAGGAGTAATGTATTATTTTACAACATCTTGAGTACCGGAAGGTGTCTAGTTAAATTACACCATTTTACTTTTTAGTCGCAGATAATGAATAACATGACCTTGAATTAAAATCCAGAGTCGCTGTAGGTTGTGTTCTGCAATGAAACGACGGCTACCATTTCGAATAAAAGTGTTAGGCAAAGTTAAACACAGAAATCGTTTAAAATGTTGTAAGCTTTAGCATCAATAACGCTCTCTGTTATTTTTTTTCTTAAAATATACGGTGATGAGTGCATTTTGCTAGTTTTCTTATTATCAACGCTAGACAAAATGGAATGTTTTGTTATGCTGTGCAGACTGTTAACGATTGGTGTTCCTTTGAACTCAACTATATGTGCCAATGCTTGTCGTCACCTTTATAAAGATTGCTTATTGAATTACTGGATGGTCCAGGGCTTTCTATAGAAAGACGGCGCTTTCTGTAAAAAGCAGTCCTTCTACTATGGAAAGCTTCCGAAAGTACAAGGCAGACTTCGAGAAAGAAAGCGGCCTTGAACTTTTTGTAAGGACATATGAATGTGCTACTGATGGACCAGCATGCTAATGTCGTATGCTCATAATACCGCTAAGCGCTAACGAACAAAGTAATTATAATACAGCGCAAGACGACTGTATAAAAAAAGACATCACTTTGCAGGTAGGTGATAACTGCTACGTGCCGAACAAAATACCACATCAGGTCCTACGCATACAATGCTTCCAGCGCTTGTTGCAAATGATTGCGATTTGCGTCGAGGAACTTAGTAACATTTGTCAAATTTCGAGTAAAGCGCAGGTTGCAGGCTCATAAACTAAATAATGGGCGTGGCGAAAAGGAAATGATATTATTTCGCAAATTACCTGTCAGCCGATGATGAATATGTACTCAGGCTTTCCAAGAAAAACAGGAGTAAGAAGGCGACCCCTTCGAACGCCAGGCTGGAAAAAGTAACTTACGAGGGACAGCATCTTGGTCGGAGGTTGAGAGCGGCTCGGTAGATGCAACGAAATGAGAGTGATGGCTCCACACTAGACAGGCGCGCTTTTTTATACCTTAGCGCGGGCGCAAACTCATTCGTGCGGCGCGCTATCTCGCCAATGAGCGCGGGCTGCATACCTTCCTGGCGGAGCATGGCGCGCTTCCGGGAGCATGGCAGGTATCGTCTGCCGCCGCCGGCCATCCTGTCGGAGGATTTCCACCCCGATTACGTCAAGTTCAGATGCCGCCTATCTCTTCGCCCCCAACAGACGCAGCCAGGGTGGGGCGAGGTGCGCGCTACACAGACCTGCGCATCCTTTCGGGTTTGCATCAAGACAGTCGCGCATGTCTTCGGGCGCACGGTGCACCGCATTGCAGCCCGTTGGACTTGATCGGGACCCGGAATCACACAAAAGCTCTTACGCTATAATTGTTCGTAAGAGGAAATTCCAGTCAGTCCTTGCGCTGGACATCTTATTAGCGAAGGTGACCGGACAACGGCAATAAGAAGTTGCAAATGAAAAGCTTCGTGAATTTGGACCAAGTCTTTAGCGACGTGTGTTGTACGGGTAGTCAAGTTTCATGAGCATATGGGATATGTATATTTACAGACAGGGTGTCCTGGCTAATTTTAGCCCGAATTTAAAAATATGTAAATGTCACGTAGCGGGACAGGACAAAGGTAATGTTGTTTGTCGTCGCTTGGCGATACTGAAATTATACTTTTTCATTCCGCGTAATTAGAGTCTTAACCAAATAATCAACTTCCCCAAATATTACAGTTAAATGAAAAGTGTCAATGGCAAAATTGTAAAGCGAGATGAAAAACTCCCGATACAGCTTTCTGTTGCTCACTACGTGCTATATAAAAGTTTTTTTAGCGTGAAAGAAGCCTGCGAATGCACGCAAAATTACCGTGCGACTGGCCGCTCGAGGCACTTTGCCTGTATTCGCGGGCTTCTTTCACGCTCGGAAAAACACTCTTATGCGGCAGGTATTGAGCAACAGAAACCTGTATCGGGAGTAAACGCCATCCAATCCTGAAGTTAGACTTGTTATTATGAAGCCAACCAATGGCCAACAGCACATACGAACGAACAGCTTTGTAGATTTGGCCACCTCGAACACGTATCACACGCTTTGTGATACTTTTTTTTTATATATCCGCGCTGTATAGTAATCGAACATCGGTTATTCGGAGGAGACTGTAAAACAAGCTAGTATATTGAAAGGGCGTATGTTTGGGGCCTGTTGACTATGACAGTGGCTTACATCAAATGAATAACAAGATGCACTCTTATAAAAACTGACTTCCTGCAATACAAACCAGCGCTACTTTTTAATGCGTTAGCATTAATTATCAAGATACTTCAGGCACTTTTCGGGGGCTATCTATCTATCTATCTATCTATCTATCTATCTATCTATCTATCTATCTATCTATCTATCTATCTATCTATCTATCTATCTATCTATCTATCTATCTATCTATCTATCTATCTATCTATCTATCTATCTATCTATCTATCTATCTATCTATCTATCTATCTATCTATCTATCTATCTATCTATCTATCTATCTATCTATCTATCTATCTATCTATCTATCTATCTATCTATCTATCTATCTATCTATCTATCTATCTATCTATCTATCTATCTATCTATCTATCTATCTATCTATCTATCTATCTATCTATCTATCTATCTATCTATCTATCTATCTATCTATCTATCTATCTATCTATCTATCTATCTATCTATCTATCTATCTATCTATCTATCTATCTATCTATCTATCTATCTATCTATCTATCTATCTATCTATCTATCTATCTATCTATCTATCTATCTATCTATCTATCTATCTATCTATCTATCTATCTATCTATCTATCTATTTAACCGTCTTCCTGCCTACTTGGGCTACTGGGTAGTCCGTGGTCGAATGGTTAGCACACCGCGGGCTCCTCTGTTGAGGTAACAGGGTTCGCAACCAGTCATCGGAATAACTTTGGTCACCGAGTATGTGACAACGTGTGCATACGTGCCTCTCTTCAACGAAGCTCTTTGACGCCGACATGGGTCACTGTAGATGCGGGTCTGGGTTGGCACCGCTGTTCCTAGAAACGTTTTGACGCCGACTTGGATAACTGGGTATTTGCCACTCGGTCTGCACTGGTCTCCAATGAATCCCCTTGATGACAGCTTGTGTCTCTGGGTGCGTGGTTACTGGGCCAGTAGGGGTGTGCCGCTGGAAATGTGTCACCCTACAATGAGGAAAATGATATCTTAAATTACTCCGATGCCGAGCGGAATCGACGCCGTCACAAGGGTTCCTCAAGGACAGCAACCCGACGCATTTGCACGCTGCACCGTAAATTCACTGGGTATACACGTGCCCAGCCTACCAGAATGGGTAACAGCGTCAGTGTAGACACGTGCCCCGACCTCACGTTTGTCAAGAACGCCAAGAACACGGAATGGGAGAACCTGCTGGAAAACATGGGCAGCGACCACCACGTGCTCCGCCTAGTACTCGAGGCGGAAAACACGAAGAGAAAGATCGGCTCGACCAGACTGACCGACTGGGACGCCTTCAGAAGGCACTGCAGAGAACTGGGCGGCGACATCACTTCCCCGGAAGAATGGAGCCAACAGTTGAAGCAAATCCAGGAGCTCTACACCCGCGAGGTGGACAGAACAGAACAGGCACCGGAGCTGGACAAGCGGCTGCTGGGGCTATGGGAAGCACGCCGCGGTCTCACCAAGCGCTGGAAGAAGCAGAGAATGAACAAGAAGCTAAAGAAGAAGATTGCGGAGATCACCAAGAAGGCCGAGGAGTACGCGACGCAACTGGCCAGACAGGGGTGGCAGCAATTCACCGACTCGCTAAACGGCACCCTCAGCACGGCCAGGACGTGGCAGATACTCCGAGGCCTACTGGACCCCAGCAAGAGCAAGCGAGAGAGCAGCAACTCGATCCAGAGGCTGATCCACCTATACCAAGGCACCGACGAGCAGCTGCTCGAGGAGGTCCGCAAGAAATGCTACGGAACGGCTGAGCCGGAGGAATACCGCGGTGAGTACCGAGGCGAAGACAACCCGGACATGGACCGACCCATCTCGAGGGAGGAGGTCGTCGAGTTCATCAGGTCGGCCACCAAGAACACGGCGGCGGGAGCGGACAGAGTCCGGAACTCCCTCATACGCAACCTGAGTGACGGAGCGATAGACCAGCTCGTCAAGTACCTAAACACGCTGTGGCAAGAAGGGAAAGTTCCGGCGGAGTGGAAGCACGCCGTCGTCGTAATGATCCCCAAGCCCGGAAAGAAAATCCAGATTGAGAACCTGAGGCCCATCTCGCTGACGTCGTGCCTAGGAAAACTCTACGAGAAAATCGTCACCAAGCGCATCCAGCGGCACCTAGAAAACGGAAGATACTATCCAAACTCGATGTTTGGGTTCAGGGCCAACCTCTCGACGCAAGACGTTCTGCTGCAGCTCGAGAAGGAAGTCCTGACTACAATGCCGAGAAAGGGCGAAAACGTCGTCATGGCCCTCGACGTCAAAGGGGCCTTTGACAACGTCAGCCACGAGGCCATCATGGAGGGCCTCAACAATACAAACTGCGGCAGGAAGACCCACGCCTACGTCAGGGACTTCCTCTCGGGCAGAACGGCGACGGTCGGCCTGGGCGAGCTGAGGAGCGGTATCTTTGCAACGCCTAGCAGAGGTACGCCCCAAGGCTCGGTTATCTCGCCCGTACTGTTTAACGTGGCGATGCTGGGCCTAGCGCAGAGACTCGAAAAGATCCATGGAATCCGGCACGTGATGTATGCGGACGACATCACGGTCTGGACCACCTGCGGAACCTTGGAAGAAAAGCGAGCGGCGCTGCAAGATGCGGCCAAGTGCGTCGAAGACTACGTGAAGGAGAGGGGCCTCAGGTGCTCCACCGAAAAGTCCGAACTGCTAAGAGTCGGCAGACATCCCACCAAGGCGAAACTGGAGGTCAGCCTCGAAGGACAACTCATCCTCGAACGCAACATGATACGCGTCCTCGGCATGTGGCTGCAAGGCAGCAGAAAATGCAACCACACCATCGGCCTCCTCAAGAAGTCGACCGAGAACGTGAGCAGAATGATAAGCAGGGTCTCCCAGAAGAGGCACGGCATGAGAGAAGAAGACACTCTCAAGCTCGTCAACAGCCTGATCGTCAGCAGAGTCATGTACTCGCTACCCTACCAAGTGAGGACTAAAACGACCAACGAAGAGATTGAAGTCGTCCTGAGGAAAGCCTACAAGACAGCGCTGCACCTGCCGAGAAACACCTCCAACGAAAAGCTGATGCAACTAGGGGTGAGCAACACCTTCGTCGAAATGGCGGAAGCACAGCGGAAAGCGCAAATGAAAAGTCTAACGGGGACCTACAAGGGGCGAAACCTGATCGGTAGGCTGGGCTTCGAAATAGGAGACGTCGACCGGTACGAGGATGTACCGGCGGGAATTAGGAAAACCTTTAACGTAAAGCCTATACCGAAGAACATGAATCCCAGGCTCCACGAAGGCAGAAGGAAAGCTAGGGCCGAATACATAGAAAAGACAGTGGCTAGAGAAGAGAACACTCTCTTCACGGACGCGAGCATAAGTGTAATAGGAAGCGAGGCAAAGGCCATCGCGGTAGTAATGAACAAGGAGGAAAAGCTTGTCTCGTGCGTCTCGGCCGAGATACGGAGCGTAGCTGAAGCCGAGGAAATCGCCGTGGTGCTGGCGGCGATGCAAGGATATAGGGAGAATAAATCGCTAAATATTCTCACAGACTCGAAAGAGACTTGTCGCAACTACATGAGGGGCAGAATATGCAAAACTGCCCTTAGGATCCTCAGAGGGGGTAACCCCTCGGAGGAGGCGAAAATCAAACACAATCTGATCTGGATACCTGGACACGAGGGCATAAGGGGTAACGAGGCGGCGGACGGTCTAGCTCGAGCTAATAGATTCCGGGCTGGGCAGCAGCAGGAGTACCGCGCTAGTTACGCCGGGATCCTCAGTGACAGTTATTCGGAATTACTGCAACACCACAGGGGGACTAGATTCAAGTACCCACCGCCCCATAAAGCGCTGACGAAGCAGGAAGCAACGGGCTGGCGTAGGCTCGAGACAAACACCTTCCCCAACCTTTTCATATTCAACAAGATGTTCCCAACGCAGTATAGGGACACCTGCCCCTGGTGCGGGGCTACACCCACACTCTATCACATAACTTGGGAGGGCGAACGAAACGACGCATTCCGCGATCATAAACCCCCGAGTGCGGAGCATTGGGAGAGCCGGCTCGTCAGCTGCGAACTCGCCGTCCAAAGAAGGATGGTGGAGCACGCTAGGGACGCGGCCAAACTCAGTGGAGCCCTGGACTGAGGGACCACCCGTGCTGAAGGCCTAGGCTTCCCTTCGACGAGAAGACAGCGTGAAGAAGAGACGACCTCGATCCGCGAGAATTCTATTTTATAATTCAATAAATGTTTTTTCTCTCTCTCTCTCTCTGCACCGTAAATTCACTGGGTATGCACGTGCCGCTCTTCAATGAAGCTCTCGCCAACTTGGGCCACTGAGTATGTGCCACTGAGTGTGCTGGAAGCGAGGGAAGAATCCTCAGCGTTTTCAGGAACCGGCGCGCCGCACTTCTCGACATGGAGACCACGCGCGAATTTCTCGGCAGCTCGACCAGATGGCGCAACGTATTCAGAAAGAATCGCGCGAGCGGAGCCCGGTTGTCGCATGACGCATTTCTCAGCGTTCGCACGCCTCGATGCGCCATGCATTTCGGAGGCCACGCGCTGGCTTTTGCCGCGGCGGCATTACATGGAACAGAGGGTTCTGAAGCGCGAAAGACGAGTCCCCGCTGCAGTTCTGTGGCTATATTCATTAAATGCTAACGCATTACCATCGACAGTTATCGTGAGATGGGTTCTACCGCAATTTCTTTGAAAATGCAGCGAACAAAGTCGCGACATTCACCCACGAGGCAGCTTAGTGGCTATGACGTTGCACTGATGAGCTCGAGGTCTCGGGTTCGATCTAGGTCGTGGTGGCCGCACTTCGAAGGACACTAAATGCAAGAACGCCCGTGCACTTTGATTTCGGTGTAGGTCAAAGAACCCAGGCTGTCAAAATTATTCCGGAATCCCTCCCGTAAGCCGTAACTTTGGCTCGTAACACCCCAGAACTTCATCTTTCTCGCGACATGCAATAAGGAAAGTCAGTACAACTAAAGGCTTGTGCAGGGTCGCAATCCTCCAACAATTCCACCTTTAGTGCAACAGGAAATCGAAACAGCATTGTAAAGGTGGCGGCGAGGCGAATACACATTATTCAGCTCATTTGCTTCATTCGTGAAAAATTGGAGGAAAGAGGCATATCAAAAAGTGTGTACTTGGCAACTCTTTGAGTAAACTTGAATTTATTTTTCGTTCCCCATCTGTTGTGCAAGTTGCAGTAAAAAATAAAATTGTAATTTTTTTTGCGCGACCAAATACCATTCCTTGTCTTAGAATCTAGTATTCTGTACCATTCTATAACCTCCAAAACATATGCAGCCACTATCTATGACTTCCAGAGTGGGCAAAGTGGTCCTTCGGGCTTAGTTTATGGTCATTTCTTTATTGTACTTGATATATTGAGATATATATTAAGAATACAAACAAAATACAAAACATGAGGGTAGGCAAACTAGGAAATACTAAACGCAAGAAACGAAACCATCGTCTAGTGTACAGCAGTCATAGAAGCTGCATTGACATTTAAAATTTTCTCGGTTATAAGAACTTATCAAAGAACAATCACACCGGCACATAAACGCCACATTTGCGCTGCTGCAAATGCCCCTTCGGTTTTCTATTCCTGCAGGTGTTCCGAATTTAGCAGTGATGTATATTAGTTTTTTTTTTCAATTATGGTTTTAACGTCCCGTCATTGCCCGTAGGATTATGAGGTACGCTATATTGGAGGGCTTCGGATTAATTTTGATCCCCTGGGGGTTATTTAACGTGCACCCATTGTACTCTACACGAGCGTTTTTGCATTACTCCCGCATAAAAATGTCCCCTCCGTTGTCCGGATTGAATCCGGGACTTCGAGCTCAACAGCACCATGCACTGAGCCACCACGGTGAGTATCTAGAATTTTTAGCGTTAATATATATGTCGCCAGTGCCACGCCAAGTGTGTCTTCGCTTGAGCTGACACTAACGATCCCTCTCG
This sequence comes from Dermacentor andersoni, assembly GCF_023375885.2. Taxonomy (NCBI): domain Eukaryota; kingdom Metazoa; phylum Arthropoda; class Arachnida; order Ixodida; family Ixodidae; genus Dermacentor; species Dermacentor andersoni. The sequence goes on from NC_092814.1 coordinate 271,915,991, forward strand.
CAGCTTCGACTCAGGCCGATGTGTTATTTTGCCTTTGAGATTAGGTCATCATGCACCCCGCTTTCTGTACATCTGACTTAAGGCCTCCAGTGGATGTCCTCTACCTCAAAACTATTTGAGGGTGAGTGTAGCTGGTCCTAAGATGTCAGTGGGAAGCTATGTAGCTAAATAAATTTTCGTTAAAGGCGTGGTTGTAGAAGGACTTGAGTTTGGCCTAGTTGGGCGTTTACTGTATATCATGCTGACCGCTAATAAAGACGAGTGCAGGGGAAGACAACACAAAACGACGACACGGGCGGTATACAGATGTTCTCTTCCCCTGTTCTCGTCTTTATTAGGGGTCAATATGTTATATGGCGTGGTTGTAGGCTTCATATACCCTTGCATATACAGGCACCTACAGCCCCTTAAACACATATGGCGTGGTTGTAGGCTTCATATACCCTTGCATATACAGGCACCTACAGCCCCTTAAACACGGAGAATAAAAATAAAACAAATACAACTAACAAACTCAAATTACTGTTTCAAAACTTGAGTTATGGATGCCCTCTACGTTAGTGCTCTCTCATTAGCCCAGTTCGACGATGTTCTTCTAATTTGTAGCCATCCACGTTCTATACAACTAGTTCGGCGGCGTATTTGTTCCCGAGAAGCACATATTTCGTTGTGCTTTTAAATTAATTCGGATGAGTACACACTTGGTGGCCTGCGCAGCCACGAGGAAGAGTGCCTTTTTCGGGTCAAGCTCCTCCCGGACACCGTTGGGCATGCTTGAATCGATTCTTCTTCAAACTTCTGAATCCTCATTCAGAAGAATGTTTTTTTTTCTCTTCCACATCGTTCTCTTTGTTACGAATTGTTTTCACAGCAAAGTAATGGCCGATTAGGACGTCTAACCCACCAGGCGGTGGGCCACAAAAGTGGTCATCTCTTTCTTTTTGAGCCATTTTCGTTTCAGATTACCGTTTCATCCATTGAAGGTTTGCTTTCTTTGCCACTCTCGTTGAAAACGGAACCTAGACTGTTCATAACGGACCCCAGTCAACAATAGCTCACATTGTGCGCAGCCATTTTGCCAGTTACACGCAAGTCCTCTGTTACATTCCTCGAACGTTCAGTGTATTAATGTGTAGTTATGGTAAGCAGTAAATATCCTTAGTCCCTGTTTATTCATCCGTGTTTTTCTCTACACTAAGTTACGTGCGCGACGCGAGACACCGCCAAGACTGCCAACACTAGAGCGGCGTTGCCGGAGGTCGCGTAGTCGCGCTCTGCGCGATATGCACAGCCCGACAGGATGGGTGGGTGAAGGGTTCTGACTATCTTGCTTCCTCCTTTTTTTCATCTTTGTCTTCATTTTGTCGCGACGAATGGTGGCGAAATAGAAAAAGAGCAAGCTCATTTCCTGGTTACGCGATTCATTCTGCAAGAGATGGCTGTGTCGAAAAGCGCTGCTCCACCGAATAATTTAACTAACATCTCTGTCGAAATAAGGGCACCTTGATCAACCTGAAAGAAACAAGATTGATGTTGGTGCTTTTGGGATCAAATGAACTATCCTTAGGGAGACTTGCGATGCATTCACTGCTGAAGAAGACTAGCGAATTCGCGAGAGCGAAGACCAAGGTTTATAGTTTTGAGGAGATTGCTTCGTACTCATTGTTATACAAAACTGAGATTTCTAATAAGCGTGGCACTACTTTTGTACCGAGTCGGGTTCATTTTTACGCAGGTCATTGCCCGGATCCTCACCTGTACTTTGCGTAAGGTATATTTAATTAAACTTGATAGCATGCATCACAAGGTG